>NW_028301621.1:9375000-10000000 GCF_987345545.1 Pholcus phalangioides
CTCCCTTAACGGACACTCCCCGTTAGCGGACACCTCCCGTTAATGGACACTTTTCGGATCTCCGATCGATAGGTGCTTCATTCTGAAAAAAAAAACAGCATTGATCGAAACATTTATAAAGAATCGTGGCTCAAATTTTAAGCAGCAATGCACCGATTTAGAAAATCGCTTAAAGAAATTAACACAGAATGAAGATTCAAATGCTAAAATTGAGCAAAATTTGAGAGAAAACGCAAAAAAGGAATAAATTGTAAATCCCGACTGGTCTTAGCAAACGTTCTTAGTTTCTGAGGAAGTACAATCAAACCTCGTTAGTGCGTCACCCGGTTAACACGTCACTCCGCTTACCGGATCACTTTTTGGAAGTCTCAATTATCCTCAAGCAGGAATTGGCACAGCTATGGCTTACTCCGTTTAACGAGTCACTCCGCTTATCAAGTCATATTTTTGCTCTCTCAAGAGTGACTCATTAACGAGGTTTGACTGTACATGCAAGGAATCGGTGGTGAACCCATATCAGTATTTGGTGAGAGTAATAAGAGAAAAAAAAGGGGGAAAATAATTGATTCAATTGAGGAAACAGCAAATACCTCGAAAAAACTTAAATAAATTCGAAAAAAGTTTCTTTTGCGAATGTTCTTGAGATGTGCTGCATCAATTCATACTTTTTTCCCTGATCCAATGTGCTCCAACACACAATAATTGCCTATAAGAGTACTCCAATAAAAAGCATTGCTAAAAACTTTCAGAATGACCCTCGCACGTGGTTCCCCCATGCCTTAATTATGATCACGGTTCGAAACTATAAAGGAATGTCGTTCATCGACTCGACTAGACTGACCGAAAGTTTCAATATACAGTAGAACCTCACTTAACGGACACTCCCCGTTAGCGGACACTTTTCGGATCCCCGGTCGATAGAGGACAGTAAAATCAGACAAACTAATTTTTTTTTCTCAAACTCTAATTTGTGAATTTTTGTACATAAATCGAGAATATATTATACTCAACGGTGATTATATGAATAATCCGAAGCTCTCGTATTGGTAAATATGATAATCCGTCAATTAATTACTTGATTAACTGAACATAACGATGGTCCAGGATGCTGATTCCGAATGGTAATGTTGATTTTGGTTGCCCATGTTGATACGTGTGAAGAAAGCCAACATAACTGATAATGCTGTTATGAACGTTTAGTTCTTCACACTTAATGTATTTTAATTTAATTTTTATTACAAAATATGTGTAGTGCACGTACCACGGACGGGTAAAAATAATTTTTGGGTATAAAGGAAGAGAGGAAAGGTTATGCATTTTTTCAATATCTATCAAACTTAATCTGGGAATTATGCATAATCACCGGTAGAAGTGATAAATGTAGTGAAATTTAATGAAACTTTCTTTATCGATACGATTGATGATCATGCATATCCACCGATGTAATATGAAAGTCGTATGAACGAGATTCTACTGTACAAATACAAATACAACGCCACAACAGGCAAAATGCCCAACGAGGCGGCTGAGAAAAAGATGCCCATAACAAATATGGATGCCATATATTTCAAATATTGTACCTCCCCAATAGCGGACACTCCTCCCCGTTCGCGGACAAAAAGTTTTGGTCCCATGGGTGTCCGTTATCGAGAGGTTCTACTGTAGTTCAAGATTTACTTGAACTTTTCATTGTTTTTTATATTCACGGGGACATTGGGATTCACAGCTCTACTAGTAGAATTCAATATAATTTTATTCAAAAAATAGCTTGACCACACAAGTGCCGCGGTACACTGCTTGGGAATCGTTGGAGTGAAAGGGTGGCGCTGAGTGGACAGAAAACAGCCCAAGCTCCTTGGGTGGCCAGCATCGATTGAGGAAATAACGACTATGACTTCACAAAAACACGAAGTTTCCTAATTTACACTTTGGACCTCAGAGAACTTGGCCCAATTATTTATGGTGACAATTGGTGATAAATATTTCTCTACGAAGGACTCAGCTCCAAAAAGAAGGAAAGAATTATAGTTTAACTCTTTCGCTTACAGTTGATTGGCAACAAATTCAAATGATCTCTATTTGATGAATCGGCGATAAATACGTTAAGCTTGTCCTGGGGTGTAGAAAAAGCAAAGAGGGGAAAAATATAGGGTTACAACAAAAAGCTTTGCGATGATAAGAACAGAGGAAAGAAAACAGAGAGAACTGGTTTTAATTTATTCCACTGGCATTTGGACGCAATATTACGTCCTTGATCGTATTGTGGTTAATGGCGATTGTGTTAACAGAATTTTTTGAACAGCTTCCGTGGGAACCGAATCGAGTATCGTTGGGAAAAACTATTGCACGTTTGTCTGTGGCTAATTTGCCAAAAAAGACAAAAAAACGCGCCAGAGGACATACCTGGCGAGTTAATCGTATATTACCAAAAATGATTCATATAGGCTCAGTAAGATCGGTGTAATTTCGTAGTTTATGAATTTGGGACGGATTATGGAGTTGGGCCGTCTTCGGACTGGGATCAGTACTTGGAGGAACACCATGGTATATGTGGTGGTGCATGATAGCCTTACACATTTCAATTGACACCAACTTCGGCAGGCTTGTGGTAATCTTCACAGCAGTTCATTGCTATGTTGATGTTATCAACATGGGCCCTGAGGTGGAGTTTGTTTTAGAAGTGATATTGACATCATACATTGATACTCAGGAATTCACAGCATTTTTTTACAGAGGTATTACTGAAATTCCATGCACTTGTGTGCGACGGAAATGGTGTCACGTATGTCAGTGTCAAGCCAGCATCTCTTTGACCTGAGTCGGCAAAATATCTTCTAGCGATACAGCAACGATGTACATTATGCCAATGTCCAGATAGCATGTATTTGGCCTGAGTTAGCATCTGTATTGCCTGACTTGAGTAGATATCTTTCAGCGATACAGCAAACCGATGTTTATTTTGCCAGTGTAAACCTAACATCTGTTTGACTCGAATTGACGAGATATCTTCGAGTTATACAGCAACGGCGCAGCATGCCAGTGCCAAGCAAGCATATGTTTGATCTGATTAGGCTTCTTCAAACGATATGGAATTGATGTGCAGAATACCAGTGTGAAGCTAGCATCTGTTTGGTCTGATTCAGCGAGATATTTGTGAACGATACAGAAACGACGTGCAGTAAGCCAGGATCAAACTAGCATCTGCTTAAACTAAATTGGCGGTATACCCTCGAGTGATACATCAACGATGTATAAGTACATACAGTATATCTGTCAAGCTAGCATCTATAAGTCTTGAATCGGCGAGATATCTTTCAGTGATACAGCGAAGCGATGTACATTATGCCAGGGTCAAGCTGACATCTGTTTAATCTGAATTGGAGAGTCAGCAAGATATCTTCGAGCGATACATCCAACGATGTGCAAGCTGGCATCTGTTAGGCCTGAGTCGGTGAAATATCCCCGAGTGACACAGCAACGATGTACATATAGCATACCGGTGTCAAGCTAGCATCTGTTTGACCTGGATTAGCGAGATATCTTCGAGCGATACGGAACCGATGTCCGGTATGGCAATGAAAAGCTAGCATCTGTATTGTGTGAGTTGGCGAAACATCTTCCAACAATACAAGGCAAACCCTTCTGTTACAAAAACTGAACAATGAAAATCGGTGCCACAAGATATTAAAGATATTGAAAGAGGAGTGGAATAGAGACAATGTAAAAATATGTGCAAAAATATTAACACACATGTGCTCAATGGTGAATGACGTTGTAGGTCCAGAATTTATATAAGAGTTTTACGTAGAAGCAGTGATTTCACGTCTTGAGAGCACTCTCGTGCATCACATCAGGCAGGAAAGGGGCGCTTTCCGAGTGGCTCAAGTCCTTGGTCACGCGATGACCACCGATAATCAGCCCGTCACTGTGGTGGTTGATCTCCCCGGAGCCGAAACACGACGTTAAGGCCGACAGCTTGTTCTTCTGCTTCCACGAAGGGAACAACAGCCTATGGTTCGAGTCCGGATGGTTCTCCGTCTTGAAGAGTCTTTCGGTTTTGCGATTCCCGTCCAGCAGTTCCGTCTGGTGGAGCGGCACCGCCGCCATAGTCCTCGTGGAACAAGACAGACACTCGCCCAGGCAGGGACAAGAGTTCTGTTTCTGCAACGGTGTCTGGTGCTGATGGCTCGGCACTTCTGGGCTAGACAACGGGATCGGGTTGTCGGAGATGACGTTCGGCGGCGGCGATGGTGGTAATGGCTTGTGGTCCTCGTAGTAGTCCTCGGAGATGTCTTTGATGGAGACGTCGATTATCGGTGGTGGTGGAACGACAGGAGAGTTCTGGAAGAATCGTATCTTCTTCGGAGATTCCAGCGACAGACGCCTGCTGCTGTAGCGAGACGCCTTGGAATGTCTGAGGGATGACCTCGTGCTCGGGCGCAGGACGTCTGGTGTCTTGATGCAGTCGGATTTCTTGATATCACGCCTCCGGTGTTCTTCTTGACCCACGAGCCAATACGTCACCATCTGTCCTTTACCCTGTCCATGTAAAAAGAAAAATAAGTGTCAATGAAATCTGCAAAGTATGAATGGCAAAGGATTTGATCAGCGGCAATTCGCAAATTAGATATCTGTGAAAGTAAAATGAGGGCTCACTTTGATGTTTATCAATCCTCTCTCCTCCAAGTTGTATCCTCCCAATTTGTCCAGTATCATTTTACATCGAGAGCTGCAGTGGATTTTCAAGGCTGAAATATTGATATGCAATATTCGATCAAAAGATACACTTATACAAAACCCATAAATACACATCGATAACTGCAGTGAAATCTCACTGAAGTGCAACCTCTTATTCCAGTACCACTTCTTTCTGGTCGGGACTTTTCCCTGCACGTGAGTATTATCTTTATTAACCCTTCTTATCTTACTCTTCTATTAACCCTTTCCTTGGCATAGTAGAAGTCACTAAACCCCCCTTGTGAAATACCATATCTTTTTCTTTTGATGAAAGTAGGCTTTCTTCCGTGCAAAGTAAGGGGATAGAAAAAAAAAGAGTTCTCTGGATTTGTCATTGCTGAAATAAGAAGCTTTCAAGGTGGTGAGATTTCTCATCATCAATGTGTGCCGATGTGATGCTAATGTGGCTTCCTAAAAATGAATAGGGTCTATTCTTAGAGAGGTTTTAGTGTTAAAAAAATAAACACCGGCAAAAATTTGAAAGCAATTTTAATAAGTACGACTTATTGATAAATTGTGTTTTGTATGCATGTGAAATGGTTACTCTACTTACCGATTAATTAATAATTATTTAGTATAGGCTAGCGCTTAGATGTCTCTCTTACCGCTCCTTTATTATAGATTTTCGGAGCTGGTTACGGTCTGAAGCTGCTCATAAGAGCTTAGATTTTATTGGCGACTTTTGTAACGTTGGTTATTTTTGTATTTTATTGGATATTTTTTGATGTTAAATTGACTATTAGTGTTATCAGCAATTTTTGTATTTCATTGGCGATTTTCGGATTTTATTGGCTAGTTTTGGCTTTCATTTGGCACTTTGTTGGCTATTTCCGGACTCTGTTTTTTTTTTTTTTTTGGATATTTTCGGATTCCACTGGCAATATGTTGGCTGTATTCTTTCAAGATTTTCTTTTATCAGTTCCAGGATTTTCGATTATCAATTCCTAGATTTTATTTTATCAATTCCTAGATTTTATTTTATCAATTCCTAGATTTTATTTTATCAATTCCTAGATTTTATTTTATCAATTCCTAGATTTTATTTTATCAATTCCTAGATTTTATTTTATCAATTCCTAGATTTTATTTTATCAATACCGAGATAATCTTTGATCAATTCCAAGATTTTATTTTATCAATACCGAGATAATCTTTGATCAATTCCAAGATTTATTTTATAATATTTTGAGGTTTTTTTTGATCAATTCCAAGATTTCTTTTATCAATATTTTGAGGTTTTCTTTGATCAATATTTTGAGGTTTTCTTTGATCAATATTTTGAGGTTTTCTTTGATCAATATTTTGAGGTTTTCTTTGATCAATACTTTGAGGTTTTCTATGATCAATATTTTGAGGTTTTCTTTGATCAATTCCAAGATTTCTTTTATCACTATTCCAAGATTTCTTTTATCAATATTCCAAGATTTCTTTTATCAATATTCCAGGATTTCTTTTATCAATATTCCAAGATTTTCTTTGATCAATTCCGATGTTCTATTCAGTATATTTCGGGATTTTATTTCATCAATTCCGAGATTTTCTTTGATCAATTTCAAGATTTTCTTTGATCAATTTCAAGATTTTCTTTGATCAATTTCAAGATTTTCTTTGATCAATTTCAAGATTTTCTTTTATCAATTCTGAGATTTTCTTTTATCAATTCTGAGATTTTCTTTCATTAATACTTAAATTACTTCTTTCATTAATACTTAAATTACTTCTTTCATTAATACTTAAATTACTTCTTTCATTAATACTTAAATTACTTCTTTCATTAATACTTAAATTACTTCTTTCATTTATTCTGAAGTAATTTCTTTGATTCAAAGTATTCTGAAATTAATGCTTTTATTTACAGTGTTCTCTGAAATTATTTGTTTCATTGAATTTTAAAATTATTGTTCAATCGATTCTTTAACTATCCATTTATTTTAAAGATACTTGTTTCACTAGTTTCGAAATTATATTCCTATATATATGTTTCCCCTAGGTTACATTCTTTTGAACAAAGCTGGTTGACTGTACGTCATTGCTCAAAACGTCTCTTCCCAAGCAATTATAAAGCCATCTCTACCATATATAACAATTGAAATTACAGATGATATAATTGAATTGCCATCTTGGACTAGACCGATCCTTACAGATCCGTTCACTAGTCTCCTATGAATTAAAATGTTTCTCGCATCTATAACAATAATTGAAATAAATTGTATATTCACAGTAGATTATTATGTATTTTTCTTTCCCACTCTCTAAACACAGTAAATCCTAATTATTTCATTCTCGAAATGTCCGAAAGAAAAACTCCAAAGAGCTTTCATTCATGTTAAGTCGAGAATATTCCACAGTCAGAGGCGGCCATTGTTCTTTCTCTCTCTTAAAAACATACAAAGTACATGCTAAGCATGATTAATGCTCTTTTTCATGCATGAGATAAACGTTTTCCTCTCTGAAAAAGCATTATAAACATTTCGTTTATGAAACGGGAAATTAAAAATGATGTTACTTTGTTAATCTAATAAAACTATGGTAAAGTTCTTGGTGGAATGTTAACATTCATATTGACTATACGGGGTGTTTCAGAAATGCATGTACAGATTTTTATTACGAGGTGCACAAAGACCAATTGTTATCATAAGCAGTGTAATGTAGGGCAGTGTTCTTTAACCTTTTTACAGCTGGTGGACCGGCAGAATTGTGAGAAATAATTAATGAAGCGGCAAGTAATGAATAAATACGACAAATAATTTGCAGACTGGCAAAAAATAAATAAATAGCAGGAATAACTTGCGGATCGAGAAAAATGTATAAGAGTATTAATTTGTGTCCGGAAAAAAATAAACAAATGAGGGAAATAATTTACGGGCCGACAAGAATAAATGAATGAGAAAAACAATTTGTGGATCGACAACAGATAAATAAATGAGGAAAAATAATTTGCGGAACGGCAAAAATAAATTCGCAATAAACAAATGAGAAAAAATAATTTACGGACCTACAAAAAATAAATGAATGAGAAAATAATTTGCGGACCAAAAAATAAATGAATGAGAGAAATAATTAGCGGACCGACAAAATAAATAAATGAGGGAAAATAAAATGCGCGACAAAAGATAAATGAGAAGAATAATTTGTGGACCAATTATAAATAATTATAAATTACCAAGATATCGCGAAAAAGTGATGAAAATAAAATTTTCGTATTTATTCATTAGAAATAACAAATTTCGCATTTATTCATTAGAAATAACAAATTTCGCATTTATTCATTAGAAATAACAAATTTCGCATTTATTCATTAGAAATAACAAATTTCGCATTTATTCATTAGAAATAACAAATTTCGCATTTATTCATTAGAAATAACAAATTTCGCATTTATTAACTGTTTCGTAAATACGAAAATTACGTGTTTCTATCAGTGATATTTCGATGAAATTGCAAATTATATATAGTACGTACCTTCTCCAGTAGATTCCATTCTGGAAGCGGTATTGACGGTATCTCCGAATAGGCAGTACCTAGGCATCTTCTGTCCCACGACGCCTGCGCAAACTGCCCCTGTTTGTGTAGATGATCAGCGCAAATTCATCAAAAAAGGACGTACACTTTAAATGCGTGATAAAAATAAAAGAATGGGAATTTCTCAATGCATCGGGTATAAAAAAGTAACTGTACCTACCTGAATGGATGCCTATGCGAAGCATAAGGACGTCCATCGGTCGGTGACGTATCTTGAACTTCCTGATAGCTTCTAGGAGGTGCAGGGCCATCGAAGCGATTTCTCCGGCGTGGTTGTCGCCGTTCTTCAGGGGAAGTCCGCTCACGACCATGTACGCATCTCCGATCGTCTCTACCTTGTAGACGTCGTAGTTCTCGATTATGGAGTCGAAGCACGTGTACAGGTCGTTCAAGAAATCCACCACCTGAAACCACATGTATCGAGTATTATACAAGGTGGGCAAAAAATCCGTAGAAACTTTAAAAATTCATGAAAACCGGAAAAATAACCGAAATAAAAAACGGTTTGCAGGGTTAGCATCACTAAGTCACGGGAATTTTTTGTGAGACAGGGAAAAAATAACTCAAAAAACAGTCGATAGGTGAATGCCTTGATCGGAGTAGCAGTGTGACTAGTTGCTCCATCTTGCATAAACGTGACGGTAGAGAGCGCATTTCTTTCAACCATAATGGCAAGACCTTTCTCGCTCAGAAGTGTTAAATAACGCTGCGCATTCATCGTAGCCGTTTACACCTATTTACTGAGCACTGCGTTTCAAAGAAGGGTCCCATGATGAACGAACCTGTGAACCCACACCACACTGTCACTTTTGGGGAATGCAATGGTTTCTGCATGTGCTCACGTGGATTAGACGTCGTCCAGGTGTGACAGTTATGGGTATTAACGTCGCCACGAAGCGAAAAATGATCTGCATCTGTCCACAAGATATTAAAGACACAGGTGGGATTCTGTTCGATTTTGGAGAAAGCCCACCTCGCAGCGAGTGAGGAAGGAAATTGGTGAGTTAGTGAGTGAGGAAAGGAAGGAGTTAGTTAGTGAAGGGAAGCGATTAGTGAGTGAGAGGAAGGGATTAGTGAGTGAGAGGAAGAAAATTACTGAGTGAGCAAGTGAGTAGTAAGTGACGGTGTTAGTGACTGAGCAAGTGAGTGGGTGAATGAGCGAGTCGTAAGAAACTGAGTAGGTGAATAAACGAGTGAGTGAGTAAGTGAGTGGGTGAATGAGCGAGTGAGTGAACAAGTGAGTAGGTGAATGAGCGAGTCAGTAAGAAACTGAGTAGGTGAATAAACGAGTAAGTGAGCAAGTGAGTAGGTGAATGAACGAGTGAGTGAGTCATTCATAAGGTGACTCATTCCCTCGGTCACTCATACGGTTATTCACTCGCACACTCATTCAGTCACTGATATGGTCACTTTCTCACTAGCTTATTCACCAATTGATTCGGTCACTCAATCGCTCACACATTCACTCACTTACTCAATCACTCAGCCACTGGTGACAAACTGTTGTCGGTGAATTTTCTGGCGGCGAATTCCACCTAAATCGATTATATGAGAAATGTAATACCAGAATTCGATTCTCACCTGTAATGGACTGCTTTGAGCGGACATTGACGTGAAACCCACAATATCACTGAAATATATCGTGACGGAATCAAATGATTCAGCCTCGACCTTGTGGCCCCTCTTCAGCTGATCAGCTACACATCTAAATACACGAAAAATCTTCAGTTATACGCTAAACTACTATTGAAAAACAAAATTATTCACAGAAAATCAGGCTGGCCATATTTCATCGAAACAAAATACGGGAAATTGGGGGAATTCTAAATACGGTTCATCACCATTTATCGCAGATAAAAGGGTGCCAAACAAGAGAATTGATAATTATACCTGAATGACTAGAAATTAGCTTATAAGTTTACGCTTTATGGACTACCGCAAATCACAGTACATAGAAATCGTAGAGCATGTTAAACATGACAAATATGTAAATACGGTAAAACCTGTCAAGTTGGACAATTACTATTTCATTAAAATCCGTCCTAGTTAGAGAGTTGTTCAAGATATAATGTAGGGAAGGGTCCAGGATATAGAGGTGTCCACACTGACAAAAGTTTTACTGTAATTATGTAACTGCATGGGTTACCGTAATATATCTTATAATTGATGAAGTTATCTTCATCCAAGATTTTTGCCTATATTTCGAATTCAAGTTAACTTTACTGAAAATTCTGTGAAAAAAACTGGAATTTTCAATAAAAAAATTCGGGAACGTGTCCCGTAGAAAAGGACCTATGGTCACTCTACACAAAATGAAATGGTGGGGGTGGCCCCCCCCCCCCACCCTACCATTTCATTTTGTGTAAAGTGACCATAAGTGATGAGGAAAGAGGAGATTAGAAACAAAACGCTGGGAAAGTAACAGGGAAACTACCTTCGATTCATAGAAAATATTTTGGAATTTCATTATGGTTTATTTATTAGTTTAATTTTACCATGCAAAGTGTAAATTCAAGTATGCAAGGTATCCCAGAACTCTACCGCCTAAATGAGAGTAACGGTAGTAAACGTCAAAAGAGACAAATAATTCTTGCGATGGAATATAGTGTCGCAAATAACGTTTTCGGTCAGTGTATGTTGGCATGCGATTCAAGCCACTGGTGCCTAAAAAGGAAAAGAGATGAAAAACAGATAATAAGGTAAGAAACCTAGCGGTAGAGGGAGGAAAAAAGGGACGATTTCCCCCCCCCCCCATGATTGAAAGGGACAACCCTCGTGACGTGAGCAAGGTTGTCATATTTTGGCGATTTCTTAGATGATAGGCGATTTCATAATGCACATATCGCTCTAATAAGTGGATTGCGACCCAGGGTTCGATTGGAAGAATTGTTTGTCTTGATGTGTACTTTTCTCATAGCGGTGGAGTTCTGAGACGCACTATGTGGATTTATTATTGAAGAGGAATGTTTAACGAGAGATATATGTGTAATATGATATATAGGATATTATATATATTATATACTTGCTTTGGAAGCATTTCGTACAGCAACGCATCAGTCTTCTTTTTCTCTTCGATGAGTTGATCAGTTCTCTCATCGACGAGCGCCTCCAGGTTATTTGCATATTTCTCCATCATTGCCAGCATGTTATCGAATATATTCGGTTTCCTGTTTTTTGGTACGTGAGAAATACATTTTACACGCCGAACAACTACATTTTGGCATCACACAGGTAAAAATTTTGTTATATGGTATCAGAAACTAAAGGGTTATCGAAATTTAACTACCCTCAACTTGGAGGATTGTTTAAGGCGCTCTACTCGTTCAACTGACGCTAAAGTCGGACAAAAAAAAAAAAAAGGCTGCTTACATTCCTTTTCTCATGGGTCTGAGCTTCGCCCGAACAGACTTGAGTTCGGGTCTCTCTTCGGGTTCTTCTTTCCAGCATTCGTGAATGCATTCGAGGACGCAGTCAAAAGGATCTTCCATGTGGGTGAGGTCCGGTCGGAACGGAGGTTTGATCAAGTCCTTCCTCATCACTCGTTTGATTATCTCTGAAACAGCAAGTAAAAAAAAAACTCACAATTTCATTATTGATGAAAGAAATTACTTTTTAATTGATGAAAATTTATGATTAAAGGAAAAATTAATTCTAGAATAACTGAAAGAAATTATTTCAGAATTATTGGACGCGGATATACACTCCAGCGTTCACAGTGCGGTGTCTTGGATAACATCCTACGTTCATAGTACGGGCGTTCGGAAACCATCCTGTGTTGCCCAACATCCTGCGTTCATAGTCCAAGGGTTCGTATTTCTTCCTGCGTTCATAGTCCAAGGGTTCGTATTTCTTCCTGCGTTCATAGTCCAAGGGTTCGTATTTCTTCCTGCGTTCATAGCCCTGGTGTCTGGAAACCATCCTGTGTTCACAGTGCTGTGTCTTGGACAAACTTGCTATTTAACAAAATTTCGGGACAAATCCATTCTTCGAGAACACTTCGATATCTTTCTGAGACATGTGAAGTGGGGTGTCTCTGGTCCGTCAATATTCAATGTGTCTTGGATAACATCTTGCGTTCATAGCCTTGTTGTTTGGAAACCATTCGATTATTTCCTCGAGCAGCCGCGGAGCCCCTGGGAGTTCACACGGAGCACCGGTTGAGAACCTCTGAATTACAGCAATTTATATTTATGATATAATTTGGAACAACTGGTGGTTCGGCTTTTGTTTATATTTTCAACCATAGAGGTCACCAATGTTCGTTGTCGCCAAACAGTATGTTTTTTTGGAAGGGGGACACGGGCAAATTCACAGTCGCTATGTTGACAGTTATTTTCAGTAACGCTCAAATGAAATCCGGAGGCGTATTTATTTATTTTCGCTGAAAGTTTGAAGAAACTCACCCATAGTGTTTTTTCTCTTTCCAATCCCTTTGTTTAAACACTCAACGGTGACCGTTAAAATTTTGCCACTCGCGGCAATCTACTGTGGGCAATTTACTACCTAGTGAGTTGCACCTAGAAGTGTAAGTTTGTGTACCTAACAGAGTCTGGGTGCATTTCTAGTCTGGTGGGGATATCGGCTAGCATTCGCACCTCGAAGTTGAGAATCGCAGAAAACAAAATTCAGCCGACCACCACTGTGGCAACGCCACCTATAGAAGTAAAAAAAAAAAAAAACTCACGAAGCTCGTGACGACACTGAAGAAGGCCATTTCACCTATTGCCATTGGATACAGCAGGCCGACGCATGCGACATCTTTACCATTTTTTTCAGTATGTCCAATGGTGAAATGGCCTTCTTCAGTGGCGTCACAAGCTTTGTGCGGAGGCCTTCTTCTATAGGTGGTGTCGTTCGAACCCGGGACCTCACTATGCGAGTCCGTCACTACGACCACTCGATCACCACAGCAGCTTTAGAGACTCCCCCGGGCTATTACATTTCCAGAATATTTCGAATATACGTATTCATACCGAGCCAAATATTCTGCTTCATTTCATCGTCTACACTCGGATGACGTCAAAAGTAGTGGGTCACTATAAAGTGGTTCAATCCGTGGAAATCAATCCGGTGTGTTTCCAGCATTTGTCCTTTAATTGGAAGAATATGTTTTGTAATTCACATGAAAATGCATTAATTATTTTGGACTCATCGATTACTTTTAAATGCATCAAGACTTCATAACCGTGAGTTTTATAAAGTTCAGTTCATTTTTTTTTGAACCTTAACATTTGTATTTCCCTCCACCATTTTCACGCGTCTCACGTTTTTCTTTGATGTGGTTTTTCCTCCTTCGCACATATTTACTTTTTACGTAAAAAAAAAAGATATAAAATGTATATAAATATATTTATCTCCATTCTTTTTTATTTTTGTCGGAGAGTGCTATAAATAATTGTGAAAATACGTGACCACACAGAGAGATTCTTTTGGGGAATCTTCTCCTTTCGGAGTCGAAATCCTTTGTTTTTATCTCACTTTTCTCAAATATAAGATTTTTATATCTTACTGCGGCCAAAACCCGATTTTCAGAATCTATCTATCTTATATATATGAAATTGATTTTCTGTCTGTCTGTCTGTGTGTGTGTGTGTATGTTCTCTATACAAATCTACAATTTTAGATCGATCGTCGCCAAATTTTGAATATATACCAAATGGGACCGAACATGAACGATAGGCTACTTTAAAATTTCGTCAGAGCAGGGGAAATGCCCCAAATGGGCAAAAACCTGTCGGGCAACAATGGTTTTTGGGCCTCAACAATCACTTTCCGAACGTTTACTTTGGTTACCGTGGTTCCCTAGCAATGCGTTTCAGACGTGTTTATGCCTTTACAATGGCTTGCCGCTTTTTCAATAGTCGTCAGAGTCATCATCAGCATCACTTTGAGGATGCTGATGATGCATTAGCCGGACCGGCTTTTTGAGTTGGATATTCGTACAATAACATTGATTTTTCAATTTTTTATTCATATTTTCTCAAGCATGAAAATTAATGTCTCCGTAATGTCTTTTGATTACAATTAATTAATTAATGATTTAACATTAATTATGAACCCGTAAAAGTACATCGAAACATTCCACAGCTTTAATTAAGCATTTTTGGAGGCTGAAAGCAGGCAGATCTCGATAACTTGAAGTTCAGGGGGGGGGGCATCAAAATACCTAACGCCCCTTAAAAAAGGAAAAAAATGTATTCATTTCTACGTTTCTGGATTTGTTTCTTTCAAGAGTCGCCATATTGGTTAACTTAGACACGGTTTGTATGTCCCTCAAAGAACGAAGGGGAAATCGCGTGATCCAGAAAGCCTCACTGAAGAAAACCCGGGCAGCGCCGGGTATTATAGCTAGTAGTCTATCTATCTATATCTATATTCTATATATTATCTATATATATAAAATTGATTTTCTGTGTGTCTGTGTGTGTGTATGTTCTCTATACAAATCTACAATTTTAGATCGATCGTCGCCAAATTTTGCATATATACCAAATGGGACCCGACTTGAACGATAGGCTACTTTAAAATTTCGTCAGACCAGGGCAAATGCCCCAAATGGGCAAAAAACTGTCCGGCAACAATGGTTTTTGGGCCTCAACAATCACTTTCCGAACGTTTACTTTGGTTACCGTGGTTCCCTAGCAATGCGTTTCAGACGTGTTTATGTCTTTACAATGGTTTGTCACTTCTTTAAAGCTGTCAGTTATGTATAATAGTTTATGCCTTTATAATGGTTTGCCACATTTTCAATATACTCTCAGTAATGAGGCTTTTTGAATAGACGTCATAATCATCACCATCATCGCTTTGAGAGTCAGGAAAAGGGTGATCCTCATAGAAATCAGTGCTAAAATTGTCGATTTTACTGTAGAAATGCGGAAATTAGTGGGATTTTCCGCCCCATCAATAATTTTGAAAATTTTATTGAATTCTCGATTTTTGAAATATTCAGTTCGCTTAGAGATATACGAAGCCCAGGAGATTAAATACGAAGTAATTAGCCAAACCTATACTTTTGAGTTGGATATTCGAGCAATATCATTGATTTCATTTATATCTTCTCAAGTATGAAAATTAATGTCTCCATATTGTCTCTTTTGATATTTATTTGCATAAATTCATGTGGGTTAGGATATTTTAAAATTAGTTATGAGCCCGTGAAAAGTGCATCGAAAAAATTCCACAGCTTTTGGAACCACAGGAAAAATCCACAGGATTTTTGGAAGCTGGAACAGACAACTTGAAGTTCAAGGGGGGGGGGGGTACCGAAATTCCTAGCGCCCCTTAAAAAAAGAAAAATATATATTCATTTCTACGTTTTTATGTAAATCTAGATTTGTTTATTTCATGAATCGCGCGGGAAGTCGCCATATTGGTTAACTTGGGCACGGTTTGTATGTCCCTCAAGAAAAAGAGAGGGTGATCCAAAAAAGCCTCATTGAAGAAAACCCGGGCAGCGCCGGGTATTATAGCTAGGCTTTATAATGGCGTATATAATATACTAGCTATAATACCCGGCGCTGCCCGGGTATTCTTCAATGAGGCTTTTTGGATCATGCGAATCTCCCTCTTTCTTTGAAGGACATGCAAACCGTGTCTAAGTTAACCAATATGGCGACGTCCTGCGCGACTCATGAAAGAAATAAATCTAAATTTAAAGAAACGTAGAAATGAATAGTCCCCCCCCCCCCTTTTTTTATGGGTGTTAGGTATTTCGATTCCCTCCCCCTGAACTTCAAGTTATCTATTTCTGCCTGTTTGAGCTTCCAAAAATGCTTAATTAAAGCTGTGGAATTTTTTCGATGCACTTTACGGGGCCCATAACTAATTTTAAAAACATCCTAAACTATATGAATTTATGCAAATAAATATCAAAAGACAATACGGAGAACTTAATTTTCATGCTTGAGAAGATATAAATAAAAAGTTGAAATCAATGTTATTACATGGATATCAAACTCAAAAGTAGATCCGGCAAATTATTCATATTTTTAATTTTCTGGGCTTCGTATCTCCAAGTGAATTCCATATTTCAAAAATCGAGAATTCAATTTAATTTTTAAAATTATTGATGTGGCAGGAAACCCCCCCCCCCCCCCACTAAATTTCCGTATTTATGCAGTTAAATCGGCAATTTTAATACTGATTTCATGAGGATCACCCTTTTCCTGACCCTCAAAGCGATGATGGTGATGATTATGACGTCTATTCAAAAAGCCTCATTATAATACGCCTATAATATATTATATACGCCATTATAAAGCCTAGCTATAATACCCGGCGCTGCCCGGGTTTTCTTCAATGAGGCTTTTTTGGATCACCCTCTCTTTTTCTTGAGGGACATACAAACCGTGCCCAAGTTAACCAATATGGCGACTTCCCGCGCGATTCATGAAATAAACAAATCTAGATTTACATAAAAACGTAGAAATGAATATATATTTTTCTTTTTTTAAGGGGCGCTAGGAATTTCGGTACCCCCCCCCCCCCCCTTGAACTTCAAGTTGTCTGTTCCAGCTTCCAAAAATCCTGTGGATTTTTCCTGTGGTTCCAAAAGCTGTGGAATTTTTTCGATGCACTTTTCACGGGCTCATAACTAATTTTAAAATATCCTAACCCACATGAATTTATGCAAATAAATATCAAAAGAGACAATATGGAGACATTAATTTTCATACTTGAGAAGATATAAATGAAATCAATGATATTGCTCGAATATCCAACTCAAAAGTATAGGTTTGGCTAATTACTTCGTATTTAATCTCCTGGGCTTCGTATATCTCTAAGCGAACTGAATATTTCAAAAATCGAGAATTCAATAAAATTTTCAAAATTATTGATGGGGCGGAAAATCCCACTAATTTCCGCATTTCTACAGTAAAATCGACAATTTTAGCACTGATTTCTATGAGGATCACCCTTTTCCTGACTCTCAAAGCGATGATGGTGATGATTATGACGTCTATTCAAAAAGCCTCATTACTGAGAGTATATTGAAAATGTGGCAAACCATTATAAAGGCATAAACTATTATACATAACTGACAGCTTTAAAGAAGTGACAAACCATTGTAAAGACATAAACACGTCTGAAACGCATTGCTAGGGAACCACGGTAACCAAAGTAAACGTTCGGAAAGTGATTGTTGAGGCCCAAAAACCATTGTTGCCGGACAGTTTTTTGCCCATTTGGGGCATTTGCCCTGGTCTGACGAAATTTTAAAGTAGCCTATCGTTCAAGTCGGGTCCCATTTGGTATATATGCAAAATTTGGCGACGATCGATCTAAAATTGTAGATTTGTATAGAGAACATACACACACACAGACACACAGAAAATCAATTTTATATATATAGACTAGCTATAATACCCGGCGCTGCCCGGGTATTCTTCAATGAGGCTTTTTGGATCATGCGAATCTCCCTCTTTCTTTGAAGGACATGCAAACCGTGTCTAAGTTAACCAATATGGCGACGTCCTGCGCGACTCATGAAAGAAATAAATCTAAATTTAAAGAAACGTAGAAATGAATAGTCCCCCCCCCCTTTTTTTTATGGGTGTTAGGTATTTCGATTCCCTCCCCCTGAACTTCAAGTTATCTATTTCTGCCTGTTTGAGCTTCCAAAAATGCTTAATTAAAGCTGTGGAATTTTTTCGATGCACTTTACGGGGCCCATAACTAATTTTAAAAACATCCTAAACTATATGAATTTATGCAAATAAATATCAAAAGACAATACGGAGAACTTAATTTTCATGCTTGAGAAGATATAAATAAAAAGTTGAAATCAATGTTATTACATGGATATCAAACTCAAAAGTAGATCCGGCAAATTATTCATATTTTTAATTTTCTGGGCTTCGTATCTCCAAGTGAATTCCATATTTCAAAAATCGAGAATTCAATTTAATTTTTAAAATTATTGATGTGGCAGGAAACCCCCCCCCCCCCACTAAATTTCCGTATTTATGCAGTTAAATCGGCAATTTTAATACTGATTTCATGAGGATCACCCTTTTCCTGACCCTCAAAGCGATGCTGATGATGATTATGACGTCTATTCAAAAAGCCTCATTACTGAGAGTATATTGAAAATGTGGCAAACCATTAAAAAGGCATAAACTATTATACATATACTAACAGGATTAAAGAAGTGACAAACCGTTGTAAAGGCATATACACGTCTGAAACGCATTGCTAGGGAACCACGGTAACCAAAGTAAACGTTCGGAAAGTGATTGTTGAGGCCCAAAAACCATTGTTGCCGGACAGTTTTTTGCCCATTTGGGGCACTTGCCCTGGTCTGACGAAATTTTAAAGTAGCCTATCGTTCAAGTCGGGTCCCATTTGGTATATATGCAAAATTTGGCGACGATCGATCTAAAATTGTAGATTTGTATAGAGAACATACACACACACAGACACACAGACACACAGAAAATCAATTTTATATATATAGATATAATACCCGGCGCTGCCCGGGTTTTCTTCAATGAGGCTTTTTTTGGATCACGTGATATCTCCCTCTCTTTTTCTTGAGGGACATACAAACCGTGTCCAAGTTAACCAATATGGTGACCTGCGCGATTCATGAAATAAACAAATCTAGATTTACACAGAAACGTAGAAATGAATATATATTTTTCTTTTTTTAAGGGGCGCTAGGTATTTCGATCCCCCCCCCCCCGAACTTCAAGTTATCCATCTGACTGTTCCAGCTTCCAAAAATCCTTAGTTAAAGCTGTGGAATTTTTTCGATGCACTTTTCACGGGCTCATAACTAATTTTAAAATATCTTAACCCACATGAATTTATGCAAATGAATATCAAAAGAGACAATATGGAGACATTAATTTTCATACTGGAGAAGATATAAATGAAATCAATGATATTGCTCGAATATCCAACTCAGAAGTATAGGTTTGGCTAATTACTTCATATTTAATCGCCTGGGCTTCGTATATCTCTAAGCGAACTGAATATTTCAAAAATCGAGAATTCAATACAATTTTTAAAATTATTGATGGGGCGGAAAATCCCACTAATTTCCGCATTTCCACAGTAAAATCGACAATTTTAGCACTGATTTCTATGAGGATCACCCTTTTCCTGACTTTCAAAGCGATGCTGATGATGATTATGACGTCTATTCAAAAAGCCTCATTACTGAGAGTATATTGAAAATGTGGCAAACCATTATAAAGGCATAAACTATCATACATATACTAACAGGATTAAAGAAGTGACAAACCGTTGTAAAGGCATATACACGTCTGAAACGCATTGCTAGGGAACCACGGTAACCAAAGTAAACATTCGGAAAGTGATTGTTGAGGCCCAAAAACCATTGTTGCCGGACATTTTTTTGCCCATTTGGGGCATTTGCCCTGGTCTGACGAAATTTTAAAGTAGCCTATCGTTCAAGTCGGGTCCCATTTAGTATATATGCAAAATTTGGCGACGATCGATCTAAAATTGTAGATTTGTATAGAGAACATACACACACACACACACACAGACACACAGAAAATCAATTTTATATATATAGAAGATATAATACCCGGCGCTGCCCGGGTTTTCTTCAATGAGGCTTTTTTGGATCACGTGATATCTCCCTCTCTTTTTCTTGAGGGACATACAAACCGTGTGAAAGTTAACCAATATGGCGACCTGCGCGATTCATGAAATAAGCAAATCTAGATTTACACAGAAACGTAGAAATGAATATATATTTTTCTTTTTTTAAGGGGCGCTAGGTATTTCGATCCCCCCCCCCCCCCGAACTTCAAGTTATCCATCTGTCTGTTCCAGCTTCCAAAACTCCTTAGTTAAAGCTGTGGAATTTTTTCGATGCACTTTTCACGGGCTCATAACTAATTTTAAAATATCCTAACCCACATGAATTTATGCAAATAAATATCAAAAGGGACAATATGGAGACATTAATTTTCATACTTGAGAAGATATAAATGAAATCAACGATATTGCTCAAATATCGAGCTCAAAAGTATAGGTTTGGCTAATTACTTCATATTTAATCTCCTGGGCTTCGTATATCTCTAAGCAAACTGAATATTTCAAAAATCGAGAATTCAATACAATTTTTAAAATTATTGATGTGGCAGGAAACCACCCCCCCCCCCCACTAAATTTCCGTATTTATGCAGTTAAATCGGCAATTTTAATACTGATTTCTATGAGGATCACCCTTTTCCTGACCCTCAAAGCGATGATGGTGATGCTGATGATGTCTATTCAAAAAGCCTCATTACTGAGAGTATTGAAAATGTGGCAAACCATTATAAAGGCATAAAAACGTCTGAAACTCATCGCTAGGGAACCACGGTAACCAAAGTAAACGTTCGGAAAGTGATTGTTGAGGCCCAAAAACCATTGTTGCCGGACATTTTTTTGCCCATTTGGGGCATTTGCCCTGGTCTGACGAAATTTTAAAGTAGCCTATCGTTCAAGTCGGGTCGCATTTGGTATATATGCAAAATTTGGCGACGATCGATCTAAAATTGTAGATTTGTATAGAGAACATACACACACACAGACACACAGACACACAGAAAATCAATTTTATATATATAGATTATAGGCGTATTATAATGAGGCTTTTTGAATAGACGTCATAATCATCACCATCATCGCTTTGAGGGTCAGGAAAAGGGTGATCCTCATGAAATCAGTATTAAAATTGCCGATTTAACTGCATAAATACGGAAATTTAGTGGGGGGGGGGGGGTTTCCTGCCACATCAATAATTTTAAAAATTAAATTGAATTCTCGATTTTTGAAATATGGAATTCACTTGGAGATACGAAGCCCAGAAAATTAAAAATATGAATAATTTGCCGGATCTACTTTTGAGTTTGATATACTCAAAAGTAGATCCGGCAAATTATTCATATTTTTAATTTTCTGGGCTTCGTATCTCCAAGTGAATTCCATATTTCAAAAATCGAGAATTCAATTTAATTTTTAAAATTATTGATGTGGCAGGAAACCCCCCCCCCCCCCCACTAAATTTCCGTATTTATGCAGTTAAATCGGCAATTTTAATACTGATTTCATGAGGATCACCCTTTTCCTGACCCTCAAAGCGATGATGGTGATGATTATGACGTCTATTCAAAAAGCCTCATTATAATACGCCTATAATCTATATATATAAAATTGATTTTCTGTGTGTCTGTGTGTCTGTGTGTGTGTATGTTCTCTATACAAATCTACAATTTTAGATCGATCGTCGCCAAATTTTGCATATATACCAAATGCGACCCGACTTGAACGATAGGCTACTTTAAAATTTCGTCAGACCAGGGCAAATGCCCCAAATGGGCAAAAAAATGTCCGGCAACAATGGTTTTTGGGCCTCAACAATCACTTTCCGAACGTTTACTTTGGTTACCGTGGTTCCCTAGCGATGAGTTTCAGACGTTTTTATGCCTTTATAATGGTTTGCCACATTTTCAATACTCTCAGTAATGAGGCTTTTTGAATAGACATCATCAGCATCACCATCATCGCTTTGAGGGTCAGGAAAAGGGTGATCCTCATAGAAATCAGTATTAAAATTGCCGATTTAACTGCATAAATACGGAAATTTAGTGGGGGGGGGGGTGGTTTCCTGCCACATCAATAATTTTAAAAATTGTATTGAATTCTCGATTTTTGAAATATTCAGTTTGCTTAGAGATATACGAAGCCCAGGAGATTAAATATGAAGTAATTAGCCAAACCTATACTTTTGAGCTCGATATTTGAGCAATATCGTTGATTTCATTTATATCTTCTCAAGTATGAAAATTAATGTCTCCATATTGTCCCTTTTGATATTTATTTGCATAAATTCATGTGGGTTAGGATATTTTAAAATTAGTTATGAGCCCGTGAAAAGTGCATCGAAAAAATTCCACAGCTTTAACTAAGGAGTTTTGGAAGCTGGAACAGACAGATGGATAACTTGAAGTTCGGGGGGGGGGGGGATCGAAATACCTAGCGCCCCTTAAAAAAAGAAAAATATATATTCATTTCTACGTTTCTGTGTAAATCTAGATTTGCTTATTTCATGAATCGCGCAGGTCGCCATATTGGTTAACTTTCACACGGTTTGTATGTCCCTCAAGAAAAAGAGAGGGAGATATCACGTGATCCAAAAAAGCCTCATTGAAGAAAACCCGGGCAGCGCCGGGTATTATATCTTCTATATATATAAAATTGATTTTCTGTGTGTCTGTGTGTGTGTGTGTGTGTATGTTCTCTATACAAATCTACAATTTTAGATCGATCGTCGCCAAATTTTGCATATATACTAAATGGGACCCGACTTGAACGATAGGCTACTTTAAAATTTCGTCAGACCAGGGCAAATGCCCCAAATGGGCAAAAAAATGTCCGGCAACAATGGTTTTTGGGCCTCAACAATCACTTTCCGAATGTTTACTTTGGTTACCGTGGTTCCCTAGCAATGCGTTTCAGACGTGTATATGCCTTTACAACGGTTTGTCACTTCTTTAATCCTGTTAGTATATGTATGATAGTTTATGCCTTTATAATGGTTTGCCACATTTTCAATATACTCTCAGTAATGAGGCTTTTTGAATAGACGTCATAATCATCATCAGCATCGCTTTGAAAGTCAGGAAAAGGGTGATCCTCATAGAAATCAGTGCTAAAATTGTCGATTTTACTGTGGAAATGCGGAAATTAGTGGGATTTTCCGCCCCATCAATAATTTTAAAAATTGTATTGAATTCTCGATTTTTGAAATATTCAGTTCGCTTAGAGATATACGAAGCCCAGGCGATTAAATATGAAGTAATTAGCCAAACCTATACTTCTGAGTTGGATATTCGAGCAATATCATTGATTTCATTTATATCTTCTCCAGTATGAAAATTAATGTCTCCATATTGTCTCTTTTGATATTCATTTGCATAAATTCATGTGGGTTAAGATATTTTAAAATTAGTTATGAGCCCGTGAAAAGTGCATCGAAAAAATTCCACAGCTTTAACTAAGGATTTTTGGAAGCTGGAACAGTCAGATGGATAACTTGAAGTTCGGGGGGGGGGGGATCGAAATACCTAGCGCCCCTTAAAAAAAGAAAAATATATATTCATTTCTACGTTTCTGTGTAAATCTAGATTTGTTTATTTCATGAATCGCGCAGGTCACCATATTGGTTAACTTGGACACGGTTTGTATGTCCCTCAAGAAAAAGAGAGGGAGATATCACGTGATCCAAAAAAAGCCTCATTGAAGAAAACCCGGGCAGCGCCGGGTATTATATCTATATATATAAAATTGATTTTCTGTGTGTCTGTGTGTCTGTGTGTGTGTATGTTCTCTATACAAATCTACAATTTTAGATCGATCGTCGCCAAATTTTGCATATATACCAAATGGGACCCGACTTGAACGATAGGCTACTTTAAAATTTCGTCAGACCAGGGCAAGTGCCCCAAATGGGCAAAAAACTGTCCGGCAACAATGGTTTTTGGGCCTCAACAATCACTTTCCGAACGTTTACTTTGGTTACCGTGGTTCCCTAGCAATGCGTTTCAGACGTGTATATGCCTTTACAACGGTTTGTCACTTCTTTAATCCTGTTAGTATATGTATAATAGTTTATGCCTTTTTAATGGTTTGCCACATTTTCAATATACTCTCAGTAATGAGGCTTTTTGAATAGACGTCATAATCATCATCAGCATCGCTTTGAGGGTCAGGAAAAGGGTGATCCTCATGAAATCAGTATTAAAATTGCCGATTTAACTGCATAAATACGGAAATTTAGTGGGGGGGGGGGGGTTTCCTGCCACATCAATAATTTTAAAAATTAAATTGAATTCTCGATTTTTGAAATATGGAATTCACTTGGAGATACGAAGCCCAGAAAATTAAAAATATGAATAATTTGCCGGATCTACTTTTGAGTTTGATATCCATGTAATAACATTGATTTCAACTTTTTATTTATATCTTCTCAAGCATGAAAATTAAGTTCTCCGTATTGTCTTTTGATATTTATTTGCATAAATTCATATAGTTTAGGATGTTTTTAAAATTAGTTATGGGCCCCGTAAAGTGCATCGAAAAAATTCCACAGCTTTAATTAAGCATTTTTGGAAGCTCAAACAGGCAGAAATAGATAACTTGAAGTTCAGGGGGAGGGAATCGAAATACCTAACACCCATAAAAAAAAGGGGGGGGGGACTATTCATTTCTACGTTTCTTTAAATTTAGATTTATTTCTTTCATGAGTCGCGCAGGACGTCGCCATATTGGTTAACTTAGACACGGTTTGCATGTCCTTCAAAGAAAGAGGGAGATTCGCATGATCCAAAAAGCCTCATTGAAGAATACCCGGGCAGCGCCGGGTATTATAGCTAGTCTATATATATAAAATTGATTTTCTGTGTGTCTGTGTGTCTGTGTGTGTGTATGTTCTCTATACAAATCTACAATTTTAGATCGATCGTCGCCAAATTTTGCATATATACCAAATGGGACCCGACTTGAACGATAGGCTACTTTAAAATTTCGTCAGACCAGGGCAAGTGCCCCAAATGGGCAAAAAACTGTCCGGCAACAATGGTTTTTGGGCCTCAACAATCACTTTCCGAACGTTTACTTTGGTTACCGTGGTTCCCTAGCAATGCGTTTCAGACGTGTATATGCCTTTACAACGGTTTGTCACTTCTTTAATCCTGTTAGTATATGTATAATAGTTTATGCCTTTTTAATGGTTTGCCACATTTTCAATATACTCTCAGTAATGAGGCTTTTTGAATAGACGTCATAATCATCATCAGCATCGCTTTGAGAGTCAGGAAAAGGGTGATCCTCATAGAAATCAGTGCTAAAATTGTCGATTTTACTGTAGAAATGCGGAAATTAGTGGGATTTTCCGCCCCATCAATAATTTTAAAAATTGTATTGAATTCTCGATTTTTGAAATATTCAGTTCGCTTACAGATATACGAAGCCCAGGAGATTAAATATGAAGTAATTAGCCAAACCTATACTTTTGAGTTGGATATTCGAGCAATATAATTGATTTCATTTATATCTTCTCAAGTATGAAAATTAATGTCTCCATATTGTCTCTTTGATATTTATTTGCATAAATTCATGTGGGTTAGGATATTTTAAAATTAGTTATGAGCCCGTGAAAAGTGCATCGAAAAAATTCCACAGCTTTAACTAAGGATTTTTGGAACAGACAGATGGATAACTTAAAAGTTCAGGGGGGGGGGGGATCGAAATACCTAGCGCCCCTTAAAAAAAGAAAAATATGTATTCATTTCTACGTTTCTGTGTAAATCTAGATTTGTTTATTTCATGAATCGCGCAGGTCACCATATTGGTTAACTTGGACACGGTTTGTATGTCCCTCAAGAAAAAGAGAGGGAGATATCACGTGATCCAAAAAAAGCCTCATTGAAGAAAACCCGGGCAGCGCCGGGTATTATAGCTAGTATATATATAAAATTGATTTTCTGTGTGTGTATGTTCTCTATACAAATCTACAATTTTAGATCGATCGTCACCAAATTTTGCATATATACCAAATGGGACCCGACTTGAACGATAGGCTACTTTAAAATTTCGTCAGAGCAGGGCAAATGCCCGAAATGGGCAAAACAACTGTCGGTCAACAATGGTTTTTGGGCCTCAACAATCACTTTCCGAACGTTTACTGTGGTTATCGTGGTTCCCTAGCAATGCGTTTCAGACGTGTATATGCCTTTACAACGGTTTGCCACTTCTTTAATCCCGTTAGTATATGTATAATAGTTTATGCGTTTATAATGGTTTGTGTGCCACTTTTTCATTCCTCCCAGTAATGAGGCTTTTCGAATAGACGTCATAATCATCATCAGCATCAGTTTGAGGGTCAGGCAAAGGGTGATCCTCATAGAAATCAGTGATATAATTGCCGATTTTAATGTAGAAATGCGGAAATTTGGCGGGGTTTTCCGCCACACATCAATAATTTTGAAAAATTGTATTGAATTCTTGATTTTTGAAATATTCAGTTCGCTTAGAGATATACGAAGCCCAGAAGATTAAATATGAAGTAATTAGCCGGACCTACTTTTGAGTTGGATATTCATGCAATAACATTGATTTTTTTATTTATATCTTCTCAAGCATGAAAATTAATGTCTCCTTATTGTTTTTTTTAATATTAAACTGCAGAAATTCATATAGTTTAGGATGTATTAAAATTAATTATGGGCCTAATAAAGTACATCGAAGAAATTTTACAGCTTTAAGTAAGCATTTTTGGAAGCAGAAACAGGCAGATGGAAAAAAGTTCGAGAGGGGGGGGGGCGCGCGCGAAATACTTAGTGCCCCTTAAAAAAATGGGGAAAAAAGAATATATATATATATTTTTAAATCTAGATTTGTTTATTTCATGAGTCACGCAGGATGTCGCCATATTGGTTAATTTAGACACGGTTTGCATGCCCCTCAAGGAAAGACGGAGATATAGCGTGATCCAAAAAGCCTCATTGAAGAAAACCCGGGCAACGCCGGGTATTATAGCTAGCATATATATATATGTATATATAAAATTAGAGATAAAATGAGAAGACGTAAAATAAAAATAAATTAGAAGAAATTGAAATAAAAAATGGAAAAATAATATGGATCAATGAGGAGGTCGTTCTAAAGGGGGAAACCCCCCCCCCCCCATTGCTCCAAACTGCAAAAATGTTTCTAATGATGGTAGGCCGCCTAATATAGGCATAAATTTACCATCAGTTCCCCCGACAGTGTTTAGCAATGTGGGGGGTTCCCCCCTGAGAACGACCTCCTCATTGATTCATATTTTATTTTTCCATTTTATTTCAATTTCTTCTAATTTATTTTTATTTTACATCTTCTCATTTTATCTCTAATTTTATAATTTCGAGTTATGTGTATTA
Source organism: Pholcus phalangioides (assembly GCF_987345545.1). NCBI lineage: Eukaryota > Metazoa > Arthropoda > Arachnida > Araneae > Pholcidae > Pholcus > Pholcus phalangioides. The sequence goes on from NW_028301621.1 coordinate 9,402,207, forward strand.
AGCTGCCTTTTTGGCGCTATTCTCCCACTTTTAAAGTGTTTCAAATAAATCTGGTTCTTGTCAGTTGTTCTTTTATAATGGATGCTATATATATAATGGAAATTCTGAATTCATGATAGAGATAATAACAAAATTAACATAATATGTAATGTGTATTTAAAAGGTGTGAATTATGAAATCGGTCCAGAATTGTTTCAAGTTCGATGAAGTAGAGGGCGTCCGAGGCAGGGGGTATGTAAAGGGAGAAAATTGTAATGGGAGTGCAGCTGGGATGATGCCATTCGGTACCGAAAATGTCAATATTTGATTCTAGAGAAATTTGAATTAGGGGGGGGGGATAGAGCTGTTAAAAACAGAGGCCACCTCCACGGGTATTTCTATCTTTACGAAAACAAGAAAAATTTGGTGGCAGAAATTCGGCGTGTTCCAATTCTGAAAGGATTATTTTGGAGTGGTAAACGAGAAAATTAAGGAGGGGGCGGTTCATGAGGTGAGGACTAAAGGGAGAACGGGCGAAGGCAGAGGAAGGGGTGATACTGGAAGGGGTTTGGGAAAACGGGATAATGTCATTAATGCTGGCATCCCAAATGCATTCCATGTTGTTGACAAGGATGATTGAAAGAAATTAACTTTCAATTCGGAGTCGCGAAATTTCTGGGAGACCCTCCAAATTTGCGCACGTAAAATGCTTTTTGTAACCCCCGGGAGCACCAATTGCTGCTCGAGAGATGTTGATGCTGCTCTCTGGGGTAGGATGTGTATATATATATATATATATATATATATATATATATGTATATGTATGTATGTATGTATGTATTTCTTTATTTTTTTTCACATTGAGAAAATAAATGCTCCCTCCAGGTTAACCCCCGTATGGCGAATCATATTCAGTGGCGTATTACTCATACGTGAATGCGTATATATTATATATGAGTATCATGTACGAAGGTTTCTAACAGCTGGCTGATGCGCAAATATATTTAGGAAAGAGAGGAAAATTCAACTGCTCTCCTGCGGGGAATCGAACTCGCGTCCTTTCCTGGTGAGAGAACTAGACTACAAAGGCAACGAAGATCTCGATCTTTCCTTGGAGCTCGTGTGCACTGAATGGGATCAGTACATGGATGGTCGGACCTAATTCATGTCAAAGCTCAGAATTTGCTGACACTGCCACCAGATGGCGACTTATCCGAGGATGATAAGTTCGATTCCCCGCAAGGGCAGTTGAATTTTCTCTCTTTCCTAAATATATCTTCGCATCAGATCAGCAAACTGTTAAAAACCTTCATATGGATAGCGGAGAGTGACATAATCCTCGAGTATTATGTATATGTGTGTGTGTGATCACAATGCACATTTTTAGTTAACGTATTACGCTGTTGCCATTGTTTTTTCACCCGGGGTGAGGGAGCTCGTCGCACCATACTATCATCTTTTCTCCCTTATCCCATCCACATCCATTTATGCATATATCCATGTAACTATTAACAATTCCTAAACTTGCATAACATGTGTAGGTTAAAATAAATTTGAAATGACTCTAAAAAAAAGGGTCAATGTGTCACAGACCAAAGATTATATATTCACCTGAAGGCGATTTTGCGCAATTGCCGTAAGGTCCGTTGCGTCCGATGATCTCGTACAGGATAATTGCGAATGAATAGACGTCTCCTTTCTGTGTGCCTCCTGGTAGGGCGTTCGGATCACGGAGCAATTCTGGAGCTCGCCAGAGTAGCTCTAGACAAGACAAGAGAACAAACATCAATTAATCCCGGAGCCACGCGTCGATGCGTTTCGGGGTGTAATTTCGAGTTATCGTCGCGCATTTAGGAATTATCTATGTCAAGATGCTATCTGAAAGCTATTATCTGTATTATCTTATGTTGAGATATAGATAGCTTGAGATAGATAATTCTATCTCAAGCATCTCTCCAAGAAATTTTCAAAAACCCCTTCTGATGCACATAATAAGCATTTTTATTCGTGATATAGAAATAATCGTGTACAAAAAATTCACCGACAACAATTCAACGAATAAAATATTCATCGCCGGGAAAATTCACCGGCAAACAATTCACCGACATCATTTCGCCGTGAGTGAATGAATGATCGAGTCAGCTAGTGAACGAGTGAGTGAATGAATGAGCGGAATCATCCTGTCACTAGAGCTGGCTCGCTCTCGCTCACTCATTCACCAGATCACTGAGTCAATCACTAGGTAGCTCATTCTATCACTCATTCACGGAGTCGCTTCCTCTGTCACTTTGTCATCCACTCACACACAAGACCACTCATTCTATCAACTCACTAGGTTGCTCACACTCACTGTTATACATTCAATCACCTGGTCACTCACTCTGTCACTCGCTCACTCACTCACTATGTCGCTCACTCACTCACTATGTCGCTCACTCGCTCACTCACTGACTAGGTCACTCACTCTGTTGCCCCATGACTAGGTCGGTCGCTCTGTTGCTCCATGACTAGGTTGGTCACTTTGTCACACGCATTCAATCACCAGGTCACGCACTTACTCCCTAGGCCACTCAGTCTACCCCTGGGTCGCTCACTCACTAAGTCGTCCACTCACCCACTCGATCACTTGCTCACTTACTAGTTTGATCACTCAACGGCACTAACCACTCTGTCACTCACCAACTACTGCATCATCTACTGATTCAATGAGTCGGTCATTCCACGCTCACTTATTAGCTCACTGACTCGTGTCGAACTGTTGCCAGCGAATTGTTAGTCGGTGAATTTTCCGTAAACCAGAAATAATAGCTTACTAAAGCCTCTCTTATACTTAAGAAAATGGTAACTTGTGTGAGTTCATGCTGTAATTATCACATTACTATAGTGGAGAAACTAAAAACAAAATGGAGTCGTTTGGGGAGGGGAATTGGGCATCCAAAGATTCACACATTATCAAAGAATATACAGGAATGTGGAAAAAAATCTCATCACCAATGCCTATCTTCAAAAATCTCAGAATTAATGAGAGTCGAATATCTCCGTTAATGCTGCATTTAAAAATGTGCAATTTTTTGTAAATGATTTCTCAGGATCTGCATTTCACTTATCAGAAGTTTTAGCACACAGGGTCTACATAAAAAGTTAATTTTTTTAAAATGTAAATGACCCCGTGTAAAATTTAGGACATTTTGAGTAATCGCACATCATTTGAAAACTTTTTGTAGTTGAAAGTATACACTTCCGAAGTCAAACGGTTACAGAGATATCCACTGTGCATACGAATTGGGGCAACCTGTTTACGGTACGTACTTTCGCATTGCTTTTCGAAGTCTGCAGTTCCATCGTCCTCGACGGAATCGGCTCCGCTCTTGAGCTCGTGCAGCCCGAAGTCAGTCAGTTTGACGACCCATCGGCTGTCGACCAAACAGTTGGATGATTTCAGGTTGCCGTGAGATCTCAGTGGACTGTCATGGAGGTAGATCATACCCTGGAAGATCAAAATTTTGGAAATATTGCGGCTGTACAAAAATGGGGGCGTTTCAGAAAAGACTCCCTGACTCTGAAATGACATAACTTAGAATCAGTGATGGATGGAAAAATGAAACAGATGATGTAGGTCATGGAGAGGCCTGGAATTCAAATAAACCGATTCGCAAAATTAATAACAGTTTTGACTAACAGATGGCACCACAATCACTTCAATTTATGATTCTTTTTTTTTTTTCTGAGACCATTTGAAAGTCATTGTTTACAGTAAAAGTGCTCAAACGTTGTATCAGCTTGAATACTTCATCTGTCGCACTTACGCATCCATTGATTGCAGTTTAGACACATTGTAGAAAAGTGGCTTCAAACTCTACTCTCCACTATTGTCATGCCCTTGTTAGGCAAGGACCATTTGATTTTGCCCATGTTTTTGCCCATGTTTGGGAAGAAAAGTATAATCTATTGTTCAAACGACAGTGGCACCAACATCATTAGTGGCATATTACAGTGGCACCAGTATTAGCTGCAGTTGGAACTAATTTCACAAATCTGAGTATTTCAAAATTCAGTCCGCCTGAGTGAAGCAGTGGTAAGATACTCGTCTTACACTATGAAGGTTACCATCAATGTCTACGGGTTCGAATCCAGGTAAGAACATCAGAAACAAGTTCTTTACCTAGTGAGCCTGGGGTGACCATTGACAGATGACGCTTTCATTTCCCACACAACTCGTTAGAAATTACTGAAGTTGGTCTGTAGTCCTGCCCATTAAAGGAACTACTTGTTTCACCTTTCTGTCTGTAACGGTTTACAAGTTATGTCATTTCACAGTTAGGGAGTCCTTTCTAAAACAACCCTGTATGAGAGTCAATTTAACGGATATAATTGTTGTAATATATTCGGGTATGCAATCACTCCTCGACTTACAAATGATAAAATTAGGGATTTTTCGAGTTAGGACCAAATTTATTTGGTCTTTTTTATGAATCTCAGATCGATCTTGGCGAAATTCAATAAAAATGTTTCCCAGATTATTCCTTCACTCCATCTTCGTTTCGGAATATTTTCAAGGAACACATGCACATGTAGAAAATTTACTTATATATAATTCATAATGATTCTCAATTTATGAGTCGCAGGACTTCCTTGGGGCTCCTGACTTATGTAAGAGTAGTCCTCTAGGAAAATCAAGAGAAAGGAAAGCAACGGCAAGAAATCAATTCAATTTGTCAAAAATGTCTTGCTAATTGGGTGTGAGGACCAAATGGTTAAAAGGAAGAATCATGGGATATATATATATCGTGGGCCCAGGGTGAAGTGATGATATGCAAGGGTGTGCCTCAGTGTCTTTGGCTCATCATGACGCTCTTGGCGATAACCCGGGCGTCGCGGCGCACACTTTGAGAACAACTGTTCCAGGTCATTTTACTTTGGCTGGAAATACCAGCAAACAAACATGCACATACATACTCTGCAAATGACGTCTTCATAACACTGGGAAGGGAATAGGCTAATGAAATGAAACTTTAGTGATGGTAGAGGAAAATAGTTTAAATGGTAGAGGAAACTGAAAGAAATTAATACAAAAGTAGCACCAATACTCACGCTCAAGATGTCTCCGATCAAAGATGCGGTAAACATGTTGTCCAGTTTGACGTTTTCGTTCTCTAATATGTCCTGGAAGACGATGTAAAGATACCAAAGAAAAAACAAGTCAATGAAAAATGCATCACTAACGGTCATAGAAACAGGCGATTGAGGTTTTAGACCAATACAACATTAATTCAAAATATCGGCTATAGAGCCTCCATGGTATCGCAATCAGAGCTTGTATAATACATTGATTACCTGTTCGACCTTGCATACGGTATTTAACATAGCCATAGCTCGAAATTCGATCAATTTACAGACACAATGGAACTTCAGTCAACGAGCGGGCGATACGGTTAACGAGTAATTCATATAAGGAGCAAAAATTTTGAACAAATGTTGACACGGTTAAGAACCGATGATTCACATTAAGAGCAAAATTTTTGTTTCGCTTTGTTAATTTGTTTTCATGTTATCACAACTGAGCGGATGGTTTTTTTTTTGCTTTCGTCCACACACTTACTGTTGAATTGAGGGTAATATTCTCCCCTACAGTCTCCGGTTAGCGTGCCTCGCTCGGAAAATGAACACTCGTGCGAGCGTGACTCTTTACGATGCAAAACTAGATGGTAGCATTGCAACTTGAGTATGTGCGCTTGAAGTATTTTTTTTTAAATTGTGCTTGTGTGTGTGGAGAAAACTGTGGGTTGCGTGCATTATTGAATGTGACTTTGAGGGGACTAGTTCATGAACAAGAGCCAATATTTGTCGAGGAGATCGTGTGTTCCTTGGGTAAGACTATGGTTCTGGAGGTTTATGATGATGAAATACAAGACATAGTGGAAGAACATGGCTAGGACGTGACCGCGGGCGAAGTGACGGATCTGCTTCGCACGCAACATCAAGAGGTTATGGACGGTACCTCGTCTGTCTGAGGAAGAGAGAGAGAGAGAGAGAAATAAGTCCCTCACTTCAAATGAAATTAGAGATACATACTATTAGTAGAATGCGGGAACCTGTGCAACATATCGTAGAAATAACTAATCAAATAAAGTTGTAGTCAAAGTTAGCGATGAATCTGTTCAACGACAACACCGTGAAATTGCCTATTTTCGAGAAATTCTAAAAATTACGAACAATCAAGTTCCATTTAATACATTCTTTTCAAAGTCACACAAAAGAGAAGGAATTTGCAAATTTCAAGAAAATGAAAGAAATAGAATAGGAATAGAAATTTGAAAAGAGGAAAAAGAAGTTTACAAACAACCGTGATACGTTCTAACCTAAACGATAGTCCTTTTCTTTCTCTCTCGTCGTTTAGAGTAAGTTAATTTGTAAACATTATCGTATTGTATGTTTATTTATGGCGCTATTATATTTTTTCTATTGTATTATTTATTGTAGAGGATGTTCTGTAAGAGTACGGAAGAGTAGATGACTTTGCCTAATAATACTCAAAAAATCGTCAACGAATAAGGCAAATACCAAGAAATACTAAAAGATTCCTAATGCATTTCGACACGTTATGGGTGTCGTCTTCAGAGGATAAAAGTATCACACTGACCGAGTTTCCCAATTGGATTGAGTACCGAATCTTCAATCTCGGTCGCTCAACGGAGCGAAAAAACACTACGTCTGTTCAAGTCAAACGTCGTGGTTTTCGTTCCGCTGAGCAACCGGGATTGAAGATTTGGTATTCAATCCAAGTGGGAAACTCGGTTAGTGTGATACTTTTATCCTCCGAAGACGACACTCATAACGTGTCGAAATGCATTAGGAATTTTTTAGTATTTTTTGATATTTGCCTTATTCGTTGACGATTTTTTGAGTGTTCTGTAAGTACTAGCACGGCCTTCATCTCATCAACCATCCGTCGTAGAGGTATGATTCCAATTTAAAAAAATGCTCAACAAGCGTTGAAAAATTATGTACTGTACCAAAGTCAGATTACAGTGTGTAACAAAATAAAAAAAAATCTAAATTTTTATATGATCCCCCTGTTCTCTAACTTTCAATTAGAAAGTTGTTACTCTTTCTTTCTTTATAACAGAGCACAACTTCGGTCTATCGCTACCCCATGGGCAATTTACTACCGAGTGAGTTGTGCCGGACGTGTAAGTACCTAACAGTCTGAGTGTGTATATAGTATTGCGTGTGATTTTTCAGTGTTGCGTGTGATTTTTCAGTGCTGCCATCAGTGATTTTTCAGAAAGCAACAGTCCTACAACGGTAAAATCATCAAACATCACTTATAGTTCGAAACATATGTGGTAGATGGCAGCACTGTAACACATATTGCACAGAAACAAGCTTCACGTTAGGTTCACAACACGGACACGCATATTCCAACATGCACCAATTCGTTAGAAGTTCCTTAGAGGAATATGGACGAGGTACATGTGTATCTTAGTAGTAGTGCTGCCATCTGCATTTCAGAAGTGAAGTGAGTGAAGTGTAATGATTGACTATCTGTGCCGTTCGTAGACCTGTTCCTCTCTGTGGTGATACTTTTCCACGGGGAGATCATCTTGCATTCGGGCCTCGAAGTTGAGAACCACAGGAAACCAACTTCACCCGACCACCACTGTGGCGACGGTGGGGTTCTAACACGGGTCTTCGCGATGCGAGTCCGTCACTAAGAGCACTTTACCACTACAGCGGCCAGTTTTAGCGCTGTCTCTCCTGACGGCGCGGTGAGGACCTTTCAGTTAGAAATTCCTTGGAATGTGGACTGGGTCACAGTTTGGTTAGGATGTCTCTCCTGATGCCAACAGAAAAAAAAATTATTCATGTTCCTAAGTGAGCAATATTCACAGAAATATTCAAATTCGAAAAACGGACGAAATGTGACAAAAAAAAAGAATTAAATGCGGGTAAAACGGCTTTTCCGCTCTTAACGCCGTTGTCCCCCAAATTTCCTTCGTTTTTCGAATTCGAATATCTCTGTGAATATTACACACTTAGAAACATGAAAGTTTTTTTTGTTGGCATCAGGAGAGACAGGACAACAACTTTGTAATTGGAAGTTAGAGTACGGGGGACCATATAAAAATTTAGATTTTTTTTATTTTGTTACACACTGTATTTTCACTCTGGTGCAGGGTAATTTTTCAACGCCTGTTGAGCATTTTTTAAATTGGAATCATATACAGTCAAACCTCGTTAATGAGCCACTCTTGGGAGCGCAAAAATATGACTTAGCAAGCGGAGTGACTTGTTAAGCGGAGTAAGACATAGCTGTGCCAATTCCTGCCTGAGGATAATTGGGACTTCCAAAAAGTGACCCGGTAAGCGGAGTGACGTGTTAGCCGGGTGACGCACTAACGAGGTTTGACTGTACCTCTACGACGGACGGTTGATCAGCTAAAGGCCGTGCTACCACTTACAGGACACCCTGTACTATTGTTGTGTTGTATTATTGATTAAATACCGTTTTTTTTCATTCGTCATTTGTATGTGAATGAGTGGTTGTGGAACGAATTATCCGGGTTTCCCTTATTTCTTTATGGGCAAGTTTTGATTCGAATAACGAGCAAACGAGTTGGCGGAACGAATTAAGTTCCTTGATCGAAGTTCCACTTTACATAAAGGTTGAAGAACATTGGCTTAGATCCGGATAACGAACGTGTCTACGTAATGCTGCAGTAAATCGATTAAATTTTAATCAAGCTACTAAAGTTACAACCCGTTTCCGCGATAATTGACAATCCTGATATTTTCAATGAAAACAATTCATTAAATCGGAAATTCCTAAACGTCGAAAATAATTGAATATTGAGGCATTTTCATCGGGGAAGTGCGAAATAACGCGCGTAACTGTAAGTAAGCCTTCTTCCAACGCGTGACATTCAATGGTGTCTAAATTGCGAAAACTAATTATAGTGAAAATCTGGACATCACACATAATAGACACGTGTACTAGTCACAATTTGACAGGCCTTAATACGCTTAAAAAAAGAGGACATAATTTCTAAATATTAGTAATTATAATTAAGAAATTTCACGTGTGTGTGGGAATTTAGACACGACGAGAGACCCTGCGGCATCTATAATAATTTGAACGTGTTTTAAGTTATGTAAATTGCAAATGTTGACTTGAGAAATTCGATGTTCATCTAGAGGGAATTAGGATGGCAAGAAAATAATAATTGCCGTTTCTTGGCAATCAAGATGGCGTTATCGGGGGCGCAAATATTTGGTTAGTTATTGAGGAAATGGAATTTTTGAGAAACGTCAAATTCCAAAGTGTTTACCTTCAATGGTTTTAGGAGTGAATTATTTATAATCCTCAGCTTTCAGGTTTAAGCTGAGTCTAGGTTTGAAGCGATTCGTTATCATAAGTGTTAAAATTTCTCTTAAAAACTGTCTCTTAATGTTTCTCATGAAAATCTCATTGTAGAGGATTTTTTTTTTACGTGAATGATATTGTGTTCTCATGTCGGAATCGAACTGCAACGACTTCTATGACATTCAGCATCACGTCCAAAATGCTTCACATGATTTAGACTATATATACTCAACATGTGGCCCTCGACCTCAAACCCACATTTATAAAAATAGACTGAGCTGCATTTTCCCAGATCGGTGACACACTGCACCTGTATAGATCACATTAGTCAGCGTTTCTCAACTTATGGCCCACGGACCACCTCTGGTCCGCGACAATGGCACAGGTGGTCAGCAGGAAGATTTGATAATTCGGTTCTAACCCAATGAATAATTATTCACACACACATTTTTTTGTAAATGATATTAATAATATCCATACAGGTTCAAATAAAAGTTGTATCTTCATATTTAGGTTCACATACATCATCAAGGAAGATGCTGGAAATTTTGATCCCCTAAATACGAGATATCACTAATTATAGTCAAAAGATGCAATTTACGACAAGTTGGCTAATTACAGAAAAAATGGGTGAAGGGTGGGTAATTAAAGGGCAACTACAAATCATAGTAAACAAAAATTCATTTGCGAAAAAAGCACTCAAACGCGTAAATGACTATGTTTCATTGAGAAAATAAATACGTCGCCAATTGGCCACCAAAACTGTTGCTATAAGTCGACAAAATTCCCCTATTATAGTTAAAATCACTGAAAAATTGAGGAAAAAAGTTGTACATGATAAATATGCAACATGAATATTGTTTGTATTTATAGGGGGTATAATTACCATAATAAGTATGAAAACACCGTTTATTCACGATTTTACTAAACATTACAAATTCAAGTAAGTGTCACTAAAAAAAAAAAAAACGAGACAAATGTATAAAAAAAATTTGGAACAACTAAAAATACAGCAATGTCCGGTAATACGGAGCACAAGTGGTCCGTCAAATTGTTTCAGGCATTTTACTGCTCCTCGTTTTCAGAAAGGTTGAGGAAACTCCGACTTAAGTGGTTCAGCGGCATTAAGAGCAATGATGTACGAATGGGGGAAAAACATTTTGCCCCTCTCGTCCCAGTGTTATTTTAGGACTTTATTTCTTCCCTCCCCCTTTTTAACGCCCGTGGCTTGAATCGCTTGTCAACATGGATAAAAAACACCATTCTCGACCCTGCGTTCCATAGGAAAAGAAAGAAAAATTGGTTACAACTTGTACCATCACTCCTCTCATTTCTGCGGTGGTGCTTGGTGTGTATAAATGTGTGTGGTGTTATAAATCGTTTATGAAGTGCTGCCATCTAGCCACAAAAGTGTGAGCGAGAAACTGACAAATGTGTGAATACAGCATTTAATTATATTGAAATACGTACTCTTAAACTTCCTCTTGAGCAATACTCGGTGATGATGCAAATGTTTGGAGGTTCGACGCAGGCTCCTATGAAAGGATTCAAGTTGTCGTGCCTTATATCTCTGATCTACATCACAAAAAGAATCAGACAGTTAATTAACCTGATAATTACTATTCTCATAGAGTGAAAATGACAGAATTCTTAATCATCCCACCGATAGTTTTTCATGAAAGTGATGACAAATTATTTTTTCATTAAATATTATTTTCCATCAATTCTGGAAATGTTTTTGTGAATATTTTTCGTTAATTATTAATTTTCATGGATAGAGGGGGGAAAGACATTATTCCACGAATTCTGAAATGATTTCCTTCAATAAAATGCTATATAAAAAAATAGTTTTTTCAATAATTGTGACATTATTGTTTTTTCACTTATTCTGAAATATTACATTTTCATTGATTTGAATTTTTACTAATCATGAAATATTTTTCCATTAAATATGATTCATTGTTTCTTTTTTCGTTATTTTTCAGATTATTTTCTCATCAATTCTGGAATTATTTCATTTAACAATTATGACGTTATTTTTCAATTCTAAAACTAATTTTTTCATTGATTACGAATTTTATTAATTCTGAAATTTTTTTTTCATTGTTATATATAATTCTTATCAATTCTGAAATTATTTCTCATCGATTCTGAAATTATTTCTTTCCATGATTTTGTGACGTTATTTCTCAATTCTGAAACTAACTCTTCAATGATTATGAATTTTATTAATTCTGAAATTATTTTTTTCATTGATTATGAATTTCATTAATTGCGAAATTATGTTTTCATTGATTATGAATTTCATTAATTGCGAAATTATTTTTTCATTCATTATGAATTTCATTAATTATGAAATTATTTTTTCATTGATTATGAATTTCATTAATTCCGAAATTATTTTTTCATTGATTATGAATTTCATTAATTCCGAAATTATTTTTTCATTGATTATGAATTTCATTAATTGCGAAATTATTTTTTCATTGATTATGAATTTCATTAATTGCGAAATTATTTTTTCATTGATTATAAATTTCATTAATTCCGAAATTATTTTTTCATTGATTATGACGTTATTATGATTATTACATTGATTATGACGTTATTATGATTATTACATTGATTATGACGTTATTATGATTATTACATTGATTATGACGAAATTATTTTACATTGATTATGACGAAATTATTTTACATTGATTATGACGAAATTATTTTTCATTGATTATGACGAAATTATTTTACATTGATTATGACGAAATTATTTTACATTGATTATGACGAAATTATTTTTCATTGATTATGACGAAATTATTTTACATTGATTATGACGAAATTATTTTTCATTGATTATGAATTTCATTAATTCCGAAATTATTTTTCATTGATGATAAATTTCATTCATTCAGAAATTTTTTTTCATTGATTATGAATTTTATGAGTTTTGAAATTATGTTTTCATTGAATACAAAATTTATTGATTCTGAACTTGTTTTCCATTAATTCAAAAATTATTTTTGCATTGATTATGAAATTTATTCATTCTGAAATTATTTCCCATAAATTTTCAAAATTATTTCTCTCATTAGCTCTCTCTGAATCTAAAATTAATTCTGAAATTATTTCTTTTTCACTAATTTCCAGTTATATTTTTTCTCACACAGCATTTCTATAAATTCTATAACTACGTAAGCCTTTCCATCAGTGGGCCACTGCAAAAAGCTTCGAAGGCCACACGCGGCCCGCGGGTCATGCGTTGAAGATCCCTTTTGTACTGTAATAACCAGAACAGTAATTGGGAGAATATAAGGTCAGCCCACTTCGTAAAGTTCATTTATTCCGAATCACAATGTTTAAAAATAACTTTAAACTGCAAATAAATACAAATTATCATCTTTATCCTGAAACTAGGTCATGAACTTTATTTTTACCAAACAGTAATTAACCAGAAACGTCTTTTTCTTCCCCCCTCAGGGCCTAAAGCGCAATCGCTCGGATAAGACTTTTTCCTTCTCATAAAAATTTTATTTGCTAATACTGAAAACGGGGGGAAAAGTAATTCTCACAGGTATTTTGTTTTTCAATGAAAAAGAAAAGAATTTCCCTATTTGGAAAAAAAGAATTTTTGTAAAAGCATATTAGCGAGAAAAAAGAAAAGAAAAAAGCTGAAAAAACGGTGTGAAAATTCTCAGAAAATGAGAAATTCTTAAAATGGAGGAAAATCTTTACAAACATAAAAGAATTTCTGTAGCTTTTTCCGAGCGCTGATGGTTACAGAATATGATTGGAATTTGTTTTTTGTTTCTTATAAAAGCTCTTACATCATTTTTTTTCCCCCTAAAAGACCTTTGGACAGACTGAAGAAAAATACATCAATTTCTGTTTCAAAAGAGTATTTGAAATGTATTTTTTGAGGTTTTTTTTCAATGTTTCAAATGTCATACTTTTGTTTTCCACTTTTATACCCGGTATACAGTCAGGAACATTTTGAATAAGGTAGGCCTACACTTTTTTAAGGTTCGGATATCTGTGTCTTTTTGAAGAAGATCTTGGTTATCTCTGAATAAGGAACGCTTTTCAAGAGAAAAGAAATCTGGGGAATCTGAAAGAAATCTACCATCTCCCCCATGCTTATAAAAGGATATCCGAGAGAAACTGACGTGTCCAGCGCTAGCGATTAATGTCCATTCCGAGAGCGCATGCGTATTAGAGACAAATGCACGAGAATTGTTGCATTTAAATATGAATGGCTAGCGGTAGCTGTTGGTACGACGACGACTGAGAACCGAAGGCAACCGAAAAGTTCATGGTTCGAATCCCACCTGAAACTCTCTTCCCCCCTCCCCACACTTGATTTCTTCGGATGATTCGTTGGGAAACGATGCTTGTTCAAGAATTTGAGGGAAAAACACTGACTGATGTTTGGATTACGGTATTTTACACTCGCGATGGCGTTGTGTTTGTGAAAAATTCATTATTTTTTACTTATAAAGCAATTACAATACAATCTCAGAAAACCTCAAATACTTTCATTTTACTGTGCGAAAAGCAACAAAACGTGTGTGGGGCGGCAGGCCGACACTCCATCCCCCGCAGAAAGCGCATCGTCACCCCACACACACCTCCGGGAACGCCGAGACGTTTAATAACACGAGTGCAAGTGAAAAAAAAATGTAATCATTAAAAAAAAAAAACTGAACATGTAAGGTAAAACGGGGAAGAAACCAGCGTTAGAGGCGGGATTCGAACCATGAACCCTTTCGATTGCCTTTGACTTCATTCGTCGTCGTACCAACTACTCAACCGTTACTGCTAGCCGTTCGATCCACTGAAGACACGTGTCAATAGTCGATGTTCAGAATGTGCGACGAGAAAAGTCGCGTTAAGAAATTTTGTTTAAGCCTGTTTGATTCAGCGGTTAGAGAAGCCTGTTAGCCGTTCGTAATCGAATATATCAATTCTCGAACATTTATTTGCCTCTAATGCGCATGCGCTCTCACAAATGAACACCTATAGTAATCGCGAGTGCTAGACACGCCATTTCCTCTCAGATATGGTAGTGCCCCCCTATTCAACCAATAGGTTTCTCTAAATATATTCATTGAAATGAAGGTTTTCAAAAATTTGTCCAAACCAGTGGTTCTCAACCGAGGGTGCGGGAGAGCATTTTCGGGGATGCTAGATGGGGGGAAAAAATTACAACATTTTGACTGATTATTTTCGAGAAAATTGAAATGATGATAAAAATTAAATTCCTTTGATTCTTAAAAAACAAAATTATACAGACATTTTGACGCTTTATCTTTTAACTTTCGCTTTAAATACGCTTTATCTTTGTATTTGTATTTGTATAACTTTCGCTCATAGAAATGTATCACATGAAATTCGAGATGCAAAAGTTTATTTTTCGGTTAGGCATTCGTACCTGTTTTTCATTTCAGTTATGAAAAAACACCGTAAAAACTCGAAATATTTCGCGGTTTGTTAGCATTTGTACCTCCAGTTGTTATCACGTTGCGTTTAGATTTGATGCTGTGTCGCGAGCAGGACTTAGAAAAAAAAGTTAAAAATTTTAATTATCAAGTGCCAAAGAAACGCATATGCAGAGTGTTCTGCAAGTCCTAACTCGTCCTTTCTCTCATCAAGCGCTTCGTCGTAGACAACTGGTTCCAATTTAAAAAATGCTGAAAATATGTTCAGAAATCACCCTGCATACACCAGTTCTGAGAGTGATGAAAACACAGTGTCATTAAAAAAAAATCTAAATTTTTTATATGGATGCCCCGTCTTAAAAAACCTAATCAGAGAAAGTTGTTGCCCTGTCACTTCTGAGGGGGAAAAAAATTCACGTTTTTAAGAGCAATATTGGCTGAGATATTTGGATTCTATAACTGGAGGAGAACAGCAAAAATGAGGGAAAGGAGCGGTGTTCGTTATTTTTTATATCCTGTTCTTTCCAAACTCTTGATTTGGAATTTAAACGTATCACTTAGACTGGTATTACACCATAAAAGTTTGGTAAAAGTCCTTTTATAAAACTTGAAAAATGCAGCCAATAAGGCCACCGGTTGCATTTTCTAGAATGTAACCAATAACCTTATTGGTTAGATTTTTCAAGTTTTATAAAAGGGATTTTATCAAACTTTTATAGTGTAATACCGGCCATGGAAACGTGAAAATTTCTTGGTTGGCCTCAGGAGTGGCTGGACAAGAAATTTCTCTCTAACTGGGTTTTCTAGGACAGGGCACCCATATTAAAATTTGGATTCTTTTTAAATTCGAACCCGAAACCTCGCGATGTGAGTCCGTGCCCATGACCGCTTGACCACTACAGCGGGAAATACACGGAACTCTGCGAGGGTCACTTGATTGATCTGTAAATGCGCCGCAGGCCGTTTGAGTGATATGGAACTGAATTAAATTTGAGGTTATACGGGCCACACATCAGACGAGTCCGAGGAAAAAATTTGGCCCCCGAGCCATTTGAGATGTACCCGTGTCCATGCACACATTTGCTGTGCTATATTATTACTTTTCTCCTACATTCTTCTCGATAATAACACAAAATTATACCTTACAATTTTAAAATACAGTAATTATACATTTTTAGAAAATAAATTTCGCGTCTTTTTCACGCTATAAATTGAGATTAAATCAAGTTTAAAGCAATTCGAAAGCGCAAATTCAAAAACTAACCTCGGAATAATTCGTGGCAACCCGAACACATTTCCACTGAATACTCATTAATGGACGCATAAATCTTATTAATTATCGAACATCCAAGATGCAGCTTCAAAAGTACGTTTCCTCTCTTCTAATGGGCCCCGAGTGCATTCCAAGAACAATTACGGAGCATCAATTAACTTTCAGTTAAGAGCTACTTAATTTTCAAGTGTATGGCCATCTTCATGATAATTTAAGGTGCTCTGAAAAAAAACTTTTAATGATAGTTCTTTAACGTTTGCGAAAGATTATTCCGGGCGCCTCTCTTGTTGCTGAAAAATATCTACGTATATATTTACGCTCGCGAGAGGGCGTCGTGAAATTACACCCGACGATAGATGACCGGATATAAATTTTAAATACACATTAACCGTTTAAATACACAAAAACCAACCACTTTGAGTTCTTTCTTCATTTTACGGGTGATGTCGACGCTCTTCTTGCGCATCCTCTTGACGGCCACCATGCGGCCCTTGTATATCCCGACCGTCGTGAATATGCTGGTGTAGCGGAAGTCGACCTCTTGCGTCGAGCTCAGCGACACTTGGCTGGTCCTGACGAACGGGTGCAGGTTCTGCAATAACCGTGGAAAATGACAGATCTACGTATTAACACAATGTTAAAATGTTAATTAAAATAATAATAATAATAATATTGTTTTCCGGATAATGTCTCTCACACGTAAGCCCTTGAAATGAGTAAAGGACGAAACGAAATGCAGGACGTCACAGATTTATTTGGAACAGCTATATTAGTAGTCGTATACACAAGCGGAGGTTTGTTAAAACATGCTAAGCAGAGAGCCCCTGAAAGACGGACTCTCAAGCGTGCACAAGAGTTTGACCTCTCTCTCTCTCTCTCAACTACCACTTATTCTGCTTCACCCACGCTTCTATATGTTATTGCCAAAACCCGAAGTTGGTCATTTCGCGAACTGGCTGGTCCAGTTGATCTGGCCAATGCCCGAATTTCGGGCTTTCGCATTCCCTTATATGTCGATCCTTACATATGAATCATTAAGATATCATATTCAGATTCCTTTGATCGTTAGGGTTACTACAGCTAATAGATTTGTATAGAGACACAGACAGAAAATCAATTATATATATAGTCGAATCCCGTTTTAACGAATACCGTTATAGCGAAAATCTCGTTTTAACGAACACTTTTCTAATCCCCAAATTAGTTTACATAGGAACAATGCTAGGTAACCTGGAAGTCCTTTATAACGAAATTTCGTTATAACGAAGTGATTCTTCTGGTCTCTTAGTGTTCGTTATAACGGGATTCGACTGTATACTAAAATACATCTAATATATAAAAAATCTGTTGCTGAAGAGGAAAAAAAATCAATTATAAAAATTATGTATTTTTGTATCTTATAATTTCTTGTTTGTTTTGATTAAAAAAAAGCCCGAATTTCGGACAAAACGGCCAATTCGCGAACTGGCCAACTTCGGGTTTCGGCAGTAACATATCAGGCAGAAAAGATCGCGAAACCTCCAGGAAGGGGGGGGGGGGGATTCATTTCTACATTTCCACCGATTTATTTTTCTCGTGACGTCATCGAATATCCGCACTGTCGCCAAACTTGCTAAGTTCGTCACCAATTTGGCGTGATTTATAGAAAAAATAATGTGCTATTTTCGTTTTTTACATAAGATAATGACTAGGGCTCGAATTTTTTCACAGCAATAAAGTTTCATCATTAGGGCATATAAATCCGAGCCCTTAACGACCATTTACAGTATTTTTCACAAAGCCACATACAAGAAGCCATTATTGACTGGACACCTCGATGGCGTCACATCAAAGTTCCCCCCCCCCCCGCTCCCAATTAAGCAGTGGTGGTGGTGCTGAAGATGGATGGTCTGAAAAAAATTCTAGAAGCTCGGTCATCACGTAAAGATTTAATCGGTGTGTATAAGAATTGCATATTTTAAATTTGAAATAGAAATTGTGTGCAGAAATAGCCTAAACCGTCACATTGGACGGATGGTAATGTATTTAATGAATGGGGTTATTGAGGGACATGCGACTTTAATGTTTTTTTTGAATTTATGCTCCTGGTTAGTCTGGTGTCGAAAAAATAAATTTGATATAGATTTATAAATGGACACAAAATATAGAAAAAAATGAATTTCGCCAACGTTATAAAAACATTTTACGCGATTTTCTGAGGAGAATGGTCTAAGGGAAAAAAACCATTAAGCTTAGAAAGTTTTCGATTTCCAGAGAGAGAAAATCCGTTTTCTTCTGAAGAGAACCCCTAATCGAATATAATTAATGGACACTTTCACACAAAAGCACCCTGAGCTTTCTTTTCAAGCACTCAATTAATCGTGTCCCTTGTGCTCAGCACTAGCTCAAGAGACCCTATTACCGTGGAACGCCCAAGTTAACAGTCCCTCGTCTTTTTTACGGTCAAATAATAATTAAATTTCATTCTAATTGCTTTAATAGGACCCTGTTCCCCACCCACTTTCACGACCACCTCTATTTTACGGACGAATTATTTTTTCCCATTGGTGTTCACAAAAGAGGAGATTTTATTGAAAAATATACGTGCTGTCGGACGCGTGTCACGTCGTTACTGGTAAAAAAGAGCGAAGAAAATATTTAAGATTTGGTCCCCCGTCCCGATCTAAGTTGCTTATATGGCAGTGAAAAGGGCATATGACGAATTATTTACCAATTGAATGTTTTTGACGTATGAAAGGGTCAACGTGAGGAGGGCCAAGAAAAAGTATGAGAAACCAATCCTTCGTTGCTATTGTTATGCCTAAGGAGGCCAATAATGGAGCTTAAACTCATTGACCATCTTTGAGCAAAGAAAAGGCTTGCTATTCCAAATGGTGCATCGGAAATCATTGGGGAAAAAAAGAAAAAAAAGAAGCATGATAGGCAACAGTGCAATTGGCTAAGGAACCTATGAAGGAGAGAGGAAGGACTCACATCTATTAAGCAAAACGTGGTTTGGATCGCTCCAAGTGGTATCTATTGGGGTCATTCAAGTATTACGTCAGCATCGGGGGGGGGGGGAGGGGGGTGGGTTTGAAGGTTGCTTACGTCATCAACCACCCCTTCTTGAAGATATGAAATAGTCTAAGCTGCTGACGAAATTTTACTGACGGGGGGGGGGGTCGGTGTTTTGCTGACTTTTGCTGACAGGGGGGGGAGGTTCAAAAATGGCTGAAAATCTGCTTACGTAATAATTGAATGGCCCCTAATAGTTAAAAAAAATAGCAGGATGAGGAGAAAGAATATTAGAACGCTAATGTGGATTCACACAGAGATCCTGCACATGATACGTTTCTTCTAATGCTTTTATCTGGAAACTCAGAGAACCGGAAAGTGACAGCAGAAACGTGGATCGAAAATATCTCATCTATGAACTCTCATGGATTCGCAGAGATTCTACATAAAATGTAAAAGGATTTTATCTAGACACTCATAGATATTGGCATAAATTGTGCACACAGTTTCGGAGGATCTTATCTAGACACTCATGGATTCACGGAGATACTGCACAAAATTTCTAAGGATTTAGACACTCGTGGATTGTCATGGATTCGGTACAAAATTTCGGAGGATCTTATCTACACACCAACAAAGCGTCATAGATTCTGCACACGATTTCGAAGCATGTTATCTAGACGCTCATGGATTGGCACAGATTCAGCATACAATGTCAAAAGAACTTATCTAGACACTCATGGATTAACGGAGACACTGCACAAAATTTCTAAGAATTTTATCTAGATGCTCATAGATTGGCATAGATTTTATTTATCATATCGAATCATCTCACGTTGATAAATCATAGATTCTGCATACAATTTCGAATGATCTTGTTTATACGACCATGAATACTCAGAAATTCTATGCAAAATTTCAAACTTTCGAAGGATATTATACAGAGACTAATGGATTGGCATACATTCTGAACTCAATTTTGAAGAATCTTAGCTAGACACGAAGGAATTCGAAGAGTAACTGCATAAAACGTGGTAACGAATATATGTATAACGGATTCATAGAGTGACGGCACAAAACGTAGGTTAACAATTATGTTAATCATAACGTGGATAACAAAGTATCCACTTTCTTAACGTGGAGTTTTGTCCGCTTTTAGTTCGTCCTGGACTGGATGGAGTACGCTGTAAGGTTTTGGAGATCATACCTACAAAAGGGACATGGACTTGGTTGAAGGGGTGCAGAGAAGAGCTGCGCGTGTCCTTATCGGCACATTGGGCTTGAGTTATGCAAACACCGAACATGGTCCCGCTCTGTTCCTTGTGGGATATAAGCAGGCTAACTTGCGGCTGGGCTATGCTGGAAAAAAAGAAAAAGCCCTGCCAGCCACCAAGATCACGGGCCGAATGCCGGCCGGCATTGCGCGACCGGACCTCCGACCCACGCAAAGGACTACAAACACTAACACTAAACATAGCCCTCGCTTTGAAGCAGATTACCTAGCGGCTGGGCCATGCTGGAAAAACTCTCTTGATGGCCGCGCACCACCCGGCAGGCATCTCCGGTCCGTAAGCCACAGGACCCAACCCAATTGAGGCCTCCCCATCGCCTCCGACTCACGGAAATCACACTCACCCAAAGTCCTTGGAAACCCCCGCCGTCCGCTAAGGAGCACGAGCGGATTCGCTCACGCAAGAGACCAACGAAAACATCCCGAGCCATCCTCCTTCGACTTCATTTTTTGAAGATGTTTACATTTGATGAACGGCAGGTGTCGGGGAGATATGATCGAAGTGTTCAAAATTTCCAACGAGATGGATAGGATGGACCATGAATTATTAATACGCCGTGAAACAACTGCTTTTACAAGGGGACACCAGGACTAGTAAGGGATAATTTCAGATTATAGTGCCGCAGGGAATTTTTCTCTAATATGGTTGTTAATAAATGGAATAGCTTACCTCCGGAGGTAGTAAATTCTAAAACAATTGACACGAGAAGCTCTCCATACTTAGAGTAGGACAACCATAACTATATTTTAGGGCATTGTATAATATTTTATCATGAATATATAGGTCTATATTGTTTCTAGTTATTGTAATTGTATTTTTAATTGGGTTGCTGTATTTTTGAAATATAAACGGCATTCATATCTGTTACGGGCATCTTTTTCTCAGCCACTTCGTTGGGCATTTTGGCCGGTTGTGGCTTTGTATTCGTGAACGTGACCGCGTGAAAAGAATCTTCAAAGGATCTTTCGACAGTCATCGATTCGCGGGGTGATTGCGTACAATTCACGGATCCTAAGCACAGATTATTAGAATGACTAGATTATTAGATTATGACTAGATACTCAGGGGGATTGTGGGGGCGCTCGCATTGAACATAAATATTCGTACTCCCGCGGATTGACTTTAACGGTAGCACGGAGAAAGTATATTCACAGATCTTGCTTTTTGATAAAACTTCTCATTTTCGGGTTTTATACATTGCGTTTCAGATATGAGAAAATAAACAGACACAATTTCGTTTCATTTCCCTGGAAAAAAAAAAGTCTCAACTTCTAGAATCTAATAGATACTGACTCGGAAATACGATTTCCTCCTCCGCATTATTTCGTGCAGTTGACGTCATGTGTATATCATCCTCTCATAACAATTTCAAAAGGGACATCTGACACGACATTTCTAACTTCAAACAGAATGCATAAAAATACAGACAATATATATTTCTTTTACACGTTGATATTTAAGTATATGTTCTAGATTAGATTCTACTTCAACGCAAAAGGCTTTAGGACATTCTTGTCAGATGCAGATCATAATAATGGAAGGTACGAGAAAAAAACAAAAACAAAACTGCAGTATTACATTACAGGGTAAATAATGTTAGAATGGAGTTGTACTTACATAGAATAGATAAACAAAAGAGATCCATACATGTTTAAGGTTTAAAGTTTCATCAAAAAATATTCTAGAAAATAGACGAAGCAGTTTTGTTTGAAAATTCTGTAACAGAGAAGAGTTTTAAGTGATCGAACAATTTCACCCTTTGTGTGTATGCGTTTTTTCTTATTCGGATGTATTTTGACATTTCTGCACACACACTATTGGAGTCATCAAATGAAATTTTCGAAACGTGGATCCGAAGAATGATTGAACGCTCACGGATTCCCAGAGATTCTGCACATAATACGTTTTTTCTAAGGATTTTATCTGGATACACAGAGCAAACGATTTCAAAGACCCTTATTTAGACATTCATGGATTGGAATAGATTCTGCGCACGATTCCGGAGGATCTTATCTAGACATTGGGGTGGAACAAATTCAGCATCTAATTTCGAAGCGTTTTATCTAGACAACAGTGAATTGACATGGATTCTCTGCACACAATGTATAAGAATCTTACCCAGGCACTCATGGATTGAATTGGATTCTGCACACAATCTCCGAGGATCATATCTAGATTCTGATGGATTTGCGGAGATACTGCGCATAATGTTCGGCCATCTGGTTACTCAGATTCATAGAGTGACTGCACAAAACACGAATTTACAAAGAAGCTGGCTAAGGGTCTACAAAGGACATTTCGACATTCAGGGATTCGCAAAGTAACCGCGAACAGTTCGTGGATCGTAAGGACAGATTGTTAATCCGCTCAGGGTATTCGCCGAGCACTTGTATAAATCATGAATATCTGAACCTCATGGATTGACAGCATAAAACCCAGATTCTCATACGGGCTTTAATTTTGATAAAGGTTCATTTTCGAGCTTTATAAATTGCTTTCCAGATACGGTAAATAAATACACACAATTGTGTGTATGGAAAAATCTCAGCTTCTAGAACCTAATAAATCCCGACTCAGAAATCTTATTTCATCCTCCGCATTATTTCGTGCAGTTGGCGCGTCATGTGTATGTCACCCTCTCATAAAAATTTCAAAAGGAACACTTGACACGTCATTTCTGACTTCAAACGGAATTCATAAAAATACCAACAATATATATATATTTCGTTTAAGCGTTGATATTTAAATACATATTCTAGATTGGATTCTCTATTCACAACGCAAAATCCTTGAGGACATTCCTGTCAGATGCAGATCATAATAAAGGAAGATAATGATAGAAAAAAATTTGCAATATTACATTACAGGGTAAATAATGTTAGAATGTAGTTGCACTTATACAGTCTAGATAAACAGAAGATTTGTATTTCAGGATTCCTGTTTCTTATAAAGAAAGAAGAAGAATATGCTGGAAATATTACGAAAGAGAATTTGTTTGAAAAATGTGGAACAGAGAGAGTTTTTAAGTGATTGAACATCTTTGTGTGTATCGTTTTAAGTTTCTCTTGTATATTTTATGTATTAAGTTTCTTATGATGTACTTTAACATTTTCGCCCACACAGTATGGGAGGCGATAAGATTGCCTTTCTCTAGTATATACTTCTTTTACTTTTAATACACATTTTAACCCCCCCCCCCCTCTTTCTATAGAAATTTCTGGAATTCTTCTATTTTTCGGAATCTTCTCCTTCAATTTATAGATTTTTTTTCTCTCTCAAGCATTTGAAAATCGTTCTGAATTACCCGAGAATTCGAAATGAAGGATCGTTTGTGTGTGTGTGTGTGTGTGTGTGTGTGTGTGGGGGGGGGTATCAGGTGCTGCATTTATGGATGAATAGGAATTTTTGAAATAGATGGGAGAATAAAGATGTTTTTGATCTCTTAAGAATTGTTCTTTTTTTGCCATCATTCAACTTTGGAAAGGTAGCTTTTGAGTTGGAGGGAGGATTGCACAAGGACCTTCAATAGTTTAGGGGGAAACAAATTCTTACATCATACGCGGTGATTCATAATGAAGTATGTAGTTTTCACGTGCTGTGTATTAGTAACAGTTGAAGACGCGGGCCCCGCAACACTGTGATTCCTTAACCTCCTTCACGGTCAGGGGATGAAATATTTCGTGGAAAAGCCAGTGGAATAAATTAAAATTAAAATTTCTCTGTGTTTTCTTTCCTCTCTCCTCGCTATCGGAAAGCTTTATAGTAATCTTATCTATTGAAGTTGTTTTTCTTTCCTTCCTTCCTTTCTATATTCCTGTTAATGATTTCCCTTCCCCCTCACGTATAATGTGTATCTTCCTACTAAAAAAAAAAAAAGTAGGGTGACCATACGTCCCGTATTTCCCGGGACAGTCCCGGTATTTTCTCTTTTTTTGGCCGTCCCGACTTTTTGGCAAAAGTGTCCCGGTTTTTCCCGTATTTCACACGAAGCCAACTTGAATTTTTATTCTTTATTGAAGTCGAAGATTGAGATTATTTTTCAACTCATAAATTATTTTATGATAGTTACAACTATATATGGGATATTAATTTCCCACATTTGCTTTGGTAAACGTTTTTTTTTTCGTGGAATACATTTTAATCCACTGCAATTTGCAGTAATGCATCATTTCCCGCCATTGTGATTTTTCCGTAATTTCAACAATATTTGGCAACTTCGTTTGGTTTTGGTGATAATTGGCGATGTCCCGTATTTTCCCGTATTTGGAATCCCGATGTCCCGTATTTCTCTCGAGGAAATATGGTCAGCCTACTAAAAAGAAAAAAGCTCTTTTATCTATTTATTTATTATAATTTTTCCTTTCATACTTTTTTCTTTCATTTTCGCGCGGTTAGGTTAGGACGAGGTTACCAGGTTTATTGCCCATCCGTTGAATAGTTTATACAAATTTGTTGTCAAAAGTTCGTACGCGTAGTGATTAAGGTAGTCTACACATATATGCTTATAATATATATATATATATATATTCAGTAGAACCTCTCTTTTGCGGACACCGGCGGGACAAAAAATTTCGTCCGTAAAAGAGGAGTGATCGTTAATGCGGTGCTTGAATGCATACTTTTATTATACTTACAAGGGGAAAAATTATTATTCGGCTGTAAAAGAGGGGTGACCGCATGTAAGAGGCTTTACTTCGATATATAAAACATCATTCACTTCACTTCTGAAATATAGATGGCGGCACTGAAAAATCAAACACAGCACTACGTACGATTCAGACTGTTAGGTACACACGCAGTTACACTTCCAGCACAATTCACTAGGTAGTAAATCGCCCATAGATGGTGATAGACAAGAGTTGAAGAGTTGTGCTCGGTTTGAAAGAAAGAAAGCCTTCGCTATACACAATCCAAGAGGCGCATCGCAAGTCTATTCGATTTACCTACTACTAAAACAGACATGCACCTCGTCCATATTCCTCTGCGGAACTACTAAGGATTCGTACATGTTGGAATGTGTGTACGTATAGTGAACCTCCCGTGAATTTGTTTCTGTGTAATTCTTGTTATGTGTAGTACTGCCATCTGCAATTAATTTTTTTTTAAACTATGAGTTTCTCTCAACTCATAGTGATTGAAGTGTAATGAATTCTTCGATTTACCGACAACCGTCTATGGATGATCGCCGAAAGTACGACTTTTGCTACTCGTCTCGCAAATTATAGCGATATATCATCCACCTGCCATCCCATTCACTTACGGGAGCTCGGCGAATCGCTCAAGAACAACGAATGGTGAGAGTGTGTGAACATACGTTTAGGTAGATGTGGTCATAAAGTTCGTGTTCCTGTACTGAGGGAAGTGGTATGTATAGGTGACAGGGCATGTGTCACGTGCAGGGTCGCACGTAGGATCGACCTTTGAAGGGGAGGGGGCAAAAATATTGACACACCAAGAGAGTTTACAAGCACGTGAGTAAGAAAAAGGGTGGCACCTAGAGAGTTTGCAAGCACGTGAGTGACCAAAAGAGGAACTTAGAGACACAGGTGTACTTGCAGGTGGGGGTGGCGCAGGGTGAGCATAGGGTGGCGAATTCGAGGAAAGAGTAGTCAAGAAAATTAGACTAGAATAGGAGAAAGGCGGCAAAATTCGTGTAGCCCACAGGCGGCAAAACCATAAATGCTTCGCTGGTCTGGTCTTCATCATATTAGCGACCGTCGTAAGTTCTAGGGACCTGAGAAAAGAAACCACGGGACCACGGAAAGATGGCTTCTGACTTTGTAAGGACTTCATCAACGAAAAAGAGGATTAATTCTTCAGTAGGTAGAAATGGAGAGCGGGGGGTTGACGAAATACACACACACGCGCGCGCGCACACGCACGCACCAGCAACCATGTAGGATGTTTATTTTCATCCTACTGAGGAATGTACCCTCTCTTTTCGTCATGAAGGCCATACAAGGATGCAAGGTCACAAGCCATCTCTTCATGGCCACACTACTAGACCTCTTGGAAATCCTAGGCTGGTTCATGCGCCATATTTGTGTTAAGTGTGACGTCTGTTAAATGACTACAGTCAAACCTTGTTACGACGCCGTTATTTTTAATGGTTAGACGTCACTTTGAACAGAAAACGGGTTTGGCCACTCTAAGATGGAGGACGATGAGGCCGTTCGGTGTATTCCAGGTGCCTTACCTTTACTTTACCTTACCCATCCTAACGCTTTCCTACATGAATGTAGGAAATGCTGCCATCTAACTTCTGAAAAGGGCAATCATACGAGAAATTTTTGAACAGTGATTGGCTGTAGCTATAATACTAATGTCACACTTGGTACAAATATGCCAGTATGAGGTTTCCGGGAGCTCTACGTAAAGATGCGCCTAGGTTTTTTTAACGGACGTAAAAGTGTAATTATCAGGCAAAGTTGATGATTTTACCCTATGACTCCGGTAGCAAACGGTTCGGTCTTTCGAAACCTGAGACAGGGAGGGGGGAGTATCGAACCCGGGTATTCGCGACGCGAGGACGCATCGCGTTACGAAAGAAATTAAAGAATACATGAGTGATATATAACACACATTCATTTATACTTACGCGGTTAGTCCTGGCCGTGTGACTCGGTGTTGGCGACGAGTACTCTTGTATGTGGATATCCTTGAATTCTATCTTCCAGATCAAACTGTCGAGCTCTTGTTCGTAGGCCCAGTTCCTGTTTTGGGACATTATAACTAATTATTAAGGGCTAATAATACACCTTAAAGCATTGGATGATTGATATTGTATATGGTACGGTCGGTTTACGGAAACTTTGCACCGACATTTTGCCCCTAGCACGTTTCGTCCCCAGTACGTTTCACCTGCCTTGACCGTATGAATGACCGCGTGAGTGACTAAGTGACTATGAGTGATCAAGCACATGACCGTATAAGTGATCAAGTGAGCGACCGTATGAGTGACCACGTGAGTGACTAAGCATGTTGACAGTCAGCCCTAGACATTTCACCCCTTGTATAAATGTCATGCGTTATGCCATTTACTTGGTGTTTTCACATGGTCATTCAGTCAATCATACATCACTCACACTCCCATTCTCATACGGTCGCTCACTTGGTCATTCATACGGTCACTCTCACACTCATACGGTCAATCACTTGGTCACTCATGTAGTCACGTTCTCGGCCAATCGTACGGTCACTCACATGGTCATCTATACAGTCACTCACTTCCTCATACAGTCAATTGCACACTCACTTGGTCACTCACACAGTCAGTCATTCACACGGCTAGGGCAGGCAAAATGCCAGGGGCGAAATTTCCGGGGCGAAATGGCGTGTCGGGGGCAAAATTTCCGGATCCAGATACGGTCGATGTCCTCCATCTTTTTTTTAGTCTATCTGGCTCCTATTCTCCGGCCGATACACGCAATGGTTGGACATTTCGCGAATTTGCAAAACTTCGGAAATTGTTTATGATAATATTTATTCCTATATATACCAGCGGTTGCCAACCTTTTTCAGTCCTCGTACCCCCGACCCCGAATCCTCCAGGCATCCAGTCTGTTTCACCCATAATAGATTCCGAAAACTTCCCTAGAAAAGGTATATGTGAATTAAATTAAATTGTCTATTTTTTCATGATAGTTTTTCATTTTTGTAGTAAGCAAACAAATTAATACAAAGATTGGGGAATAAAAAACAAATCGGACTAGAGAGGGCGCAAATTTCACTCTTTTTAACCTCTCTTGCAACATTACAAGGGGGCGTCAAAATGCGCGCTTGCCCCGGGTGACCAAGCAGTTGCGGCCCTGGTCCTAATATATGTACATTTCCCGATAGAGTGAGGTTCCCGTGGTCCTTCTGATACAAACGCTACGCGACCGATATGGTGTGGTTTCCGTGGTCCTTCTGATATGCCTATTTCACGACAGTGTGTGGTTCACGTGGTCCTTTCATCCTTCAGAAAATCTGCAGACGTAATACTTGAACGGCCCCTAAGAGTCCAATAATGATTGGGGAAAATAAGTTTTGCACGGTTTCCAATAAATGAAAATGCAAAAGTTAAATTTGCAATATTGGGAAAGAAATTTACAACGAAACATTTCAAGAAAATGTTATCCAGATGTCGATGATTAAACTTTTCAATTTTTATTACTTTCTCACTTGCTAAAATGAGTTATGTAAAAACTCAATACTCAGTACTTGCCATTACTTTGAAATGAAAAGTTTCAAAAAACGAAAGTTCCAACTTGCGACATTTCGGCAAGAATTTCGGTTGAAAAAAAAACGGCAAGTTTTTGCTGATTCACATTGCGATTTATATGCGCAAAAGTAATTCAATTTTCGTATTTCTCTCAAATATCATTAAGGATGAAATTACCACAATTGAATTTCATCTCGCGATTTGCTATATTTAACACGAACTGTCCAATGGGCCTGAAAGTAAAACATCTCGTACATGCGCAAGGCACATGTACATGCACTGTGAAAGGTTTTAGCAGCTCCCGCTTAGAGACAGCGTAACAATTGATTTATATTTACATGCATTGAAAACATCCGTCTAAAGATTTTTTTTAATGCAATTTTTTTGCTTTGAATGAAAGAATTATCAAAGCTTAGAACAATATTCTCATTTTCGTGGGGTGTCTCGAAACAATTCAAAGAAGTTTCGTTCAAATACCAAGTAACAGAGCCCCACGGTAACCAATGATTTGCTGCAGGAGTGGAGCAATCGCGGTTTCACTGTTGCTCCCTAAATTGAAAGACTTGGATTGTCACTTTCATTTGCACTTTCGTTTTAAGGGCTTGGACAGACACTTATGCGCCGGGTTGCAATTTCGTTCTAGTGTCAAGAGTTTGGACAGCCGCTTGTTTTACTGTTCGCTTATCAGCACAGTCACCTACTTATGTTCTCGTTTGCGGCAGGAGGGCCACTTTCGTCCTACTTAGCAGAGTTGGAAGACACCATCCGACCCTTAGGAGCGATGGGCTTGCAGCCCAGCACCAACTTCATTAACGAAAGCCCGTCATCAACAAGCCGGTTAGCGTTCTTTCATGCGCTATCTGACACTCCTCTGCATTGACCACCACCCCATAACTACTTACGAAGTTCGTGTCATCATCTATTCCGATTCTCTGTCTCTCCTCCACCACCAGCCCTCTTTGCTGCTGCCGAGAAGCACTTGGTTTTGATACTGATTCCGGCCCTTCACTCCAGTGAAATTTTGATCCCATGTCCCCCGCTGTTGTGTTGAGTATCGTTCGCTTTACGCGATCTCACTTAACGAGGTTTTCATGATGCGATCATTGTGCATACTAGCTAAGCGCGAAAAAATCTCGCGATAGAGTATGGTTCCTGTGGTTCTCCTCATATGTGCGTTTCACGAGAGGTAGCGTGAGATTCCCGTGGTCCCTCTTACATGAATATTTGACGATAGAGTGTGGTTTCCGTTATCCTTCTGATATGTACGCTTCGCGATAGAGTTTGGTTCCCGTGGTCCATCTGCTAATTGCGATACGCGACAGATAAAGTGTGGTTCACGTGGTCCTAATATGTACATTTGACGAAATAGTTCATTTAGTTCATGTGGTCCATCTGATATGCATATTTAACGAGTGTAGTTCCCGTGGTCCTTCTGATACGTATATTTCGCGATATGTGCGCTTCACGAGAGATAGCATGAGGTTCCCGTGGTCCTTCTGATATGTACATTTCCGGATAGGAGTGTACTTCCCGTGATCCTTCTGATATGAATATTTGACGATATAGTTCATTTAGTTCATGTGGTCCTTCTGATATGCATATTTAACGGTTAGTGGGGTTTCCGCGGTCCTTCTGATATGCATATTTAACGATATAGTTCATTTAGTTCATGTGGTCCTTCTGATATGCATATTTGACGATATAGTTCATTTAGTTCATGTGGTCCTTCTGATATGCATATTTGACGATATAGTTCATTTAGTTCATGTGGTCCTTCTGATATGCATATTTGACGATATAGTTCATTTAGTTCATGTGGTCCTTCTGATATGCATATTTGACGATATAGTTCATTTAGTTCATGTGGTCCTTCTGATATGAATATTTGACGATATAGTTCATTTAGTTCATGTGGCCCTTCTGATATGCATATTTGACGATATAGTTCATTTAGTTCATGTGGCCCTTCTGATATGAATATTTGACGATATAGTTCATTTAGTTCATGTGGTCCTTCTGATATGCATATTTGACGATATAGTTCATTTAGTGCATGTGGTCCTTCTCATATGAATATTTGACGATATAGTTCATTTAGTTCATGTGGTCCTTCTGATATGCATATTTGACGATATAGTTCATTTAGTTCATGTGGTCCTTCTGATATGCATATTTGACGATATAGTTCATTTAGTTCATGTGGTCCTTCTGATATGCATATTTGACGATATAGTTCATTTAGTTCATGTGGTCCTTCTGATATGCATATTTAACGAGTGTAGTTCCCGTGGTCCTTCTGATACGTATATTTCGCGATATGTGCGCTTCACGAGAGATAGCATGAGGTTCCCGTGGTCCTTCTGATATGTACATTTCCGGATAGGAGTGTACTTCCCGTGATCCTTCTGATATGAATATTTGACGATATAGTTCATTTAGTTCATGTGGTCCTTCTGATATGAATATTTGACGATATAGTTCATTTAGTTCATGTGGTCCTTCTGATATGCATATTTAACGATATAGTTCATTTAGTTCATGTGGTCCTTCTGATATGCATATTTGACGATATAGTTCATGTGGTCCTTTTGATTTGCATATTTAATGATATAGTTCATTTAGTTCATGTGGTCCTTCTGATCTGCATATTTAACGATATAGTTCATTTAGTTCATGTGGTCCTTCTGATATGCATATTTGACGATATAGTTCATTTAGTTCATGTGGTCCTTCTGATATGAATATTTGACGATATAGTTCATTTAGTTCATGTGGTCCTTCTGATATGAATATTTGACGATATAGTTCATTTAGTTCATGTGGTCCTTCTGATATGCATATTTAACGAGTGTAGTTCCCGTGGTCCTTCTGATACGTATATTTCGCGATATGTGCGCTTCACGAGAGATAGCATGAGGTTCCCGTGGTCCTTCTGATATGTACATTTCCGGATAGGAGTGTACTTCCCGTGATCCTTCTGATATGCATATTTGACGATATAGTTCATTTAGTTCATGTGGTCCTTCTGATATGAATATTTGACG
Organism: Pholcus phalangioides; assembly: GCF_987345545.1. Taxonomy (NCBI): domain Eukaryota; kingdom Metazoa; phylum Arthropoda; class Arachnida; order Araneae; family Pholcidae; genus Pholcus; species Pholcus phalangioides. The sequence continues at coordinate 9,433,793 of NW_028301621.1, forward strand.
ATATAGTTCATTTAGTTCATGTGGTCCTTCTGATATGCATATTTGACGATATAGTTCATTTAGTTCATGTGGTCCTTCTGATATGCATATTTGACGATATAGTTCATTTAGTTCATCTGGTCCTTCTGATATGAATATTTGACGATATAGTTCATTTAGTTCATGTGGTCCTTCTGATATGCATATTTGACGATATAGTTCATTTAGTTCATGTGGTCCTTCTGATATGCATATTTGACGATATAGTTCATTTAGTTCATGTGGTCCTTCTGATATGCATATTTGACGATATAGTTCATTTAGTTCATGTGGTCCTTCTGATATGCATATTTGACGATATAGTTCATTTAGTTCATGTGGTCCTTCTGATATGAATATTTGACGATATAGTTCATTTAGTTCATGTGGTCCTTCTGATATGCATATTTGACGATATAGTTCATTTAGTTCATGTGGTCCTTCTGATATGCATATTTGACGATATAGTTCATTTAGTTCATGTGGTACTTCTGATATGCATATTTAACGAGTGTAGTTCCCGTGGTCCTTCTGATACGTATATTTCGCGATATGTGCGCTTCACGAGAGATAGCATGAGGTTCCCGTGGTCCTTCTGATATGTACATTTCCGGATAGGAGTGTACTTCCCGTGATCCTTCTGATAGGAATATTTGACGATATAGTTCATTTAGTTCATGTGGTCCTTCTGATATGAATATTTGACGATATAGTTCATTTAGTTCATGTGGTCCTTCTGATATGCATATTTGACGATATAGTTCATTTAGTTCATGTGGTCCTTCTGATATGCATATTTGACGATATAGTTCATTTAGTTCATGTGGTCCTTCTGATATGCATATTTGACGATATAGTTCATTTAGTTCATGTGGTCCTTCTGATATGCATATTTGACGATATAGTTCATTTAGTTCATGTGGTCCTTCTGATATGCATATTTAATGATATAGTTCATTTAGTTCATGTGGTCCTTCTGATCTGCATATTTAACGATATAGTTCATTTAGTTCATGTGGTCCTTCTGATATGCATATTTGACGATATAGTTCATTTAGTTCATGTGGTCCTTCTGATATGCATATTTGACGATATAGTTCATTTAGTTCATGTGGTCCTTCTGATATGAATATTTGACGATATAGTTCATTTAGTTCATGTGGTCCTTCTGATATGCATATTTAACGAGTGTAGTTCCCGTGGTCCTTCTGATATGCATATTTAACGAGTGTAGTTCCCGTGGTCCTTCTGATACGTATATTTCGCGATATGTGCGCTTCACGAGAGATAGCATGAGGTTCCCGTGGTCCTTCTGATATGTACATTTCCGGATAGGAGTGTACTTCCCGTGATCCTTCTGATATGCATATTTGACGATATAGTTCATTTAGTTCATGTGGTCCTTCTGATATGAATATTTGACGATATAGTTCATTTAGTTCATGTGGTCCTTCTGATATGCATATTTGACGATATAGTTCATTTAGTTCATGTGGTCCTTCTGATATGCATATTTGACGATATAGTTCATTTAGTTCATGTGGTCCTTCTGATATGCATATTTGACGATATAGTTCATTTAGTTCATGTGGTCCTTCTGATATGCATATTTAACGAGTGTAGTTCCCGTGGTCCTTCTGATACGTTTATTTCGCGATATGTGCGCTTCACGAGAGATAGCATGAGGTTCCCGTGGTCCTTCTGATATGTACATTTCCGGATAGGAGTGTACTTCCCGTGATCCTTCTATGAATATTTGACGATATAGTTCATTTAGTTCATGTGGTCCTTTTGATTTGCATATTTAACGGTTAGTGGGGTTTCCGCGGTCCTTCTGATATGTGCGCTTTACGAGAGCTAGCGTTAGGTTCCCGTGGTCCTTCTGATACGTACTTTTTCCCGACAGATAGTGTGGTTTTTGTGGTTCTTCTCATATGTATTTCACGATAAATATAGTCTGGATCCCGTGATCCATCTGATACTTGCGTTACTCAACAGATAAAGTGTGGTTACCGTGGTCCTTCTGATATATATATACCTTTCTCGACAGATAGTGTGGTGCCCGTAGTCTTGATATGTGCGTTTCGCGATAGATAAAGTGTGGTTCCCGTGGTCCTTCTAATATGAGCATTTCGCTATAGTGTGGGTCTCGAGATCCTTCTGCTATATATATTTCGTTATACAGGGTGCATGTGTAACGAGGCGTATAACATTTTACTGTCGAACCGTTGGTTCTAGAGACATACTTCCAAACAGAGAACATAATAATGATACTCACATAATTATTAAAAAAAAAATTGCTTTTTCATACCGTCTCCGTGTGCCCAAAAACCCAATTATAAAAAAGTTTCCCTGTCCCTCCTGATGCTGAGTGAAAAAAAAAAATTCCACGTATCTGAGTGAACGTATCTACAGAAACATCTGAATTAAAAGCAGACGGAAGATTTCCTGACACGGAGTGTCAGGAAAGTTTCTGGCAAGGTAGAATCGGGTTTTGAACTCGGTGACACCTCTAAACATTGGTACTTCAGGCGAGTATTTCTTCCTTACGGAAGGGCTACTACGCCTTTCTCGTGGTTCTGTGCTGCTATGTACACCTCGCGATGGACTAGTGTCTTCATGCCCCTTCTGCTCTATTTACATCTTGTGATAGATAGTGTGGTTCCCGACATCTTTCTGCGGCATAAATCTCGTGATAGATAGAGTAGAGCTCTGGTGGTCATTCTGCTTTGTGAATCTCGCGACAGATTGTTGTTCTCATGCCCTTTCTGCTCTATTTACATCTCGCGATAGATAGAATGTAGTTCCCGTGGTCCTTCGACTATGTACATCTCGCGGTAATTAGAGTATTGTTTCCGTGGTCCTAATTCGCCGTTTCGTATTTACCCCGTGCTCCATTCAATCATGTGGAATTTCGAATTAAAAAAAAAATTCCTTGCATTTAATCACCGATTTCTCTTCGCGGAGCACCAAGAAATACTTGGCGGAGCACAATTTGGGAACATCGGCTGTCAAGTCTCGTCATGGCAAAATTTCTTTTTCATAGAGAGACGCACATACGTATTTATGATCAGGTACAAAAATACATATATTTATGTACTTACTTATATACTGCCAGCATTCCGACTAACAGTACAATCGCCAATCCTCCGGTCACGCCAGATGCAAGCTTCCACACTGTATACATAAAAAAAAAAATTTCATCCATTTAATAAATAAACATCCCGTAACACGTTCTCAGATATCATCCCTACTACCATTTCCAAAATATCACCCGGGCCAGGGGTCTTTAACCCACGGCCGCTCCAATCTTTTTGCTGTGGCCCAACGACCAATTTCAGAAAATAGCTTTTCAATAAAAAAAAGCAATTTAATTCCAAAATAAGAAAAGAATCGCTAAAGAGCTCTGAATCTGTACGTCTATATATATAGGTCACTGAAATCTGTACTGCTGTATTTAGAACTATGAGGTACTTTCCAGATTCAGAAGTAATTCTGTGCGTTGAATGCATTAAAAGGGCCTTAAAAGGGCCATCTTAACGAATTTGGGGGGGGGGGGGGAGGACCCCTGCGCAAATACAGTTTTTGAGTTCTATGATTTCATGTAGGATAAATAGTATTTCGAGAGGCCTAATTCGGCATCTAAAGGGTAAACATAATTTCAGAACTTACAGAGGAGCTAAAAACCACGCATTAATGAAAAATTTTAGAATTATCGAAATTTTTTTTCATAATTCATAAAAATTGATAATTAATGAAAAAAAAATAGTAGCAGAATTGCTGAAAGAAACAGTTGCAGAACTACTGATATAAATAATTTCAGAATTATTGAAAATAATTTCAGTATTGTCAAGAACAGTTTCAGTGTTGTTAAAAGTAATAATTCACGCAAAAAATTAAGTTTTTAAAGAAACAATTGCATAATTAATGAAAATTTAAAATTAGTGACAAAATAATTTCAGATTTAATGAAACAAATAATTGATTTAAAAGAATTAATTAATGAAATATGATTTTATTTGCAAATAAATAAATATTTGAATTTAATGAAATGAATGAATTCAGAGTAAATAAAAGTGTTTGAAACCGAGAATATCACGGTATGACTGAGTGGCCCACGGGATTAGTGGAAAGTTTAATTTGGCCCCGCCATGTCAGAAAGGTCGAAGACCCCCCCCCCCCTGATTTGGCCAATCTAAGATTTACCAAGGCCACCACAAAATAATTTTGGTTCGGGAAATTTTTAATTCCGTAAGTCGGGGAAGCTGTGTATTAGGAAAAATGCGGTATTTGGTAACATTACTACTCACTAACGCATTTCTCTCCATGAAATCCACAAGACGGTTCATCCGATGGAGGTCCGTCACCAACCCAATCGATACTGGATATGAATTGCAAAACCTGTAGGTTTCAGAAAACAAGAAGAAAATGGTTATCATTCAGAATATTCAACACAATACATGTAGCCTAATAATACAGTAAGAGCCATAGTAATATATAGTAATTCATATAAAACACAGTTTTCAAAAGTTGAACGCGTAGAGGCCATTCAAGTATTGCGCCAGCATCGATATGGGGGCTAACATTCTCTCTATTGAAAGTCTTCCGTAGAGCCACTTTAGTGATCTCCAGATGTTCCGCGGATCTTTCAAGTGATCTGGAAATGCGTCGCGGGCCACTTAAATGCTATGGAACTGTGCCGCGCGTCACTCAAGTGATCCTTAATCATGCCTGCCGCGGATCACTCAAGTAATCTAGGAATGCGCCGCCGTTAACTTGAGTGTCGTAGACCTGCATTGCGGGCCGCTAATGTGCTATAAAACTGTGCTACATGTTACGTTATAGGACCTCTAAATGTGCCACGGGCCACTTAAATGCTCTGCAATTTTGCCGCGGGTCACTTAATCGATCCGTGAATGTGCCGCTTAGTTCATTTTTAAAACATTAGGTTTGAGTCGGCGGGCCACATCGGATAACTCATCGGACAAAATTTGGAACGCGGGCTATGGGTTCAGCATGTATGACTTAGACGGTGGGTGGCAATGAATTTCTTACTAGAATAATACCTGTACGTCTAAGAGACGTAATTTTGCAAAGGCATTATTTAGCATAGAATTTTTACGTACCATTCTAGGGTTCAAGAAAAATTTTGAGTGCTTACCCTTCAAAATAGCATTGAAATTAACAGAAATTGATTATAATAACAGCATATAAAGGTATTTTCTTCAGAAGTTAGAATTGTTTTAAAAATATTTTTTGTGCCGCAAAATCGTACGTCTCTAACCTCCATGTGCATTAGAACTGGGGGGGGGGGGGGTAGAGCTAACGAAATTTTGCTAACGGAGGGGGAGGGGAGGGCAAAAATGGCTAAAAATCTGCTGACGTAATACTTGAACGGCCCCATATTAATAAATTCCGACGTAATTCCAAAAGAGGGCAGTAAGTGACATTTTCTGTTGAACGAAAGTTTGCAGCTATTTTGGAGCAGTTGGCGAGGTCAGACGAGCTGAGAAAGCTCTTTAAGGAATGTCCAAATACTTCTGAATGTGCTGAAAGTCGTGTGCGGAACACTCGCCGGCAACAATATTGGAGAGATAACTTGAGGATGTACCAAAAAAAAAAAACCAAACAAATAAGAGAAATAATTTGCGGGACGAGCGAAAAAGAAGATGAACAATTATAGATAATCAAGGAAACAGTTATTTTCCGGATATTATGATGAGGTGAACTCGGAAAGAAAAGTCATCACGTCTCCGCCGGGACTCGAACCCAGGCCCTCTTGCATACCGGGCAAGCATGCTACCATCTACACCACTGGAGACATGACTCTGCCTTCCTTATTTACGCACTGTGGCGTGAGGCGCTGAAGTAGAGGCATTAGTAGCCTCTCAACTTCAGGAAATGGTCCTCGGGTGGGACGGTTTAGAGAGAGAGATATAGATGGCTTTTTCTCAGCTCGAGATATCAAGGAAACAGTTATTTTCCGGATATTATGCTGATGGTAGCATACTTGCCCGGTATGCAAGAGGGCCTGGGTTCGAGTCCCGGCGGAGACGTGATGACTTTTCTTTCCGAGTTCACCTCAGCATAATATCCAGAAAATAACTGTTTCCTTGATATCTCGAGCTGAGGAAAAGCCATCTATATCTCTCTCTAAATCATAGATAATAATAGAAGATAAGATAATCTAGTCGCAAAGAAATGCTAGCCCAAAAATTCATCATCGGGCACTCATCCAATATTTACACGCTACTTCATCCCTTTTTTTCAAACCAATAAAAATCGCTGGCTATTTGAAAATTTTCAAATTCGGGAAAGCACATGCAGATGACATTATAAATAGCTCAAAAACAAATGGAACTGTCAGTAGTGTGCTTAAGCAAAATTTTTGTAGTGCTCACTCGTTAAAGACGAGTGGGGGAAACCTCTTAAAGAGAGCACCGAAAACATCCTCGAATTTTGTTTAGGATATACATTGTTATGAAGGATTTTGAAACGGATCTCGTTAGAACGTTGAGCATGAACAAAGGACTTTATTATGAAGATCTAAGAAACGGATCTCGAACAGCTTAAGTTGCCTCTAACGCTCTTCTAAGAAAGCGTATTTTTTTATTCCCTTAGGGAATTAAGAGTGTTCGCATTATGCTTAGTAAAATCACGTTTAATAACCAACCAATTGAGAGCTACTTTCCGCTGAAGTTCTCGCCATTTTATTCTTTGACAAGAACATAGTTACTGGGAAAAACAATGGGACATAACTGTTATGAAATATAAAGGTTGCGGAAAATATTCACATAAGGATATCAAGGTATGCGAAGTATTCACAGTACCAGACGGACCGTTTTTCACAGAGAAGTGCAACAAAAAGGAGGGATTTTTTCTTTTCTTCGCGGTGAAATTATTGAAGAGAAATAGTCTCATTTTTGCCCCTGTTTTCTTTACCTCTTTCCTCATCGTCCCGAAGCTTAATTGTAACCCTAGGAACGGATTTCCCTTCCTTCCCGTTCACCTTGAGCATTTGCTGCCTTTCATCGTCTTTCTTTGTAAAGCGCTGTGTAAATATTTACATTTCCACGGGTGGAAGATTTTTTCCCCTTTTCAAAAATTACGGAAGAAGAAATCTACTGCACTCATATCCCCCCCCCCACCCGCACTGAAGGGGGGGGGGAGGAGGAACAGAACTGCGCCAGTTATCGCCAAAGAAATGCAAAGTTGCCATTTATCACTGAAATAATTGGAAAATCGCCAATGGTTGGAAATGAAGCGTTATCAATAATCGCAGTGGATGAAAAAGTAGAGATGATGGAGTAGAATTTGCGTTGAAAATATGGAGTTCATAGAGCGGCGTTTATCAATGTTTGTTTACATTGCTGAACCTATGAAATTAATTTGCATTATCTAGGATAGTGGCGATCTAGTTCTAGGATAGAACTTTTTGAAGCGCGATTTCCTTTTGACCAATTTTATCGGCGACCCCGCCATGGTCCATGACCCACATAAGCTGACCATATGTCCCGGTTTCTTTGTCAGCAAATGTGCTGTCCCGAAAGCTCTTTTCGGAACGCTTGTTTCAGTTTTAATTAGGCGATATCGAATTCAAAAGATAATCAAGTTTTTTTTAATATCTTGTATATAAATGTAAAAGTATATATGTATGTTTGTTTGTTTTCGTTCTTTTTATACAAATCTAGTTTTAGACCGATCAAGCCAAATTTTGCATATCTACCAAACAGGACCGGGGTTGATCTGTAGGCTACTTTAAAAGTTCGTTAGAGCTGGACAAATGCCCGAAATGGGCGAAAAACCGTCGGGCAACAATGGTTCTTGGGTCCCAACAGTCACTTTCGAAATGTTTACTTTGGTTACCGTGGTTCCCTAACAATGCGTTTCAGTACAGGGGATGGACAAAATAATGTGAACACCTGTGCAAAAAACAACACTCGTCGTATACGTCCGCCCTCTAGTGTGGAAGAGTTCCACTTACTGGGCGATAATGTGCACACATCAGTCTAGTCGTAGCAGTGATAGCGTTCGGATGCGATGTACATTGGGGCGTTAAAACTTCGTTATGGATGACCTCACAGATTTCGAAAGAGGCATGATTTTTGGAGCCGTCTTGACGGGGCCACAGTAATGAAAACAGCCACCCTTGCTGGTGTCCGGAGAAATGCTGTGTCGACGGTAATGACAGCCTATAGCAAACAGGGAAAGACATCATCTACCAAGCATAACAGTGGCCCAAAATCGAAGATGGCTGATAGTGACCCAGAAGGGTTTTGAAGCGGATTGTGTGTGTGTGTGGCCAGAAAGCACAAGACAACAGCATCCTAGATAACATCTGAGATGAACACACATCTACAAAAAACTATCCGCAGTGAACTGCATGCAGCAAACATACAAGGTAGAGCGACTGTTCCAAAATCATTGGTGACACCATGGAATGACTTGAAACGACGAACATGGTGTCAGGAACATAAGAATTGGACACAACAATGGGAGAATATCATCTGGTCAGACGAATCGTCGTTCACATTATTCCAGACTAACGGACGTGTTTACGTTTGCAGAACGCCAGCACAAGCCTGTGACGCTGATTGTCTTCTTGCTACTGTTAAGCATGGAGGGGAGATCAGTGATGCTGTGGGGCGCGATGTCTCACTGTGGTCTCGGCCCACTTGTTGTCCTGGATGGGCGGGTTAATGTAGCGGTTTATGTCAGTATTCTGGCCACCCATCTTCATTCAATGGTGCAACATTAGTTACCCGATGCTCGACCTGTGTTCCAAGATGTAATTCGCCCGTTTACACTGCTGGAATTGTCAGAGACTGACTCGATGAACACCATGATGAACTGCAACACCTCGTGTGGCCCGCTCGATCCCCTTATCTTAATATAATTGAACCTTTGTGGGGTATTTTGCAGGCCAAAATGTGCAGTAGGTTTCCCACCTCCAAAGACACGTTCTGAATTAGTGGCCTTTTTGCAGGAGGAGTGGCTACGTATCCCCGTGACTGTTGTGCATGACTTGTATTTGTCCATCCCACGACGGATACAAGCTGTAATTAATGGAAAAGGAGGGGCAACAGCCTATTAATAAAGACTTCGTTTCATTTCACATGTGTGCATATTATTTTGTCCAACCCCTGTATATATGCCTTTACAATGGTTTGTCAGATCTTTATTGCTGCCATTATAGCAGTTTATTCCTTTATGACGGTTTGTCCCTTTTCCAATCCTCCCAGTAACTGAAGAAAACCTGGGAGGCGCCGATTTTTATTCGGCAATGGTGTTTTGCGGTAAAGTTTACAGAATTTTCAGTGAAGATCCCACGGTAAATTTTCTAGTATTCGGCGGTATGGTTCCACGGTTGATTTTTTTTAATTCGGCAGTAAGGATTCACGAAAAAATTTTCTTGGAAACTCGGCAACACACATGGTTCCGCTGTAAATTTTTCACACGGTAAATTTATGTGATAATTTTTGTCGTACCAGCATCATTTTTTTGCCCACGAAGTCCAATTACACAGTTAATAGCCAATACCAGAAGGTAACGTTCAAGGAAATGTTTCAATTTTATGGCTAGCGTGGAGAAGTAACTGCGCTAATCAATCGGAATGGGGAGTTCGGGGTTTGGATACGAATATTTTAAAGAAAAACGAAGAATGTATATTCGAACCGGAACAGCAGATCGATTCTCATGAAGTTGGAACACTCCCACTGGATACAATCCGTATTCGCCATCAACTCCAGGAACGGGTTTACGGGCAATCAGAGTGTAGTTGCCTTCGGCGTCTCCTGATTCATCCATGTATACGATGTAACCCATCGCACCTGCAAAAAAGAAGACGAAAAAAAAAACTGTAAAAACATCCTCTGATTTTCCGGGTAGAAATGAAAAATTCCTGGAAAATCAATTATTGAGTAAAAACAATTATTTGCTGGAAAATTTTCGGAAGCATTTGGCGTCCGGAACCAGACCAGAATTAAATTTGTAGCTGATTCCCAGCCATCAGAGGTAGACTGTCAGCATAAAAGCTGGCCATGAAGGCCTATGAAGGAGTAAAGAGTGTCGGTATCAGAGTATTGAGAATAGTGTTAGAGTGTTTGTTTGTGTAAGTGCATGTAAGAAGAAAGATTGTCACTATCGGGCCACGGTCTGTACGATTTAAAGTAATCCTGGGGCTCGACCATCTACTTGTCCCCGGTAACGATTTTATCGTTCACTCAGCGATTTCTCGTTATGAGCGATAAAAGGGAAGTTTTTGCGACCATATTCTTCGTGAACGATAAATGCGGATCGCTGGGAGGGACAATTGTGAACGAGAGCCGGGAACCTCTCGTTCAGCGGAAGGACAATTATTTCAGTAGGCTTAACAATGGCGATGGCGTCGACTTACGTGTTGTTAAATGATTATTACGATTCTCAAATGCCTGCACGTGCTCCGGTTTGAAATAGATACGTCATGGATGCGTTTGAGCTGTCGGATAAAGAATTCGTGAACCTTTTTAGGTTGAAGAAAAATGCTACGAGGAAAGTGTTCGAGGAATTGCGCCGATGTTGGCCCATAGGTCGGAACTCGAGACACCGCTGACAGTTGAGAGAAAGGTAAGTAATAATTAACGTTTAAATTAAAATAATTTTAATCAGAAATTATTCGTTGTAGTGGTGTTTCATTTTGAATGAATGTTTTTTTATTAATAATGGAAAACGAATCAAGTACTTAACGTAAGCCTATTTAGGCCTATACATTTTTTATGTTCACGATGTTTTCAGGTAATTTTGATATTCATTAAAAAAACACTAGGCTTTCAAAATAAAAGTATTTTGAAAAACTCATGCACAAAATATGTAGTTCTGTGCAGTGCCGTCTTAACACGTGGGGCCCCTTCCGGGCACGACCCGATGTGCATAAGTGGCCTCGTAAGAGTTGGTGCTATGAATCTGGCGAGGAAAGCATAAAACTTATAAGCTACAGGCCCTTTCAGTTAATTAGGGGGGTCCTAGAATATAACTTTGCCTGAGGCCCATGCATGGTACCCACAAGGGTGGGGCTGAAGGGGCCCGGGGACGATTTCTATCATTTTTCATTGTTTTACACTCTAAATTCACCTTTTCTGGAAAGGACCGGCAAAGATCCAAGCGTAGGGGTCCTGCGGAATGAAGGCACATGGACCCATTGCGTTCTTGAGACACCCTCAAACCTGTGATTTCCAAATTTTGCAGGGCAGCTATGAAATTAGGCTGGCGCCTAAATATTTTTTCCATTTGTCAAGCCTTGCCTGTATATATATATGTGTGTGTAAAATTAATAAGTACCCTAAACAAGTTTACAGTATTTTGTTTAGATCACCCTTTGTCCATCACAGTTGTTCCAATGAAATATTCACTTAATGGTTTACCTATTTTTGTGAGTACTGAAGCGATTACACACTGCATGGATAATAATGCTATTCGCTTGTATGCCTCTCTCACTGAGGTCCAGAACTAGATGCTTGGTCACCCGGGGCAAGCGAGTATTTTGATGCCCCTTTGTAACGTTTTGAAGGAGAGGTATCAGAATGAAATTTGCACCCCACCTCGGGTCTAGTGCCCGATACCCATCTGCTTCCCCCCTAGTAGCGGCCCTGCTCTCACTTATGCATGTTCTTCCCTTGTACTTTTGCAATGGGGGGATGAGTGAGAGATACGGTATACAGTCTATATGCTCGTTATAATGACCATTCCATTACTAACCGATAGTTACACTATATGTCATTGTTTTTCATGTTTTGGGGGGGGGGTGGTGATGGTTACATTTTCCGAGAGCGCGTTAGCATTTGTTTCTAACAGAAGTTTCTCGTAGCACTTTACCATAACATTAGTTTATTCAAATATAATAGTTTTACAATATATCTTGAACAACTACCTCATGTTTGATTTGACTTTTGCGCAGGTTCTATGTGCATGTCACTGGTGCCTACCAAAGAAGCCTGAGCCAAGACGTCAGTTTGGGGATGTACGAACACTCTGTGAGTAACTCTATCCATACAGTTACTGAGGCCATCAATACGTTGATGCTACATAAGTATGTGAGATGTCCCAATATGTCGACCTGCAAGAGAGTTTTTGGGAGTACCTGTTGTGGCACCATCAAAGTTTGACAAGAAGTATCCAGAGCCTTCCTACGTCAACGCACAATTGGTGAGAAATATAGTATTTCAACTTCTTGCCAATAATCATCCTTTATGATTTTGAATTTTGGGAAACGTCTGTGGAAAGGGGGGGGGGGGGAAATTAATTTTTTAAAAGCGCCAGTTATATAGTTTTTGCATTTATACGACACCATTACTTGAGCCTGAACCCCTCCCTCCAAATTTTCAATGAGTTTATGCCTATGGGTGCCACATGGCATCACTATACCAAACATTAGACAGAAACAAGCTTCACATTAGGTTCACAACACGGACACACACATTCAAACATGTATCGATTTGCTAGAAGTTCCACAGAGCAATATGGCTGAGGTGCATGTCTGGTTTAGTAGTCATTTATGATACGTTCGATGAAAACTGTCACTATGCAATGACATAAAATAAGAAAAGGTGTGATATCTTTATACAAACTATCAAACAGAATTTATTCTTGTAGTACTATACACGTATGTTGTCTGAACACTGTTCTCACCCTTTATGTAAAATTTTTTTTCCATTACTAAATTTCAGGATATTTGTAATGATTTCTGTCTGACACAATGTCAGGTTTTAATAATTCACATGCTTCTATGCAGTCTTTTTAACTATCATTACATAGTTTTTTTATTATTTCAGACAGAACTTCTGACTCTTAACATCGAGGCAATGGATGCTCAGCGGTAATGATGACTATTGCTAGTGAACTGTGTGGTTTTTTTTTGGAGCGGTAAACACTGACTGCGGGTGTGTTTTTCCAACCTATATGTGTGAATGCAGTCAAAAATAGGGAGGGAAAGCGTTATTGACCAGAAGGGCATGCACAAATGTTGCGTTTGTCTTCCAAGTTTTATCTTTGTGAATTTTTGATTGTGATGTTTTCAGTTTTTGAATGTAGTATTGCTTATAAAATGTCTTGTGTTTCGAATGTTTTATGCTGCAATGTATTGTCCTGGCAGTTAAATTTTTGCCATACCTCAAATTTTGCAAGAAAAGAAAATAATAAATGCACAATGAAACTAAATGTAACTGAGAGTTGACTCATTACTTAATCAAGGTGTGAGGAATTCATTGATTTTGGTTTTAAAAAGATATCGGAAATAGTTTTTATTAAAATATTTTTAGTGATCTTGATCCTTCCAAATGTTTGGAAAGTTAAAATGAACAATCTGTAATTTCCTGATCTCTGTTAGCCAATGCATACATTTCATGAATTTTTAAATGGTTGAATTTAACTGTAAACAGGGCCATATTATCCTCCAGTCTCCTGTGGGAGATTAAAAAGTGACCTATCTAAATGAAATACAGCAATACAAATTCAATCAATAAAAAGGGAAAAAAAATCACAATTTTAATTTTTCTTATATACTTCAATAAAATCTTTAAACATGTTACATAACTGTGATGAAAGAATGTTTAAAGAAGTGGGTACTTCTTTGAAGGTTATTGCAGTTTCCTCCTGTGCCTGTATGAGCTCTTCATTGTGGCGTCCTGTTCAATGAAGCTGAGGCTGTTTCCTCTTGATGGGAAGGAACAGTAAGGGATACATCAACAGGACCTGAAATGTGTATTCAAGTGAAGGAGATTTAACAAATAATACCTCATAATCATATCCATTATGCATCAAACTTTCAGACAGTTATATACAATAATGATACAACCCAATGCCATCATGTCACAACTGTATGTGTTATAAGTTTCTGAAAATGCAGAGCAGTCTCAAACCTGGTGGGGGGGGGGGGGCCTATGCATTAAGACGGCACTAACTGGAAGACCACAAAACTCAATTGGAAATGGGTGAAACATTTCTGTATGCCAGAGGTAATAGGCACAGTATCCCAAAAGTTAAATTTAATGAGATCACAATGTAAAGAAGCTCTTCGCTTGTGAGAAAATGTGACATTGGATGAAGTGAATTTCACATTTTTTTTCACAGCACTCTTGTAGTGAGTCCATGTCTACACAAAAAGAAATGTTGTGGTTTAAATAATCATCCTATGCATAACTGCCACATTAATTCAACCTTCAAAAACCAGATTCAAAAAGACCTGTTTGGACCGCTGTTAATTTTTGTAACATTCTACCATTGTTTATATAAACCACATAAAAAACAATTACATTAGATTTTTTTTCCTTTGAGAGATGTTGATAAAAAAAAAAGTTAGTTTAAGCGATTAAATGCAATATTTCCTTATTTCGTTTCTGTAATTTTTCTAACATCAGCAGGAAACAAAACTTTTGGTTTTATAAATGAAACATATTTAATAAATTAACTATATTTCATAAATTACAAGGTAAAATTCAACAAACTTTGAAGTACTCACCTTTTTCCAATCCTTCCCATCTTTGTTGGGACCATACGGAATGACATTTAATTTTGTCGCCAGCAGTGACCATGTTGTATTTTTGTCGTGACTTGTGAGGTCAGAGGACAGCTTCCCCTGAATTAAAACATGGCGTTTCTCCAAAAAAATTATCATCAAATCATACTGAGCGGCGATGGTCTTGGAGCACCGCTTGGGTTGACACCATTCATTGCGATAGGGAAAAAAAACACACGGAAGGGACAGAAAGTAAATAAACAGAATGTTTCTGTTGCCACCGGCAGGAAGAACAATTAAAATAAAAAACATAGTAGTTGTTGTATTTCCTTAACATAGCGCTGATTGGTCAGAAGATGAATTACTCTCGAAGAAGCATTTTCGCGTACTTATCGTATCACGTGGTCTGAACGACAATCTTCAACGAGTGGAAAATGGTCGCTCAGAATTATCGCTGAGACTTTTGTCCTTCAGCTTGTCTTTCAGAATTGTCCTTCAGCGAGGGACAGGTTGTTATGAACGACAAGTAGATGGTCGAGCCCCTGGCAATGCCACCACATTCAACACTCACAATCTCAGCTACAATTTGTAGTCAAGGCAACCTTTTCTCAGGGTAGGTAAAAAGGAGAAAACATCACGTGTGTCGTGACGCAAAAAACCCCAAATTGGTACACATACTACAGTACTGTTCAAGTATTCAGTGCCTCAGAATATATCAACTATGTAGCATTTGGTGTATATATATATATAGAGTGTTAACATAGTACACGCTGATTTCTGATTCTACACGTCAGCGCTGTTGCTGATTGGTTAGAAACCAGAATTTCAGGTTTCTTGACCAATCCGTAAAGGTGCCGACCCGTTAGAATCGAAAACCACCGTGCACCATGTACGTACCCTTATCTGCCTGAAACCCCCAAACGATAATTACACACCGAGAAACCGAAACGAATCTCAAATGACTTCCGAAAATCAAATTAATGTCACAAAGTGGCTCGAGGAGATGAAAAGCCTCAAAGAAAATCGTCTTGTTCGCTTCGGTGGACGGATAAACACCTCGCTAATTGTGCCAGTGTCGTCCAGGGAGAGAGAGTTTGTCACCCACATCCTTTATTTCGAGTGCTAGTACATCAAATAACGGATGAATCAACACGACGCAATCACGTGTATACACACTAAGAATCACGGTGTGATGCCAAGCCCAGCAACCGCCGCGTGCGCAATTCACAAGTTGTTGTCACTTAATAATCAGCAATCTCCAAGACGCGCTATACAAATTGTCGGGGGATTAGCACACACGAGAATTCCAGTTTCGTATCGGAATCGAATTTGCCACATGTGCTGGCAGATTTCGCTGCCGGGCAACACGTTTGATTG
Source organism: Pholcus phalangioides (assembly GCF_987345545.1). NCBI lineage: Eukaryota > Metazoa > Arthropoda > Arachnida > Araneae > Pholcidae > Pholcus > Pholcus phalangioides. Next base: position 9,449,675 of record NW_028301621.1, read on the forward strand.
CATCAGCATTCATTTCTCTCTGAAAAAGGCGCGTGTGTGTGTGCCATGCTCCGCCGTTCGTAAAAGAATTGACATTCACCTACTTCCTACGTTCCACTATTTCGACCTAGAATGATTAGCAACTCTGTTTCCGACTTTGGAATAACCACGAAATATTCAGGGAGGGGGAGAATGAATTTCAACACTTGAACTGCTGTCGTCATCTATACTCATAGTGGAGATACGTAAATTTTTCAAATGAAAAAACCAAATTTCGCAAAATAAATAATTTCTAAATCGGAAATTTCGCATTTATTCACAAAAATAAGACAGTTTTTCAAGTTAAAAATTTTCCATTTATTACAAAAAAAATTTACGTTCAACCGCAAATATATTTTCCAAACAAAAGATTTTGAACTCATCCGCAAAAATATTTATGAAATCCAAATTGATCCACAAATCATCCAGAAAAATATTTCAAATAAAAAATTTTGCATTCATCCGCAAATACATTTATCAAATCCTAAATTTTTGCATTCATCCACCACTATACTTATCAAATCCTAAATTTTGCATTCATCCGCCACTATACTTATCAAATCCTAAATTTTTGCATTCATCCGCCACTATACTTATCAAATCCTAAATTTTGCATTCATCCGCCACTATACTTATCAAATCCTAAATTTTTGCATTCATCCGCCACTATACTTATCAAATCCTAAATTTTGCATTCATATACGAAAATTTTTCGAATAAAAAATTTTATTTTGCATTCATCCGCAAATATATTTATCAAATCAGAAATTTTACATTCATTCGCAAAAAATTTTCAAATAAAAAATTTACATTCATTCGGAAAAATCGATACCTCTGTTTGCCAGGCACACTATATGTAACAAATATGTGAAATAATACTTAGCTCATTATAATTAATTACGATAATTAGAGAGACAATTTTAATTTTATAATTTATAATGTCAATCCATGATTTTAATAATAAACAGAAATTCGAATAAGATTCGTTGAGAATCGGGAAAAACGGGACATTTTATTGAAAAATCAAGATGACCAAAACTACGGGGATATTCCGTAAAATACAGGCCATATGATTACGTTATACATCCAAATATCTGACCTACGGACTGAGGTAGGTTGTGCAGTGTGCACCCCTGTTTCACGGAATTTGCACTGATGTCACACTTCTGCTTGAAGATGGCGCATAGGTGAGTCTGGTACATCTAGGGGGGGGGGGGGCTCTAATCAAAAATCAAGCGATATTCCCATCTAAGTGAATACGTCGTCAAAAGTTTGGATACCAGGATGTACCGTCATATACCATGTAACAGATGCAGAATCAAGTGTCTAATGTAATAATATCCAAGTTTCTCAAACAATACTAATACAAAAAAAGAAAATTGAACCTCAATAAGAGATCTATATATATAGAGTGTTGCCTTGGGTGATATTAGGCATCAAGAGGAACGAAAACTGTCATAGAACGTGATATCACAAACCAAGTTTAGTCGGTGAAAATCGCAAAAATACTTATGAAGGGAGTGAAGTCGAATGGGACAAAAAGGCCAATGATAAGTAGAAAAAACATTACTCATTTCACGGCATGATTACAATACAGCCAGTGGTGTACAAAATAAAGTACAATAATAAGTGCAAAAAAGTAAAATAAATAAGTACGAAAACAAATTACATTACTTTTGACAGCATGATTACAATACAGCCTGTGCAGCAGCACACACGGTGTTCCATGTCAGGAAGTAGACGAAGAGAAATTATTACAGGGGTTGTCGACACCACAGGCTGTATTGTAATCATGCTGTCAAATTTTTCTACTTATCATTGGCCTTTTTGTCGTGCTCTACGTCACGATCTTCATAAGAACCGTATATACTCGTGTATAAGCCGATCTCCCCACTTCAGGACCACCCGTAAATTGAAAAACCCATGTATAAGCCGACCCCAAAAAAATCCGTGCATTTCAGAGAAAAAAAAATTATATTCTCATGCAAAATGAATAGCTCTTACGGAAATTTACATTAGAAAATGATTCAAACTTTTCAATCCGTTTCTTCTGAGTCTCCAAGCTCATCGTTTTCCATCAGATCATCATAGGGGGTGCGGCGTCTTCGTTTTTATCCTCATCTGGGCTGTCATTGCTATTGTCACTTTCAAAGAGGATATCATCTTCAGTTCCGTCCATAGCATTGCTGATGCAACACTTTTTGAAGGATCGGATGATAATTTCTTCAGAAACAGAATTCCACGCTTCATGTACCCATTGACACATTATACTAGTCCAATATCAGGTTTCTTCAATGCGTCACTGTTTTGTAGTTTTTTTATCATCGGAACTCATCCATTCGATCCACAAATTCCTCAAATAGTCTTTGAGAGGCTTGTCGATGGTCACATCTAAAGGCTGTACAATCGACTTTAGCCCACCTGGTATCAAAGCCAATGATGCTTTCGATTTCTTTGCCTCGGCTTTGACATTATCGGTTCTGTGGGGGTTGGAACATATTCCATACCAATAATGCCGGTTTCTCGAACACTACTACAAAAATGACTACTGATTGCGGGGGTCGATATTTCCTCATCAAAAACTGACCCGAGTACAACCCGACCCCCCCCCCCTTGGGGAACGAATTTTTTCCACAAAAAAAAACTCGGCTTATACACGAGTATAAACGATATTTCCGCGATTTTCTCCGACTAAACGGGGTTTGCGATACCATGTTCTATGACAATTTTCGTTTCTCCTTGATGCCTAATATCACCCCCCTCTGAGTTTGTCGCCACTTCAGGGCAACACCCTGTATCGGTTTTTAAAAATCTGAATTAATTTACTTGAGTAAGTTCTGCCTTTGATGTATTTGAATATCTCTCTACCATCCAGGGGGTCGTCACCACTCGCGAGACATTCGTTCAGAGCTTTAGCGTAGACATACACGGCGTCGTACAGGTAAGCGCCTTCTGCTGGTACCTACGGCAAATCACAAAAGATTAGGAGAAAATAAACGAAAACAAACATTATAAGCTCCTTCATGCAATTCTTGATTAATCGCATGCCATTAAGAGCAAAAAAGTATCGGGGAAGCTTTAATTACTGTATCACGTAAAATTGGTTTATAACCTACATTAAGAAATTCTTTAATGTTTCTGAGAAAAAGATTTACTGTTGATGGAATTTGGTTTAAAAAAGAAAATTGGCAACCCGTTATTTTTAAGGGGCGAGAGAGTTGTTTACTTCGCAGAGAAAAAAAGAGTAATTTCGAAAAAAAAAACTAATTGCACTGTTCAAGATATTGAAGAATAATTCTCCAACACGCACATTACTGACATCATATCTGCGAGAAGATAGAATTATTGCTTTTTTCCTTCCATTATATTGAACTTTCCACTTCGATTTATTCTTGTTAAATAGAAACCATTAATATGCAGTATGTGCTTCTTAGTTTGCAATATTTGCAACTTTCAGTGTTTTATCGCGTTTCACTGAACTTAGCAATAAGTTGAAAATTTTATTTTCAGGTAAACCTCGATATAACGATACTCTGCTGATCAAGAAAAAATATCGTTGTAGAGGGATTATCGCGTTATATCGGGAGGTAGTATTGTCATCAGTAGCCACCAAATTCAGGCTGATGCTGGCATCTCTTCTGAATCGGCGTTGCTATTGCCACGATAAAATGCATTTGTAAGTATTCATAGGCAGCGAAAAATTGTAAAATTGACTAGTTGATTAATGAAATTTAGTGTTTTGTTCTACGCTGTAAAGTGGTTTACCGCACAATACTGCATAAAGTAGCTTCACGGCTAGGGGGTAGATACTTAAAATACCGATACTATGAAACGCTCTCGCGTGAACAAAAACTGATGAGGAATTTAAAAGTGAATTGAACTTGATTTTGAGTGAAGTATAAAAAATATCGTTGTAGCGGTTTTGAGAAATTTTTAGAAATCATCGTTGTAGAGGGATTTATCGTAGTAAAGGATATCGTCGTATCAGAGGAGTTTAACATTAGACTATAAGCAATTCCAAACAAGATTCGAAAAAATATCGTTGCATATGGCTTTATCGTTATATCGAGAATCGTTGCAGTGAGGTTTCACTGTATATTCAATACTGGGATTTAACTCCTCTTTGCATAAATTTTTGTAAAATATTTTGCAAATTATTATTATCGAATTATTTATTATTATTAATTATTATCGAAATGTGAATTCCGAATCGGAAGCCCAAGACGATTGTTTTTTTTGAGTCGACAAAATGATATCGACATCTTTGGCGCATGAGTGAAGTCAAAGGTGAGTATTAGTCTAGGGGATATCGGTAGGATTCTGAAGAAGCCAAGGCTCCGGTACTAGGTGATACGCGCAGGAATCCGAAGAAGTGATCGTATTAAGTGAATATCGCCTAGGGGATACTCGTAAGGATCCAAAGAGGTGAGGCTCTGAAGAGAGCACATGCCAAGTGATACTCGGACCCAAAGAAGTGATGCTCTGAAGTTAGCATCATCTAGGGTTGAGATTGTCCAAACTACGACCCGCTTACAGGTTCTATCCTGAAGTGAGCATTAATCTAGGGCAAGGGTGGCCTACCCGCGGAACGCCATGGTGTCAGGATTGGCACGCGAACAAGCTTTTTCAAAAGTTGAGAAAAATTTATTCCATTTTTTTCACAGAATCAAAAAAAATTCTTCCCAACTCTTAAACAATCCTTTTCTTATGACTTGTTGGTTGCCAAAGCTATATTTAGTGTGATAGGCACTATTGAAATCGCAATTATGTCATGACTTACTGTTCAATGCGATTCTGTTCATTTTTTCACATTTGCTGGACGTCTCACGTGTGCGAGATTCAGTATCGTCGGCATGGAGTATGGGACATGAATTGTATAAAACAATTACATTTTATATGTATCCATGATTTTTGTTTTGTTATTGGAGAGGGGAGGGGGGGGGGGGGTCCAAGCATCCTGAGTCTTCAGGTTCCGGTGTTTATGCCCATCATGTGGTAGGTAAGATGAACTTTTCTGATATACCTAGGCTACATGCACAATCTGTACTGCAATAATCGAATTTATGACAAAAAATAAAAACAATTTGGAACTAAAAAGCGTGACACAAATTGAAAATTTTTACGAAAATAAGAGCACAGCCAATGTTACAGAAACGAAGAGAATGTTGGTGTATCGCAAAAGTGCGGGACGCATGGTCTTGCTGGTTAGATTATTATTACAAGATTATTTCCGCGGGCACGCGCATCGGAAATGATCTTGTTTTTGGCACGGTTTGGAGGGAGGTTGGACACCCCTGATTTAGAGGATATCCGTAGGAGTCCCCCCCCCGTGGCCACGTGACACTCGTAATATTCTTCTGAAGAGATGATCGTCTGAAATGAATATCAGTCAGCTGATACTCGTAAGGATCCAAACAGGCGAGGCTCTGATGTGAATATCAGGTGAAACTCGAAGAGATCCGAAGAGGGGGATTTCCCGAAATAATTTGATACCTCCCAGAAATTTGAAGATGTAATAGCATCACCTGCCTACTCACTTGAGGCGGGTGATACTAGTAGGGATCAGAAGAGGGGGGGTTAGAGGTACCGTTTCGTCCTTTCCCGATTCATCCTGAAAATAGTCCCGTTTCCATCCGATCTATTCTTTCCCCTCCTCCTTCCATGGATTTCTGTCAATCAAGATAGAACACCCTGTGGTTTTATGCTGAAAAGAAAGGCGAGTGATATTGAGGACCACTAACACATTATGCATATACGCACACACAACATATTTCATTTAAAAAAATACGGGAAACTGGGAGCTTAAATATGGTAGAATACGGAATATTGGAAATTTTTTAACCAAAAAACAAAGTCATAAGACGGCAAAATTACCAGTTATTGCTCATAAATTATTAATTAGAGGGTAATGAGGGAATTTATTGGAAATCGCAATGTATTTCACGGGAAAAACAACTTAGAACAAAACAAATATGTTTAGATAAATATTTATAAGCAATTATCATAATATAATTTACAAGTGATGGAAATTATCTTCATTCATAATTCCAGTAAAGATTGCTAATCCAAATGTGCTTTTCGTTAAAAAAAAAAGCACACAGAAAAGTGTATAAAAAGTGAGAACGACAAAAAACACAGGAATTTCAGTAAAAATACGCAGCATTCCTGTGAAATATGGTCACGCAACTCATGCTGTAGGTTAGTGGTCCTCGATCACTCACCTTTCTTTTCAGTATGAAACCACGGGTTGCTTTGTCGTCTTCAGAGGAAAAATATTTAACCACTATTCACGCTGACGGCGTTTCCCACTTGGGTTGAATACCAAATCTTAGCGGTCGGTTGCTCAGCGGAGAAAGTAATTAGACGTTAAAGAGAGAGAGAGAGAGAGTAAAGTAAGTAAAGTATTATAAAGTAGAGAGAGAGAGAGAGACGTATACTATATTTCCGCTGAGCAACTGAGCGCTAAGATTTGGTATTCAACCCAAGTGGGAAACGCGGTCAGCGTGACTAGTGGTTGAATATTTTTCCTCTGAAAACGACACGCGTTGGTGTTGAAATGCATTAGGACTTTTTGTATTTTGGTGTATTTGCCTTATCCGTTGGTGTCTTCTTAATATTCTTGGATAAAGTTGATCAACTCGGGCAAAGTTGATTACTGAAAGGGAAACTGGACTATTTTGACCTAAGGACGAATCGGGACACCACCGGAGACGTGATATCATAAAGATCGGGTGAAACGGGACTATTTTGACTTAAGGGGTGAATCAGGACATCACCGGAGACGTAATATCATTAAGTACTAATGCCAGGGAATGGATCGTGTGCTTGAAACTGTTTCTGTTAGAAGAAACGAGATTATTTATTTTTGAATTTTTAGGCTAGTTATTGCTGAAATAAGAGATTTTTATAAAGAGACGCGATATCTCGTTAGTGACGAAATAAAAACCATCCAATCCGACGAGATATCTCGCCAAGTCCCGTAATGAAAATTTTGTTTTGGGTTCGAGATCAGAGCTGAGATATATCCTTTTATAATCACGTAATCACACAAGAGACATATATAACAGGAAATGTATTAAAGATTAAAAATAAATTACAAACGTGTCTAACGTGTCCACATGGTCAGCATGACATTTTAAGACATCGAAATTGTGTCCCGCGACAGAGACGTAATCATTATAGTCTGTATGACACGATGTCCATTTACAGTCACGATGACACGTAGCGAACAGGCTGCCACTGAGTTCACACCCACGAGGAACGATTTCCACTTAATTTTACATTGGGGGGGGGGAAGGAAAGTATTTCGCATTTGGTCATTTTGGGGGGGTCTGAGAATATATTAAATTTATGTGCTCGTGGTTGCTAACGAATTATCAGTCCCTTTAAACATCCGAACCTAAAAGAGAGCCGGAAGCGGATGTTGTGATGGTCTTTACGAGGAATTTATTCCGGAAATTCACTCGAGGGAGTTTTGAATTTAAAATATTTCCCATTTTCTCGCGAAATATTCGTAGATTTCTGTAGAAATACGCGTAGAGAGCCCTTTTGAAATGGTAGAGGAATCTTTGAATCTAGGTCTAACTTTTCAATGACTTTCGACCGTGTTTATCTGCATATTTTATCCGTGGATACTATCTTCCAGGAAAAAGCTTTTTTCCGCTGTTCCGTCTTTGTATGCTTAAAGAATGGAGGATGCGGAAACAGCTATTTTCCCTTTCTGGATAGAAATTTTCAATTCTTGAATAGACTCATTATAAGCCCTTGATATACTATCACTGTCCGACTTACGAACCGATGTACAGGATGTCCCATAAATTCGTAAATAGTTTAAAAATTGAAAAAAAAAAAAAAATTGTAGGATTTTTTTTTTTGGTATATTTAGTCAATCAAGTTTGTTACAAAGTTAGTTCAAATTTTTTCCGATATAGAGCGCTGCACGGAAGCAAATCATAGATTCCTGGACCTAAACTTTTCTTCGATATCTTCTGTGTCCGAAGCATACGTAAAGCTTCAGCTGGCGATTCGTGGCTGAGGTAAAAGAACTTCACCGATAGTGCTTTTTCCACCAATGTCAACATCGCAATGAAAACCTTATGAAAGCTCCAGCAACAGGAAAATTCAAAAATGAGCTATAAATCTTCTCCCTGAATTTTTATAGACCTCTGAACTGCATATTTCCCGTGGTTTTCTTTCCTGCAGCATCCCCTATCGACAAAAATGTGAACTTTTTTTCCTGTACCAAAACAAATCCCTCTTTGTTGAGAATAATTCTTTCGTAAGCCGCACTCAAGTATACCAATTTCTTCGATTTGTACGAATTTTTTGGATGCCCTGTAAATAGCGAATGATGAGAATGGCACATTGTGGCAACATTCAGCAAAATCTTTTCCAACAGACTCTTCTTGCTCTTTATTCTGGTTCCAGAAATATGCGCTTTCAAGTACCGTTTAAAATTTACTAATTTACTATGTACACCTAAATGGTTCCCAACCTGTAGTCATATGGCCTCCCCAGGGGTCCCAAGATAATCAAAGTGGAAGCCATGGGCGAAAACAAATAGTGGAAGGAAAGATGGAAAAAAGTCATTAAAAATTATAATAAATTATGTACCATGTGTATCATGTGTTCCTGCAGCTTTGAAATGTTCAACATCCCTTCTCTTTGTTCAAAATCTCTTTGTGGACCCCCTAAGAGGTTTGGTGGATTCCTGGTCAAAAACAAATGTCTAGACTGGTGAGAATGAATATCTTGGACCGATATCTACGGCCACCCCCCCCCCCTCCCACCCGTCAGTGCATAAAAGTATTTGCGAAGAATAAACTGAACTCTAAAACTATTAGAAAGAAAGCCTTGCAAAGGACGGTAAATTTCTCGCCAAACTGGTGTGATTTCAACTACGGAGGATGCTCGAAACGGAAAATGTTCGCAAGTCGGGAAGTGACTGTGCTACTTGTATTCATTATCAGCTGGAACTTGACGGTAATGGGTGATTAGATTGCTTGATGAATATTGACACCGCACCCAGAACAAAATTTTGAATTTTGAAAAAGTGAATTTTGTGGTGCTGCCACCTAAATTTCTAATCGGAAGTATCGGAATTAGAACGTGGTGGGTGAATATTGTTGTGGTGAGAGACTTTTCGGAATTGTAGCTGATTTTACCAAGGCCGTAGTGAGAAGTGGGGTAGAGGGGGGTTTGGTTCCCCCGAAATATGAGAAAATGGCTGAAAAAGGGGGAAAAGATGGTCAAATATATTGTTCGACCACTTTGGTCCCCTTCCAAATGCAAGTGAACCCTCCTTCAAACGAAATTTCTGGCTACGGGCCTGGGTTTTACACCTAGATTTGGAGAAAACCATCAATGTTAGTCATGGGCTAACTCTCGAGATAGTTCGGCTTCAGCTCATGGACGGGCCCGTACTCACGGTAAATTCTAGGAGGCTTTCACCAGTTATATTAAACTATTTCTTGCATTAATTCAGAATTTTCATCAATTGCAGAATTACCAATTTCAAAATTAATTCTGAATATCAATTCTCAATTTTCATCATCAATTCTGGAATGTTTTTTCCGTAAATTCTTAATTTTTCATCAAAACAAGAATTATTTATTTCATCAATTCTGAGTTTCTGTTAATTCTGGAATTTTTTTCTGCCGTTTATTCTGAATTTTCATCCACAGAATATTTTGTTCCATAAATTCTGAATTTTATCCCTTCTAGAATTTTTTTTCTTTTGTTTATTCTGAATTTTCATCAGTTCAAGAATAATTTCTTTCATCAATTCTGAGTTTCCATCAATTGTTATTTTTTCTTGCGTTAATTCTGAATATTTGTTACCGCTCTGCTATTATTTATTTCAATTGTTTTTAACTTATCAATTATAAGACTTTCATCAGTTTCGGGAATTGTTCCTCTCATTGTTTTAAATGACATCCTCTGAAATATATACAATCACATTACTGATCGTAACTCGAGTTCTAATTGACATACAGTCAAAATTTTGGTGTCAAAACATTCAGAAAAGAATGCTTTATTTAAAAAAAATGAATTTTTTGAAGGTTCAACAGTCCTGTGCCCCCTTAAAATTACCTTCACTGTCGATTTCTCATCAATTTTTGTGTTCATTTACATCTAATTGCTTTTACATTATTTTGTACATGTGGGTATTTTTCCCAAATTCCAGTATATTTTGAAATAATGGATGCCTATCCCCCATTCCCGCCCACAAAATATATAAAATCGGAGTAAAGGGAGTCCTTGACGGAAATTGTTGAGACGCATGTCTCGTAAAGGCGGCCCGGTTTTCAATGAAATGAATTGGATTCTGATGCGTTGGAGGAAAATTATTTCTTGAGAAAACATTAAAAAGCACTCAAATTAATGGAATCACTGAAGCTAAAGTATATTAGAATCACAGATTATCCATATAGACAATATGGATTTCACTTCCGAAATCTTCTAGAAAAATTCTTCGAATCAACTAGTGTAAAATCCCCCGAAAGATCAAACACTAATAAGTTTCAGATGCTTTTTTTCCGATGCATTGAATTGCTTCAAATGATTCGATTTCCTGAATTTAATAGATTCGGTTATTGGTAGATATATATATTTTTTGATAAAATGGAGAAAAGAGGATTGTAATGATTGGATTTTAGATGAAATTTTCAAGAAGAATGGTCACAGATTCGATTATTTTTCGGCAAGGAAAATCACGATCAAGTGAATTGCGTTTGTGTTTCACTGTTATTGGTGGACGTTAATGCGCATTAAAAAGATATATCGTTGAATTTTTCTCGTTTAATATGAGTTTTGTTTGTGTAAGAAAATGATATTAAAGATTAATATTTCTCTCTTGTCTCAGTATTTCAGTTCCTTCTCTCAGCTCATAGAAAAAAGTCAAGCCCGGAGCGAAACCGAACATTTCATCAGGGTCGAACGTAGTAAAAGATTTTATTGGTGAAATTAATGGGATTATTTATAGTAATTTAACGCGAGTAGCTTAATGCTGAATGTAAAGGGTGTTCCATAAATAGTTAAAACAATTCATAAAAATTTAAGGAACTGACATATTTGAATGCGGTTTGCGGAAAGGTTGTTCTCGGGAAAAGGGACGGGGAGGGGGAATAGTTAGAATTTTTTTCGTCGATAGAAGGCACCGCACGAAAGCAAATCCCTGTAGAGTCAGACATGACTCAGGCTCTGTCCCGTGGGGGCATACGATCACATTACCCCGAGGGGTTGGGGCTACGCTGATAAACTCATCTCTGCCTCTACCGGGAGTCGAACCGGGCCGCTTGTTTGTCGGACGAGTGCTCTCACCAATAAGAGATATATGTTACTTGTCAGAAGTAGGATCACTGGAGTCAGTGATGTCAGAAAGCAAATCACTGGAAATATGCAAATCACAGTCCTACAAAATACTGGGTGTTCAGCGACTTTCTGAATTTCCCTGTTACTGGAGCTTACTGACAGACAGACATGGCGCTGACCGCTCAGAGAAACCATCTTGGGATGGTTTACGCTCTTTACCAAAGGGATGGACGGTCTCGCAGAACAAAAAAAGAAAAGATTGCTGAAAATAACCATTAATACACAAAAGGACACCTATCAATCAAGTAATGGTGCTTACATGAGGTTTTCGTTGCGATGTTGCTATTGCTAGATAAAACACTGTTGTGAAGTTTTACCTCAGCCACGAATCGTCAGCTGGAGCTTCACAAACTTTTGGGACACAGAAGAGATTTAAAAAAAGATTCTGTTTCTCTCTTGCCGGATTTTCGTGCAGCGCCTTCTATCGATAAAAATTTGAACTAATTTTTTTCACTATTAAAAAAATATTCCTCTTTCGTGAAAATAACTGTTTTGCAAATCGCATTCGAATGTACCAATTCCTTCAATTTCACGGATTTTTAAACTGTTTGCAATTTTTGGGACACCATGTATTCAGGAGAAATAGAGGATGCATCTCATTTGCACCTGTAACGGGAATATTTCGCGAAATCTTATTGTTTCCTATTGTCAAGAGAGGAATAATGTGCAAATTTCCATTGTCCCTCATCACCGAAAGTGGAATGGTCCTCAAAATAGTGATTGTCATCACCGAAAATATTTGGCAAAATGATTGTCCCCTCATCATCGAAACGGGGCAGTCCGATGAATAACGATTGTCCTGCACCACCGGAAACGGAATGGTCCAAAAAATTGAAATTGTCGTTCATCATCGAAAGCGGAATGACCCTCGAAATGGCAATCGTCCTTTACCACAGAGAATGGAATAGTCGGTTAAATAGTGATTGTCTTTCTTCAACTGAAAAAAATTATCTACAAAATGGTGTGTGGCGACAGTGCCCACCACTGGATGACGGTGTCCGCGTAATAGGAAAAAGACCGCGCATGCGCGATGGAGGAACTGGACTTGTGTTTGGCGCTCAAAACAATCACGCGGTCCCCTCATATCGATGTAATACGTTCTTGTAGATTCTGTTACGTTCGTTATATAATAAATGTTTAATTATGTTTGAAATGTGAAGGAAGTGGTGACTCATTCTTTCCACAGCAGGTGATAGTCCTCCTTTACGAAGAGAGAGATAAAGTCCACCAATACATATTTTTTCACAAAAAAAAATTAATAATCCACCCAAAATGGTGATCGTTCCTGATCACCAAAAGCAGAATAATCCGCAAAATGATGATTGTCTCCTCATCATGGGGAGCAGAATAGTTCATAAATTTGTACACCCCTTATCACCAAGAGCTGGAATAAGCAGCGATTCTTCTTTGCTCTCCAAATCTATATATCTTAAGCTCTCCAAAAAATATCGATCTTTCCAAGATTTTTACTTGAAGGACTAAAAATATGACCGAATTCAATACGTACACGAGTAACAAAAATAAAATATATAATCGACAGCCTTTTTATCGAACGGAACTCGGTTGTTCCGCCATTTCTATTTTCTGTCGTCCAACGGTTGGCCGGCGACAAAAGAAACCAATCATTTTTTATGAAAAAAAAAAGGCTGAATATAAAATACATTTGGCGGAATCTGTATCAAGGCGACAATATTGGAAAGAATCTAACGGTAATAAAATATTCCATTTCCCTTTTTTGTTCATGTATGTAAAACAGATGAATTCAAATACATAAATGCAAATTTAGATTCTTTTTGGCAATTTTTTGTTGTTGATATTTCTCTTATTCGTCACTTACCCTCTTCATACCGCCAAGCTGACTGACAGGATTTGGGAAATTGAAAGGCGGTAGCTGCATGAATTTGTTGACTTTAACAGTGAAATCTTCGAATCCTACAGGAGGAGAACCCGCTACTCCGAGGTACGATTGGAAGGCATTCTTCGCCACGTCTTCTATTTCGTCTCTCAGAAGACCTTCCATCACACAAAAGGAAAGAATACCACTATATATATGTATATATATAACACAAAAAGAACTGAATACTCTCTAAAGATATACAGAAAGTGACTCAGATACTCTAGGAATAAGATATAGCGTTGGGGAAACCAAACACGCTGCAGGAAAATATAAAGTAAACATAGAATTTTAAATTTCACTAACGGAAACTTATCCCCTGGAGAACGTGTCTCCTTTTGTTTGTTTGAAAATTGCATTGTTTGCTTTCCTCGCCGTTCGGTAAATTTATACAACTTACAAATCGGTATTTTCGGGCCCCCTCTTTTTTAGTTGTGAGTATACAGTCTCAGTTTACACACTCTTATCAAACATATACAATATGTATCTTAAAACCGTACATGGGAAAAGTATGATACGAAAACGTAATGGTACTGAAGTTTACATTCTTGGTGAAGTTCTTGTTTAATATTGAGTTACGAAATTTTTTTATTTCTGAACATGCGAGCACATTCGTTTTTCATATAATATTTACTGTTTTTTTTGCAAAGTTATTATATCGATAGTAATTGTATTATATCGTATTATTATATATCGTGTTATTGTATAGATAGTAACAGTAAGTTTCGATCTAAACAATCGAAAAGTGAATGAGTTTATAGACGATAGAATCAGATATTTTGGACCCTAGAAACTTTTGAGTAGGCCGAGGCCAATCACGATATATTGGAATAATTAAAATAATTATAAATGATACAATATCGATTCAAATTTAAAAAAAGAAGGGGGAATGAAAGTGTGTGGAGCTTAATTAAATTCATATAAAAAGGGTCTGATCATTTTAGAGCAATTGAAATAAACTGTCCGAAATCTTGATGCTGGGTAGTTCATAAAATCCACGTACAAATTTTGAGGAAATATTTAGAACATAAAAATTAAGGCGATGCGGTGATGCATGATTGACACCGGCGATACAGTGACAAGATGAGCGACATCGGCTATTCATGCTTGATATCGATGAAGTACGAATGGAGTGGCGCATGCTTGACACCGTCGATGCAGTATTGGATGAATGATACTAGTTTGTCACCTGCGATACGGTGATGCACGCTTGACACCGTCGATGTAATAATGAATGTGTCACACCAGTAATTCATGCGTGTCACCGGCGATGCAGTGATAGACGAATGACACCTGTAAGGCATGCTTGACACAGACGTTGCAGTGATGCGTGGTTGAAACCAAAAATGCTTTAATGGATGAATGACACCAGTAATTCATGCTTCCCACCAGCATTGCAGGGATGCATGATTGACACCAACGATGTCGTGATACATAAATGATACCAATACTTTATGCTTGTCACCAACGTTGTAGGTATGCATGCTTGTCGACGTGTCTGTAGTAATGGATAAATGACACTAGCAATTCACGCTTATCACCGACGGTATAATGATAGATCAATAACACCCGCAATGCACCCGCATTACAGTGATGCATAATTGAGGTACCGTCGGAGCAGTGTTGGAGGAATGACACCTCTGTAATGCATACTTGTTACCGGCGTTTCGGTGACGCATGCTTGACACCGTGATGCAGTAAATGGTGAATAGAAATGCCTTTATGTTAGAAGTTCCGGAAGAAATATTAACGGTGGCATCTGTCTGGTATTTCAAGTAATTGATGAATGACACCTACAATTCATGCTTGATACCGGCGTTGCAGTGATGCGTGCTTGACACATGCGATGAATATTCTTCAAGTTATTTTAGATGTCGTTGAATAGCCTCAAAAAGTGTTTAATGTCAGTTTCAGTTGTAACAACTGACACAACAACACAATTCCACAGTGTCTTCGCATTTCGTCGTCTCTATTTTTCAAAATTCTTTACAATTCGGGGTTTTCTTTTCTCATGACTTTACGAGATTAATTTTGTGTTGTATGAAAGATGGGAAATTTTTTCGTTAAAATTCAAGTTTACGAAATAAAAATAAAGAAGAACTCTAATGTCACAGAAGAATGTAGGCTCAATTGTGTGGCTGAAAAACCATTGCCCAGAGGAGATTTCAATTCGTCCACATCAACCACAGAGACCTTCAGTCGAGAAAGCAATTGCAAAGATCTCGGCGGTTCAAAGAGGGAACTATGTAGTCTATCTCACACAAAGCAAGAACTCATCGCGCATCTCTTTTTTCTGTCTTCACTGATGATAACGGTAGAATGGGAGAAATAATTCGAATAACCTTCAGATAAATGAGAGAATGAGAGAAATAATTCAGATGACACCGCGCAGATAAATGGCAGAATGGGAGAAATAATTCGTTATACGTCGTCAACGTCCATACGCATGAAACGTTTGGAGTTTAAATTTCTTCTGAATATCATAGTTTTTTCAGTCTAAAATCATCGATAGTTTTATTTTGATAATCTAAACTAAATCACAAGTAGGCTAAACTTTAATATTGAAGCCTTCGACAAAAAATAACTGACCTTTCAAATACCGTTTCGGATTCTGGCTTTCGTACTGTTCAATGTCAACTCCTACGACGTAATAATCACCGTCGTCCAAGAGTCCTCTCTTTTGCAAACTGACCATCAGGCCGAGATGCTCGAAGTAATAGCCCAGAACTACATATACTGAAATGAAATGAACGTGAAACGCAATTATAATGAGATTCATGATCAAATGTTAAGTACATTTATTGACCGAATAGGATGGAAAAAAAAAAATAATTTTTTCGTGTGTTAGTCCAATGACCTTCAAATGTTTTTACGGACCGGCGAAAAATTGCATGAGAGAAATAATTAGCAGATTAGCAGAAAATACATAGATGGGAAAATTAATGTGAGAAATCTCAGAAAAGAAATAAGTATGAGAAATAATTTACACAGACGGGCAAAAATAATAGCTCATGGAACAGAAGATAAATTAACAGGAGAAATAATAAGCGGGCCAGCAAAAAGTGCATAGGGGCAGTTCAAGTATTACGTCATCATCAATGGGGGGGGGGGTTTCCGATTTGCTCACTTTTGATGACAAGGGGGGAGGGGAGGGGTTTTGATAATGCTTACGTCATCAACCACCCCTTATGAAAATATGAGTTAGGATTCAGAGGGGCAGAGCTGATGACGAAATTTTGCTGACGGGGGAGGGGGCCAAAAATGGCTAAAAATTTGCTTACGTAATACTTGAACGGCCCCATAGATAAGAAAAATAATTTTATAAAAATTAAATAATAATAATTGAAAAAAATAATAATAATTTAGGGGTTGGTGCACGCAAATTTTCCAAAAAGCTCAGTGAATATTGCACTTACAAACGTTGAATTTTATTTGTTGTCCTTAGAAAACAGGAAACAACTTTCTAATTAGGTTTTGGGGCGCATGGGGACCGTATAAAAAAGTTAATTTTTTTATTTTAATAACTACACAACCCCTTGAATGACATATCTGAGTACTACTGTACACGTTATTTGGAAACTTTCTCCAATTGGAAAGTATACCTCTAGAACAGCGGTTCTCAACCTGTTTTGACTCGCGGAGCCCTTACAAGTAAAAATACTAGGCCAATAATAAATATAATAAATAGGCCAATTTTTTAATTATTCATCAAAGTTAGTGATTTGTTTTTACTATTTAAAAACATTTATAAACATTGTTTTAAATTTTACTGTTTTTTTTTTTAAATTTTCCTCGAGCTTCCGCGGAGCCCCTGGAGAGCGCACAAGGAGACCCCAAGGGCTCCGCGGAGCACCGGTTGAGAACCACTGCTCTAGAATGAACGGTGCAGCAGTAAAATGTCATACACCATGTTTGCTATGCACCCTGTATGTAATTTTATATTTGAATATTTTAAACTTTGTGACATGGTAAATCTCAAATTTTGAAATAATTTGCATACATTTAACAGTTAAGGAAGTTCAAAGTTTTGCACAGCAGACTTAATTTGTTTATACCGCTAATTAAATATGTGAAGCTTGGATGTTAGACATGTTGCGTAACTGCCACCGCATGTATAGTATGTTCTTATAAATCTCTTAATTAAATGTTCCCCAGCGAAGAACTCCGTAGAATGAATTTTATGTGTAATTGCCATGTTTGTCTTATTGAAACACCAAAATATCAATACATCTAAATAAAAGACACATACGGTTTAGACACGAGAGTGTATAAATAACATTACAATTTATCCTTTCGTAATAAATTTACCGGTGGAAATTTAATAAATTGCATATTTTTTTACGAAAACAATGGATTAACAGTTCAAGAAATAAATTCTTTAGTTTATTTAACTCACAAGTGCCTCAAGAATTCTCCATCTAAGAAGATTTTATTGGAATCTTAGAAAGAGAAAAACAGTTCTTAAGGTTATCCGGTATTTTCCGAGGGTTTATTTTCTTTGGAAGGAGCTTATCTTGCTTATCTCTATCTGGATTTTGCCCTAGGATATTTGTCAGGTACATTTATATATAAGTAATAGATGATCTCAAAAAGTACCAAATTTTTTTTTGTACCAACTATTTGTTTGGTTAACTAACTTTAATTTTCTTTTAAAGGTAGGACTTTAGGATTAATAAGAGAAAATTTTAATGGTTGAAATTTAATTATACATATATCTATCAAAAGAGTTCGAATAATTAAATTATGAGAAATTGGTCAATGTATAGCGATCTGAAATTCCAATTTTCTTGAAATTTTAGATTAAAAAAAACTTCAAAGACGAGTAAAGGTCATAAACTGAACCTTATTCATAAGGAAAACTATGAAATGAGGCGATGGGAAGCGCTGTTTACAAGTGCTTCACGTGAAATTGTGATTTACCAGAGTTCTTCAACCCCTGGTCCGCGGACCGGCACCAATTATCATTTTCTTAAATGCAAAAAATATTTTAAAAAAAAATTAAAATTTCGAAAGAAAATACCTTTACATGTTATTGATAATCAATTTCTGTTAATTTCAATGCTATTCCAAGGCTAGGAACTCAAAATTTCCTTTTAAGAAGTTCATTGTGACCACCCTTTAAGCCATTTAATGATAAAGCCTTGGCCCGTGGACCAAATGTGGCTCGGGAGTTATCCGATGATGCCTGCCTCTCAAACCTAATTTCGTAAAAATGAACTAAGCGGCACATTTACAGATCGCTTAGGTGACCCGTGGCACAATTCCAGAGTATTTAGGCGGCCCGTGGCACATTTTCAAATCACTCAAGTAGGCCCGTGACACATTCACAGATGACTTAAGTAAGTGACAAGCGATATAGTTCCAGAACACTCAAGCGACCCGTGGCACATTTAGAAATCGCTTGAGTGACAGTTGGCGCAGTTTTAGAGCACTTAAGCGGCTCTACATCACCCAAGTTACCCACGGCACAAACAAACAATATACGTTATACAAAATATCATAAGGTGGGGGTCACTTATGGATATGAGATCCCGGGCATGACCCCTCACAAGAGTGAGACTGACAGAGCTGCAGCCCGGGGCCTGATATGGTTTTTATAATTTTTTGTTTTTCGCAGTATAAATTTAATATAGAGGAGTCTTTGAAAAGTTTAGCCGGGGCCCGCGAAAAATCCCATCCTAGGGAACCTGCTGCAAAATGTAGGTGGTGAGGCATGGGTGGGGTCCATGCCCTAAGACGGCTTTGGTTTTGTGGGTGGTTTTGTTAGATTCTGCAAGTGCATAGTCACCAATATAAAAACATTATTTCTCTTCACACCTTAATTTTTCTTTCCAGCTCTCTTTAGCCCTCCAAACCACTAAATTTTCTAAATTTAGATAAATTTTTAATTTTATTTTTTAATAAAAAAATGTTTTAAATAAAAAAATTTTTCATAAAATTTTTTTTAATTTAAAACCTTTCTAAATTTTCTTCCGTGGGCTCCCTCGAAGTATCCCAGTACCACTAGGGGGGCCATATGGGCCCCGGTTGAGAACCACTGCTCTAAACAACCTCTCTTATTATACAGGGTGTCCTGTAAGTACTAAATACAAATGCAAAACCATAACAGGCAAAATGCCCAACGAGATGGGTGGCTGAGAAAAAGATGCCCATTACAAATATGGATGTAAAGTGATAACTAAAGTGATAACACGGCCTTTATCTGATCAACCGTCCGTCGCAGAGTTATGTTTCCAGTCCTTTTTGACCTCTAACTTTCAATTGGAATGTTGTTGCACTGTTTCTTCTGGGGCCAACAGAAAAATTCCAAGCTTCTAAGTGCAATATTCGCGGAAATATTCGAATTCAGAAATCGGAGAAAAATTGGGAAATGGCAGAAAAAAACAACGGACAACACTCCCTTTTCTTATTTATGCTGTATTTCCCAACTTTTTTCCGATTTTTGAATTCGAATATCACAACGAATACTGCTGGCCCCAGGAGATACAGGGCAACAACTTTATAATTAGAAGTTAGAGGACAAGGGAACCGTATAAAAATTTATGTTTTTTATTTTGTTACACACTGTATTTTCACTCTCAAAACTGGTACAGGGTAATTTTTGGACGCCTTTTGAGCATTTTTTTACATTGAAACCGTATCTTTACGATGGACGGTTGATGAGATAAAGGTCGCATTTGCGCTTACAGGACACACTGTATATAATGATGAAAACAACAACAACAAATTCAACTGACTCACTTCTGGCTTCCCTGTAAGACTCTTCAACTAAGCTATCGAACGGATTTTCACCGTAGCCGTAATGATAGGTTTCCGGCCAAGTCCCCAGATACCTGACATCGATTCCTACGCCCTTGAGAGTCTTGATGATGGTCTTGGAGACTTCTCGGAAACTTCGGTCCTGAGTCGTCGAATAGAGAAATGCCACTTTCATCCACTGGAAAGTCAGGAGCAGAGATGCCACCGATTTCGAGATCTGCGTGTCGGGTGGCCTGGTCCTGGCGAAAGTCGGGAAGAGCTCCTTGTCCGAGGTCTCGTGGTGGGCACAAAACTATACGCATGGAAGAGAAATAACACGGATTATCGATACCGAATTGACGGAATTATATCGCAAATTATCAATACGATTTATGTTTGCGATGCATTGTTATCTTTTTTTCATAGACATATTTTCGAAAATTTAAATTACATTATAAATCAGCTATTACAAAGTTATTAAAAAGCAATCGAAACTCAATGGAAAATGCACTTCCATTTATTGCATGTTACTGCATTTTGCTGACTGGATCAGTGTTCTTCAACCGTAGGTCCGCGGACCGCTGTCGTTCCGTGAGAATTTCCTGCAGGTTCGCGGAACATTTCGTTCGATTCATATAGTAGATACATAATCTTGGATTTATTACAATATTGTACCGTCTTTTTATATTGGTTATTATTTCTGACTTACCCGTCAACCGTTTCTGACTTACAACCATTCAAATTATTTCTCCCATTCCACCATTTATCTACCGGTTATTCAAGTTATTTCTCCCATTTTGTCATTTATCTGTCCTGCCATTCGAGTCATTTCTCCCATTTTGTCATTTATCTTCTTGTCATTCAAATTATTTCTCCCATTCCACCATTTATCTACCGGTCATTCAAGTTATTTCGCCCATTTTGTCATTTATCTGAAGGTCATTAGAATTATTTCTCCCATTCTGCCTTTTATCTGCCAGTGTCATTCAAATTATTTCTCCCATTCTGCGATTGATCTTCCCGTCATTTGAATTATTTCGCCCATTCTGTCATTTATCTCCCGGCCATTCAAATTACATTTCCCCCATTTACTTATTTTTTTTTTGCCGGCCCACAAATTATTTCTCCCATCCTGCCATTCATCTGCAAGTCATTCAAATTATTTCTTTTATTCTACTTTTTACCTGATGGTCATTCAAATAATTTCTCCCATTCTGCTATCTATCTTCTGGGGGGGGGGGGTCATTGAAGTTTTTTCTCCCATTCCACCATTTATCTGCCGGTGTCATTCGAATTATTTCTCCCATTCTGCCACTTATCTCAAAAGGTCATTCAAATTATTTCTCTCATTCTACCGTTTATCTGGCGGGCGGTCATTCAAATTATTTCTTCCCTTCTGCCATTCATTTGCCGGTCATTCAAATTATTTCTACCATTTATCTGCCGGTCATTTAAGTCATTTCCCCCATTCTGCAATTTATCTGCCGTTCATTCAAATTATTTCTCCCACTCTGCAATTTATCTTCGGTCATTCAAATTACATTTATTTACTTTTTTCCGGCCCACAAATTATTTCACGCATTCTGCCATTCATCTGCTAGTTATTCAAATCATTTCTCCCATTTATTTTATTTTTCGCACGTCCGCAAACCATTTCTCCCATTTATTTATTCTTGTCAGTCCACCAAAAAAAAAAACATATTTCTCTCACTTATCTCTATTTTTTGACGGTCACTCAAATTATTTCTCACGTTTCCACAGGTCCGTGAAATTTTTTCCCATCACTTTCACCCGTCCGCAGCCGTAAAAAGGTTGAAGAACACTGGACTAGAGTCAATCCAATACCGAAAAAAGAGAGAAAAAAAAAAAATAGGTTGGTGTTTTATAGTTGATAGACAGAGAATTCTTGAGAATCGATTTCCAAAAGCAGAAATTCATTTCCCGCCCAAGGCATAAAGTATTTTTAAGACTTCATACGAGTTCAACAAAATGTATAAGATCTTTCGTACACGTTACAGTTCATCCAGTATGAGTTTTTTTTTTCTTTTGAAGAATACCGAAAATCTGATAAGAATTTTATGCTACTCGCATTTTTGCAATGGATGTTCTTTTCAATGTAGCAATAAAACGAGAAAAGAATTGTAATTTCTGATGAATTCCTGAAAGATTCAGAATATCGTGATCGAAAATTCAAAGAAAACCACAAATATTATTTTATCTAAGGCAGTGAGGAGGCAAACCTTTCTTCCTAACCGTGCCACAATCAAGATCATCTCCCATACGCGTGTCACTCTACAAAATTCCACCACGTCCCGCTTTATGGTACACTATCATTCTCTCCGTTCCTGCAAAATATTGTTCGGCTGTCCTCCTATTTTTCGTTAAAATGTTTAGTTTGTCACTCGCAACAAAGAAAGTTTAAAATTGTTTTTATTTCGAGGGTCATCTTATACCTACACCGCGTTGGGCGTGGAGACCGAAACCTGAAGACTCAGGTTGCTTTCACCCCTCCCTATTGAACTTTGCAATAGGGGCTCACACCTCCCCCCCCCCCCAAGTATTGATGATATACAATGATATTGTATTATATGCATGTGTCCTACGCTGGTGATCCTGAATCTCGTACACATGGGATGTCCAATAACTATGCTATAAAATGAAAAACCGAACAGAAACGTAATTGAGTATCAAGTGTCAATCACTAATTACTACACACAAAAAACAGTTATCACATAATTATTACTTTAATCGTGCCTACCATACTGAATATAGGTTTTGCAGGCTATTCACTAGCTGTAATCAGCGGGTTCACTTGCGTGAATTTTGGTCATCTGAAAATTGGTCTGCAGTGATTTCCCCCATATAACATTTGCACCACGTTGGGGTAAAATTCTCAGAAATCCCGTCGTAGTGATTTTCTGTAGTATGAAATGTAATATTCAACCAAATATCATATTTACAGCTTCTTCTATTTGGACTCAACGATGATTGCGCCATATAATTTCTGAAACCCCCTTCCCCCCGCCTGCATATGATACCCTCAGATTTTGAAATATACCTCTTTAGTGAGCCTGTACATTAGAAAATAAATCTACTAACCAAATTTCATAATTATAAGTTTAGCGGTTTCACCTCAGCATTATTTCACTACATAGCCTTTGAACCCTCTTATGACCTCCCCCGAGTGGTCGAATTCCAAAAAAATCCTTTTATTTAATTGTTTTTACGTCATCAAGTGAAACTACTGACCAAATTTCATATTTATAGCTCGAGTGGCTTCGGCTCGGAGTGATTTTTCACCCCCCCTGATCCCCTTAGAGATCGAATTTCGAAAAAAAACCCTTCTTAGTGAGTCTTTACGTCATGAAACAAAACTATTGACCAAATTTTGTTACCTATAGCTTCAATGGTTCCGGCTCGGTGATGATGAATCAATCAGTCAGTCAGGATATGTTATTATACAGGGTGTTCTGGTACTGGACCGACAAACTCAGCGGGTTGTTAGAAGGCATCAAGAGGAACAAAAATCGCAATGGAACATGGCGTCGCAAACCACGTTGAGAGGGTGAAAATTGCGAGAAACGCATGCAGGCTTAAGTCCAGAGGAGACGAAAGGTGGATGACTTTAGTTGATCGCTCGCGGTTTCTCCAGTTGATCGCGTTCGTGAATTCACTCACCATATCTGACGTATACAGCGTCACGGAACGCATGTGCTGGGTCGGATCACGCAATGCGGACGACGTAAACTATTCAGTAACATCAAAAGTGCACCTGGTATCTTCGGGCGCGTCCGGGAATCGTTTTTACGTCGTCGTAGACTGTGCAATGACGTCAGCGGACGTCATCAACTCTTGTAATAATCAATCAAAAAAATATTGTTGTAGCTATTGTATATTACTTTCTGTCGTTCCAGCGTGACGTCGAAACCTGCGTGCGTTTTTCGTGGTTTCCACCCTCTCAACGTGGTTTGCGACACCATGTTCCTTCCATTGCAATTTTTGTTCCTCTTGATGCCTTCTAACAACTCTCTGAGTGAGATAATAACAGAACACCCTGTATGTACATAGATTAGAAAAGGATGTCTTAAAAGTTGGAGAGAATTTCTTTGATTAAGAAATGAAATAGAATTTTTCTTTAATTTTTGAAAAGCGTTCGTGTGCTACTTCTGATACCATGTTGTGCCACGCTTTGCCGCGGGTTGGTCGCCCCTGATCTAAGGAAACAACATTTTGTTCGTCCCGAAATATACCTGTTCTTAACACTGTCTACGCTGGCTTAAAAGTCACCCTGCTAAATTTTACCTTTGTTGTGGTCGATTGGCCATAGTGACGGACCCTACTGGCGTCAAAGTGGTGGTCGGCTGAATTTGATTTTCTGTGGTTCCCAACTTTGAGGAGCGAACATGAACCTATCTCCCAGTCTTGCCACAGAGAGCAATGGGCCACGTTGATACAAATATTCA
This sequence comes from Pholcus phalangioides, assembly GCF_987345545.1. Classification (NCBI taxonomy): domain Eukaryota; kingdom Metazoa; phylum Arthropoda; class Arachnida; order Araneae; family Pholcidae; genus Pholcus; species Pholcus phalangioides. Next base: position 9,474,161 of record NW_028301621.1, read on the forward strand.
ACCATTACGCTTCACTCATAGTTCGACAAATAGATGGCGTGGATGGCAGCACTTTAACAAGCATTACACGGAAACAAACTTAACGTCAGGTTCACTCACAGCACGGACACGCACATTCTTACCAATTCGTAAGAAATTCCAAACAGGAATATGAATGAGGCACATTCAGTAGTAGTAGTAGTAGTAGTCACTCCTCTCACGTGACTTTACTTATTATATCTGCAAGACGGCAATTTCGTCTTATTTAAGATCAGAAAACATGCTGGGAGGACAAAAATGTGAAATGAACTGAATTTAAAAACGAACTGACCTTGATGCGCCTTTTGTACAATGAACTGAAACGTTCAGTGCATTCTGGGTAAAAAGTATTGCAGAGCCATGGACCAAACGTCACATCTAGTAACAAGAATCGCCATTGCTGTTGCTGACATTCACAATACTACTTTAGAAAAATGTATGACATCCGGGGATTGTGCTCGAGTCCGGTATGCGTAACTGAATCACAGTGTCATGCATGCACGACAGCCTCGCTCGTGTCAAGCATGCATTATTGGTGTTATTCACCTATCACTGATTAGTTGGCATGCATTGTATGCCCCGCCCCCCCCCCCCCCAACATCCTGGAGCAGGGGCCGTAGGTTGGAATATTTGGCGGGCTCGCCTGTGAAATGGAATTTATAGCGTGAAAAAAACAAAAAATTGTGAGAAAATCGTTTCGGGCCCCAGGGCTGAAACCCTATCAGCCCCCTTCCTTGTGGGAAAAATGATGCACTCACAGTGCTAAAAAAATGCATCATGGCATCGTCGTTAGCATTCATATAACACTGCCACAACAGTGTCAAATATGAATTACTGGTGTCATTACGTATACCACTGTATCGCAGGAGTTAAACACATCGTTATTGTCATTCATATATAACAGCTTCTCTGGTGTGAAGCATACATCACTACATTTTTGATGCCTAGCATATATCACTGCCGCTGTGGTGGTCGAGTGGTCATAGTGACGGACTCGCATCGTGAGAATCCGTGGTCGAACCCCCCCCCCCCCCCCGTCACCACAGTGGTGGTCGGCTGAAGTTGGTTTCCTGTGGTTCCAAATGCGAGCCGATCTCCCCATTAAAAAGTCTCGCCAAAGAGAGCAACATGCCTACACCGATAAATCATTCGATCATTACACTTCACTCATAGTTAGAAAAACTGGTGGCAGATAAGCCACCTATGTGGCACTACACATAAGAAGCATTACACAGAAACAAACTTTACGTCAGGTTTCACTACACGTACACGCACACCCCAACATGTACCAATTCGTTAGAGATTCCGCAGAGGAATATAGATGAGGTACATGTCTGGTTTAGTAGTAGTAGCATATATCACTGGTCATTCATTTGTTACTACCACGTACGTCAGTGACAAGAATGCACATATCATTCACCTATTACTGCTTCCTCCCTCCACCTATTTACCTATTACTGCTTCCTTCCTTCACCTATTCACCTATTACTACTTCCTCGGTATCAAGCGTGCATTGCCGGTGTCGGACATTATGTCACTAAATCGCTATTGTCAAGTATGCATTACTGTTGTCATTCATTCATCACTGCATCACCAATGTCCCGCATGAATCTTTGATAATAATGATTCTTGCTACATGGTTCCTTACAGATGCAATGGGCGTAACGCCCTTAGAAAATCTTAATCGCCCACCTAATAACACCTGCAAGCAGCACCACCCCTATCATCTCTCTTCGAGTGGCGTTTCCGGTCATACTTTCCCATAGCTATGTGGCTAATTTTATCTCAAAATTTGCACGTGGAGTTATGAACCACCTTCTGTTATGATTTCCAATGGATTATTTCCGATGCTTTTAATACAATAAACTCTTTCTGTGTTGATAACACGACCGAACGACTGAAGATCTCCAATAACAATCTTCAATATTATCCATCGCAAAGGGAGAAACGTATGAAATGGAAGAGGCAACGGATACGCGAATCCGTATCACAGCGAAGAAATCTCTGATAAAATGACATTCCGCTCGATACAAAGATCTAGTTACTGATTAGATCTGTCCCATCGCATAGTCTCTTATGCCATTTCCATAAACACAAAATTCTCGCCATGTGTCGTAGTGTGTCGAGTAATAAGAAAGGCATGTTTGATGACAATGTCGGTCAGAGAAAGGATCTACTTCTATCGAAATCCCTTTGCCTAACAGATATTCGTCCGGAAATGAAAATATGGGGAGAAAAGAATCTTTACAAATGCAGTGTAAATATGTACCATGTATCAAAGTGCGTCAGCATATGCTTACTCAATTTGACCTTGATAAATATGATTTTTTTTTCCTTCTCCCCACCCCGTACATTCAGGTTGCGATCGCAGTGCCGTAGCTTTCGCTATACAAAATCCAAGAGCTCCAACTCAAGTCTCTTTGATGTACCACCGCCAGTAGGTTCGGACAATTCATTTTGATGTTCATCTCCCCGAACACCGTATTAAGACTATATAACATCATATAATGACATATTAAGACCCTATAGCAGGGTCTTCAATCTTTCAGGCGTAGCGGAACACACACACACGCACGCACAAATTCCATTAAACCCGAGGGCCAACAGGTCATATTTCATTATTCAGCTCCACACGATGGCGTCTCACCTGGTGCGCGCAGGACTCCGAATCAATAAAGCAACCCACCCCCATACTTTTTCATTAGTTCTGAAAATATTTTTCATTAGTTCTGAAAATATTTTTCATTAATTTTGAAATTATTTTTCATTAGTTCTGAAAATATTTTTCATTAATTTTGAAATTATTTATTTCACTAATTCTAAAATTAGTTAAAAAAACTAAAATTATTTCAAAAAGCTAAAATTATCTCAAAAAACCTTAAATTATTTCAAAAAACCTTAAATTATTTCAAAAAAAACTAAAATTATTTCAAAAAAACTAAAATTATTTCTCTAATTAGTTCCGAAATATTATCTAAAATTAATATTGAAATTATTTCTTTCACTAATTCTGTATTAAATTTCTCAATTCCATTAAGATGTTTTTTAGCATTTCTATGAATTCTGGTCACTGACAACCGCTTCGAAAGCCCTTGGGCCGTGCGTTGAATACCTCTGTCATATAATGTCATACACCGTAAAACCCCCTCTTAACGGACACCCCTCAGAAGCGGTCACCTCTTTTTTACAGTCAAATAATTATTTTCCCCTTGTATAATAAAAGTATGCATTTCAAACCCCCGATTAACGGTCATTTACGGACAATTTTTTTTGTCCCACCGGTGTCCGCAAAAAAGAGGTTTTACTGTAATATCAAAACATTTCTTCGGGTGGAAATTTTATCGAGCTTTTGTTTTAATTATTAGAATTGTATTCATATTTTGTGCGTTGTATTAAGGCATTATTCATTTCGTTTATACCGTAATACACCAGGAATTCGTTGCTGCTCCTGTGTATGAAACATTGTTGGTTTCGTTAAATAGGAATTTGTTCCAGACTCATGGAAAGAATCGTCCATCATCACTGATATTGCATTCTTGGGAAATAGCAGATTAGAAATATTAGAGAAAATAATTTCTGTAACAATTTTTGCCAAAATTTTGGAAAAATGCCAAATAACATGAAAAAAAAAGACACAATTCTATCCATTACCCAAGTGTGAATCGAATTATTTGTTTTTCCCCTCACAATTTCAAGACCTTATCCCGTCTTTCTGTCAGATACTTTCAAAAAGAATACCCCGGAGGCTCTTCCAATGACGCTCTAATTGAATATTTTGTTTTCTTCAGCTTCGTTCAGCAACGTCTTCCCGGATGCAATTTTTTTTTCTTTTTAGTGTTGAAGATTCTTTAATGCCAAATAAGAACTATCCTTATGATGACACCTTACAGTATCCCCATCAATACTTCCGATGTAAATAAATAATGAGCTCAATAGAAGACACAAAAACTGCGAGTCCAATGAATGGATGCGTAACGAATGACAGGACGCGATAGGGGAAGAAAATATATTTTTTCTGTAAAAATACTCGAAATTTTCCTCCATTGTTGTCGACCCATCATATTTACGACTATACAAAAGAATAAGGATATAATAAAAGGGTATTGATAACAAGCACTCTGAAAAGTATTGAGAAATCGATTGCGCAACTCTATATAAATGTGACTCCCTAAACACAGATATCGATCTCTTTGAAATACAAACACATTATTTAGATTAAATTGGAAAAAGTAGCATTCTTTCAGTTCTTTTCTGTTGCATGCGGGGGCGGATTTATGGATTTGCTGTTTGCGGGGCTACACAAATTTTGCGCCCTTCTCCTATTTTTGTATGGTTTTCTTGACCATTCGTTCCACATATTTGCCACCTAAGACTACATCTCGCTTAGCACTTACCCCTGTCTCTCAGTCACTCTTTTTGTCACTCAACTGACCCCGTCCCTCGCTCTCTAGGTCTCTCTTATAATCGATCACGACACACATAAAAAAGAACGAATGATTTTAATTTGTTACAGAAACTGTGTAAAATATCCGAAAGCGCTGATGAGTAACGTCTCATTGTGAGAGCCAAAGATCAAAAAGTTTCGACTAATTTTTTAAAAAGCAACGATTTCCGACGAGCCGGATTCGAAAAAAGGATAACCTATGGATGTGAGAATTTGATATTTACTTCGGCAGTTCACCGCTTTGCCAACAGAACTATCGACGTGTCGATTGCAAGCCATATAAAATGGATTATTTCACTTTTTAACCGCATTGTTGTTACAGAAACCATGCGAAATATTTGTGAACGATGAAGCATCACGCCACTCTGCGAGGCAGGGATTAGTATATAAAAGTTTGATAAAAAGGTATTTTACAAAACTTGAAAAAACCAATAAGCCCATTGGTTAAATTCGCTTGAATGTAACCGCTACACTTATTGGATGTATTTTTCAAGTTTTATAAAAGAACTATTATTGATTTTTTATAGTGAAGCCACCCACACACACACACACACAGCCTGGAACCAAAGATCCAGTTTCTACTCATTAAAAAAAAATATTGATTTTCGTCGAGCTGAATTCAAATCCGCTGTAGTCCCAGCCTTAAATATAAAAGCTTTATAAAATTTCTTTTATAAGACTTGAAAATGCAACCCATTAGCTTATCGTTTACATTCGAGCAAATGCAACCAATAACAATATTAGATATATGAAGAAATGGTATTTTTTCGGCCTGAAATATACTGAGAAATTGAATTTTCTTGGACGTTATGCCGAAACTGATATTTGCAAAAAGAAAAGTGATCACTTTTCTTTCCAACATCTGGAAAATTCAATTTCTCAGAATATTAGATACATTTGTCAAATTTTATAAAATATTTATAGTGTAATCCGGCCTTACTTACATTTTCGATTTTTTTTGTGATGATTATTGATTTATTTTTTTCTTATTTTCCATTTGTGCTCAAAGTTGTTGCAAAAAAGTAACGCCAACCTCGAAAGGATGCCGGGTGATGATGCGTTTGCTGCGTTGGGAGGCGGATCAGCGGGCGAAGCGAACCAGCCGCCCACGCTTTTTTCTATTACTTTTCGCTAATAAAATGAAGGCATTTGATGTTGTTGTGCAATTGTATTTTAATTATTTAAAAAAAATGAATAAAAATTTTTTAAAAACGCAATACCATCGGGAGCGTAAAGTATAATGATCTAAATCTCAGTGACTGATTCTCTCCATTCTTTGAGCAAGCATTCGTTTTCGCTTCGTGTTTACGGAGGAAGTACCAGGAGTAGAGAGAACCGTCAGTGAGATCAAATTACAGTACATTAGACTCACGACGACGACTTGTAATGGAAATCGTGTGAAAAGTTCGCAAACGATTAAGCATGACGCCTTAATGTGAGAGTAAAAGTCAGTGTTAATGCATTCCATAATAGTAACACCAGTTTCCGTCGAGCCGGATTCGAAGCAGAAACATATGTATTTCTGATATTTCCACATATTGAACATTAAATTATTCAATGATATATTGAACATTAAATTGTTCAATGATATATTGAACATTAAATTGTTCAATGATATATTGAACATTAAATTGTTCAATGATATATTGAACATTAAATACGGAAGATTTTATTACTAATTATTAATACTAATAATTAATTTATTACTACGATTATTAATAATCGCATTTTTATAACTGAAATGACATCTTCATGTGAGAGCCAACATTCAACTCATTCAATATAAACAATACCGATATTCGTCGAGCTGGATTCGAACCAGGGAGCTAAGGATATCTGATATTTACACCTACAGTCCATCGCTCTGCCAACTGAGCAATTGACGGTCCATTAAAAAAGGCACATTAAATGCGGATGATTTTTCTAATTAATCGATTTTTTATGACCGTGTGAAATGATAAAGCGTAATGCCTTTTTATGAGAGCCAACATTCAACTCATTCTTTAAAAAGTGCCGATATCCGTTGAGCCGAATTCAAACCAGCGACCTATGGATATTTGTAACCAGAGTATAAGCTACGGTCACATTTTTCGCAAAATGCAAAAGAAAATCTTAGAATGCTAAAGAAGTAAAAGCTACTTTCCCAAAAATGCGTACAGGAGGTACGAAACGAGTAGACATGTCCAACCATCAATCATTAGCATTGTAGCATTTTGCAAAAGCTTTCCCCCATTTTCGCCAAAGGAATTTTTTATCTAGCTTAAACCCTGTATGTAACTACCGTCCACCGATCTGCCAACTGAACTATCGACGATCGATTAGAAAGAACATTAATTACGGATGATTTGGACATTAATAAAAATATATGTTTTAATTACATGATGAAACACGACGTTTTCATGCGAGAGGCAACAGTAAACTCATTTTATAAAAAATCACCGATCACCGTCGAACCGGATACGAACCAGCAAAGCCGATCGATACCTAATATTTACGTCTACAGTCCACCGCTCTGCCAACTGAGCTATCGACGGTCGGTTAAACTGCACAGTAGATATGAATGATTTATAGAATGGATAATCGCTTTTTTTCAACAAAATGAATGAAACATGACGTTCTCATGTGAGAACTAACATTCAACTCATTCTGTGAAAAAAAAAACCATTTCCGTCGAGCCGGATTCGAACCAGCGACCTATGGATATCTGATAATTGCGTCTACAGTCCACCGGTCTACCAACTGATCTATCGACGGTCGGTTAAATTGCACAGTAGATATGGATGATTTTTAGAATGGATAATCGCTTTTTTTCAACAAAATGAAACATGACGTTTTCATGTGAGAACTAACATTCAACTCATTCTGTAAAAAAAAAAAAATTTCCGTCGAGCCGGATTCGAACCAGCGACCTATGGATATCTGATAGTTGCGTCTACAGTCCACCGCTCTACCAACTGAGCTATCGACGGTCGGTTAAAGTGCACAGTAGATATGGATGATTTTTAGAATGGATAATCGCTTTTTTTCAACAAAATGAAACATGACGTTTCCATGTGAGAACTAACATTCAACTCATTCTGTAAAAAAAAATAAAACATTTTCGTCGGGCCGGATTCGAACCAGCGACCTATGGATATCTGATATTTGCGTCTACAGTCCACCGCTCTACCAACTGAGCTATCGACGGTCGGTTAAAGTGCACAGTAGATATGGATGATTTTTAGAATGGATAATCGCCTTTTTTCAACAAAATGAAACATGACGTTTCCATGTGAGAACTAACATTCAACTCATTCTGTAAAAAAAAATAAAACATTTCCGTCGGGCCGGATTCGAACCAGCGACCTATGGATATCTGATATTTGCGTCTACAGTCCACCGCTCTACCAACTGAGCTATCGACGGTCGGTTAAAGTGCACAGTAGATATGGATGATTTTTAGAATGGATAATCGCTTTTTTTCAACAAAATGAAACATGACGTTTCCATGTGAGAACTAACATTCAACTCATTCTGTAAAAAAAAATAAAACATTTTCGTCGGGCCGGATTCGAACCAGCGACCTATGGATATCTGATATTTGCGTCTACAGTCCACCGCTCTACCAACTGAGCTATCGACGGTCGGTTAAAGTGCACAGTAGATATGGATGATTTTTAGAATGGATAATCGCCTTTTTTCAACAAAATGAAACATGACGTTTCCATGTGAGAACTAACATTCAACTCATTCTGTAAAAAAAAATAAAACATTTCCGTCGGGCCGGATTCGAACCAGCGACCTATGGATATCTGATATTTGCGTCTACAGTCCACCGCTCTACCAACTGAGCTATCGACGGTCGGTTAAAGTGCACAGTAGATATGGATGATTTTTAGAATGGATAATCGCTTTTTTTCAACAAAATGAAACATGACGTTTCCATGTGAGAACTAACATTAAACTCATTCTGTAAAAAAAAATAAAACATTTTCGTCGGGCCGGATTCGAACCAGCGACCTATGGATATCTGATATTTGCGTCTACAGTCCACCGCTCTACCAACTGAGCTATCGACGGTCGGTTAAAGTGCACAGTAGATATGGATGATTTTTAGAATGGATAATCGCTTTTTTTCAACAAAATGAAACATGACGTTTTCATGTGAGAACTAACATTCAACTCATTCTGTAAAAAAAAAAAAAATTTCCGTCGAGCCGGATTCGAACCAGCGACCTATGGATATCTGATAGTTGCGTCTACAGTCCACCGCTCTACCAACTGAGCTATCGACGGTCGGTTAAAGTGCACAGTAGATATGGATGATTTTTAGAATGGATAATCGCTTTTTTTCAACAAAATGAAACATGACGTTTCCATGTGAGAACTAACATTCAACTCATTCTGTAAAAAAAAAAACCATTTCCGTCGAGCCGGATTCGAACCAGCGACCTATGGATACCTGATATTTGCGTCTACAGTCCACCGCTCTACCAACTGAGCTATCGACGGTCGGTTAAAGTGCACAGTAGATATGGATGATTTTTAGAATGGATAATCGCTTTTTTTCAACAAAATGAAACATGACGTTTTCATGTGAGAACTAACATTCAACTCATTCTGTAAAAAAAAAAAAAATTTCCGTCGAGCCGGATTCGAACCAGCGACCTATGGATACCTGATATTTGCGTCTACAGTCCACCGCTCTACCAACTGAGCTATCGACGGTCGGTTAAAGTGCACAGTAGATATGGATGATTTTTAGAATGGATAATCGCTTTTTTTCAACAAAATGAAACATGACGTTTTCATGTGAGAACTAACATTCAACTCATTCTGTAAAAAAAAAAAAAATTTCCGTCGAGCCGGATTCGAACCAGCGACCTATGGATATCTGATAGTTGCGTCTACAGTCCACCGCTCTACCAACTGAGCTATCGACGGTCGGTTAAAGTGCACAGTAGATATGGATGATTTTTAGAATGGATAATCGCTTTTTTTCAACAAAATGAAACATGACGTTTCCATGTGAGAACTAACATTCAACTCATTCTGTAAAAAAAAAAAACCATTTCCGTCGAGCCGGATTCGAACCAGCGACCTATGGATATCTGATATTTGCGTCTACAGTCCACCGCTCTACCAACTGAGCTATCGACGGTCGGTTAAAGTGCACAGTAGATATGGATGATTTTTAGAATGGATAATCGCTTTTTTTCAAGAGAGTGAAACATGACGTTTTCATGTGAGAACTAACATTCAACTCTTTCTGTAAAAAAAAAAAAAAAAAACATTTCCGTCGAGCCGGATTCGAACCAGCGACCTATGTATATCTGATATTTGCGCCTACAGCCCACCGCTCTACCAACTGAACTACCGGCGGTCGGTTAAATAGCACAGTAGATATGAATGATTTTTAGAATGGATAATCGCTTTTTTTCAACAAAATGAAACATGACGTTTTCATGTGAGAACTAACATTCAACTCATTCTGTAAAAAAAAAAAAAATTTCCGTCGAGCCGGATTCGAACCAGCGACCTATGGATATCTGATAGTTGCGTCTACAGTCCACCGCTCTACCAACTGAGCTATCGACGGTCGGTTAAAGTGCACAGTAGATATGGATGATTTTTAGAATGGATAATCGCTTTTTTTCAACAAAATGAAACATGACGTTTCCATGTGAGAACTAACATTCAACTCATTCTGTAAAAAAAAAAAACCATTTCCGTCGAGCCGGATTCGAACCAGCGACCTATGGATATCTGATATTTGCGTCTACAGTCCACCGCTCTACCAACTGAGCTATCGACGGTCGGTTAAAGTGCACAGTAGATATGGATGATTTTTAGAATGGATAATCGCTTTTTTTCAAGAGAATGAAACATGACGTTTTCATGTGAGAACTAACATTCAACTCTTTCTGTAAAAAAAAAAAAAAAAAAACATTTCCGTCGAGCCGGATTCGAACCAGCGACCTATGTATATCTGATATTTGCGTCTACAGCCCACCGCTCTACCAACTGAACTACCGGCGGTCGGTTAAACAGCACAGTAGATATGAATGATTTTTAGAATGGATAATCGCTTTTTTTCAACAAAATGAAACATGACGTTTTCATGTGAGAACTAACATTCAACTCATTCTGTAAAAAAAAAAAAATTTCCGTCGAGCCGGATTCGAACCAGCGACCTATGGATATCTGATAGTTGCGTCTACAGTCCACCGCTCTACCAACTGAGCTATCGACGGTCGGTTAAAGTGCACAGTAGATATGGATGATTTTTAGAATGGATAATCGTTTTTTTTCAACAAAATGAAACATGACGTTTCCATGTGAGAACTAACATTCAACTCATTCTGTAAAAAAAAAAAACCATTTCCGTCGAGCCGGATTCGAACCAGCGACCTATGGATATCTGATATTTGCGTCTACAGTCCACCGCTCTACCAACTGAGCTATCGACGGTCGGTTAAAGTGCACAGTAGATATGGATGATTTTTAGAATGGATAATCGCTTTTTTTCAAGAAAATGAAACATGACGTTTTCATGTGAGAACTAACATTCAACTCTTTCTGTAAAAAAAAAAAAAAAAACATTTCCGTCGAGCCGGATTCGAACCAGCGACCTATGTATATCTGATATTTGCGTCTACAGCCCACCGCTCTACCAACTGAACTACCGGCGGTCGGTTAAATAGCACAGTAGATATGAATGATTTTTAGAATGGATAATCGCTTTTTTTTAACAAAATGAAACATGACGTTTTCATGTGAGAACTAACATTCAACTCTTTCTGTAAAAAAAAAAAAAAACATTTCCGTCGAGCCGGATTCGAACCAGCGACCTATGGATAGCTGATATTTGCGTCTACAGCCCACCGCTCTACCAACTGAGCTATCGGCGCCCGGTTAAATGGCACAATAGATATGAATGTTTTTTAGAATGGATAATCGCTTTTTTTCAACAAAATGAAACATGACGTTTTCATGTGAGAACTAACATTCAACTCATTCTGTAAAAAAAAAAAAAACATTTCCGTCGATCCGGATTCGAACCAGCGACCTATGGATATCTGATATTTGCGTCTACAGTCCACCGCTCTACCAACTCAGCTATCGACGGTCGGTTAAAGTGCACAGTAGATATGGATGATTTTTAGAATGGATAATCGCTTTTTTTCAACAAAATGAATGAAACATGACGTTCTCATGTGAGAACTAACATTCAACTCAATCTGTAAATAAAAAAAACAATTCCGTCGAGCCGGATTCGAACCAGCGACCTATGGATATTTGATATTTGCGTCTACAGTCCACCGCTCTACCAACTGAGCTATCGACGGTCGGTTAAACTGCACAGTAGATATGGATGATTTTTAGAATGGATAATCGCTTTTTTTCAAGAGAGTGAAACATGACGTTTTCATGTGAGAACTAACATTCAACTCATTCTGTAAAAAAAAAAAAACATTTCCGTCGAGCCGGATTCGAACCAGCGACCTATGGATATCTGATATTTGCGTCTACAGTCCACCGCTCTACCAACTGAGGTATCGACGGTCGGTTAAAGTGCACAGTAGATATGGATGATTTTTAGAAGGGATAATCGCTTTTTTTCAACAAAATGAAACATGACGTTTTCATGTGAGAACTAACATTCAACTCATTCTGTAAAAAAAAAAAAAATTTCCGTCGAGCCGGATTCGAACCAGCGACCTATGGATATCTGATATTTGCGTCTACAGTCCACCGCTCTACCAACTGAGCTATCGACGGTCGGTTAAAGTGCACAGTAGATATGGATGATTTTTAGAATGGATAATCGCTTTTTTTCAACAAAATGAAACATGACGTTTTCATGTGAGAACTAACATTCAACTCATTCTGTAAAAAAAAAAAAAATTTCCGGCGAGCCGGATTCGAACCAGCGACCTACGGATACCTGATATTTGCGTCTACAGTCCACCGCTCTACCAACTGAGCTATCGACGGTCGGTTAAACTGCACAGTAGATATGAATGATTTATAGAATGGATAACCGCTTTTTTTCAACAAAATGAATGAAACATGACGTTCTCATGTGAGAACTAACATTCAACTCATTCTGTAAAAAAAAAAAAACATTTCCGTCGAACCGGATTCGAACCAGCGACCTATGGATATCTGAGATTTGCGTCTACAGTCCACCGTTCTACCAACTGAGCTATCGACGGTCGGTTAAAGTGCACAGTAGATATGGATGATTTTTAGAATGGATAATCGCTTTTTTTCAACAAAATGAAACATGACGTTTTCATGTGAGAACTAACATTCAACTCATTCTGTAAAAAAAAAAAACATTTCCGTCGAACCGGATTCGAACCAGCGACCTATGGATATCTGAGATTTGCGTCTACAGTCCACCGCTCTACCAACTGAGCTATCGACGGTCGGTTAAACTGCACAGTAGATATGAATGATTTATAGAATGGATAATCGCTTTTTTTCAACAAAATGAATGAAACATGACGTTCTCATGTGAGAACTAACATTCAACTCATTCTGTAAAAAAAAAAAAACATTTCCGTCGAACCAGCGACCTATGGATATCTGCGTCTACAGTCCACCGTTCTACCAACTGAGCTATCGACGGTCGGTTAAAGTGCACAGTAGATATGGATGATTTTTAGAATGGATAATCGCTTTTTTTCAACAAAATGAAACATGACGTTTTCATGTGAAAACTAACATTCAACTCATTCTGTAAAAAAAAAAAACCATTTCCGTCGAGCCGGATTCGAACCAGCGACCTATGGATACCTGATATTTGCGTCTACAGTCCACCGCTCTACCAACTGAGCTATCGACGGTCGGTTAAACTGCACAGTAGATATGAATGATTTATAGAATGGATAATCGCTTTTTTTCAACAAAATGAATGAAACATGACGTTCTCATGTGAGAACTAACATTCAACTCATTCTGTAAAAAAAAAAAACATTTCCGTCGAGCGGGATTCGAACCAGCGACCTATGGATATCTGATATTTGCGTCTACAGCCCACCGCTCTACCAACTGAGCTATCGGCGGTCGGGTAAATTGTGCAGTAGATATGAATGATTTTTAGAATGGATAATCGCTTTTTTCCAACAAAATGAAACATGACGTTTTCATGTGAGAACTAACATTCAACTCATTCTGTAAAAAAAAAAAACCATTTCCGTCGAGCCGGATTCGAACCAGCGACCTATGGATATCTGATATTTGCGTCTACAGCCCACCTCTCTACCAACTGAGCTATCGGCGGTCGGTTAAATTGCACAGTAGATATGAATTATTTTTAGAATGGATAATCGCTTTTTTCCAACAAAATGAAACATGACATTTTCATGTGAGAACTAACATTCAACTCATTCTGTAAAAAAAAAAAACCATTTCCGTCGAGCCGGATTCGAACCAGCGACCTATGGATATCTGATATTTGCGTCTACAGCCCACCTCTCTACCAACTGAGCTATCGGCGGTCGGTTAAATTGCACAGTAGATATGAATTATTTTTAGAATTGATAATCGCTTTTTTTCAACATAATGAAACATGACGTTTTCATGTGAGAACTAACATTCAACTCTTTCTGTAAAAAAAAAAAAAAAACCATTTCCGTCGAGCCGGATTCGAACCAGCGACCTATGGATATCTGATATTTGCGTCTACAGCCCACCGCTCTACCAACTGAGCTATCGGCGGTCGGTTAAATTGCACAGTAGATATGAATGATTTTTAGAATGGATAATCGCTTTTTTTCAACAAAATGAAACATGACGTTTTCATGTGAGAACTAACATTCAACACTTTCTGTAAAAAAAAAAAAACCATTTCCGTCGAGCCGGATTCGAACCAGCGACCTATGGATATCTGATATTTGCGTCTACAGCCCACCGCTCTACCAACTGAGCTATCTGCGCGCGGTTAAATTGCACAGTAGATATGAATGATTTTTAGAATGGATAATCGCTTTTTTTCAACAAAATGAAACATGACGTTTTCATGTGAGAACTAACATTCAACACTTTCTGTAAAAAAAAAAAAAACCATTTCCGTCGAGCCGGATTCAAACCAGCGACCTATGGATATCTGATATCTGCGTCTACAGCCCACCGATCTACCAACTGAGCTATCGGCGGTCGGTTAAATTGCACAGTAGATATGAATGATTTTTAGAATGGATAATCGCTTTTTTTCAACAAAATGAAACATGACGTTTTCATGTGAGAACTAACATTCAACTCTTTCTGTAAAAAAAAAAAAAACCATTTTCGTCGAGCCGGATTCAAACCAGCGACCTATGGATATCTGATATTTGCGTCTACAGCCCACCGATCTACCAACTGAGCTATCGACGGTCGGTTAAATTGCACAGTAGATATGGATGATTTTAGAATGGATAATCGCTTTTTTTCAACACTGAAACACGACGTTTTCATGTGAGAACTAACATTCAACTCTTTCTGTAAAAAAAAAAAAAAACCATTTCCGTCTAGCCGGATTCGAACCAGCGACCTATGGATATCTGATATTTGCGTCTACAGCCCACCGATCTACCAACTGAGCTATCGGCGGTCGGTTAAATTGCACAGTAGATATGAATGATTTTTAGAATGGATAATCGCTTTTTTTCAACAAAATGAAACATGACGTTTTCATGTGAGAACTAACATTCAACTCTTTCTGTAAAAAAAAAAAAAAAAACCATTTCCGTCGAGCCGGATTCGAACCAGCGACCTATGGATATCTGATATTTGCGTCTACAGTCCACCGCTCTACCAATTGAGCTATCGACGGTCGGTTAAATTGCACAGTAGATATGGATGATTTTAGAATGGATAATCGCTTTTTTTCAACAAAATGAAACATGACGTTTTCATGTGAGAACTAACATTCAACCCTTTCTGTAAAAAAAAAAAAAAACCATTTCCGTCGAGCCGGATTCGAACCAGCGACCTATGGATATCTGATATTTGCGTCTACAGTCCACCGCTCTACCAACTGAGCTATCGACGGTCGGTTAAATTGCACAGTAGATATGGATGATTTTAGAATGGATAATCGCTTTTTTTCAACAAAATGAAACATGACGTTTTCATGTGAGAACTAACATTCAACTCTGTCTGTAAAAAAAAAAAAAAACCATTTCCGTCGAGCCGGATTCGAACCAGCGACCTATGGTTATCTGACATTTGCGTCTACAGTCCACCGCTCTACCAACTGAGCTATCGACGGTCGGTTAAATTGCACAGTAGATATGGATGATTTTAGAATGGATAATCGCTTTTTTTCAACAAAATGAAACATGACGTTTTCATGTGAGAACTAACATTCAACCCTTTCTGTAAAAAAAAAAAAAACCATTTCCGTCGAGCCGGATTCGAACCAGCGACCTATGGATATCTGATATTTGCGTCTACAGTCCACCGCTCTACCAATTGAAAGATCGACGGTCGGTTAAATTGCACAGTAGATATGGATGATTTTAGAATGGATAATCGCTTTTTTTCAACAAAATGAAACATGACGTTTTCATGTGAGAACTAACATTCAACTCTTTCTGTAAAAAAAAAAAAACATTTCCGTCTAGCCGGATTCGAACCAGCGACCTATGGATATCTGATATTTGCGTCTACAGCCCACCGATCTACCAACTGAGCTATCGGCGGTCGGTTAAATTGCACAGTAGATATGAATGATTTTTAGAATGGATAATCGCTTTTTTTCAACAAAATGAAACATGACGTTTTCATGTGAGAACTAACATTCAACTCTTTCTGTAAAAAAAAAAAAAAACCATTTTCGTCGAGCCGGATTCGAACCAACGACCTATGGATATCTGATATTTGCGTCTACAGTCCACCGCTCTACCAATTGAGCTATCGACGGTCGGTTAAATTGCACAGTAGATATGGATGATTTTAGAATGGATAATCGCTTTTTTTCAACAAAATGAAACATGACGTTTTCATGTGAGAACTAACATTCAACCCTTTCTGTAAAAAAAAAAAAAACCATTTCCGTCGAGCCGGATTCGAACCAGCGACCTATGGATATCTGATATTTGCGTCTACAGTCCACCGCTCTACCAACTGAGCTATCGACGGTCGGTTAAAGTGCACAGTAGATATGGATGGTTTTAGAATGGATAATCGCTTTTTTTCAACAAAATGAAACATGACGTTTTCATGTGAGAACTAACATTCAACTCTGTCTGTAAAAAAAAAAAAAACCATTTCCGTCGAGCCGGATTCGAACCAGCGACCTATGGATATCTGATATTTGCGTCTACAGTCCACCGCTCTACCAATTGAGCGATCGACGGTCGGTTAAATTGCACAGTAGATATGGATGATTTTAGAATGGATAATCGCTTTTTTTCAACAAAATGAAACATGACGTTTTCATGTGAGAACTAACATTCAACTCTTTCTGTAAAAAAAAAACAAAGCATTTCCGTCGAGCCGGATTCGAACCAGCGACCTATGGATATCTGATATTTGCGTCTACAGCCCACGGCTCTACCAACTGAGCTATCGGCGCCCGGTTAAATTGCACAGTAGATATGAATGTTTTTTAGAATGGATAATCGCTTTTTTTCAACAAAATGAAACATGACGTTTTCATGTGAGAACTAACATTCAACTCTTTCTGTAAAAAAAAAAAAAACATTTCCGTCGAGCCGGGTTCGAACCAGCGACCTATGGATATCTGATATTTGCGTCTACAGCCCACCGCTCTACCAACTGAGCTATCGGCGCCCGGTTAAATTGCACAGTAGATATGAATGTTTTTTAGAATAGATAATCGCTTTTTTTTCAACAAAATGAAACATGACGTTTTCATGTGAGAACTAACATTCAACTCTTTCTGTAAAAAAAAAAAAACATTTCCGTCGAGCCGGATTCGAACCAGCGACCTATGGATATCTGATATTTGCGTCTACAGTCCACCGCTCTACCAACTGAGCTATCGACGGTCGGATAAATTGCACAGTAGATATGGATGATTTTAGAATGGATAATCGCTTTTTTTCAACAAAATGAAACATGACGTTTTCATGTGAGAAATAACATTCAACTCTTTCTGTAAAAAAAAAAAAAAAACCATTTCCGTCGAGCCGGATTCGAACCAGCGACCTATGGATATCTGATATTTGCGTCTACAGCCCACCGCTCTACCAACTGAGCTATCGGCGCCCGGTTAAATTGCACAGTAGATATGAATGATTTTTAGAATGGATAATCGCTTTTTTTCAACAAAATGAAACATGACGTTTTCATGTGAGAACTAACATTCAACTCTTTCTGTAAAAAAAAAAAAAAACCATTTCCGTCGAGCCGGATTCGAACCAGCGACCTATGGATATCTGATATTTGCGTCTACAGTCCACCGCCCTACCAATTGAGCTATCGACGGTCGGTTAAATTGCACCGTAGATATGGATGATTTTAGAATGGATAATCGCTTTTTTTCAACACTGAAACACGACGTTTTCATGTGAGAACTAACATTCAACTCTTTCTGTAAAAAAAAAAAAAAACCATTTCCGTCTAGCCGGATTCGAACCAGCGACCTACGGATATCTGATATTTGCGTCTACAGCCCACCGATCTACCAACTGAGCTATCGGCGGTCGGTTAAATTGCACAGTAGATATGAATGATTTTTAGAATGGATAATCGCTTTTTTTCAACAAAATGAAACATGACGTTTTCATGTGAGAACTAACATTCAACTCTTTCTGTAAAAAAAAAAAAAAACCATTTCCTTCGAGCCGGATTCGAACCAGCGACCTATGGATATCTGATATTTGCGTCTACAGCCCACCGCTCTACCAACTGAGCTATCGACGGTCGGTTAAATTGCACAGTAGATATGGATGATTTTAGAATGGATAATCGCTTTTTTTGAACAAAATGAAGCATGACGTTTTCATGTGAGAACTAACATTCAACTCTTTCTGTAAAAAAAAAAAACCATTTCCGCCGAGCCGGATTCGAACCAGCGACCTATGGATATCTGATATTTGCGTCTACAGTCCACCGCTCTACCAATTGAGCTATCGACGGTCGGTTAAATTGCACAGTAGATATGGATGATTTTAGAATGGATAATCGCTTTTTTTCAACACTGAAACACGACGTTTTCATGTGAGAACTAACATTCAACTCTGTCTGTAAAAAAAAAAAAAACCATTTCCGTCGAGCCGGATTCGAACCAGCGACCTATGGATATCGGATATTTGCGTCTACAGTCCACCGCTCTACCAACTGAGCTATCGACGGTCGGTTAAATTGCACAGTAGATATGGATGATTTTAGAATGGATAATCGCTTTTTTTCAACAAAATGAAACATGACGTTTTCATGTGAGAACTAACATTCAACTCTTTCTGTAAAAAAAAAAAAAAAACCATTTCCGTCGGGCCGGATTCGAACCAGCGACCTATGGATATCTGATATTTGCGTCTACAGTCCACCGCTCTACCAACTGAGCTATCGACGGTCGGTTAAATTGCACAGTAGATATGGATGATTTTAGAATGGATAATCGCTTTTTTTCAACAAAATGAAGCACGACGTTTTCATGTGAGAACTAACATTCAACTCTTTCTGTAAAAAAAAAAAAACCATTTCCGTCGAGCCGGATTCGAACCAGCGACCTATGGATATCTGATATTTGCGTCTACAGCCCACAGCTCTACCAACTGAGCTATCGGCGGGCGGTTAAATTGCACAGTAGATATGAATGTTTTTTAGAATAGATAATCGCTTTTTTTTCAACAAAATGAAACATGACGTTTTCATGTGAGAACTAACATTCAACTCTTTCTGTAAAAAAAAAAAAACATTTCCGTCGAGCCGGATTCGAACCAGCGACCTATGGATATCTGATATTTGCGTCTACAGTCCACCGCTCTACCAACTGAGCTATCGACGGTCGGATAAATTGCACAGTAGATATGGATGATTTTAGAATGGATAATCGCTTTTTTTCAACAAAATGAAACATGACGTTTTCATGTGAGAAATAACATTCAACTCTTTCTGTAAAAAAAAAAAAAAAACCATTTCCGTCGAGCCGGATTCGAACCAGCGACCTATGGATATCTGATATTTGCGTCTACAGCCCACCGCTCTACCAACTGAGCTATCGGCGCCCGGTTAAATTGCACAGTAGATATGAATGATTTTTAGAATGGATAATCGCTTTTTTTCAACAAAATGAAACATGACGTTTTCATGTGAGAACTAACATTCAACTCTTTCTGTAAAAAAAAAAAAAAACCATTTCCGTCGAGCCGGATTCGAACCAGCGACCTATGGATATCTGATATTTGCGTCTACAGTCCACCGCCCTACCAATTGAGCTATCGACGGTCGGTTAAATTGCACCGTAGATATGGATGATTTTAGAATGGATAATCGCTTTTTTTCAACACTGAAACACGACGTTTTCATGTGAGAACTAACATTCAACTCTTTCTGTAAAAAAAAAAAAAAACCATTTCCGTCTAGCCGGATTCGAACCAGCGACCTACGGATATCTGATATTTGCGTCTACAGCCCACCGATCTACCAACTGAGCTATCGGCGGTCGGTTAAATTGCACAGTAGATATGAATGATTTTTAGAATGGATAATCGCTTTTTTTCAACAAAATGAAACATGACGTTTTCATGTGAGAACTAACATTCAACTCTTTCTGTAAAAAAAAAAAAAAACCATTTCCTTCGAGCCGGATTCGAACCAGCGACCTATGGATATCTGATATTTGCGTCTACAGCCCACCGCTCTACCAACTGAGCTATCGACGGTCGGTTAAATTGCACAGTAGATATGGATGATTTTAGAATGGATAATCGCTTTTTTTGAACAAAATGAAGCATGACGTTTTCATGTGAGAACTAACATTCAACTCTTTCTGTAAAAAAAAAAAACCATTTCCGCCGAGCCGGATTCGAACCAGCGACCTATGGATATCTGATATTTGCGTCTACAGTCCACCGCTCTACCAATTGAGCTATCGACGGTCGGTTAAATTGCACAGTAGATATGGATGATTTTAGAATGGATAATCGCTTTTTTTCAACACTGAAACACGACGTTTTCATGTGAGAACTAACATTCAACTCTGTCTGTAAAAAAAAAAAAAACCATTTCCGTCGAGCCGGATTCGAACCAGCGACCTATGGATATCGGATATTTGCGTCTACAGTCCACCGCTCTACCAACTGAGCTATCGACGGTCGGTTAAATTGCACAGTAGATATGGATGATTTTAGAATGGATAATCGCTTTTTTTCAACAAAATGAAACATGACGTTTTCATGTGAGAACTAACATTAACTCTTTCTGTAAAAAAAAAAAAAAAACCATTTCCGTCGGGCCGGATTCGAACCAGCGACCTATGGATATCTGATATTTGCGTCTACAGTCCACCGCTCTACCAACTAAGCTATCGACGGTCGGTTAAATTGCACAGTAGATATGGATGATTTTAGAATGGATAATCGCTTTTTTTCAACAAAATGAAGCACGACGTTTTCATGTGAGAACTAACATTCAACTCTTTCTGTAAAAAAAAAAAACCATTTCCGTCGAGCCGGATTCGAACCAGCGACCTATGGATATCTGATATTTGCGTCTACAGCCCACAGCTCTACCAACTGAGCTATCGGCGGGCGGTTAAATTGCACAGTAGATATGAATGATTTTTAGAATGGATAATCGCTTTTTTTCAACAAAATGAAACATGACGTTTTCATGTGAGAACTAACATTCAACTCTTTCTGTAAAAAAAAAAAAACTATTTCTGTCGAGCCGGATTCGAACCAGCGACCTATGGATATCTGATATTTGCGTCTACAGTCCACCGCTCTACCAATTGAGCTATCGACGGTCGGTTAAATTGCACAGTAGATATGGATGATTTTAGAATGGATAATCGCTTTTTTTCAACACACTGAAACACGACGTTTTCATGTGAGAACTAACATTCAACTCTTTCTGTAAAAAAAAAAAAAACCATTTCCGTCGAGCCGGATACGAACGAGCAACCTATGGATATCTGATATTTGCGTCTACAGTCCACCGCTCTACCAACTGAGCTATCGACGGTCGGTTAAATTGCACAGTAGATATGGATGATTTTAGAATGGATAATCGCTTTTTTTCAACAAAATGAAACATGACGTTTTCATGTGAGAACTAACATTCAACTCTGTCTGTAAAAAAAAAAAAAACCATTTCCGTCGAGCCGGATTCGAACCAGCAACCTATGGATATCTGATATTTGCGTCTACAGTCCACCGCTCTACCAACTGAGCTATCGACGGTCGGTTAAATTGCACAGTAGATATGGATGATTTTAGAATGGATAATCGCTTTTTTTCAACAAAATGAAGCACGACGTTTTCATGTGAGAACTAACATTCAACTCTTTCTGTAAAAAAAAAAAACCATTTCCGTCGAGCCGGATTCGAACCAGCGACCTATGGATATCTGATATTTGCGTCTACAGTCCACCGCTCTACCAATTGAGCTATCGACGGTCGGTTAAATTGCACAGTAGATATGGATGATTTTAGAATGGATAATCGCTTTTTTTCAACACACTGAAACACGACGTTTTCATGTGAGAACTAACATTCAACTCTTTCTGTAAAAAAAAAAAAAAACATTTCCGTCGAGCCGGATTCGAACCAGCGACCTATGGATATCTGATATTTGCGTCTACAGCCCACAGCTCTACCAACTGAGCTATCGGCGGTCGGTTAAATTGCACAGTAGATATGAATGATTTTTAGAATGGATAATCGCTTTTTTTCAACAAAATGAAACATGACGTTTTCATGTGAGAACTAACATTCAACTCTTTCTGTAAAAAAAAAAAAAAAATTTCCGTCGAGCCGGATTCGAAGCAGCGACCTATGGATATCTGATATTTGCGTCTACAGCCCACCGCTCTACCAACTGAGCTATCGGCGCCCGGTTAAATTGCACAGTAGATATGAATGTTTTTTAGAATGGATAATCGATTTTTTTCAACAAAATGAAACATGACGTTTTCATGTGAGAACTAACATTCAACCCTTTCTGTAAAAAAAAAAAAAACCATTTCCGTCGAGCCGGATTCGAACCAGCGACCTATGGATATCTGATATTTGCGTCTACAGCCCACCGCTCTACCATATGAGCTATCGGCGGTCGGGGAAATTGCGCAGTAGATATGAATGATTTTTAGAATGGATAATCGCTTTTTTTCAACAAAATGAAACATGACGTTTTCATGTGAGAACTAACATTCAACTCATTCTGTGAAAAAAAAAAACCATTTCCGTCGAGCCGGATTCGAACCAGCGACCTATGGATATCTGATATTTGCGTCTACAGTCCACCGCTCTACCAATTGAGCTATCGACGGTCGGTTAAATTGCACAGTAGATATGGATGATTTTAGAATGGATAATCGCTTTTTTTCAACACACTGAAACACGACGTTTTCATGTGAGAACTAACATTCAACTCTTTCTGTAAAAAAAAAAAAACCATTTCCGTCGAGCCGGATACGAACGAGCGACCTATGGATATCTGATATTTGCGTCTACAGTCCACCGCTCTACCAACTGAGCTATCGACGGTCGGTTAAATTGCACAGTAGGTATGGATGATTTTAGAATGGATAATCGCTTTTTTTCAACAAAATGAAGCATGACGTTTTCATGTGAGAACTAACATTCAACTCTTTCTGTAAAAAAAAAAAAAACCATTTCCGTCGAGCCGGATACGAACGAGCGACCTATGGATATCTGATATTTGCGTCTACAGTCCACCGCTCTACCAACTGAGCTATCGACGGTCGGTTAAATTGCACAGTAGGTATGGATGATTTTAGAATGGATAATCGCTTTTTTTCAACAAAATGAAGCATGACGTTTTCATGTGAGAACTAACATTCAACTCTTTCTGTAAAAAAAAAAAAAAAACCATTTCCGTCGAGCCGGATTCGAACCAGCGACCTATGAATATCTGATATTTGCGTCTACAGTCCACCGCTCTACCAACTGAGCTATCGACGGTCGGTTAAATTGCACAGTAGATATGGATGATTTTAGAATGGATAATCGCTTTTTTTCAACAAAATGAAGCATGACGTTTTCATGTGAGAACTAACATTCAACTCTTTCTGTAAAAAAAAAAAAACCATTTCCGTCGAGCCGGATTCGAACCAGCGACCTATGGATATCTGATATTTGCGTCTACAGTCCACCGCTCTACCAATTGAGCTATCGACGGTCGGTTAAATTGCACAGTAGATATGGATGATTTTAGAATGGATAATCGCTTTTTTTCAACACACTGAAACACGACGTTTTCATGTGAGAACTAACATTCAACTCTTTCTGTAAAAAAAAAAAAAACCATTTCCGTCGAGCCGGATACGAACGAGCGACCTATGGATATCTGATATTTGCGTCTACAGTCCACCGATCTACCAACTGAGCTATCGACGGTCGGTTAAATTGAACAGTAGATATGGATGATTTTAGAATGGATAATCGCTTTTTTTCAACAAAATGAAGCATGACGTTTTCATGTGAGAACTAACATTCAACTCTTTCTGTAAAAAAAAAAAAACCATTTCCGTCGAGCCGGATTCGAACCAGCGACCTATGGATATCTGATATTTGCGTCTACAGTCCACCGCTCTACCAATTGAGCTATCGACGGTCGGTTAAATTGCACAGTAGATATGGATGATTTTAGAATGGATAATCGCTTTTTTTCAACAAAATGAAGCATGACGTTTTCATGTGAGAACTAACATTCAACTCTTTCTGTAAAAAAAAAAAAACCATTTCCGTCGAGCCGGATTCGAACCAGCGACCTATGGATATCTGATATTTGCGTCTACAGTCCACCGCTCTACCAATTGAGCTATCGACGGTCGGTTAAATTGCACAGTAGATATGGATGATTTTAGAATGGATAATCGCTTTTTTTCAACACACTGAAACACGACGTTTTCATGTGAGAACTAACATTCAACTCTTTCTGTAAAAAAAAAAAAAACCATTTCCGTCGAGCCGGATACGAACGAGCGACCTATGGATATCTGATATTTGCGTCTACAGTCCACCGATCTACCAACTGAGCTATCGACGGTCGGTTAAATTGAACAGTAGATATGGATGATTTTAGAATGGATAATCGCTTTTTTTCAACAAAATGAAACATGACGTTTTCATGTGAGAACTAACATTCAACTCTGTCTGTAAAAAAAAAAAAAACCATTTCCGTCGAGCCGGATTCGAACCAGCGACCTATGGATATCTGATATTTGCGTCTACAGTCCACCGCTCTACCAACTGAGCTATCGACGGTCGGTTAAATTGCACAGTAGATATGGATGATTTTAGAATGGATAATCGCTTTTTTTCAACAAAATGAAACATGACGTTTTCATGTGAGAACTAACATTCAACTCTTTCTGTAAAAAAAAAAAAAAAACCATTTCCGTCGAGCCGGATTCGAACCAGCGACCTATGGATATCTGATATTTGCGTCTACAGTCCACCGCTCTACCAACTGAGCTATCGACGGTCGGTTAAATTGCACAGTAGATATGGATGATTTTAGAATGGATAATCGCTTTTTTTCAACAAAATGAAGCACGACGTTTTCATGTGAGAACTAACATTCAACTCTTTCTGTAAAAAAAAAAAACCATTTCCGTCGAGCCGGATTCGAACCAGCGACCTATGGATATCTGATATTTGCGTCTACAGTCCACCGCTCTACCAATTGAGCTATCGACGGTCGGTTAAATTGCACAGTAGATATGGATGATTTTAGAATGGATAATCGCTTTTTTTCAACACACTGAAACACGACGTTTTCATGTGAGAACTAACATTCAACTCTTTCTGTAAAAAAAAAAAAAAACATTTCCGTCGAGCCGGATTCGAACCAGCGACCTATGGATATCTGATATTTGCGTCTACAGCCCACAGCTCTACCAACTGAGCTATCGGCGGTCGGTTAAATTGCACAGTAGATATGAATGATTTTTAGAATGGATAATCGCTTTTTTTCAACAAAATGAAACATGACGTTTTCATGTGAGAACTAACATTCAATTCTTTCTGTAAAAAAAAAAAAACCATTTCCGTCGAGCCGGATTCGAACCAGCGACCTATGGATATCTGATATTTGCGTCTACAGTCCACCGATCTACCAACTGAGCTATCGACGGTCGGTTAAATTCCACAGTAGATATGGATGATTTTAGAATGGATAATCGCTTTTTTTCAACAAAATGAAACATGACGTTTTCATGTGAGAACTAACATTCAACTCTTTCTGTAAAAAAAAAACAAAACATTTCCGTCGAGCCGGATTCGAAGCAGCGACCTATGGATATCTGATATTTGCGTCTACAGCCCACCGCTCTACCAACTGAGCTATCGGCGCCCGGTTAAATTGCACAGTAGATATGAATGTTTTTTAGAATGGATAATCGCTTTTTTTCAACAAAATGAAACATGACGTTTTCATGTGAGAACTAACATTCAACCCTTTCTGTAAAAAAAAAAAAAACCATTTCCGTCGAGCCGGATTCGAACCAGCGACCTATGGATATCTGATATTTGCGTCTACAGCCCACCGCTCTACCATATGAGCTATCGGCGGTCGGGGAAATTGCGCAGTAGATATGAATGATTTTTAGAATGGATAATCGCTTTTTTTCAACAAAATGAAACATGACGTTTTCATGTGAGAACTAACATTCAACTCATTCTGTGAAAAAAAAAAACCATTTCCGTCGAGCCGGATTCGAACCAGCGACCTATGGATATCTGATATTTGCGTCTACAGTCCACCGCTCTACCAACTGAGCTATCGACGGTCGGTTAAATTGCACAGTAGATATGAATGATTTTTAGAATGGATAATCGCTTTTTTTCAACAAAATGAAACATGACGTTTTCATGTGAGAACTAACATTCAACTCTTTCTGTAAAAAGAAAAAAAACCATTTCCGTCGAGCCGGATTCGAACCAGCGACCTATGGATATCAGATATTTGCGTCTACAGCCCACCTCTCTACCAACTGAGCTATCGGCGGTCGGTTAAATTGCACAGTAGATATGAATTATTTTTAGAATTGATAATCGCTTTTTTTCAACATAATGAAACATGACGTTTTCATGTGAGAACTAACATTCAACACTTTCTGTAAAAAAAAAAAAATCATTTCCGTCGAGCCGGATTCGAACCAGCGACCTATGGATATCTGATATTTGCGTCTACAGCCCACCGCTCTACCAACTGAGCTATCGGCGCACGGTTAAATTGCACAGTAGATATGAATGATTTTTAGAATGGATAATCGCTTTTTTTCAACAAAATGAAACATGACGTTTTCATGTGAGAACTAACATTCAACTCTTTCTGTAAAAAAAAAAAAAAACCATTTCCGTCTAGCCGGATTCGAACCAGCGACCTATGGATATCTGATATTTGCGTCTACAGCCCACCGATCTACCAACTGAGCTATCGGCGGTCGGTTAAATTGCACAGTAGATATGAATGATTTTTAGAATGGACAATCGCTTTTTTTCAACAAAATGAAACGACGTTTTCATGTGAGAACTAACATTCAACTCTTTCTGTAAAAAAAAAAAAAACCACTTCCGTCTAGCCGGATTCGAACCAGCGACCTATGGATATCTGATATTTGCGTCTACAGTCCACCGCTCTACCAACTGAGCTATCGACGGTCGGTTAAATTGCACAGTAGATATGGATGATTTTAGAATGGATATTCGCTTTTTTTCAACAAAATGAAACATGACGTTTTCATGTGAGAACTAACATTCAACCCTTTCTGTAAAAAAAAAAAAAACCATTTCCGTCGAGCCGGATTCGAACCAGCGACCTATGGATATCTGATATTTGCGTCTACAGCCCACCGCTCTACCATATGAGCTATCGGCGGTCGGGGAAATTGCGCAGTAGATATGAATGATTTTTAGAATGGATAATCGCTTTTTTTCAACAAAATGAAACATGACGTTTTCATGTGAGAACTAACATTCAACTCATTCTGTGAAAAAAAAAAACCATTTCCGTCGAGCCGGATTCGAACCAGCGACCTATGGATATCTGATATTTGCGTCTACAGTCCACCGCTCTACCAACTGAGCTATCGACGGTCGGTTAAATTGCACAGTAGATATGAATGATTTTTAGAATGGATAATCGCTTTTTTTCAACAAAATGAAACATGACGTTTTCATGTGAGAACTAACATTCAACTCTTTCTGTAAAAAGAAAAAAAACCATTTCCGTCGAGCCGGATTCGAACCAGCGACCTATGGATATCAGATATTTGCGTCTACAGCCCACCTCTCTACCAACTGAGCTATCGGCGGTCGGTTAAATTGCACAGTAGATATGAATTATTTTTAGAATTGATAATCGCTTTTTTTCAACATAATGAAACATGACGTTTTCATGTGAGAACTAACATTCAACACTTTCTGTAAAAAAAAAAAAATCATTTCCGTCGAGCCGGATTCGAACCAGCGACCTATGGATATCTGATATTTGCGTCTACAGCCCACCGCTCTACCAACTGAGCTATCGGCGCACGGTTAAATTGCACAGTAGATATGAATGATTTTTAGAATGGATAATCGCTTTTTTTCAACAAAATGAAACATGACGTTTTCATGTGAGAACTAACATTCAACTCTTTCTGTAAAAAAAAAAAAAAACCATTTCCGTCTAGCCGGATTCGAACCAGCGACCTATGGATATCTGATATTTGCGTCTACAGCCCACCGATCTACCAACTGAGCTATCGGCGGTCGGTTAAATTGCACAGTAGATATGAATGATTTTTAGAATGGACAATCGCTTTTTTTCAACAAAATGAAACGACGTTTTCATGTGAGAACTAACATTCAACTCTTTCTGTAAAAAAAAAAAAAACCACTTCCGTCTAGCCGGATTCGAACCAGCGACCTATGGATATCTGATATTTGCGTCTACAGTCCACCGCTCTACCAACTGAGCTATCGACGGTCGGTTAAATTGCACAGTAGATATGGATGATTTTAGAATGGATAATCGCTTTTTTTCAACAAAATGAAGCACGACGTTTTCATGTGAGAACTAACATTCAACTCTTTCTGTAAAAAAAAAAAACCATTTCCGTCGAGCCGGATTCGAACCAGCGACCTATGGATATCTGATATTTGCGTCTACAGTCCACCGCTCTACCAATTGAGCTATCGACGGTCGGTTAAATTGCACAGTAGATATGGATGATTTTAGAATGGATAATCGCTTTTTTTCAACACACTGAAACACGACGTTTTCATGTGAGAACTAACATTCAACTCTTTCTGTAAAAAAAAAAAAAAACATTTCCGTCGAGCCGGATTCGAACCAGCGACCTATGGATATCTGATATTTGCGTCTACAGCCCACAGCTCTACCAACTGAGCTATCGGCGGTCGGTTAAATTGCACAGTAGATATGAATGATTTTTAGAATGGATAATCGCTTTTTTTCAACAAAATGAAACATGACGTTTTCATGTGAGAACTAACATTCAATTCTTTCTGTAAAAAAAAAAAAACCATTTCCGTCGAGCCGGATTCGAACCAGCGACCTATGGATATCTGATATTTGCGTCTACAGTCCACCGATCTACCAACTGAGCTATCGACGGTCGGTTAAATTCCACAGTAGATATGGATGATTTTAGAATGGATAATCGCTTTTTTTCAACAAAATGAAACATGACGTTTTCATGTGAGAACTAACATTCAACTCTTTCTGTAAAAAAAAAACAAAACATTTCCGTCGAGCCGGATTCGAAGCAGCGACCTATGGATATCTGATATTTGCGTCTACAGCCCACCGCTCTACCAACTGAGCTATCGGCGCTCGGTTAAATTGCACAGTAGATATGAATGTTTTTTAGAATGGATAATCGCTTTTTTTCAACAAAATGAAACATGACGTTTTCATGTGAGAACTAACATTCAACCCTTTCTGTAAAAAAAAAAAAAACCATTTCCGTCGAGCCGGATTCGAACCAGCGACCTATGGATATCTGATATTTGCGTCTACAGCCCACCGCTCTACCATATGAGCTATCGGCGGTCGGGGAAATTGCGCAGTAGATATGAATGATTTTTAGAATGGATAATCGCTTTTTTTCAACAAAATGAAACATGACGTTTTCATGTGAGAACTAACATTCAACTCATTCTGTGAAAAAAAAAACCATTTCCGTCGAGCCGGATTCGAACCAGCGACCTATGGATATCTGATATTTGCGTCTACAGTCCACCGCTCTACCAACTGAGCTATCGGCGCCCGGTTAAATTGCACAGTAGATATGAATGATTTTTAGAATGGATAATCGCTTTTTTTCAACAAAATGAAACATCACGTTTTCATGTGAGAACTAACATTCAACTCTTTCTGTAAAAAAAAAAAAAAACCATTTCCGTCTAGCCGGATTCGAACCAGCGACCTATGGATATCTGATATTTGCGTCTACAGCCCACCGATCTACCAACTGAGCTATCGGCGGTCGGTTAAATTGCACAGTAGATATGAATGATTTTTAGAATGGACAATCGCTTTTTTTCAACAAAATGAAACGACGTTTTCATGTGAGAACTAACATTCAACTCTTTCTGTAAAAAAAAAAAAAACCACTTCCGTCTAGCCGGATTCGAACCAGCGACCTATGGATATCTGATATTTGCGTCTACAGCCCACCGCTCTACCAACTGAGCTATCGACGGTCGGTTAAATCGCACAGTAGATATGGATGATTTTAGAATGGATAATCGCTTTTTTTGAACAGAATGAAGCATGACGTTTTCATGTGAGAACTAACATTCACCTCTTTCTGTAAAAAAAAAAAAAAAAACCATTTCCGTCGAGCCGGATTCGAACCAGCGACCTATGGATATCTGATATTTGCGTCTACAGTCCACCGCTCTACCAACTGAGCTATCGACGGTCGGTTAAATTGCACAGTAGATATGGATGATTTTAGAATGGATAATCGCTTTTTTTCAACAAAATGAAGCATGACGTTTTCATGTGAGAACTAACATTCAACTCTTTCTGTAAAAAAAAAAAAAAAAAAACCATTTCCGTCGAGCCGGATTCGAACCAGCGACCTATGGATATCTGATATTTGCGTCTACAGTCCACCGCTCTACCAACTGAGCTATCGACGGTCGGTTAGATTGCACAGTAGATATGGATGATTTTAGAATGGATAATCGCTTTTTTTCAACAAAATGAAGCATGACGTTTTCATGTGAGAACTAACATTCAACTCTTTCTGTAAAAAAAAAAAAAAAAAAAACATTTCCGTCGAGCCGAATTCGAACCAGCGACCTATGGATATCTGATATTTGCGTCTACAGTCCACCGCTCTACCAACTGATGTATCGACCGTCGGTTAAATTGCACAGTAGATATGGATGATTTTAGAATGGATAATCGCTTTTTTTCAACAAAATGAAGCATGACGTTTTCATGTGAGAACTAACATTCAACTCTTTCTGTAAAAAAAAAAAAAAAAACCATTTCCGTCGAGCCGGATTCGAGCCAGCGACCTTTGGATATCTGATATTTGCGTCTACAGCCCACCGCTCTACCAACTCAGCTATCGGCGGTCGGGGAAATTGCGCAGTAGATATGAATGATTTTTAGAATGGATAATCGCTTTTTTTCAACAAAAAGAAACATGACGTTTTCATGTGAGAACTAACATTCAACTCATTCTGTGAAAAAAAAAAACCATTTCCGTCGAGCCGGATTCGAACCAGCGACCTATGGATATCTGATATTTGCGTCTACAGTCCACCGCTCTACCAACTGAGCTATCGACGGTCGGTTAAATTGCACAGTAGATATGAATGATTTTTAGAATGGATAATCGCTTTTTTTCAACAAAATGAAACATGACGTTTTCATGTGAGAACTAACATTCAAATCTTTCTGTAAAAAAAAAAAAAACCATTTCCGTCGAGCCGGATTCGAACCAGCGACCTATGGATATCTGATATTTGCGTCTACAGTCCACCGCTCTACCAACTGAGCTATCGACGGTCGGATAAACTGCACAGTAGATATGGATGATTTTAGAATGGATAATCGCTTTTTTTCAACAAAATGAAACATGACGTTTTCATGTGAGAACTAACATTCAAATCTGTCTGTAAAAAAAAAAAAACCATTTCCGTCGAGCCGGATTCGAACCAGCGACCTATGGTTATCTGATATTTGCGTCTACAGTCCACCGCTATACCAACTGAGCTATCGACGGTCGGTTAAATTGCACAGTAGATATGGATGATTTTAGAATGGATAATCGCTTTTTTTCAACAAAATGAAACATGACGTTTTCATGTGAGAACTAACATTCAACCCTTTCTGTAAAAAAAAAAAAAAACCATTTCCGTCGAGCCGGATTCGAACCAGCGACCTATGGATATCTGATATTTGCGTCTACAGTCCACCGCTCTACCAATTGAGCTATCGACGGTCGGTTAAATTGCACAGTAGATATGGATGATTTTAGAATGGATAATCGCTTTTTTTCAACAAAATGAAACGACGTTTTCATGTGAGAACTAACATTCAACTCTTTCTGTAAAAAAAAAAAAAACATTTCCGTCGAGCCGGATTCGAACCAGCGACCTATGGATATCTGATATTTGCGTCTACAGCCGACAGCTCTACCAACTGAGCTATCGGCGGTCGGTTAAATTGCACAGTAGATATGAATGATTTTTAGAATGGATAATCGCTTTTTTTCAACAAAATGAAACGACGTTTTCATGTGAGAACTAACATTCAACTCTTTCTGTAAAAAAAAAAAAACATTTCCGTCGAGCCGGATTCGAACCAGCGACCTATGGATATCTGATATTTGCGTCTACAATCCACCGCTCTACCAACTGAGCTACCGGCGCCCGGTTAAATGGCACAATAGATATGAATGTTTTTTAGAATGGATAATCGCTTTTTTTCAACAAAATGAAACATGACGTTTTCATGTGAGAACTAACATTCAACCCTTTCTGTAAAAAAAAAAAAAACCATTTCCGTCGAGCCGGATTCGAACCAGCGACCTATGGATATCTGATATTTGCGTCTACAGCCCACCGCTCTACCAACTCAGCTATCGGCGGTCGGGGAAATTGCGCAGTAGATATGAATGATTTTTAGAATGGATAATCGCTTTTTTTCAACAAAATGAAACATGACGTTTTCATGTGAGAACTAACATTCAACTCATTCTGTGAAAAAAAAAAACCATTTCCGTCGAGCCGGATTCGAACCAGCGACCTATGGATATCTGATATTTGAGTCTACAGTCCACCGCTCTACCAACTGAGCTATCGACGGTCGGTTAAATTGCACAGTAGATATGAATGATTTTTAGAATGGATAATCGCTTTTTTTCAACAAAATGAAACATGACGTTTTCATGTGAGAACTAACATTCAACTCTTTCTGTAAAAAGAAAAAAAACCATTTCCGTCGAGCCGGACTCGAACCAGGGACCTATGGATATCAGATATTTGCGTCTACAGCCCACCTCTCTACCAACTGAGCTATCGGCGGCCGGTTAAATTGCACAGTAGATATGAATTATTTTTAGAATTGATAATCGCTTTTTTTCAACATAATGAAACATGACGTTTCCATGTGAGAACTAACATTCAACTCTTTCTGTAAAAAAAAAAAAAAAACCATTTCCGTCGAGCCGGATTCGAACCAGCGACCTATGGATATCTGATATTTGCGTCTACAGCCCACCGCTCTACCAACTGAGCTATCGGCGGTCGGTTAAATTGCACAGTAGATATGAATGATTTTTAGAATGGATAATCGCTTTTTTTCAACAAAATGAAACATGACGTTTTCATGTGAGAACTAACATTCAACTCTTTCTGTAAAAAAAAAAAAACCATTTTCGTCGAGCCGGATTCGAACCAGCGACCTATGGATATCTGATATTTGCGTCTACAGCCCACCGCTCTACCAACTGAGCTATCGGCGCCCGGTTAAATTGCACAGTAGATATGAATGATTTTTAGAATGGATAATCGCTTTTTTTCAACAAAATGAAACATGACGTTTTCATGTGAGAACTAACATTCAACTCTTTCTGTAAAAAAAAAAAAAAACCATTTCCGTCTAGCCGGATTCGAACCAGCGACCTATGGATATCTGATATTTGCGTCTACAGCCCACCGATCTACCAACTGAGCTATCGGCGGTCGGTTAAATTGCACAGTAGATATGAATGATTTTTAGAATGGACAATCGCTTTTTTTCAACAAAATGAAACGACGTTTTCATGTGAGAACTAACATTCAACTCTTTCTGTAAAAAAAAAAAAAACCACTTCCGTCTAGCCGGATTCGAACCAGCGACCTATGGATATCTGATATTTGCGTCTACAGCCCACCGCTCTACCAACTGAGCTATCGGCGGTCGGTTAAATTGCACAGTAGATATGAATTATTTTTAGAATTGATAATCGCTTTTTTTCAACATAATGAAACATGACGTTTTCATGTGAGAACTAACATTCCACTCTTTCTGTAAAAAAAAAAAAAAAACCATTTCCGTCGACCCGGATTCGAACCAGCGACCTATGGATATCTGATATTTGCGTCTACAGCCCACCGCTCTACCAACTGAGCTATCGGCGGTCGGTTTAATTGCACAGTAGATATGAATGATTTTTAGAATGGATAATCGCTTTTTTTCAACAAAATGAAACATGACGTTTTCATGTGAGAACTAACATTCAACACTTTCTGTAAAAAAAAAAAAATCATTTCCGTCGAGCCGGATTCGAACCAGCGACCTATGGATATCTGATATTTGCGTCTACAGCCCACCGCTCTACCAACTGAGCTATCGGCGCCCGGTTAAATTGCACAGTAGATATGAATGATTTTTAGAATGGATAATCGCTTTTTTTCAACAAAATGAAACATGACGTTTTCATGTGAGAACTAACATTCAACTCTTTCTGTAAAAAAAAAAAAAAACCATTTCCGTCTAGCCGGATTCGAACCAGCGACCTATGGATATCTGATATTTGCGTCTACAGCCCACCGATCTACCAACTGAGCTATCGGCGGTCGGTTAAATTGCACAGTAGGTATGAATGATTTTTAGAATGGACAATCGCTTTTTTTCAACAAAATGAAACGACGTTTTCATGTGAGAACTAACATTCAACTCTTTCTGTAAAAAAAAAAAAAACCACTTCCGTCTAGCCGGATTCGAACCAGCGACCTATGGATATCTGATATTTGCGTCTACAGCCCACCGCTCTACCAACTGAGCTATCGACGGTCGGTTAAATCGCACAGTAGATATGGATGATTTTAGAATGGATAATCGCTTTTTTTGAACAGAATGAAGCATGACGTTTTCATGTGAGAACTAACATTCACCTCTTTCTGTAAAAAAAAAAAAAAAAACCATTTCCGTCGAGCCGGATTCGAACCAGCGACCTATGGATATCTGATATTTGCGTCTACAGTCCACCGCTCTACCAACTGAGCTATCGACGGTCGGTTAAATTGCACAGTAGATATGGATGATTTTAGAATGGATAATCGCTTTTTTTCAACAAAATGAAGCATGACGTTTTCATGTGAGAACTAACATTCAACTCTTTCTGTAAAAAAAAAAAAAAAAAAACCATTTCCGTCGAGCCGGATTCGAACCAGCGACCTATGGATATCTGATATTTGCGTCTACAGTCCACCGCTCTACCAACTGAGCTATCGACGGTCGGTTAGATTGCACAGTAGATATGGATGATTTTAGAATGGATAATCGCTTTTTTTCAACAAAATGAAGCATGACGTTTTCATGTGAGAACTAACATTCAACTCTTTCTGTAAAAAAAAAAAAAAAAAAAACATTTCCGTCGAGCCGAATTCGAACCAGCGACCTATGGATATCTGATATTTGCGTCTACAGTCCACCGCTCTACCAACTGATGTATCGACCGTCGGTTAAATTGCACAGTAGATATGGATGATTTTAGAATGGATAATCGCTTTTTTTCAACAAAATGAAGCATGACGTTTTCATGTGAGAACTAACATTCAACTCTTTCTGTAAAAAAAAAAAAAAAAACCATTTCCGTCGAGCCGGATTCGAGCCAGCGACCTATGGATATCTGATATTTGCGTCTACAGCCCACCGCTCTACCAACTCAGCTATCGGCGGTCGGGGAAATTGCGCAGTAGATATGAATGATTTTTAGAATGGATAATCGCTTTTTTTCAACAAAATGAAACATGACGTTTTCATGTGAGAACTAACATTCAACTCATTCTGTGAAAAAAAAAAACCATTTCCGTCGAGCCGGATTCGAACCAGCGACCTATGGATATCTGATATTTGCGTCTACAGTCCACCGCTCTACCAACTGAGCTATCGACGGTCGGTTAAATTGCACAGTAGATATGAATGATTTTTAGAATGGATAATCGCTTTTTTTCAACAAAATGAAACATGACGTTTTCATGTGAGAACTAACATTCAAATCTTTCTGTAAAAAAAAAAAAAACCATTTCCGTCGAGCCGGATTCGAACCAGCGACCTATGGATATCTGATATTTGCGTCTACAGTCCACCGCTCTACCAACTGAGCTATCGACGGTCGGATAAATTGCACAGTAGATATGGATGATTTTAGAATGGATAATCGCTTTTTTTCAACAAAATGAAACATGACGTTTTCATGTGAGAACTAACATTCAAATCTGTCTGTAAAAAAAAAAAAACCATTTCCGTCGAGCCGGATTCGAACCAGCGACCTATGGTTATCTGATATTTGCGTCTACAGTCCACCGCTATACCAACTGAGCTATCGACGGTCGGTTAAATTGCACAGTAGATATGGATGATTTTAGAATGGATAATCGCTTTTTTTCAACAAAATGAAACATGACGTTTTCATGTGAGAACTAACATTCAAACCTTTCTGTAAAAAAAAAAAAAAACCATTTCCGTCGAGCCGGATTCGAACCAGCGACCTATGGATATCTGATATTTGCGTCTACAGTCCACCGCTCTACCAATTGAGCTATCGACGGTCGGTTAAATTGCACAGTAGATATGGATGATTTTAGAATGGATAATCGCTTTTTTTCAACAAAATGAAACGACGTTTTCATGTGAGAACTAACATTCAACTCTTTCTGTAAAAAAAAAAAAAACATTTCCGTCGAGCCGGATTCGAACCAGCGACCTATGGATATCTGATATTTGCGTCTACAGCCGACAGCTCTACCAACTGAGCTATCGGCGGTCGGTTAAATTGCACAGTAGATATGAATGATTTTTAGAATGGATAATCGCTTTTTTTCAACAAAATGAAACGACGTTTTCATGTGAGAACTAACATTCAACTCTTTCTGTAAAAAAAAAAAAACATTTCCGTCGAGCCGGATTCGAACCAGCGACCTATGGATATCTGATATTTGCGTCTACAATCCACCGCTCTACCAACTGAGCTACCGGCGCCCGGTTAAATGGCACAATAGATATGAATGTTTTTTAGAATGGATAATCGCTTTTTTTCAACAAAATGAAACATGACGTTTTCATGTGAGAACTAACATTCAACCCTTTCTGTAAAAAAAAAAAAAAACCATTTCCGTCGAGCCGGATTCGAACCAGCGACCTATGGATATCTGATATTTGCGTCTACAGCCCACCGCTCTACCAACTCAGCTATCGGCGGTCGGGGAAATTGCGCAGTAGATATGAATGATTTTTAGAATGGATAATCGCTTTTTTTCAACAAAATGAAACATGACGTTTTCATGTGAGAACTAACATTCAACTCATTCTGTGAAAAAAAAAAACCATTTCCGTCGAGCCGGATTCGAACCAGCGACCTATGGATATCTGATATTTGAGTCTACAGTCCACCGCTCTACCAACTGAGCTATCGACGGTCGGTTAAATTGCACAGTAGATATGAATGATTTTTAGAATGGATAATCGCTTTTTTTCAACAAAATGAAACATGACGTTTTCATGTGAGAACTAACATTCAACTCTTTCTGTAAAAAGAAAAAAAACCATTTCCGTCGAGCCGGACTCGAACCAGGGACCTATGGATATCAGATATTTGCGTCTACAGCCCACCTCTCTACCAACTGAGCTATCGGCGGCCGGTTAAATTGCACAGTAGATATGAATTATTTTTAGAATTGATAATCGCTTTTTTTCAACATAATGAAACATGACGTTTCCATGTGAGAACTAACATTCAACTCTTTCTGTAAAAAAAAAAAAAAACCATTTCCGTCGAGCCGGATTCGAACCAGCGACCTATGGATATCTGATATTTGCGTCTACAGCCCACCGCTCTACCAACTGAGCTATCGGCGGTCGGTTAAATTGCACAGTAGATATGAATGATTTTTAGAATGGATAATCGCTTTTTTTCAACAAAATGAAACATGACGTTTTCATGTGAGAACTAACATTCAACTCTTTCTGTAAAAAAAAAAAAACCATTTTCGTCGAGCCGGATTCGAACCAGCGACCTATGGATATCTGATATTTGCGTCTACAGCCCACCGCTCTACCAACTGAGCTATCGGCGCCCGGTTAAATTGCACAGTAGATATGAATGATTTTTAGAATGGATAATCGCTTTTTTTCAACAAAATGAAACATGACGTTTTCATGTGAGAACTAACATTCAACTCTTTCTGTAAAAAAAAAAAAAAACCTTTTCCGTCGAGCCGGATTCGAACCAGCGACCTATGGATATCTGATATTTGCGTCTACAGTCCACCGCTCTACCAATTGAGCTATCGACGGTCGGTTAAATTGCACAGTAGATATGGATGATTTTAGAATGGATAATCGCTTTTTTTCAACACTGAAACACGACGTTTTCATGTGAGAACTAACATTCAACTCTTTCTGTAAAAAAAAAAAAACCATTTCCGTCTAGCCGGATTCGAACCAGCGACCTATGGATATCTGATATTTGCGTCTACAGCCCACCGATCTACCAACTGAGCTATCGGCGGTCGGTTAAATTGCACAGTAGATATGAATGATTTTTAGAATGGATAATCGCTTTTTTTCAACAAAATGAAACATGACGTTTTCATGTGAGAACTAACATTCAACTCTTTCTGTAAAAAAAAAAAAAAACCATTTCCGTCTAGCCGGATTCGAACCAGCGACCTATGGATATCTGATATTTGCGTCTACAGCCCACCGCTCTACCAACTGAGCTATCGACGGTCGGTTAAATTGCACAGTAGATATGGAT
This sequence comes from Pholcus phalangioides, assembly GCF_987345545.1. Taxonomy (NCBI): domain Eukaryota; kingdom Metazoa; phylum Arthropoda; class Arachnida; order Araneae; family Pholcidae; genus Pholcus; species Pholcus phalangioides. The sequence continues at coordinate 9,513,034 of NW_028301621.1, forward strand.
GATTTTAGAATGGATAATCGCTTTTTTTGAACAAAATGAAGCATGACGTTTTCATGTGAGAACTAACATTCACCTCTTTCTGTAAAAAAAAAAAAAAAAAACCATTTCCGTCGAGCCGGATTCGAACCAGCGACCTATGGATACCTGATATTTGCGTCTACAGTCCACCGCTCTACCAACTGAGCTATCGACGGTCGGTTAAATTGCACAGTAGATATGGATGATTTTAGAATGGATAATCGCTTTTTTTCAACAAAATGAAGCATGACGTTTTCATGTGAGAACTAACATTCAACTCTTTCTGTAAAAAAAAAAAAAAAAAAAAACCATTTCCGTCGAGCCGGATTCGAACCAGCGACCTATGGATATCTGATATTTGCGTCTACAGTCCACCGCTCTACCAACTGAGCTATCGACGGTCGGTTAAATTGCACAGTAGATATGGATGATTTTAGAATGGATAATCGCTTTTTTTCAACAAAATGAAGCATGACGTTTTCATGTGAGAACTAACATTCAACTCTTTCTGTAAAAAAAAAAAAAAAAAAACCATTTCCTTCGAGCCGGATTCGAACCAGCGACCTATGGATATCTGATATTTGCGTCTACAGTCCACCGCTCTACCAACTGAGCTATCGACGGTCGGTTAAATTGCACAGTAGATATGGATGATTTTAGAATGGATAATCGCTTTTTTTCAACAAAATGAAGCATGACGTTTTCATGTGAGAACTAACATTCAACTCTTTCTGTAAAAAAAAAAAAAAAAAACCATTTCCGTCGAGCCGGATTCGAACCAGCGACCTATGGATATCTGATATTTGCGTCTACAGTCCACCGCTCTACCAATTGAGCTATCGACGGTCGGTTAAATTGCACAGTAGATATGGATGATTTTAGAATGGATAATCGCTTTTTTTCAACACACTGAAACACGACGTTTTCATGTGAGAACTAACATTCAACTCTTTCTGTAAAAAAAAAAAAAACCATTTCCGTCGAGCCGGATTCGAACCAGCGACCTATGGATATCTGATATTTGCGTCTACAGCCCACCGCTCTACCAACTGAGCTATCGACGGTCGGATAAATTGCAGAGTAGATATGGATGATTTTAGAATGGATAATCGCTTTTTTTCAACAAAATGAAACATGACGTTTTCATGTGAGAACTAACATTCAACTCTGTCTGTAAAAAAAAAAAAAAAACCATTTCCGTCGAGCCGGATTCGAACCAGCGACCTATGGTTATCTGATATTTGCGTCTACAGTCCACCGCTCTACCAACTGAGCTATCGACGGTCGGTTAAATTGCACAGTAGATATGGATGATTTTAGAATGGATAATCGCTTTTTTTCAACAAAATGAAACATGACGTTTTCATGTGAGAACTAACATTCAACTCTTTCTGTAAAAAAAAAAAAACATTTCCGTCGAGCCGGATTCGAACCAGCGACCTATGGATATCTGATATTTGCGTCTACAGCCCACCGCTCTACCAACTGAGCTATCGGCGGTCGGTTAAGTTGCACAGTAGATATGGATGATTTTAGAATGGATAATCGCTTTTTTTCAACACACTGAAACACGACGTTTTCATGTGAGAACTAACATTCAACTCTTTCTGTAAAAAAAAAAAAAAACCATTTCCGTCCAGCCGGATTCGAACCAGCGACCTATGGATATCTGATATTTGCGTCTACAGTCCACCGCTCTACCAACTGAGCTATCGACGGTCGGTTAAATTGCACAGTAGATATGGATGATTTTTAGAATGGATAATCGCTTTTTTTCAACAAAATGAAACATGACGTTTTCATGTGAGAACTAACATTCAACTCTTTCTGTAAAAAAAAAAAAAACATTTCCGTCGAGCCGGATTCGAACCAGCGACCTATGGATATCTGATATTTGCGTCTACAGCCCACCGCTCTACCAACTGAGATATCGACGGTCGGTTAAATTGCACAGTAGATATGGATGATTTTAGAATGGATAATCGCTTTTTTTCAACAAAATGAAACATGACGTTTTCATGTGAGAACTAACATTCAACTCTTTCTGTAAAAAAAAAAAAAAAAACATTTCCGTCGAGCCGGATTCGAACCAGCGACCTATGGATATCTGATATTTGCGTCTACAGCCCACCGCTCTACCAACTGAGCTATCGGCGGTCGGTTAAATTGCACAGTAGATATGAATGATTTTTAGAATGGATAATCGCTTTTTTTCAACAAAATGAAACATGACGTTTTCATGTGAGAACTAACATTCAACTCTTTCTGTAAAAAAAAAAAAAAACCATTTCCGTCCAGCCGGATTCGAACCAGCGACCTATGGATATCTGATATTTGCGTCTACAGTCCACCGATCTACCAACTGAGCTATCGACGGTCGGTTAAACTGCACAGTAGATATGGAAGATTTTAGAATGTATAATCGCTTTTTTTCAACAAAATGAAACATGACGTTTTCATGTGAGAACTAACATTCAACTCTTTCTGTAAAAAAAAAAAAAAACCATATCCATCGAGCCGGATTCGAACCAGCGACCTATGGATATCTGATATTTGCGTCTACAGTCCACCGCTCTACCAACTGAGCTATCGACGGTCGGATAAATTGCACAGTAGATATGGATGATTTTAGAATGGATAATCGCTTTTTTTCAACAAAATGAAACATGACGTTTTCATGTGAGAAATAACATTCAACTCTTTCTGTAAAAAAAAAAAAAAAACCATTTCCGTCGAGCCGGATTCGAACCAGCGACCTATGGATATCTGATATTTGCGTCTACAGCCCACCGCTCTACCAACTGAGCTACCGGCGGTCGGTTGAATTGCACAGTAGATATGAATGATTTTTAGAATGGATAATCGCTTTTTTTCAACAAAATGAAACATGACGTTTTCATGTGAGAACTAACATTCAACTCTTTCTGTAAAAAAAAAAAAACCATTTCCGTCGAGCCGGAATCGAACCAGCGACCTATGGATATCTGATATTTGCGTCTACAGCCCACCGCTCTACCAACTGAGCTATCGGCGCCCGGTTAAATTGCACAGTAGATATGAATGATTTTTAGAATGGATAATCGCTTTTTTTCAACAAAATGAAACATGACGTTTTCATGTGAGAACTAACATTCAACTCTTTCTGTAAAAAAAAAAAAAACCATTTCCGTCTAGCCGGATTCGAACCAGCGACCTATGGATATCTGATATTTGCGTCTACAGCCCACCGCTCTACCAACTGAGCTATCGACGGTCGGTTAAATTGCACAGTAGATATGGATGATTTTAGAATGGATAATCGCTTTTTTTGAACAAAATGAAGCATGACGTTTTCATGTGAGAACTAACATTCACCTCTTTCTGTAAAAAAAAAAAAAAAAAACCATTTCCGTCGAGCCGGATTCGAACCAGCGACCTATGGATACCTGATATTTGCGTCTACAGTCCACCGCTCTACCAACTGAGCTATCGACGGTCGGTTAAATTGCACAGTAGATATGGATGATTTTAGAATGGATAATCGCTTTTTTTCAACAAAATGAAGCATGACGTTTTCATGTGAGAACTAACATTCAACTCTTTCTGTAAAAAAAAAAAAAAAAAAAAACCATTTCCGTCGAGCCGGATTCGAACCAGCGACCTATGGATATCTGATATTTGCGTCTACAGTCCACCGCTCTACCAACTGAGCTATCGACGGTCGGTTAAATTGCACAGTAGATATGGATGATTTTAGAATGGATAATCGCTTTTTTTCAACAAAATGAAGCATGACGTTTTCATGTGAGAACTAACATTCAACTCTTTCTGTAAAAAAAAAAAAAAAAAAACCATTTCCTTCGAGCCGGATTCGAACCAGCGACCTATGGATATCTGATATTTGCGTCTACAGTCCACCGCTCTACCAACTGATCTATCGACCGTCGGTTAAATTGCACAGTAGATATGGATGATTTTAGAATGGATAATCGCTTTTTTTCAACAAAATGAAGCATGACGTTTTCATGTGAGAACTAACATTCAACTCTTTCTGTAAAAAAAAAAAAAAAAAAACCATTTCCGTCGAGCCGGATTCGAACCAGCGACCTATGGATATCTGATATTTGCGTCTACAGTCCACCGCTCTACCAACTGAGCTATCGACGGTCGGTTAAATTGCACAGTAGATATGGATGATTTTAGAATGGATAATCGCTTTTTTTCAACAAAATGAAGCATGACGTTTTCATGTGAGAACTAACATTCAACTCTTTCTGTAAAAAAAAAAAAAAAAAACCATTTCCGTCGAGCCGGATTCGAACCAGCGACCTATGGATATCTGATATTTGCGTCTACAGTCCACCGCTCTACCAATTGAGCTATCGACGGTCGGTTAAATTGCACAGTAGATATGGATGATTTTAGAATGGATAATCGCTTTTTTTCAACACACTGAAACACGACGTTTTCATGTGAGAACTAACATTCAACTCTTTCTGTAAAAAAAAAAAAAACCATTTCCGTCGAGCCGGATTCGAACCAGCGACCTATGGATATCTGATATTTGCGTCTACAGCCCACCGCTCTACCAACTGAGCTATCGACGGTCGGTTAAATTGCAGAGTAGATATGGATGATTTTAGAATGGATAATCGCTTTTTTTCAACAAAATGAAACATGACGTTTTCATGTGAGAACTAACATTCAACTCTGTCTGTAAAAAAAAAAAAAAAACCATTTCCGTCGAGCCGGATTCGAACCAGCGACCTATGGTTATCTGATATTTGCGTCTACAGTCCACCGCTCTACCAACTGAGCTATCGACGGTCGGTTAAATTGCACAGTAGATATGGATGATTTTAGAATGGATAATCGCTTTTTTTCAACAAAATGAAACATGACGTTTTCATGTGAGAACTAACATTCAACTCTTTCTGTAAAAAAAAAAAAACATTTCCGTCGAGCCGGATTCGAACCAGCGACCTATGGATATCTGATATTTGCGTCTACAGCCCACCGCTCTACCAACTGAGCTATCGGCGGTCGGTTAAGTTGCACAGTAGATATGGATGATTTTAGAATGGATAATCGCTTTTTTTCAACACACTGAAACACGACGTTTTCATGTGAGAACTAACATTCAACTCTTTCTGTAAAAAAAAAAAAAAACCATTTCCGTCCAGCCGGATTCGAACCAGCGACCTATGGATATCTGATATTTGCGTCTACAGTCCACCGCTCTACCAACTGAGCTATCGACGGTCGGTTAAATTGCACAGTAGATATGGATGATTTTTAGAATGGATAATCGCTTTTTTTCAACAAAATGAAACATGACGTTTTCATGTGAGAACTAACATTCAACTCTTTCTGTAAAAAAAAAAAAAAACATTTCCGTCGAGCCGGATTCGAACCAGCGACCTATGGATATCTGATATTTGCGTCTACAGCCCACCGCTCTACCAACTGAGATATCGACGGTCGGTTAAATTGCACAGTAGATATGGATGATTTTAGAATGGATAATCGCTTTTTTTCAACAAAATGAAACATGACGTTTTCATGTGAGAACTAACATTCAACTCTTTCTGTAAAAAAAAAAAAAAAAACATTTCCGTCGAGCCGGATTCGAACCAGCGACCTATGGATATCTGATATTTGCGTCTACAGCCCACCGCTCTACCAACTGAGCTATCGGCGGTCGGTTAAATTGCACAGTAGATATGAATGATTTTTAGAATGGATAATCGCTTTTTTTCAACAAAATGAAACATGACGTTTTCATGTGAGAACTAACATTCAACTCTTTCTGTAAAAAAAAAAAAAAACCATTTCCGTCCAGCCGGATTCGAACCAGCGACCTATGGATATCTGATATTTGCGTCTACAGTCCACCGATCTACCAACTGAGCTATCGACGGTCGGTTAAATTGCACAGTAGATATGGAAGATTTTAGAATGTATAATCGCTTTTTTTCAACAAAATGAAACATGACGTTTTCATGTGAGAACTAACATTCAACTCTTTCTGTAAAAAAAAAAAAAAACCATATCCATCGAGCCGGATTCGAACCAGCGACCTATGGATATCTGATATTTGCGTCTACAGTCCACCGCTCTACCAACTGAGCTATCGACGGTCGGATAAATTGCACAGTAGATATGGATGATTTTAGAATGGATAATCGCTTTTTTTCAACAAAATGAAACATGACGTTTTCATGTGAGAAATAACATTCAACTCTGTCTGTAAAAAAAAAAAAAAAACCATTTCCGTCGAGCCGGATTCGAACCAGCGACCTATGGATATCTGATATTTGCGTCTACAGCCCACCGCTCTACCAACTGAGCTACCGGCGGTCGGTTGAATTGCACAGTAGATATGAATGATTTTTAGAATGGATAATCGCTTTTTTTCAACAAAATGAAACATGACGTTTTCATGTGAGAACTAACATTCAACTCTTTCTGTAAAAAAAAAAAAACCATTTCCGTCGAGCCGGAATCGAACCAGCGACCTATGGATATCTGATATTTGCGTCTACAGCCCACCGCTCTACCAACTGAGCTATCGGCGCCCGGTTAAATTGCACAGTAGATATGAATGATTTTTAGAATGGATAATCGCTTTTTTTCAACAAAATGAAACATGACGTTTTCATGTGAGAACTAACATTCAACTCTTTCTGTAAAAAAAAAAAAAAAACCATTTCCGTCGAGCCGGATTCGAACCAGCGACCTATGGATATCTGATATTTGCGTCTACAGCCCACCGCTCTACCAACTGAGCTATCGGCGCCCGGTTAAATTGCACAGTAGATATGGATGATTTTAGAATGGATAATCGCTTTTTTTCAACAAAATGAAACATGACGTTTTCATGTGAGAACTAACATTCAACACTTTCTGTAAAAAAAAAAAAAACATTTCCGTCGAACCGGATTCGAACCAGCGACCTATGGATATCTGATATTTGCGTCTACAGCCCACCGCTCTACCAACTGAGCTATCGGCGCCCGGTTAAATTGCACAGTAGATATGAATGTTTTTTAGAATGGATAATCGCTTTTTTTCAACAACATGAACCATGACGTTTTCATGTGAGAACTAACATTCAACTCTTTCTGTAAAAAAAAAAAAAAACATTTCCGTCGAGCCGGATTCGAACCAGCGACCTACGGATATCTGATATTTGCGTCTACAGCCCACCGCTCTACCAACTGAGATATCGACGGTCGGATAAATTGCACAGTAGATATGAATGATTTTTAGAATGTATAATCGCTTTTTTTCAACAAAATGAAACGACGTTTTCATGTGAGAACTAACATTCAACTCTTTCTGTAAAAAAAAAAAAAACCACTTCCGTCTAGCCGGATTCGAACCAGCGACCTATGGATATCTGATATTTGCGTCTACAGCTCACCGCTCTACCAACTGAGCTATCGACGGTCGGTTAAATCGCACAGTAGATATGGATGATTTTAGAATGGATAATCGCTTTTTTTGAACAGAATGAAGCATGACGTTTTCATGTGAGAACTAACATTCACCTCTTTCTGTAAAAAAAAAAAAAAAAACCATTTCCGTCGAGCCGGATTCGAACCAGCGACCTATGGATATCTGATATTTGCGTCTACAGTCCACCGCTCTACCAACTGAGCTATCGACGGTCGGTTAAATTGCACAGTAGATATGGATGATTTTAGAATGGATAATCGCTTTTTTTCAACAAAATGAAGCATGACGTTTTCATGTGAGAACTAACATTCAACTCTTTCTGTAAAAAAAAAAAAAAAAAAACCATTTCCGTCGAGCCGGATTCGAACCAGCGACCTATGGATATCTGATATTTGCGTCTACAGTCCACCGCTCTACCAACTGAGATATCGACGGTCGGATAAATTGCACAGTAGATATGGATGATTTTAGAATGGATAATCGCTTTTTTTCAACAAAATGAAACATGACGTTTTCATGTGAGAACTAACATTCAACTCTTTCTGTAAAAAAAAAAAAAAAAACATTTCCGTCGAGCCGGATTCGAACCAGCGACCTATGTATATCTGATATTTGCGTCTACAGCCCACCGCTCTACCAACTGAACTACCGGCGGTCGGTTAAATAGCACAGTAGATATGAATGATTTTTAGAATGGATAATCGCTTTTTTTTAACAAAATGAAACATGACGTTTTCATGTGAGAACTAACATTCAACTCTTTCTGCAAAAAAAAAAAAAAAACATTTCCGTCGAGCCGGATTCGAACCAGCGACCTATGGATATCTGATATTTGCGTCTACAGCCCACCGCTCTACCAACTGAGGTATCGGCGCCCGGTTAAATGGCACAATAGATATGAATGTTTTTTAGAATGGATATTCGCTTTTTTTGAACAAAATGAAACATGACGTTTCATGTGAGAACTAACATTCAACTCTTTCTGTAAAAAAAAAAAAACACATTTCCGTCGAGCCGGATTCGAACCAGCGACCTATGGATATCTGATATTTGCGTCTACAGTCCACCGCTCTACCAACTGAGATATCGACGGTCGGTTAATTTGCACAGTAGATATGGATGATTTTAGAATGGATATTCGCTTTTTTTCAACAAAATGAAACATGACGTTTTCATGTGAGAACTAACATTCAACTCTTTCTGTAAAAAAAAAAAAACCATTTCCGTCGAGCCGGATTCGAACCAGCGACCTATGGATATCTGATATTTGCGTCTACAGTCCACCGCGCTACCAACTGAGCTATCGACGGTCGGATAAATTGCACAGTAGATATGGATGATTTTAGAATGGATAATCGCTTTTTTTCAACAGAATGAAACATGACGTTTTCATGTGAGAACTAACATTCAACTCTTTCTGTAAAAAAAAAAAAAAAACCATTTCCGTCGAGCCGGATTCGAACCAGCGACCTATGGTTATCTGATATTTGCGTCTACAGCCCACCGCTCTACCAACTGAGCTATCGGCGCCCGGTTAAATTGCACAGTAGATATGGATGATTTTAGAATGGATAATCGCTTTTTTTCAACAAAATGAAACATGACGTTTTCATGTGAGAACTAACATTCAAATCTTTCTGTAAAAAAAAAAAAAACCATTTCCGTCGAGCCGGATTCGAACCAGCGACCTATGGATATCTGATATTTGCGTCTACAGTCCACCGCTCTACCAACTGAGCTATCGACGGTCGGATAAATTGCACAGTAGATATGGATGATTTTAGAATGGATAATCGCTTTTTTTCAACAAAATGAAACATGACGTTTTCATGTGAGAACTAACATTCAAATCTGTCTGTAAAAAAAAAAAAACCATTTCCGTCGAGCCGGATTCGAACCAGCGACCTATGGTTATCTGATATTTGCGTCTACAGTCCACCGCTATACCAACTGAGCTATCGACGGTCGGTTAAATTGCACAGTAGATATGGATGATTTTAGAATGGATAATCGCTTTTTTTCAACAAAATGAAACATGACGTTTTCATGTGAGAACTAATATTCAACCCTTTCTGTAAAAAAAAAAAAAAACCATTTCCGTCGAGCCGGATTCGAACCAGCGACCTATGGATATCTGATATTTGCGTCTACAGTCCACCGCTCTACCAATTGAGCTATCGACGGTCGGTTAAATTGCACAGTAGATATGGATGATTTTAGAATGGATAATCGCTTTTTTTCAACAAAATGAAACGACGTTTTCATGTGAGAACTAACATTCAACTCTTTCTGTAAAAAAAAAAAAAACATTTCCGTCGAGCCGGATTCGAACCAGCGACCTATGGATATCTGATATTTGCGTCTACAGCCGACAGCTCTACCAACTGAGCTATCGGCGGTCGGTTAAATTGCACAGTAGATATGAATGATTTTTAGAATGGATAATCGCTTTTTTTCAACAAAATGAAACGACGTTTTCATGTGAGAACTAACATTCAACTCTTTCTGTAAAAAAAAAAAAACATTTCCGTCGAGCCGGATTCGAACCAGCGACCTATGGATATCAGATATTTGCGTCTACAATCCACCGCTCTACCAACTGAGCTACCGGCGCCCGGTTAAATGGCACAATAGATATGAATGTTTTTTAGAATGGATAATCGCTTTTTTTCAACAAAATGAAACATGACGTTTTCATGTGAGAACTAACATTCAACCCTTTCTGTAAAAAAAAAAAAAAACCATTTCCGTCGAGCCGGATTCGAACCAGCGACCTATGGATATCTGATATTTGCGTCTACAGCCCACCGCTCTACCAACTCAGCTATCGGCGGTCGGGGAAATTGCGCAGTAGATATGAATGATTTTTAGAATGGATAATCGCTTTTTTTCAACAAAATGAAACATGACGTTTTCATGTGAGAACTAACATTCAACTCATTCTGTGAAAAAAAAAAACCATTTCCGTCGAGCCGGATTCGAACCAGCGACCTATGGATATCTGATATTTGAGTCTACAGTCCACCGCTCTACCAACTGAGCTATCGACGGTCGGTTAAATTGCACAGTAGATATGAATGATTTTTAGAATGGATAATCGCTTTTTTTCAACAAAATGAAACATGACGTTTTCATGTGAGAACTAACATTCAACTCTTTCTGTAAAAAGAAAAAAAACCATTTCCGTCGAGCCGGACTCGAACCAGGGACCTATGGATATCAGATATTTGCGTCTACAGCCCACCTCTCTACCAACTGAGCTATCGGCGGCCGGTTAAATTGCACAGTAGATATGAATTATTTTTAGAATTGATAATCGCTTTTTTTCAACATAATGAAACATGACGTTTCCATGTGAGAACTAACATTCAACTCTTTCTGTAAAAAAAAAAAAAAACCATTTCCGTCGAGCCGGATTCGAACCAGCGACCTATGGATATCTGATATTTGCGTCTACAGCCCACCGCTCTACCAACTGAGCTATCGGCGGTCGGTTAAATTGCACAGTAGATATGAATGATTTTTAGAATGGATAATCGCTTTTTTTCAACAAAATGAAACATGACGTTTTCATGTGAGAACTAACATTCAACTCTTTCTGTAAAAAAAAAAAAACCATTTTCGTCGAGCCGGATTCGAACCAGCGACCTATGGATATCTGATATTTGCGTCTACAGCCCACCGCTCTACCAACTGAGCTATCGGCGCCCGGTTAAATTGCACAGTAGATATGAATGATTTTTAGAATGGATAATCGCTTTTTTTCAACAAAATGAAACATGACGTTTTCATGTGAGAACTAACATTCAACTCTTTCTGTAAAAAAAAAAAAAAACCTTTTCCGTCGAGCCGGATTCGAACCAGCGACCTATGGATATCTGATATTTGCGTCTACAGTCCACCGCTCTACCAATTGAGCTATCGACGGCCGGTTAAATTGCACAGTAGATATGGATGATTTTAGAATGGATAATCGCTTTTTTTCAACACTGAAACACGACGTTTTCATGTGAGAACTAACATTCAACTCTTTCTGTAAAAAAAAAAAAAACCATTTCCGTCTAGCCGGATTCGAACCAGCGACCTATGGATATCTGATATTTGCGTCTACAGCCCACCGATCTACCAACTGAGCTATCGGCGGTCGGTTAAATTGCACAGTAGATATGAATGATTTTTAGAATGGATAATCGCTTTTTTTGAACAAAATGAAGCATGACGTTTTCATGTGAGAACTAACATTCACCTCTTTCTGTAAAAAAAAAAAAAAAAAACCATTTCCGTCGAGCCGGATTCGAACCAGCGACCTATGGATATCTGATATTTGCGTCTACAGTCCACCGCTCTACCAACTGAGCTATCGACGGTCGGTTAAATTGCACAGTAGATATGGATGATTTTAGAATGGATAATCGCTTTTTTTCAACAAAATGAAGCATGACGTTTTCATGTGAGAACTAACATTCAACTCTTTCTGTAAAAAAAAAAAAAAAAAAACCATTTCCTTCGAGCCGTATTCGAACCAGCGACCTATGGATATCTGATATTTGCGTCTACAGTCCACCGCTCTACCAACTGATCTATCGACCGTCGGTTAAATTGCACAGTAGATATGGATGATTTTAGAATGGATAATCGCTTTTTTTCAACAAAATGAAGCATGACGTTTTCATGTGAGAACTAACATTCAACTCTTTCTGTAAAAAAAAAAAAAAAAAAACCATTTCCGTCGAGCCGGATTCGAACCAGCGACCTATGGATATCTGATATTTGCGTCTACAGTCCACCGCTCTACCAACTGAGCTATCGACGGTCGGTTAAATTGCACAGTAGATATGGATGATTTTAGAATGGATAATCGCTTTTTTTCAACAAAATGAAGCATGACGTTTTCATGTGAGAACGAACATTCAACTCTTTCTGTAAAAAAAAAAAAAAAAAACCATTTCCGTCGAGCCGGATTCGAACCAGCGACCTATGGATATCTGATATTTGCGTCTACAGTCCACCGCTCTACCAATTGAGCTATCGACGGTCGGTTAAATTGCACAGTAGATATGGATGATTTTAGAATGGATAATCGCTTTTTTTCAACACACTGAAACACGACGTTTTCATGTGAGAACTAACATTCAACTCTTTCTGTAAAAAAAAAAAAAACCATTTCCGTCGAGCCGGATTCGAACCAGCGACCTATGGATATCTGATATTTGCGTCTACAGCCCACCGCTCTACCAACTGAGCTATCGACGGTCGGTTAAATTGCAGAGTAGATATGGATGATTTTAGAATGGATAATCGCTTTTTTTCAACAAAATGAAACATGACGTTTTCATGTGAGAACTAACATTCAACTCTGTCTGTAAAAAAAAAAAAAAAACCATTTCCGTCGAGCCGGATTCGAACCAGCGACCTATGGTTATCTGATATTTGCGTCTACAGTCCACCGCTCTACCAACTGAGCTATCGACGGTCGGTTAAATTGCACAGTAGATATGGATGATTTTAGAATGGATAATCGCTTTTTTTCAACAAAATGAAACATGACGTTTTCATGTGAGAACTAACATTCAACTCTTTCTGTAAAAAAAAAAAAACATTTCCGTCGAGCCGGATTCGAACCAGCGACCTATGGATATCTGATATTTGCGTCTACAGCCCACCGCTCTACCAACTGAGCTATCGGCGGTCGGTTAAGTTGCACAGTAGATATGGATGATTTTAGAATGGATAATCGCTTTTTTTCAACACACTGAAACACGACGTTTTCATGTGAGAACTAACATTCAACTCTTTCTGTAAAAAAAAAAAAAAACCATTTCCGTCCAGCCGGATTCGAACCAGCGACCTATGGATATCTGATATTTGCGTCTACAGTCCACCGCTCTACCAACAGAGCTATCGACGGTCGGTTAAATTGCACAGTAGATATGGATGATTTTTAGAATGGATAATCGCTTTTTTTCAACAAAATGAAACATGACGTTTTCATGTGAGAACTAACATTCAACTCTTTCTGTAAAAAAAAAAAAAAACATTTCCGTCGAGCCGGATTCGAACCAGCGACCTATGGATATCTGATATTTGCGTCTACAGCCCACCGCTCTACCAACTGAGATATCGACGGTCGGTTAAATTGCACAGTAGATATGGATGATTTTAGAATGGATAATCGCTTTTTTTCAACAAAATGAAACATGACGTTTTCATGTGAGAACTAACATTCAACTCTTTCTGTAAAAAAAAAAAAAAAAACATTTCCGTCGAGCCGGATTCGAACCAGCGACCTATGGATATCTGATATTTGCGTCTACAGCCCACCGCTCTACCAACTGAGCTATCGGCGGTCGGTTAAATTGCACAGTAGATATGAATGATTTTTAGAATGGATAATCGCTTTTTTTCAACAAAATGAAACATGACGTTTTCATGTGAGAACTAACATTCAACTCTTTCTGTAAAAAAAAAAAAAAACCATTTCCGTCCAGCCGGATTCGAACCAGCGACCTATGGATATCTGATATTTGCGTCTACAGTCCACCGATCTACCAACTGAGCTATCGACGGTCGGTTAAATTGCACAGTAGATATGGAAGATTTTAGAATGTATAATCGCTTTTTTTCAACAAAATGAAACATGACGTTTTCATGTGAGAACTAACATTCAACTCTTTCTGTAAAAAAAAAAAAAAACCATATCCATCGAGCCGGATTCGAACCAGCGACCTATGGATATCTGATATTTGCGTCTACAGTCCACCGCTCTACCAACTGAGCTATCGACGGTCGGATAAATTGCACAGTAGATATGGATGATTTTAGAATGGATAATCGCTTTTTTTCAACAAAATGAAACATGACGTTTTCATGTGAGAAATAACATTCAACTCTTTCTGTAAAAAAAAAAAAAAAACCATTTCCGTCGAGCCGGATTCGAACCAGCGACCTATGGATATCTGATATTTGCGTCTACAGCCCACCGCTCTACCAACTGAGCTACCGGCGGTCGGTTGAATTGCACAGTAGATATGAATGATTTTTAGAATGGATAATCGCTTTTTTTCAACAAAATGAAACATGACGTTTTCATGTGAGAACTAACATTCAACTCTTTCTGTAAAAAAAAAAAAACCATTTCCGTCGAGCCGGAATCGAACCAGCGACCTATGGATATCTGATATTTGCGTCTACAGCCCACCGCTGTACCAACTGAGCTATCGGCGCCCGGTTAAATTGCACAGTAGATATGAATGATTTTTAGAATGGATAATCGCTTTTTTTCAACAAAATGAAACATGACGTTTTCATGTGAGAACTAACATTCAACTCTTTCTGTAAAAAAAAAAAAAAAACCATTTCCGTCGAGCCGGATTCGAACCAGCGACCTATGGATATCTGATATTTGCGTCTACAGCCCACCGCTCTACCAACTGAGCTATCGGCGCCCGGTTAAATTGCACAGTAGATATGGATGATTTTAGAATGGATAATCGCTTTTTTTCAACAAAATGAAACATGACGTTTTCATGTGAGAACTAACATTCAACACTTTCTGTAAAAAAAAAAAAAACATTTCCGTCGAACCGGATTCGAACCAGCGACCTATGGATATCTGATATTTGCGTCTACAGCCCATCGCTCTACCAACTGAGCTATCGGCGCCCGGTTAAATTGCACAGTAGATATGAATGTTTTTTAGAATGGATAATCGCTTTTTTTCAACAACATGAACCATGACGTTTTCATGTGAGAACTAACATTCAACTCTTTCTGTAAAAAAAAAAAAAAACATTTCCGTCGAGCCGGATTCGAACCAGCGACCTACGGATATCTGATATTTGCGTCTACAGCCCACCGCTCTACCAACTGAGATATCGACGGTCGGATAAATTGCACAGTAGATATGAATGATTTTTAGAATGTATAATCGCTTTTTTTCAACAAAATGAAACGACGTTTTCATGTGAGAACTAACATTCAACTCTTTCTGTAAAAAAAAAAAAAACCACTTCCGTCTAGCCGGATTCGAACCAGCGACCTATGGATATCTGATATTTGCGTCTACAGCCCACCGCTCTACCAACTGAGCTATCGACGGTCGGTTAAATCGCACAGTAGATATGGATGATTTTAGAATGGATAATCGCTTTTTTTGAACAGAATGAAGCATGACGTTTTCATGTGAGAACTAACATTCACCTCTTTCTGTAAAAAAAAAAAAAAAAACCATTTCCGTCGAGCCGGATTCGAACCAGCGACCTATGGATATCTGATATTTGCGTCTACAGTCCACCGCTCTACCAACTGAGCTATCGACGGTCGGTTAAATTGCACAGTAGATATGGATGATTTTAGAATGGATAATCGCTTTTTTTCAACAAAATGAAGCATGACGTTTTCATGTGAGAACTAACATTCAACTCTTTCTGTAAAAAAAAAAAAAAAAAACCATTTCCGTCGAGCCGGATTCGAACCAGCGACCTATGGATATCTGATATTTGCGTCTACAGTCCACCGCTCTACCAACTGAGATATCGACGGTCGGATAAATTGCACAGTAGATATGGATGATTTTAGAATGGATAATCGCTTTTTTTCAACAAAATGAAACATGACGTTTTCATGTGAGAACTAACATTCAACTCTTTCTGTAAAAAAAAAAAAAAAAACATTTCCGTCGAGCCGGATTCGAACCAGCGACCTATGTATATCTGATATTTGCGTCTACAGCCCACCGCTCTACCAACTGAACTACCGGCGGTCGGTTAAATAGCACAGTAGATATGAATGATTTTTAGAATGGATAATCGCTTTTTTTTAACAAAATGAAACATGACGTTTTCATGTGAGAACTAACATTCAACTCTTTCTGTAAAAAAAAAAAAAAAACATTTCCGTCGAGCCGGATTCGAACCAGCGACCTATGGATATCTGATATTTGCGTCTACAGCCCACCGCTCTACCAACTGAGCTATCGGCGCCCGGTTAAATGGCACAATAGATATGAATGTTTTTTAGAATGGATATTCGCTTTTTTTCAACAAAATGAAACATGACGTTTTCATGTGAGAACTAACATTCAACTCTTTCTGTAAAAAAAAAAAAACACATTTCCGTCGAGCCGGATTCGAACCAGCGACCTATGGATATCTGATATTTGCGTCTACAGTCCACCGCTCTACCAACTGAGATATCGACGGTCGGTTAATTTGCACAGTAGATATGGATGATTTTAGAATGGATATTCGCTTTTTTTCAACAAAATGAAACATGACGTTTTCATGTGAGAACTAACATTCAACTCTTTCTGTAAAAAAAAAAAAACCATTTCCGTCGAGCCGGATTCGAACCAGCGACCTATGGATATCTGATATTTGCGTCTACAGTCCACCGCGCTACCAACTGAGCTATCGACGGTCGGATAAATTGCACAGTAGATATGGATGATTTTAGAATGGATAATCGCTTTTTTTCAACAAAATGAAACATGACGTTTTCATGTGAGAACTAACATTCAACTCTTTCTGTAAAAAAAAAAAAAAAACCATTTCCGTCGAGCCGGATTCGAACCAGCGACCTATGGTTATCTGATATTTGCGTCTACAGCCCACCGCTCTACCAACTGAGCTATCGGCGCCCGGTTAAATTGCACAGTAGATATGGATGATTTTAGAATGGATAATCGCTTTTTTTCAACAAAATGAAACATGACGTTTTCATGTGAGAACTAACATTCAACACTTTCTGTAAAAAAAAAAAAAACATTTCCGTCGAACCGGATTCGAACCAGCGACCTATGGATATCTGATATTTGCGTCTACAGCCCACCGCTCTACCAACTGAGCTATCGGCGCCCGGTTAAATTGCACAGTAGATATGAATGTTTTTTAGAATGGATAATCGCTTTTTTTCAACAACATGAACCATGACGTTTTCATGTGAGAACTAACATTCAACTCTTTCTGTAAAAAAAAAAAAAAACATTTCCGTCGAGCCGGATTCGAACCAGCGACCTACGGATATCTGATATTTGCGTCTACAGCCCACCGCTCTACCAACTGAGATATCGACGGTCGGATAAATTGCACAGTAGATATGAATGATTTTTAGAATGTATAATCGCTTTTTTTCAACAAAATGAAACGACGTTTTCATGTGAGAACTAACATTCAACTCTTTCTGTAAAAAAAAAAAAAACCACTTCCGTCTAGCCGGATTCGAACCAGCGACCTATGGATATCTGATATTTGCGTCTACAGCCCACCGCTCTACCAACTGAGCTATCGACGGTCGGTTAAATCGCACAGTAGATATGGATGATTTTAGAATGGATAATCGCTTTTTTTGAACACAATGAAGCATGACGTTTTCATGTGAGAACTAACATTCACCTCTTTCTGTAAAAAAAAAAAAAAAAACCATTTCCGTCGAGCCGGATTCGAACCAGCGACCTATGGATATCTGATATTTGCGTCTACAGTCCACCGCTCTACCAACTGAGCTATCGACGGTCGGTTAAATTGCACAGTAGATATGGATGATTTTAGAATGGATAATCGCTTTTTTTCAACAAAATGAAGCATGACGTTTTCATGTGAGAACTAACATTCAACTCTTTCTGTAAAAAAAAAAAAAAAAAAACCATTTCCGTCGAGCCGGATTCGAACCAGCGACCTATGGATATCTGATATTTGCGTCTACAGTCCACCGCTCTACCAACTGAGCTATCGACGGTCGGTTAGATTGCACAGTAGATATGGATGATTTTAGAATGGATAATCGCTTTTTTTCAACAAAATGAAGCATGACGTTTTCATGTGAGAACTAACATTCAACTCTTTCTGTAAAAAAAAAAAAAAAAAAAACATTTCCGTCGAGCCGAATTCGAACCAGCGACCTATGGATATCTGATATTTGCGTCTACAGTCCACCGCTCTACCAACTGATCTATCGACCGTCGGTTAAATTGCACAGTAGATATGGATGATTTTAGAATGGATAATCGCTTTTTTTCAACAAAATGAAGCATGACGTTTTCATGTGAGAACTAACATTCAACTCTTTCTGTAAAAAAAAAAAAAAAAACCATTTCCGTCGAGCCGGATTCGAGCCAGCGACCTATGGATATCTGATATTTGCGTCTACAGCCCACCGCTCTACCAACTCAGCTATCGGCGGTCGGGGAAATTGCGCAGTAGATATGAATGATTTTTAGAATGGATAATCGCTTTTTTTCAACAAAATGAAACATGACGTTTTCATGTGAGAACTAACATTCAACTCATTCTGTGAAAAAAAAAACCATTTCCGTCGAGCCGGATTCGAACCAGCGACCTATGGATATCTGATATTTGCGTCTACAGTCCACCGCTCTACCAACTGAGCTATCGACGGTCGGTTAAATTGCACAGTAGATATGAATGATTTTTAGAATGGATAATCGCTTTTTTTCAACAAAATGAAACATGACGTTTTCATGTGAGAACTAACATTCAAATCTTTCTGTAAAAAAAAAAAAACCATTTCCGTCGAGCCGGATTCGAACCAGCGACCTATGGATATCTGATATTTGCGTCTACAGTCCACCGCTCTACCAACTGAGCTATCGACGGTCGGATAAATTGCACAGTAGATGTGGATGATTTTAGAATGGATAATCGCTTTTTTTCAACAAAATGAAACATGACGTTTTCATGTGAGAACTAACATTCAAATCTGTCTGTAAAAAAAAAAAAAACCATTTCCGTCGAGCCGGATTCGAACCAGCGACCTATGGTTATCTGATATTTGCGTCAACAGTCCACCGCTATACCAACTGAGCTATCGACGGTCGGTTAAATTGCACAGTAGATATGGATGATTTTAGAATGGATAATCGCTTTTTTTCAACAAAATGAAACATGACGTTTTCATGTGAGAACTAACATTCAACCCTTTCTGTAAAAAAAAAAAAAAACCATTTCCGTCGAGCCGGATTCGAACCAGCGACCTATGGATATCTGATATTTGCGTCTACAGTCCACCGCTCTACCAATTGAGCTATCGACGGTCGGTTAAATTGCACAGTAGATATGGATGATTTTAGAATGGATAATCGCTTTTTTTCAACAAAATGAAACGACGTTTTCATGTGAGAACTAACATTCAACTCTTTCTGTAAAAAAAAAAAAAAACATTTCCGTCGAGCCGGATTCGAACCAGCGACCTATGGATATCTGATATTTGCGTCTACAGCCCACCGCTCTACCAACTGAGCTATCGGCGGTCGGTTAAATTGCACAGTAGATATGAATGATTTTTAGAATGGATAATCGCTTTTTTTCAACAAAATGAAACGACGTTTTCATGTGAGAACTAACATTCAACTCTTTCTGTAAAAAAAAAAAAACATTTCCGTCGAGCCGGATTCGAACCAGCGACCTATGGATATCTGATATTTGCGTCTACAATCCACCGCTCTACCAACTGAGCTACCGGCGCCCGGTTAAATGGCACAATAGATATGAATGTTTTTTAGAATGGATAATCGCTTTTTTTCAACAAAATGAAACATGACGTTTTCATGTGAGAACTAACATTCAACCCTTTCTGTAAAAAAAAAAAAAAACCATTTCCGTCGAGCCGGATTCGAACCAGCGACCTATGGATATCTGATATTTGCGTCTACAGCCCACCGCTCTACCAACTCAGCTATCGGCGGTCGGGGAAATTGCGCAGTAGATATGAATGATTTTTAGAATGGATAATCGCTTTTTTTCAACAAAATGAAACATGACGTTTTCATGTGAGAACTAACATTCAACTCATTCTGTGAAAAAAAAAAACCATTTCCGTCGAGCCGGATTCGAACCAGCGACCTATGGATATCTGATATTTGCGTCTACAGTCCACCGCTCTACCAACTGAGCTATCGACGGTCGGTTAAATTGCACAGTAGATATGAATGATTTTTAGAATGGATAATCGCTTTTTTTCAACAAAATGAAACATGACGTTTTCATGTGAGAACTAACATTCAACTCTTTCTGTAAAAAAAAAAAAACCATTTTCGTCGAGCCGGATTCGAACCAGCGACCTATGGATATCTGATATTTGCGTCTACAGCCCACCGCTCTACCAACTGAGCTATCGGCGCCCGGTTAAATTGCACAGTAGATATGAATGATTTTTAGAATGGATAATCGCTTTTTTTCAACAAAATGAAACATGACGTTTTCATGTGAGAACTAACATTCAACTCTTTCTGTAAAAAAAAAAAAAAACCTTTTCCGTCGACCCGGATTCGAACCAGCGACCTATGGATATCTGATATTTGCGTCTACAGTCCACCGCTCTACCAATTGAGCTATCGACGGTCGGTTAAATTGCACAGTAGATATGGATGATTTTAGAATGGATAATCGCTTTTTTTCAACACTGAAACATGACGTTTTCATGTGAGAACTAACATTCAACTCTTTCTGTAAAAAAAAAAAAAACCATTTCCGTCTAGCCGGATTCGAACCAGCGACCTATGGATATCTGATATTTGCGTCTACAGCCCACCGATCTACCAACTGAGCTATCGGCGGTCGGTTAAATTGCACAGTAGATATGAATGATTTTTAGAATGGATAATCGCTTTTTTTCAACAAAATGAAAAATGACGTTTTCATGTGAGAACTAACATTCAACTCTTTCTGTAAAAAAAAAAAAAAACCATTTCCGTCTAGCCGGATTCGAACCAGCGACCTATGGATATCTGATATTTGCGTCTACAGCCCACCGCTCTACCAACTGAGCTATCGACAGTCGGTTAAATTGCACAGTAGATATGGATGATTTTAGAATGGATAATCGCTTTTTTTGAACAAAATGAAGCATGACGTTTTCATGTGAGAACTAACATTCACCTCTTTCTGTAAAAAAAAAAAAAAAAAACCATTTCCGTCGAGCCGGATTCGAACCAGCGACCTATGGATACCTGATATTTGGGTCTACAGTCCACCGCTCTACCAACTGAGCTATCGACGGTCGGTTAAATTGCACAGTAGATATGGATGATTTTAGAATGGATAATCGCTTTTTTTCAACAAAATGAAGCATGACGTTTTCATGTGAGAACTAACATTCAACTCTTTCTGTAAAAAAAAAAAAAAAAAAAAAACCATTTCCGTCGAGCCGGATTCGAACCAGCGACCTATGGATATCTGATATTTGCGTCTACAGTCCACCGCTCTACCAACTGAGCTATCGACGGTCGGTTAAATTGCACAGTAGATATGGATGATTTTAGAATGGATAATCGCTTTTTTTCAACAAAATGAAGCATGACGTTTTCATGTGAGAACTAACATTCAACTCTTTCTGTAAAAAAAAAAAAAAAAAAACCATATCCTTCGAGCCGGATTCGAACCAGCGACCTATGGATATCTGATATTTGCGTCTACAGTCCACCGCTCTACCAACTGATCTATCGACCGTCGGTTAAATTGCACAGTAGATATGGATGATTTTAGAATTTATAATCGCTTTTTTTCAACAAAATGAAGCATGACGTTTTCATGTGAGAACTAACATTCAACTCTTTCTGTAAAAAAAAAAAAAAAAACCATTTCCGTCGAGCCGGATTCGAACCAGCGACCTATGGATATCTGATATTTGCGTCTACAGTCCACCGCTCTACCAACTGAGCTATCGACGGTCGGTTAAATTGCACAGTAGATATGGATGATTTTAGAATGGATAATCGCTTTTTTTCAACAAAATGAAGCATGACGTTTTCATGTGAGAACTAACATTCAACTCTTTCTGTAAAAAAAAAAAAAAAAACCATTTCCGTCGAGCCGGATTCGAACCAGCGACCTATGGATATCTGATATTTGCGTCTACAGTCCACCGCTCTACCAATTGAGCTATCGACGGTCGGTTAAATTGCACAGTAGATATGGATGATTTTAGAATGGATAATCGCTTTTTTTCAACACACTGAAACACGACGTTTTCATGTGAGAACTAACATTCAACTCTTTCTGTAAAAAAAAAAAAAACCATTTCCGTCGAGCCGGATTCGAACCAGCGACCTATGGATATCTGATATTTGCGTCTACAGCCCACCGCTCTACCAACTGAGCTATCGACGGTCGGTTAAATTGCAGAGTAGATATGGATGATTTTAGAATGGATAATCGCTTTTTTTCAACAAAATGAAACATGACGTTTTCATGTGAGAACTAACATTCAACTCTGTCTGTAAAAAAAAAAAAAAAACCATTTCTGTCGAGCCGGATTCGAACCAGCGACCTATGGTTATCTGATATTTGCGTCTACAGTCCACCGCTCTACCAACTGAGCTATCGACGGTCGGTTAAATTGCACAGTAGATATGGATGATTTTAGAATGGATAATCGCTTTTTTTCAACAAAATGAAACATGACGTTTTCATGTGAGAACTAACATTCAACTCTTTCTGTAAAAAAAAAAAAACATTTCCGTCGAGCCGGATTCGAACCAGCGACCTATGGATATCTGATATTTGCGTCTACAGCCCACCGCTCTACCAACTGAGCTATCGGCGGTCGGTTAAATTGCACAGTAGATATGGATGATTTTAGAATGGATAATCGCTTTTTTTCAACACACTGAAACACGACGTTTTCATGTGAGAACTAACATTCAACTCTTTCTGTAAAAAAAAAAAAAAACCATTTCCGTCCAGCCGGATTCGAACCAGCGACCTACGGATATCTGATATTTGCGTCTACAGTCCACCGCTCTACCAACTGAGCTATCGACGGTCGGTTAAATTGCACAGTAGATATGGATGATTTTTAGAATGGATAATCGCTTTTTTTCAACAAAATGAAACATGACGTTTTCATGTGAGAACTAACATTCAACTCTTTCTGTAAAAAAAAAAAAAAACATTTCCGTCGAGCCGGATTCGAACCAGCGACCTATGGATATCTGATATTTGCGTCTACAGCCCACCGCTCTACCAACTGAGATATCGACGGTCGGTTAAATTGCACAGTAGATATGGATGATTTTAGAATGGATAATCGCTTTTTTTCAACAAAATGAAACATGACGTTTTCATGTGAGAACTAACATTCAACTCTTTCTGTAAAAAAAAAAAAAAAAACATTTCCGTCTAGCCGGATTCGAACCAGCGACCTATGGATATCTGATATTTGCGTCTACAGCCCACCGCTCTACCAACTGAGCTATCGGCGGTCGGTTAAATTGCACAGTAGATATGAATGATTTTTAGAATGGATAATCGCTTTTTTTCAACAAAATGAAACATGACGTTTTCATGTGAGAACTAACATTCAACTCTTTCTGTAAAAAAAAAAAAAAACCATTTCCGTCCAGCCGGATTCGAACCAGCGACCTATGGATATCTGATATTTGCGTCTACAGTCCACCGATCTACCAACTGAGCTATCGACGGTCGGTTAAATTGCACAGTAGATATGGAAGATTTTAGAATGTATAATCGCTTTTTTTCAACAAAATGAAACATGACGTTTTCATGTGAGAACTAACATTCAACTCTTTCTGTAAAAAAAAAAAAAAACCATATCCATCGAGCCGGATTCGAACCAGCGACCTATGGATATCTGATATTTGCGTCTACAGTCCACCGCTCTACCAACTGAGCTATCGACGGTCGGATAAATTGCACAGTAGATATGGATGATTTTAGAATGGATAACCGCTTTTTTTCAACAAAATGAAACATGACGTTTTCATGTGAGAAATAACATTCAACTCTTTCTGTAAAAAAAAAAAAAAACCATTTCCGTCGAGCCGGATTCGAACCAGCGACCTATGGATATCTGATATTTGCGTCTACAGCCCACCGCTCTACCAACTGAGCTACCGGCGGTCGGTTGAATTGCACAGTAGATATGAATGATTTTTAGAATGGATAATCGCTTTTTTTCAACAAAATGAAACATGACGTTTTCATGTGAGAACTAACATTCAACTCTTTCTGTAAAAAAAAAAAAACCATTTCCGTCGAGCCGGAATCGAACCAGCGACCTATGGATATCTGATATTTGCGTCTACAGCCCACCGCTCTACCAACTGAGCTATCGGCGCCCGGTTAAATTGCACAGTAGATATGAATGATTTTTAGAATGGATAATCGCTTTTTTTCAACAAAATGAAACATGACGTTTTCATGTGAGAACTAACATTCAACTCTTTCTGTAAAAAAAAAAAAAAACCATTTCCGTCGAGCCGGATTCGAACCAGCGACCTATGGATATCTGATATTTGCGTCTACAGTCCACCGCTCTACCAATTGAGCTATCGACGGTCGGTTAAATTGCACAGTAGATATGGATGATTTTAGAATGGATAATCGCTTTTTTTCAACACTGAAACACGACGTTTTCATGTGAGAACTAACATTCAACTCTTTCTGTAAAAAAAAAAAAAAACCATTTCCGTCTAGCCGGATTCGAACCAGCGACCTACGGATATCTGATATTTGCGTCTACAGCCCACCGATCTACCAACTGAGCTATCGGCGGTCGGTTAAATTGCACAGTAGATATGAATGATTTTTAGAATGGATAATCGCTTTTTTTCAACAAAATGAAACATGACGTTTTCATGTGAGAACTAACATTCAACTCTTTCTGTAAAAAAAAAAAAACCATTTCCGTCGAGCCGGATTCGAACCAGCGACCTATGGATATCTGATATTTGCGTCTACAGCCCACCGCTCTACCAACTGAGATATCGACGGTCGGTTAAATTGCACAGTAGATATGGATGATTTTAGAATGGATAATCGCTTTTTTTCAACAAAATGAAACATGACGTTTTCATGTGAGAACTAACATTCAACTCTTTCTGTAAAAAAAAAAAAAAAAAACATTTCCGTCGAGCCGGATTCGAACCAGCGACCTATGGATATCTGATATTTGCGTCTACAGCCCACCGCTCTACCAACTGAGCTATCGGCGGTCGGTTAAATTGCACAGTAGATATGAATGATTTTTAGAATGGATAATCGCTTTTTTTCAACAAAATGAAACATGACGTTTTCATGTGAGAACTAACATTCAACTCTTTCTGTAAAAAAAAAAAAACCATTTCCGTCGAGCCGGAATTCGAACCAGCGACCTATGGATATCTGATATTTGCGTCTACAGTCCACCGATCTACCAACTGAGCTATCGACGGTCGGTTAAATTGCACAGTAGATATGGAAGATTTTAGAATGTATAATCGCTTTTTTTCAACAAAATGAAACATGACGTTTTCATGTGAGAACTAACATTCAACTCTTTCTGTAAAAAAAAAAAAAACCATTTCCGTCGAGCCGGATTCGAACCAGCGACCTATGGATATCTGATATTTGCGTCTACAGTCCACCGCTCTACCAACTGAGATATCGACGGTCGGATAAATTGCACAGTAGATATGGATGATTTTAGAATGGATAATCGCTTTTTTTCAACAAAATGAAACATGACGTTTTCATGTGAGAACTAACATTCAACTCTTTCTGTAAAAAAAAAAAAAAAACCATTTCCGTCGAGCCGGATTCGAACCAGCGACCTATGGATATCTGATATTTGCGTCTACAGTCCACCGCTCTACCAATTGAGCTATCGACGGTCGGTTAAATTGCACAGTAGATATGGATGATTTTAGAATGGATAATCGCTTTTTTTCAACACTGAAACACGACGTTTTCATGTGAGAACTAACATTCAACTCTTTCTGTAAAAAAAAAAAAAAACCATTTCCGTCTAGCCGGATTCGAACCAGCGACCTACGGATATCTGATATTTGCGTCTACAGCCCACCGATCTACCAACTGAGCTATCGGCGGTCGGTTAAATTGCACAGTAGATATGAATGATTTTTAGAATGGATAATCGCTTTTTTTCAACAAAATGAAACATGACGTTTTCATGTGAGAACTAACATTCAACTCTTTCTGTAAAAAAAAAAAACCATTTCCGTCGAGCCGGATTCGAACCAGCGACCTATGGATATCTGATATTTGCGTCTACAGCCCACCGCTCTACCAACTGAGATATCGACGGTCGGTTAAATTGCACAGTAGATATGGATGATTTTAGAATGGATAATCGCTTTTTTTCAACAAAATGAAACATGACGTTTTCATGTGAGAACTAACATTCAACTCTTTCTGTAAAAAAAAAAAAAAAAAACATTTCCGTCGAGCCGGATTCGAACCAGCGACCTATGGATATCTGATATTTGCGTCTACAGCCCACCGCTCTACCAACTGAGCTATCGGCGGTCGGTTAAATTGCACAGTAGATATGAATGATTTTTAGAATGGATAATCGCTTTTTTTCAACAAAATGAAACATGACGTTTTCATGTGAGAACTAACATTCAACTCTTTCTGTAAAAAAAAAAAAACCATTTCCGTCGAGCCGGAATTCGAACCAGCGACCTATGGATATCTGATATTTGCGTCTACAGTCCACCGATCTACCAACTGAGCTATCGAAGGTCGGTTAAATTGCACAGTAGATATGGAAGATTTTAGAATGTATAATCGCTTTTTTTCAACAAAATGAAACATGACGTTTTCATGTGAGAACTAACATTCAACTCTTTCTGTAAAAAAAAAAAAAAAAACATTTCCGTCGAGCCGGATTCGAACCAGCGACCTATGTATATCTGATATTTGCGTCTACAGCCCACCGCTCTACCAACTGAACTACCGGCGGTCGGTTAAATTGCACAGTAGATATGGATGATTTTAGAATGGATAATCGCTTTTTTTCAACAAAATGAAGCATGACGTTTTCATGTGAGAACTAACATTCAACTCTTTCTGTAAAAAAAAAAAAAAAAACCATTTCCGTCGAGCCGGATTCGAACCAGCGACCTATGGATATCTGATATTTGCGTCTACAGTCCACCGCTCTACCAATTGAGCTATCGACGGTCGGTTAAATTGCACAGTAGATATGGATGATTTTAGAATGGATAATCGCTTTTTTTCAACACACTGAAACACGACGTTTTCATGTGAGAACTAACATTCAACTCTTTCTGTAAAAAAAAAAAAAACCATTTCCGTCGAGCCGGATTCGAACCAGCGACCTATGGATATCTGATATTTGCGTCTACAGCCCACCGCTCTACCAACTGAGCTATCGACGGTCGGTTAAATTGCAGAGTAGATATGGATGATTTTAGAATGGATAATCGCTTTTTTTCAACAAAATGAAACATGACGTTTTCATGTGAGAACTAACATTCAACTCTGTCTGTAAAAAAAAAAAAAAAACCATTTCCGTCGAGCCGGATTCGAACCA
The DNA here is from genome assembly GCF_987345545.1 of Pholcus phalangioides. Taxonomy (NCBI): domain Eukaryota; kingdom Metazoa; phylum Arthropoda; class Arachnida; order Araneae; family Pholcidae; genus Pholcus; species Pholcus phalangioides. Next base: position 9,540,805 of record NW_028301621.1, read on the forward strand.
GCGACCTATGGTTATCTGATATTTGCGTCTACAGTCCACCGCTCTACCAACTGAGCTATCGACGGTCGGTTAAATTGCACAGTAGATATGGATGATTTTAGAATGGATAATCGCTTTTTTTCAACAAAATGAAACATGACGTTTTCATGTGAGAACTAACATTCAACTCTTTCTGTAAAAAAAAAAAAACATTTCCGTCGAGCCGGATTCGAACCAGCGACCTATGGATATCTGATATTTGCGTCTACAGCCCACCGCTCTACCAACTGAGCTATCGGCGGTCGGTTAAATTGCACAGTAGATATGGATGATTTTAGAATGGATAATCGCTTTTTTTCAACACACTGAAACACGACGTTTTCATGTGAGAACTAACATTCAACTCTTTCTGTAAAAAAAAAAAAAAAAACATTTCCGTCGAGCCGGATTCGAACCAGCGACCTATGGATATCTGATATTTGCGTCTACAGCCCACCGCTCTACCAACTGAGCTATCGGCGGTCGGTTAAATTGCACAGTAGATATGAATGATTTTTAGAATGGATAATCGCTTTTTTTCAACAAAATGAAACATGACGTTTTCATGTGAGAACTAACATTCAACTCTTTCTGTAAAAAAAAAAAAAAACCATTTCCGTCCAGCCGGATTCGAACCAGCGACCTATGGATATCTGATATTTGCGTCTACAGTCCACCGATCTACCAACTGAGCTATCGACGGTCGGTTAAATTGCACAGTAGATATGGAAGATTTTAGAATGTATAATCGCTTTTTTTCAACAAAATGAAACATGACGTTTTCATGTGAGAACTAACATTCAACTCTTTCTGTAAAAAAAAAAAAAAACCATATCCATCGAGCCGGATTCGAACCAGCGACCTATGGATATCTGATATTTGCGTCTACAGTCCACCGCTCTACCAACTGAGCTATCGACGGTCGGATAAATTGCACAGTAGATATGGATGATTTTAGAATGGATAACCGCTTTTTTTCAACAAAATGAAACATGACGTTTTCATGTGAGAAATAACATTCAACTCTTTCTGTAAAAAAAAAAAAAAACCATTTCCGTCGAGCCGGATTCGAACCAGCGACCTATGGATATCTGATATTTGCGTCTACAGCCCACCGCTCTACCAACTGAGCTACCGGCGGTCGGTTGAATTGCACAGTAGATATGAATGATTTTTAGAATGGATAATCGCTTTTTTTCAACAAAATGAAACATGACGTTTTCATGTGAGAACTAACATTCAACTCTTTCTGTAAAAAAAAAAAAACCATTTCCGTCGAGCCGGAATCGAACCAGCGACCTATGGATATCTGATATTTGCGTCTACAGCCCACCGCTCTACCAACTGAGCTATCGGCGCCCGGTTAAATTGCACAGTAGATATGAATGATTTTTAGAATGGATAATCGCTTTTTTTCAACAAAATGAAACATGACGTTTTCATGTGAGAACTAACATTCAACTCTTTCTGTAAAAAAAAAAAAAAAACCATTTCCGTCGAGCCGGATTCGAACCAGCGACCTATGGATATCTGATATTTGCGTCTACAGTCCACCGCTCTACCAATTGAGCTATCGACGGTCGGTTAAATTGCACAGTAGATATGGATGATTTTAGAATGGATAATCGCTTTTTTTCAACACTGAAACACGACGTTTTCATGTGAGAACTAACATTCAACTCTTTCTGTAAAAAAAAAAAAAAACCATTTCCGTCTAGCCGGATTCGAACCAGCGACCTACGGATATCTGATATTTGCGTCTACAGCCCACCGATCTACCAACTGAGCTATCGGCGGTCGGTTAAATCGCACAGTAGATATGAATGATTTTTAGAATGGATAATCGCTTTTTTTCAACAAAATGAAACATGACGTTTTCATGTGAGAACTAACATTCAACTCTTTCTGTAAAAAAAAAAAAACCATTTCCGTCGAGCCGGATTCGAACCAGCGACCTATGGATATCTGATATTTGCGTCTACAGCCCACCGCTCTACCAACTGAGATATCGACGGTCGGTTAAATTGCACAGTAGATATGGATGATTTTAGAATGGATAATCGCTTTTTTTCAACACAATGAAACATGACGTTTTCATGTGAGAACTAACATTCAACTCTTTCTGTAAAAAAAAAAAAAAAAAACATTTCCGTCGAGCTGGATTCGAACCAGCGACCTATGGATATCTGATATTTGCGTCTACAGCCCACCGCTCTACCAACTGAGCTATCGGCGGTCGGTTAAATTGCACAGTAGATATGAATGATTTTTAGAATGGATAATCGCTTTTTTTCAACAAAATGAAACATGACGTTTTCATGTGAGAACTAACATTCAACTCTTTCTGTAAAAAAAAAAAAACCATTTCCGTCGAGCCGGAATTCGAACCAGCGACCTATGGATATCTGATATTTGCGTCTACAGTCCACCGATCTACCAACTGAGCTATCGACGGTCGGTTAAATTGCACAGTAGATATGGAAGATTTTAGAATGTATAATCGCTTTTTTTCAACAAAATGAAACATGACGTTTTCATGTGAGAACTAACATTCAACTCTTTCTGTAAAAAAAAAAAAAAACCATTTCCGTCGAGCCGGATTCGAACCAGCGACCTATGGATATCTGATATTTGCGTCTACAGTCCACCGCTCTACCAACTGAGATATCGACGGTCGGATAAATTGCACAGTAGATATGGATGATTTTAGAATGGATAATCGCTTTTTTTCAACAAAATGAAACATGACGTTTTCATGTGAGAACTAACATTCAACTCTTTCTGTAAAAAAAAAAAAAAAAACATTTCCGTCGAGCCGGATTCGAACCAGCGACCTATGTATATCTGATATTTGCGTCTACAGCCCACCGCTCTACCAACTGAACTACCGGCGGTCGGTTAAATTGCACAGTAGATATGGATGATTTTAGAATGGATAATCGCTTTTTTTCAACAAAATGAAGCATGACGTTTTCATGTGAGAACTAACATTCAACTCTTTCTGTAAAAAAAAAAAAAAAAACCATTTCCGTCGAGCCGGATTCGAACCAGCGACCTATGGATATCTGATATTTGCGTCTACAGTCCACCGCTCTACCAATTGAGCTATCGACGGTCGGTTAAATTGCACAGTAGATATGGATGATTTTAGAATGGATAATCGCTTTTTTTCAACACACTGAAACACGACGTTTTCATGTGAGAACTAACATTCAACTCTTTCTGTAAAAAAAAAAAAAACCATTTCCGTCGAGCCGGATTCGAACCAGCGACCTATGGTTATCTGATATTTGCGTCTACAGTCCACCGCTCTACCAACTGAGCTATCGACGGTCGGTTAAATTGCACAGTAGATATGGATGATTTTAGAATGGATAATCGCTTTTTTTCAACAAAATGAAACATGACGTTTTCATGTGAGAACTAACATTCAACTCTTTCTGTAAAAAAAAAAAAACATTTCCGTCGAGCCGGATTCGAACCAGCGACCTATGGATATCTGATATTTGCGTCTACAGCCCACCGCTCTACCAACTGAGCTATCGGCGGTCGGTTAAATTGCACAGTAGATATGGATGATTTTAGAATGGATAATCGCTTTTTTTCAACACACTGAAACACGACGTTTTCATGTGAGAACTAACATTCAACTCTTTCTGTAAAAAAAAAAAAAAACCATTTCCGTCCAGCCGGATTCGAACCAGCGACCTACGGATATCTGATATTTGCGTCTACAGTCCACCGCTCTACCAACTGAGCTATCGACGGTCGGTTAAATTGCACAGTAGATATGGATGATTTTTAGAATGGATAATCGCTTTTTTTCAACAAAATGAAACATGACGTTTTCATGTGAGAACTAACATTCAACTCTTTCTGTAAAAAAAAAAAAAAACATTTCCGTCGAGCCGGATTCGAACCAGCGACCTATGGATATCTGATATTTGCGTCTACAGCCCACCGCTCTACCAACTGAGATATCGACGGTCGGTTAAATTGCACAGTAGATATGGATGATTTTAGAATGGATAATCGCTTTTTTTCAACAAAATGAAACATGACGTTTTCATGTGAGAACTAACATTCAACTCTTTCTGTAAAAAAAAAAAAAAAAACATTTCCGTCGAGCCGGATTCGAACCAGCGACCTATGGATATCTGATATTTGCGTCTACAGCCCACCGCTCTACCAACTGAGCTATCGGCGGTCGGTTAAATTGCACAGTAGATATGAATGATTTTTAGAATGGATAATCGCTTTTTTTCAACAAAATGAAACATGACGTTTTCATGTGAGAACTAACATTCAACTCTTTCTGTAAAAAAAAAAAAAAACCATTTCCGTCCAGCCGGATTCGAACCAGCGACCTATGGATATCTCATATTTGCGTCTACAGTCCACCGATCTACCAACTGAGCTATCGACGGTCGGTTAAATTGCACAGTAGATATGGAAGATTTTAGAATGTATAATCGCTTTTTTTCAACAAAATGAAACATGACGTTTTCATGTGAGAACTAACATTCAACTCTTTCTGTAAAAAAAAAAAAAAACCATATCCATCGAGCCGGATTCGAACCAGCGACCTATGGATATCTGATATTTGCGTCTACAGTCCACCGCTCTACCAACTGAGCTATCGACGGTCGGATAAATTGCACAGTAGATATGGATGATTTTAGAATGGATAATCGCTTTTTTTCAACAAAATGAAACATGACGTTTTCATGTGAGAACTAACATTCAACTCTTTCTGTAAAAAAAAAAAAAAAACCATTTCCGTCGAGCCGGATTCGAACCAGCGACCTATGGATATCTGATATTTGCGTCTACAGTCCACCGCTCTACCAATTGAGCTATCGACGGTCGGTTAAATTGCACAGTAGATATGGATGATTTTAGAATGGATAATCGCTTTTTTTCAACACTGAAACACGACGTTTTCATGTGAGAACTAACATTCAACTCTTTCTGTAAAAAAAAAAAAAAACCATTTCCGTCTAGCCGGATTCGAACCAGCGACCTACGGATATCTGATATTTGCGTCTACAGCCCACCGATCTACCAACTGAGCTATCGGCGGTCGGTTAAATTGCACAGTAGATATGAATGATTTTTAGAATGGATAATCGCTTTTTTTCAACAAAATGAAACATGACGTTTTCATGTGAGAACTAACATTCAACTCTTTCTGTAAAAAAAAAAAAACCATTTCCGTCGAGCCGGATTCGAACCAGCGACCTATGGATATCTGATATTTGCGTCTACAGCCCACCGCTCTACCAACTGAGATATCGACGGTCGGTTAAATTGCACAGTAGATATGGATGATTTTAGAATGGATAATCGCTTTTTTTCAACAAAATGAAACATGACGTTTTCATGTGAGAACTAACATTCAACTCTTTCTGTAAAAAAAAAAAAAAAAAACATTTCCGTCGAGCCGGATTCGAACCAGCGACCTATGGATATCTGATATTTGCGTCTACAGCCCACCGCTCTACCAACTGAGCTATCGGCGGTCGGTTAAATTGCACAGTAGATATGAATGATTTTTAGAATGGATAATCGCTTTTTTTCAACAAAATGAAACATGACGTTTTCATGTGAGAACTAACATTCAACTCTTTCTGTAAAAAAAAAAAAACCATTTCCGTCGAGCCGGAATTCGAACCAGCGACCTATGGATATCTGATATTTGCGTCTACAGTCCACCGATCTACCAACTGAGCTATCGACGGTCGGTTAAATTGCACAGTAGATATGGAAGATTTTAGAATGTATAATCGCTTTTTTTCAACAAAATGAAACATGACGTTTTCATGTGAGAACTAACATTCAACTCTTTCTGTAAAAAAAAAAAAAAACCATTTCCGTCGAGCCGGATTCGAACCAGCGACCTATGGATATCTGATATTTGCGTCTACAGTCCACCGCTCTACCAACTGAGATATCGACGGTCGGATAAATTGCACAGTAGATATGGATGATTTTAGAATGGATAATCGCTTTTTTTCAACAAAATGAAACATGACGTTTTCATGTGAGAACTAACATTCAACTCTTTCTGTAAAAAAAAAAAAAAAAACATTTCCGTCGAGCCGGATTCGAACCAGCGACCTATGTATATCTGATATTTGCGTCTACAGCCCACCGCTCTACCAACTGAACTACCGGCGGTCGGTTAAATAGCACAGTAGATATGAATGATTTTTAGAATGGATAATCGCTTTTTTTTAACAAAATGAAACATGACGTTTTCATGTGAGAACTAACATTCAACTCTTTCTGTAAAAAAAAAAAAAAACATTTCCGTCGAGCCGGATTCGAACCAGCGACCTATGGATATCTGATATTTGCGTCTACAGCCCACCGCTCTACCAACTGAGCTATCGGCGCCCGGTTAAATGGCACAATAGATATGAATGTTTTTTAGAATGGATATTCGCTTTTTTTCAACAAAATGAAACATGACGTTTTCATGTGAGAACTAACATTCAACTCTTTCTGTAAAAAAAAAAAAACACATTTCCGTCGAGCCGGATTCGAACCAGCGACCTATGGATATCTGATATTTGCGTCTACAGCCCACCGCTCTACCAACTGAGATATCGACGGTCGGTTAATTTGCACAGTAGATATGGATGATTTTAGAATGGATATTCGCTTTTTTTCAACAAAATGAAACATGACGTTTTCATGTGAGAACTAACATTCAACTCTTTCTGTAAAAAAAAAAAAACCATTTCCGTCGAGCCGGATTCGAACCAGCGACCTATGGATATCTGATATTTGCGTCTACAGTCCACCGCGCTACCAACTGAGCTATCGACGGTCGGATAAATTGCACAGTAGATATGGATGATTTTAGAATGGATAATCGCTTTTTTTCAACAAAATGAAACATGACGTTTTCATGTGAGAACTAACATTCAACTCTTTCTGTAAAAAAAAAAAAAAACCATTTCCGTCGAGCCGGATTCGAACCAGCGACCTATGGATATCTGATATTTGCGTCTACAGCCCACCGCTCTACCAACTGAGCTATCGGCGCCCGGTTAAATTGCACAGTAGATATGGATGATTTTAGAATGGATAATCGCTTTTTTTCAACAAAATGAAACATGACGTTTTCATGTGAGAACTAACATTCAACACTTTCTGTAAAAAAAAAAAAAACATTTCCGTCGAACCGGATTCGAACCAGCGACCTATGGATATCTGATATTTGCGTCTACAGCCCACCGCTCTACCAACTGAGCTATCGGCGCCCGGTTAAATTGCACAGTAGATATGAATGTTTTTTAGAATGTATAATGGCTTTTTTTCAACAAAATGAAACGACGTTTTCATGTGAGAACTAACATTCAACTCTTTCTGTAAAAAAAAAAAAAACCCATTTCCGTCGAGCCGGATTCGAACCAGCGACCTATGGATATCTGATATTTGCGTCTACAGTCCACCGCGCTACCAACTGAGCTATCGACGGTCGGATAACTTGCACAGTAGATATGGATGATTTTAGAATGGATAATCGCGTTTTTTCAACAAAATGAAACATGACGTTTTCATGTGAGAACTAACATTCAACTCTTTCTGTAAAAAAAAAAAAAAAAACATTTCCGTCGAGCCGGATTCGAACCAGCGACCTATGGATATCTGATATTTGCGTCTACAGCCCACCGCTCTACCAACTGAGCTATCGGCGGTCGGATAAATTGCACAGTAGATATGAATGATTTTTAGAATGTATAATCGCTTTTTTTCAACAAAATGAAACATGACGTTTTCATGTGAGAACTAACATTCAACTCTTTCTGTAAAAAAAAAAAAACCATTTCCGTCGAGCCGGATTCGAACCAGCGACCTATGGATATCTGATATTTGCGTCTACAGTCCACCGATCTACCAACTGAGTTATCGACGGTCGGTTAAATTGCACAGTAGATATGGATGATTTTAGAATGGATAATCGCTTTTTTTCAACAAAATGAAACATGACGTTTTCATGTGAGAACTAACATTCAACTCTTTCTGTAAAAAAAAAAAAAAAAACATTTCCGTCGAGCCGGATTCGAACCAGCGACCTATGGATATCTGATATTTGCGTCTACAGCCCACCGCTCTACCAACTGAGCTATCGGCGGTCGGTTAAGTTGCACAGTAAATATGAATGATTTTTAGAATGGATAATCGCTTTTTTTCAACAAAATGAAACATGACGTTTTCATGTGAGAACTAACATTCAACTCTTTCTGTAAAAAAAAAAAAACCATTTCCGTCGAGCCGGATTCGAACCAGCGACCTATGGATATCTGATATTTGCGTCTACAGTCCACCGATCTACCATCTGAGTTATCGACGGTCGGTTAAATTGCACAGTAGATATGGAAGATTTTAGAATGTATAATCGCTTTTTTTCAACAAAATGAAACATGACGTTTTCATGTGAGAACTAACATTCAACTCTTTCTGTAAAAAAAAAAAAAAAACCATTTCCGTCGAGCCGGATTCGAACCAGCGACCTATGGATATCTGATATTTGCGTCTACAGTCCACCGCTCTACCAACTGAGCTATCGACGGTCGGATAAATTGCACAGTAGATATGGATGATTTTAGAATGGATAATCGCTTTTTTTCAAGAGAATGAAACATGACGTTTTCATGTGAGAACTAACATTCAACTCTTTCTGTAAAAAAAAAAAAAAAAACATTTCCGTCGAGCCGGATTCGAACCAGCGACCTATGGATATCTGATATTTGCGTCTACAGCCCACCGCTCTACCAACTGAGCTATCGGCGGTCGGTTAAATTGCACAGTAGATATGAATGTTTTTTAGAATGGATAATCGCTTTTTTTCAACAAAATGAAACATGACGTTTTCATGTGAGAACTAACATTCAACTCTTTCTGTAAAAAAAAAAAAAAAAACATTTCCGTCGAGCCGGATTCGAACCAGCGACCTATGGATATCTGATATTTGCGTCTACAGCCCACCGCTCTACCAACTGAGCTATCGGCGGTCGGTTAAATCGCACAGTAGATATGAATGATTTTTAGAATGGATAATCGCTTTTTTTCAACAAAATGAAACATGACGTTTTTATGTGAGAACTAACATTCAACTCTTTCTGTAAAAAAAAAAAAACCATTTCCGTCGAGCCGGATTCGAACCAGCGACCTATGGATATCTGATATTTGCGTCTACAGTCCACCGCGCTACCAACTGAGCTATCGACGGTCGGATAAATTGCACAGTAGATATGGATGATTTTAGAATGGATAATCGCTTTTTTTCAACAAAATGAAACATGACGTTTTCATGTGAGAACTAACATTCAACTCTTTCTGTAAAAAAAAAAAAAAAACCATTTCCGTCGAGCCGGATTCGAACCAGCGACCTATGGATATCTGATATTTGCGTCTACAGCCCACCGCTCTACCAACTGAGCTATCGGCGCCCGGTTAAATTGCACAGTAGATATGGATGATTTTAGAATGGATAATCGCTTTTTTTCAACAAAATGAAACATGACGTTTTCATGTGAGAACTAACATTCAACACTTTCTGTAAAAAAAAAAAAAACATTTCCGTCGAACCGGATTCGAACCAGCGACCTATGGATATCTGATATTTGCGTCTACAGCCCACCGCTCTACCAACTGAGCTATCGACGGTCGGATAAATTGCACAGTAGATATGGATGATTTTAGAATGGATAATCGCTTTTTTTCAACAAAATGAAACATGACGTTTTCATGTGAGAACTAACATTCAACTCTTTCTGTAAAAAAAAAAAAAAAACCATTTCCGTCGAGCCGGATTCGAACCAGCGACCTATGGATATCTGATATTTGCGTCTACAGCCCACCGCTCTACCAACTGAGCTATCGGCGCCCGGTTAAATTGCACAGTAGATATGGATGATTTTAGAATGGATAATCGCTTTTTTTCAACAAAATGAAACATGACGTTTTCATGTGAGAACTAACATTCAACACTTTCTGTAAAAAAAAAAAAAACATTTCCGTCGAACCGGATTCGAACCAGCGACCTATGGATATCTGATATTTGCGTCTACAGCCCACCGCTCTACCAACTGAGCTATCGGCGCCCGGTTAAATTGCACAGTAGATATGAATGTTTTTTAGAATGGATAATCGCTTTTTTTCAACAACATGAACCATGACGTTTTCATGTGAGAACTAACATTCAACTCTTTCTGTAAAAAAAAAAAAAAACATTTCCGTCGAGCCGGATTCGAACCAGCGACCTATGGATATCTGATATTTGCGTCTACAGCCCACCGCTCTACCAACTGAGATATCGACGGTCGGATAAATTGCACAGTAGATATGAATGATTTTTAGAATGTATAATGGCTTTTTTTCAACAAAATGAAACGACGTTTTCATGTGAGAACTAACATTCAACTCTTTCTGTAAAAAAAAAAAAAACCCATTTCCGTCGAGCCGGATTCGAACCAGCGACCTATGGATATCTGATATTTGCGTCTACAGTCCACCGCGCTACCAACTGAGCTATCGACGGTCGGTTAAATTGCACAGTAGATATGGATGATTTTAGAATGGATAATCGCTTTTTTTCAACAAAATGAAACATGACGTTTTCATGTGAGAACTAACATTCAACTCTTTCTGTAAAAAAAAAAAAAAAAACATTTCCGTCGAGCCGGATTCGAACCAGCGACCTATGGATATCTGATATTTGCGTCTACAGCCCACCGCTCTACCAACTGAGCTATCGGCGGTCGGTTAAGTTGCACAGTAAATATGAATGATTTTTAGAATGGATAATCGCTTTTTTTCAACAAAATGAAACATGACGTTTTCATGTGAGAACTAACATTCAACTCTTTCTGTAAAAAAAAAAAAACCATTTCCGTCGAGCCGGATTCGAACCAGCGACCTATGGATATCTGATATTTGCGTCTACAGTCCACCGATCTACCATCTGAGTTATCGACGGTCGGTTAAATTGCACAGTAGATATGGAAGATTTTAGAATGTATAATCGCTTTTTTTCAACAAAATGAAACATGACGTTTTCATGTGAGAACTAACATTCAACTCTTTCTGTAAAAAAAAAAAAAAAACCATTTCCGTCGAGCCGGATTCGAACCAGCGACCTATGGATATCTGATATTTGCGTCTACAGTCCACCGCTCTACCAACTGAGCTATCGACGGTCGGATAAATTGCACAGTAGATATGGATGATTTTAGAATGGATAATCGCTTTTTTTCAAGAGAATGAAACATGACGTTTTCATGTGAGAACTAACATTCAACTCTTTCTGTAAAAAAAAAAAAAAAAACATTTCCGTCGAGCCGGATTCGAACCAGCGACCTATGGATATCTGATATTTGCGTCTACAGCCCACCGCTCTACCAACTGAGCTATCGGCGGTCGGTTAAATTGCACAGTAGATATGAATGTTTTTTAGAATGGATAATCGCTTTTTTTCAACAAAATGAAACATGACGTTTTCATGTGAGAACTAACATTCAACTCTTTCTGTAAAAAAAAAAAAAAAAACATTTCCGTCGAGCCGGATTCGAACCAGCGACCTATGGATATCTGATATTTGCGTCTACAGCCCACCGCTCTACCAACTGAGCTATCGGCGGTCGGTTAAATCGCACAGTAGATATGAATGATTTTTAGAATGGATAATCGCTTTTTTTCAACAAAATGAAACATGACGTTTTTATGTGAGAACTAACATTCAACTCTTTCTGTAAAAAAAAAAAAACCATTTCCGTCGAGCCGGATTCGAACCAGCGACCTATGGATATCTGATATTTGCGTCTACAGTCCACCGCGCTACCAACTGAGCTATCGACGGTCGGATAAATTGCACAGTAGATATGGATGATTTTAGAATGGATAATCGCTTTTTTTCAACAAAATGAAACATGACGTTTTCATGTGAGAACTAACATTCAACTCTTTCTGTAAAAAAAAAAAAAAAACCATTTCCGTCGAGCCGGATTCGAACCAGCGACCTATGGATATCTGATATTTGCGTCTACAGCCCACCGCTCTACCAACTGAGCTATCGGCGCCCGGTTAAATTGCACAGTAGATATGGATGATTTTAGAATGGATAATCGCTTTTTTTCAACAAAATGAAACATGACGTTTTCATGTGAGAACTAACATTCAACACTTTCTGTAAAAAAAAAAAAAACATTTCCGTCGAACCGGATTCGAACCAGCGACCTATGGATATCTGATATTTGCGTCTACAGCCCACCGCTCTACCAACTGAGCTATCGGCGCCCGGTTAAATTGCACAGTAGATATGAATGTTTTTTAGAATGGATAATCGCTTTTTTTCAACAACATGAACCATGACGTTTTCATGTGAGAACTAACATTCAACTCTTTCTGTAAAAAAAAAAAAAAACATTTCCGTCGAGCCGGATTCGAACCAGCGACCTATGGATATCTGATATTTGCGTCTACAGCCCACCGCTCTACCAACTGAGATATCGACGGTCGGATAAATTGCACAGTAGATATGAATGATTTTTAGAATGTATAATGGCTTTTTTTCAACAAAATGAAACGACGTTTTCATGTGAGAACTAACATTCAACTCTTTCTGTAAAAAAAAAAAAAACCCATTTCCGTCGAGCCGGATTCGAACCAGCGACCTATGGATATCTGATATTTGCGTCTACAGTCCACCGCGCTACCAACTGAGCTATCGACGGTCGGATAACTTGCACAGTAGATATGGATGATTTTAGAATGGATAATCGCGTTTTTTCAACAAAATGAAACATGACGTTTTCATGTGAGAACTAACATTCAACTCTTTCTGTAAAAAAAAAAAAAAAAACATTTCCGTCGAGCCGGATTCGAACCAGCGACCTATGGATATCTGATATTTGCGTCTACAGCCCACCGCTCTACCAACTGAGCTATCGGCGGTCGGATAAATTGCACAGTAGATATGAATGATTTTTAGAATGTATAATCGCTTTTTTTCAACAAAATGAAACATGACGTTTTCATGTGAGAACTAACATTCAACTCTTTCTGTAAAAAAAAAAAAAACCATTTCCGTCGAGCCGGATTCGAACCAGCGACCTATGGATATCTGATATTTGCGTCTACAGTCCACCGATCTACCATCTGAGTTATCGACGGTCGGTTAAATTGCACAGTAGATATGGAAGATTTTAGAATGTATAATCGCTTTTTTTCAACAAAATGAAACATGACGTTTTCATGTGAGAACTAACATTCAACTCTTTCTGTAAAAAAAAAAAAAAAACCATTTCCGTCGAGCCGGATTCGAACCAGCGACCTATGGATATCTGATATTTGCGTCTACAGTCCACCGCTCTACCAACTGAGCTATCGACGGTCGGATAAATTGCACAGTAGATATGGATGATTTTAGAATGGATAATCGCTTTTTTTCAAGAGAGTGAAACATGACGTTTTCATGTGAGAACTAACATTCAACTCTTTCTGTAAAAAAAAAAAAAAAAACATTTCCGTCGAGCCGGATTCGAACCAGCGACCTATGGATATCTGATATTTGCGTCTACAGCCCACCGCTCTACCAACTGAGCTATCGGCGGTCGGTTAAATTGCACAGTAGATATGAATGTTTTTTAGAATGGATAATCGCTTTTTTTCAACAAAATGAAACATGACGTTTTCATGTGAGAACTAACATTCAACTCTTTCTGTAAAAAAAAAAAAAAAAACATTTCCGTCGAGCCGGATTCGAACCAGCGACCTATGGATATCTGATATTTGCGTCTACAGCCCACCGCTCTACCAACTGAGCTATCGGCGGTCGGTTAAATCGCACAGTAGATATGAATGATTTTTAGAATGGATAATCGCTTTTTTTCAACAAAATGAAACATGACGTTTTTATGTGAGAACTAACATTCAACTCTTTCTGTAAAAAAAAAAAAACCATTTCCGTCGAGCCTGATTCGAACCAGCGTCCTATGGATATCTGATATTTGCGTCTACAGCCCACCGCTCTACCAACTGAGCTATCGGCGGTCGGTTAAATTGCACAGTAGATATGAATGATTTTTAGAATGGATAATCGCTTTTTTTCAACAAAATGAAACATGACGTTTTCATGTGAGAACTAACGTTCAACTCTTTCTGTAAAAAAAAAAAAAAAACATTTCCGTCGAGCCGGATTCGAACCAGCGTCCTATGGATATCTGATATTTGCGTCTACAGCCCACCGCTCTACCAACTGAGCTATCGGCGGTCGGTTAAATTGCACAGTAGATATGAATGATTTTTAGAATGGATAATCGCTTTTTTTCAACAAAATGAAACATGACGTTTTCATGTGAGAACTAACATTCAACTCTTTCTGTAAAAAAAAAAAAAACCATTTCCGTCGAGCCGGATTCGAACCAGCGACCTATGGATATCTGATATTTGCGTCTACAGCCCACCGCTCTACCAAGTGAGCTATCGGCGGTCGGCTAAATTGCACAGTAGATATGAATGATTTTTAGAATGGATAATCGCTTTTTTTCAACAAAATGAAACATGACGTTTTCATGTGAGAACTAACATTCAACTCTTTCTGTAAAAAAAAAAAAAAAACATTTCCGTCGAGCCGGATTCGAACCAGCGACCTATGGATATCTGATATTTGCGTCTACAGCCCACCGCTCTACCAACTGAGCTATCGGCGGTCGGTTAAATTGCACAGTAGATATGAATGATTTTTAGAATGGATAATCGCTTTTTTTCAACAAAATGAAACATGACGTTTTCATGTGAGAACTAACATTCAACTCTTTCTGTAAAAAAAAAAAAAAACCATTTCCGTCGAGCCGGATTCGAACCAGCGACCTATGGATATCTGATATTTGCGTCTATCGCTCTGCCAACTGAGCTATCGACGTTTGATTTAACGGGACGTTAAATATGGATGATTTCACAATTAAAAATCGCTCTTATAACCGTGTGAATTATGAAGCCTTTATGTTGGAGCCAACATTCAGTTCATTCTATAAAAATGACGGATATCCGTCGAGCCGGATTTGAACTAGCGACCTTGCAACATGACGTCTTCATGTGAGAGCAAACATTCAACTTATTCTATAACGAATGCAGATATTCGTTGAGCCGGATTCGAACCAGCGACCAAGGATATCTGAATTTTGCATCTACAATCCACCACTCTGCCAAGTGAGCTATCAACGGTCTATTAACAAGGTCATTAAATATGGATGATTTCATAATTAATAATCATTTTTTTTCTATAACCTTGTGTGAATGATGAAACCATGATGTGAGAGCTAACATTCAGTTCATTCTATAAAAAAATACCGCTGTCCATCGAGTCGAACCAGCGACCTATGGATATCTGCAACTACAGTCCACTGCTCTGCCAACTGAGCTACTGACTGTCGATCAAAAGGTACATTAAATATGGATTATTCTACAATTGATAATCGCTTTTTTTATAACCGTGGGAAATGATGATCATTGATCATTTTTGTCGCACCACGGTCATTTTCTGCACACAAGGGCTAATTAGACCGGGACATACAATATATTGCCGATCCCGAACGGCAGGCTTGTTTTTTATAATAATCGAGAGGTTGGTGCGCTAACCTCTGAGGGATTGCATGTGAAAGCCAATATTAACTCATTTTTTTAAAAAAAATGCCGATTTGAACCAGCGACCTATGGATATTTGACGTTTGTATCAACAGTCCACTGCTCTGCCAACTGAGTTATCGACGGTTGATGAAAACGCACATTAAATATGGATGATTTCGAAATTAATAATCGCTTTTTTTATAACGAAACGACATATTCATGTGAGACCCAACATTCAGCTCATTCTATAAAAAAATACAGATTTCCGTCGAGAGCCGGTTTGAACCAACGACCTATGGGTATCTGAATCTACAGTCCACCGCTCTGCCATATGAACGGTCGATTAAATGGCACATTATTGATGATTTCGCAATTTGCAATCGCTTTCTTTTTTCAGAGTGCGAAACCTTTGTAAACTATGAAGCGTGCCGCCTTAATGTGTGAGCTGAAGATAAAATTTCAACTCATTGGATAAAAAGACAAATAGATATCCGTCCACCCGGATTCAAATTTGCAATCCTTAGATTTGTGAAATTTCTGCTGTTTGCATCTACAGTCTATCGCTCTGCCGTGTGAGGTATGGATTTAAAGGGAATGAGTGTGCAGTAAATTGCTCGAATGACGAAAGATAGTTGTTCATTGATGAGAACGTACATGCCTTACCTGACCCGCAAGTCCAAATGTGGCCAGCGGATTCAAACATTATTTGGTGTCATATCATTCAAGTGGCCCGCGGCACATTTGCAGATTACTTAAATGACCTGCTTCACAATTCCAGATCATTTATTTGTCCCACGGTGTACTTACAGATGACTGAGATACCCTTCGGTATTGTTACAGATCACTTAATCATGTGATCCGCTACACGTTTTTCTAATCAATGGAATGGCCCTCACTCTCACAAAGTTTGAACATTCTTGCGTTATTTTAGAGGAAGGAATAATTTTTTTTTCGATTCAGACCGACTTCCACGAAACGAGACCAGACTTTTACCAAGAAGAAAACTTTACTTATTAAATTTTTATTTGATAAAATACATACACTTGCGAGTACATAGGATTCGGAATGGCTTATGTTGACATTTCTACGTTGATATTCGGATACTATGTTTGACAGCGTGTGGGTCGTGACGACAATTTTCACTAAAAAAGTACTTAAATTCCAAGGAGTATTTATCGAGTCTCATGCGGCGAAATTCTCTGAACTTCAACTTCAAATCTTCTGTAATCCAATAACACTATGAAGTATATGAATATTTTCGTATTAAACCCACAAGTTCTCCTAAATCCTATAAGATACGGTATTAAAGTTAAAGAAAAATAAAAGAATCGCCGTAAAATTCTTGGCTCTAAAAATTATTGTAAAACGAAATTCGGACGTTAAATATTTTATTATACGAGGTAATTTTAAAAATTTATGATTTCGGGATTGTGATAAATTCAGCGTTGTCTAATAAATAAGATCAAATGTCATGATAAAAATGAATAAAAAACCCAGAATATCATTTTGAAGTACGAATTTCCCTTGAAAATATTTTCCAGAAATTATTGTTTCATATGAGGTGAAATTCAACATAATTGCAATTGATGTTTATGAATTTTTGAATCTTTTTGTGTATAAAGTTTCTCTTCGTAAATTCACTAAAAATAATAAAATACCAAATTTTTTTGAAATATACAGTGGGGGCCTGTAACTTTCAATGACGTATTTAGAGGTTGTATAACCAACTATAAAAATTTTCTCTAGCTTTTGAAAAAAAATTAGAAATTTGTGGATTTTTTGTTTGAAGTATCCTTTCGTCTTCAGAAATAATGGAAAAGAAATCCTGATTTCTTTAATCAGATAGAATTATTTATTACTATACAAAAATTATAATATTGATAGATCTGTTTCAATAAAGAACACAATTACAAAAATGATAATTTGGATATCTTGATAATCCTCGTGTATTAGAAGAAGACACTGAATTTAAGTGAAAAGTAAGAGAAAAAAATTTGAACAAAATTTTCAAATCTCTAGCTTCATTATTTCCTCCCACTGATTTCCTAATTCTGTGGCGTTTGGTCAGAACATGATAATTCCAAAATCACATTTTTGAGATATAAACATTTTCATTGTCATTTCAAAATCAGAAATAAAGCATACACCAAAAGGCAAATTAAAATATCATACGTCAGCATGTTGTTTAGCCGTACGCACGTATTTGCGCATTTATCTCACTTCTAATTAGTTATAATTAGCAAGACTTACTTTTATATCAAAAATCGTTTTTTGGAGATATCATATTCTGACCAAACTCCACAGAATTATCAATTCCTTGTTCTTGAGAAAAGGCCAGCGAATGCGAATAAAATCCTCATTAAGAAATAATAAATAGATTTTATTGGCAAATTGGCTATTACTGTAAGCATGGAAACTGTGATTATCGATGTTCACCTACACACTTTATAAATTAAGCTGTAGATTGTTTTCTGAGACAAACCGAGAATTGATATTGAAAATTAAATTAATCAAGTTATGAACTATTACAATGTGTTTAAAATGTTTTACAACTGCGGACCGGTGAAAATAGTTGAAGTATTTTGCAAGCCGAAGGAAATGGGAGAAATAGTTTTGAGATCGGCAAAAAATAAACAAATACTGTAGGAGAAATTATTTCCGTACTGACAAAAAGTACAAAAATAGAAGAAATAACTTGAGACCGACAAAAAAAATCAGTAAACAGGAGAAATAATTTACAGAAAATCAAAAAGCAATCATACAGGAGAAAAAATATACGGGCCAGCAAAAAACAAGTCAAATAATTTGAGGACCGGCAAAGTAGAAATGGATAAATACGAGAAATATTTGCCGACCGGCAAATGAATATAAACAAGAAATATTTTGCGGACTAGCAATAAATAAATATAGTCGATCCAGCTTATAATGTTCCCGTCTTAAGAACCTTTTTCTGCTTATTACGAAATTTTTCGTTTTCCCAACTTTTACTAACACCCATTGAGATTTCCCGTTTAAAGCATTTTTTTCGTTTACAATGTTTTTCCGTGACGGTTTTTGAAAAAAAAACGTTATAAGCGGTATCCACTGTTAATGAAAGAAATAATTTGAGAGCGGAGAACTGAAAATAAATCTGAAATGAATCAACATGAGAAACAATTTGCATACCGTCAATAAGAAGTAAATGTGAAATGAATAAATAAGACGAATAATTGGCGAACAGACAAAAGTACGTAAATAAGAGAAATAATTTGAGTGCCGGCAAAAATACATAAATATGGGAAATAAATTTGACGGCCGATTCCTTTTCCATTATTTCTATTTTTCTCTATTTTATCTGTTACTTCTCGCCTTCCATTAAGACGACAACATGAAACACACGTGTTTTTAGTTTGAATATAGAATAAAATTAAGAAAATGAGTGTTTTTTCCATGAATATTTTGACAAGGAAAATTTATATTGCAAATTATATGCCTAAAATTAGCATAATTTCAGTGTTTACGCAATTATTATTATTATTATTTTTTTTTTTTTTTAAGGAAAAATTAAACATGTCTGGACGTGGAAAAGGAGGAAAAGTAAAGGGGAAGAGCAAGACCAGGTCTAGCCGTGCCGGTCTACAATTTCCCGTCGGCCGTATCCACCGTCTCCTTCGAAAAGGCAACTACGCCGAGAGGGTAGGTGCCGGTTTTTTTTTTTTTTTTTTTTTTTTGCCGCTGTGGTGGTCGAGTGGTTATAGTGACGGACTCGGGATGCGAGGATCCGGGTTCGAACCCCACAGTGGTGGTCGGCTGAAGTTGGTTTTCTGTGGTTCCCAACTTCAAGGCGCAAATGCGAGCTGATCTCCCCGTTAAAAAGTCTCGCCACAGAGAGCAACAGTCCTACAACAATAAATCATTCAATCATAACACTTCACTCATAGTTAGAAAAACTAGTGGTAGATGGCAGCACTACACATAACAGGCATTACAGAGAAACAACAAAACTTCACGTCAGGTTTCACTACACGTACACGCACATTTCCCGCATGTAACGATTCGTTGGGGGGGTTCCGGGGGGGGGGGTGTGGGCGGGGCACATGTGTGGTGTAGTAGTAGTAGGTAGGGCCTCCAAAAAATGGCTCGGGGATCCATGATGTTCTTAAGTCAGCCACCTTGTTGGGCAATTTGCCTGTTGTGGCGTTGTATTTGTATTTGTATTTGTAAAAAATGACACATGAAATACTACTGCTTATATCAACTTGTTTTTCACACAGAATGTTGTTATAATATTGTTCTGTGCAATGAACTAGAAGTTTTGGAATA
The DNA here is from genome assembly GCF_987345545.1 of Pholcus phalangioides. Classification (NCBI taxonomy): domain Eukaryota; kingdom Metazoa; phylum Arthropoda; class Arachnida; order Araneae; family Pholcidae; genus Pholcus; species Pholcus phalangioides. The sequence goes on from NW_028301621.1 coordinate 9,560,764, forward strand.
CTATAAAAATATTTTGAGGTATGGTTGTTTATGGGAAAAATTCACATTTTTCGTTTAAAAAAAACTTGATATTTTGAATTCCAAATCATGTAAATCAAATAGTTTCAAAGATATTGCTTAGATCCTAGTTCATTGCACAGCCATAATCATATAGAACCCACTGGAAAAAATTTACATTGATATCTTGTAAAGTTTTTGAGATATCATGTTGGCCGCAGACAAGAATAACCTAAATCGCAGTTTCTCAGAAAACGCATTTAATTCCTTGTCCATACTTTTTCCTTCTTTTCCTCTCTTTTTTACGTGGTTTCTTTTGTTTTCCAATCTTTTTCATCTTTTTCCTTATCCTATTATTCTTACTGAAAATATTCTTAATACTGCTTGCTATCTTTCACACGTTATTTTTCAGATTCTTTTATTTCTCTATTCTTCCATGTACACATTTCTTTTCTGTCCATTAATTTTTATTTATATATTTCTTCTCCCTTACTTCTTGTCGTCTATTAATTCTTTAGTTTACTTTTTCCCTTTTATATCCTTTTTTTTTAATGGGGTTTCTTTTATGTATTACTCTTTCTTTATGTATTATATTCTTTTATGTAGTACACTCTTTCTGATTTCTCTCATCCTTTTCTTATCTTAATACAGTAAAACCTCTCTTTTACGGACACCCACGGGACAAAAAATTCATCCGTAAAGAAGGGATGATCGTTAATTAGGGATTTGAAACAAATGCTTTTGTTACACAGTGGGAAATTATTATTTGGCCGTAAAACAGGAGTGACCTAATCTGAGGGGTGATCGTTTTTAGGAGTTTTACTGTATATTTTTATTACATATTTTTCACAGAAACTCGCTAATTTATTTCATTTCTTTTTTTTAAGTTATTTTCATTTTCTCTATTTCTTCACCCTTGCTTCTTTTATTAATTTTTTAGTTTACTTCTTTTTTATCTTTTTTTTTTTTCATGGTCTCTTTTATTTATTCCTTTCTGATCTTTTATCATCTTTTCCTTCCCCTGATATTCTTTCTACATATCTTTCACATCTCTCTAGTTTTTTATTTTCATTTTCTATTCTTTATTGTACACATTTTTTTCTTTTCCTTTCCTATATTTTTTCTTCCTTATTTTTTTCGCCTTGTATAAATTCCCTAATTTGCTTCTCCTTTTCTTTATCCCTTTTTCTACATGGTCTCGTTTATTTCTTTCATTATTTTTGTTTTTCTATCATCTTTTCTTACCTTTTTCTTTCCCATCATCCGTCCCGTATCGTGTATTTTCTCTTTCATCACTTTTTTTTTTAATCTTTTTTGTACATTAATGTTCTTTCTCCATATCTTTCTGACCATCTGTTTAGTATTTTTTTTTTATTTTCTCTTCCTTCTTTTTTTATTTTCTCTACTTCTCTTTTCTTACTTCTGCCCCCTTTAATTTTTTTCTTTTTACTTACTTTGCCCCCTTTTTTACATGGTCTTTTTTATTTAATATTTTCTGATCTTTTATCATCTTTTTCTAGTCTTAATAGTCTTTCAAACCCTCTCTCCAGTTTCTTGTATTTTCTATTCTTTGCTGTGATCTTCTCTTTCTTTTCCATTATTTCTTTTTTCCCCCTTTATTTCTTCTCACGTATTTCCCGCTTTCTAGTAATTCTTTACTACTTCGAACGTAGGTGTCGCGGAGATATAATCGAAGTGTTCAAATTTTCAATGGGATGGACCATGAACTTTTAGTACACCGCCAATCGATTGCTTTTACAAGGGGACACCAGTATCGATTGGTGAGGGACAATGCAAGGCTATGGTGTCGCAGGGGATTTTTCTCTAACAGGGTTGTTAATAAACGGAATAGCTTACCCCCGGGGGTAGTAAATTGTAACACAATTAACACTTTTAAAAAGACATACGATAAACATGTTGGGGTAAATCGAGAAGCTATCCATACTTAGAATAAGAAAACCATAAGTATTCTTTATGGGCATTGTATAATATTTTATCTTGTGTGTATATTGTTTACAATTTTTTTTAAATTGCATTTTTAATTGTTTTTTTTTTTTGAAACCGAGCACAACTCAGGTCTATCGCCATAGGCAATTTACTACCTAGTGAGTAGTGCCGGAAGTGTAAGTGTGTGTACCTAATAGTCTGAGTGCGTATCTAGTGTTGTGTATGATTTTTCAGTACTGCCATCTATATCTCAGAAGTGAAGTGAGTGATGTGTAGTGACTGAATATTTGTACTGTTTGTAGGCCTGTTGCTCTCTGTGGTGAGACTTTTTAACGGGGAGATTGGCTCGCATTTGCGACTCGAAGTTGGGAACCACAGAAAACCAACTTCAGCCGACCACAACTGTGGTGACGGTGGGGCTCGAACCCGGGTTCCCGCGATGCGAGTCCGTCACTATGATCACTCGACCACCACAGCGGCTTTTAATTGGGTTGCTATATTTTTGAAATATATGACATCCATATTTTTATGGGCATCTTTTGCTCTCGCCACCTCGTTGGGCATTTTGCCTGTTGTGGCGTTGTATTTGTATTAAGTTCTTTCGTTCTTTCTTACATACTATCTTTTATTTATTATTTTCCTGAACTTTTTCCACCTTCTCCTTATCTTAATATTCTTACTGCATATCTTCCACATCATCTAACCAGCTTTTATTTTCTGCTCTTTTCAATTACTTCTTTTTTGTCGATTACGTCTCCCTTAGTTCCTCACGTCTAACAATTCTTTAGTTTATTTTTTTCCTCACTACTTTCTTCTGCTACATAGTCTGCTTTATTTATTCTTTTCTAATTTTTTTTTTTTTAATAACATACAAACATATATACAAGCATATACAGAAACACGTTAAACATACACTTTTGACCTCAAGGGACATGCCTGTCCTTCCAGTAGGTCTACAGGGTTTCTCCGTAGATTATTTTTCTTAGCAACAGCCTATTATGGTTTAGGTCGGTTTATAATTGTTCAATATACAGTTTTTTTTTTGTATTTATGTTACAAAGAAATTTTACATACAGATAGATTGTATCATGTGGTTGTATTATTGTTGTAATATAGATTATAGACTGGTATTCATAGAAAACGTGAATATATTGTTATTAGATCTTATGTAATTATTTGTATGATTGATTGTATGGTATAGATTCATTATTTTTGGAGCGGTGTATCTATAACTCTTTTGAAATAACGTTTTATTTGTTTTTGTTTTCTGCACTTTATATATATGTTATTTAATCTAGATGAGGTTCTATTTTGTTTCATTTCTAACCAATTATTGTTTAAGAATGAAAATTTTATTAGTCTATAAGCATAGTTTTGTCTTATAGTTAGCTTATGGCATTCTGTTTTGTTGGTGTTTATTGTGGTGCTTGTTATTTGGGATCTTATCTTGTTATATATATTATCTAGTTTTTGTATATCTATTTGATATGCACCTCCCCAAGCAGTGATTCCATATGTTACTGTTGAATATATCCAAGCATAAAATAAATCTTTTAGAAAGTTATTGTCTATTGTGTCTCTTAGTCTATAAAGAATTGCTGCATATATTCTTAATTTTTTTATTATTTTTTCACACTGTGATTTCCATTTTAAATCATCTTGTATTATTATTCCTAGGTAGTTGTATTCATGTATTCTATATTCATTATTTTCCCGCCCTTATTTTTTTCATCTCCTCTTATTTGCAATACCTTCCTCTTAAAACTTGTCTCTCATGCTTTTTCCTCCTCTCTCTTCTATTTTATTTATAAAATTTCCTCTTATTCTTTTCTATACAGTTTTTTCTCATCACCTATTTCATTTCTTCTCTCTGCATTATCTATTTTCTCTTTATCTTCTTCTATTGATCTAACAATTATTCTTCTCTACATCTCATATTATATAATTTTCTTATAATTTCTCCCTATTTCAACTTTTTTATTAGTCAATACATTCTTTTGTTTTTACCGCTCTGACATGCCTTTTCCCCGGTGATATTTTAATAATAATAACAATTACTATTATCATAAATTAATTTGTACTTGCAGGAATTATTCTTCCATTGTTTTCATGGAACTATTTTTGACAGGAAAAGGAAAAAAGTCCAATTGTTTATACATTTTTATGAAACGAAAATAATGCGCAGATAAAACAATATTCCATGTACTGTGAAAAATCAAATAAAAATAGTGCTAACAGAAAATTTTCATCGAAATTCAAAGGTTAATGCAATATTGGGAGTTATTTTTTTAATATAGTCAATATCGGAATTAATCTGATTTTGCTCGAAGGAAGATTTCATCTAAATAAATCCTTATTTAATTTTCTTTTCCTAAAAACACACATACTGAATTACTTAAATACTGAAATGCTTAATTCTAACCATATTTGAAAAAAAAAATGTTATTTTTGAATATTATTAATTGCTTTAGGCTGAATGTATTCTCGGGATTTTCGAGACCAGAATTATTGAAATTATTTTATCATTTTATTCCAATTTCGCTTTCAGAAAATTTCCTGAACCGTTTAAGGAATGATTCATTACGAATGTGCATTACTATTCATAGTGACAGGATGACCACTTTACTAAAGTCGGAAAGTCATTAAGATAAATGCGGAAGTAATTAACTAGGGTATTGCTGGTTGCTGAAGTGGTTATTAACGTAAAAGCTCGATAATCGACAGACATAAATAGGAATGAAAGAAGTGCTCGCGAAAAAAATATATCATTATTGAATTAAATATGGACCAGAGACGAGCCGTAGACGATTTTTTGTTGAGAAAAATTGAAAGAAAAAGACCTCAGTCAATGAATAGATAGGATTGAGTTGATTAAAAATACTAGCTATAATATCCGGCGCTGTCCGGGTTTTCTTCAATGAGGCTGTTTGGATCACATGATATCTCCCGCTTTCTTTGAGGAACATACAAACCGTGTCTAAGTTAACCAATATGGCGACTCCCTGCACGACTCATAAAAGAAACAAATTTAGATTTAAAGAGACGTAGAAATGAATATTTTTATTCTCATTTTTTAAGAGACACTAGATATTTCGATCCCCCCCCCCGAACTTCAAGTTAAGGCCCGTTTACACGAAGGAAGTGCTTTAGTTGGCAACTTAATTTTAAGTTGCCAAGTACGATACAATGTATGCAGACGATAAGGGCCGTTTACACGGCTTTAGTTGGCAAGTGCACAAGTGATTTAGTTGGTAAGTGAATACGAAGGGTTCTATTTTTTCCAGTTAAGTAGACCTATGCGCATGCGCCAGTGGGCGTGACCAGAGGACACGACCTTCAAGTTTGTTGAAAAATATCTTCGCCATGAATGTTTGTTGGACTATAGAAATGAAAATTACCTTAACAAACAAGCTAAAAATTATTCGATGTTGGAAAAAGGTATGGAATATTCTGTCGACGTGATGTCAGGAGTTTAAAAAATTTTAAGATTCAAAAATATATATCAGGTGTGGAGGATTTATATATTAAAAACTGGAGGGGGGGGGGTTTCGAATATTTCTCTCGTCCAGAATGAATTTGCTGCCATCTGTTGTAAAAATACATGATCAAATATTTAACATAAAGATGTCATCTCTATAGATTAAATTAAAAAATAATAATAATTTCGAAAATTCGGAAATAATTTTTATGTTTAATGAATTTTTATTATTTAATTTTTAACCCTTAGAATTTCCTACGAATGCCAAGAATCTTCTCCCGTATTTCTGGCTTACATAATTCATAATTTATATCCTCTTTAACTTCGATTAAAATATCATGCAATCGATATTTACAACTTAGAGGAGAAATATTTCTCCTCTAAGTATAAATTCTCATATTTATATTTATATCATATATATAAAGTCTCATATTTCTTCTCGATGACTTACATAAGTTTATATGTTGTGTATTCTTTTTCCCCCTCTTAGGTAAGTGGAAGTGAATTAATTTATATTCTTTAAAAAAAAATATCATATAATGTGGCCCTGATCACAGTACTCGTAAGTTCTACCTCATCTTCATCCATCGTTACGAAAGCTATGAGCTTTAAAAAAAGCACCTCTCTAAATGCCAGATAAATAAAAAATTATTATTATTACTCTCCCGCGCGTTGTGCGTCTGTCTCTCTCCGTAGATTTGAATAAACTGAAGCGCGCATGCGCTAACTGCGCTCATCTCCATAAAAATTATCCAATGAGCGTCTACTTACCACTTATCGTGTGGACACTTTCAAGAAGAATCGGTAAGTCAAAATTAAGTTACCAACTAAAGCACTTGTCTCGTGTAAACGGGCTTATATCGAGATCTGCCTGTTTCTGCTTCCAAAACTGCTTAATTAAAGCTGTAGAATTTCTTCGATTTTCTTTACGGGCCTATAATTAATTTTAAAACATCCTAAACTATATGCATTTATGCAGATGAATATCAAAAGACAATACGGGAACATTAATTTTTGTGCTTGAGAAGATATAATTGAAAAGTTGAAATAAATGTGTATGGATATCCAACTCAAAAGTAGGTCCGGCTAATTACTTCATCTTTAATTTTGTGGGATTCGTATATCTCTAAGCGAACTCAATGTTTCAAAAATCAAGAATTCAATACAATTTTTAAAATTATTGACGTGGTGGAAAACTCCGCTAAATTTCCGCATTTCTATAGTAAAATCGGCAATTTTAACATTGATTTCTATGGGGATCATCCTTTGCCTGACCCTCAATCACAAACCATTATAAATTCATAAGCTATTGTTAATATACTGGCTCCTTTCTTTTTGCATTACGCTGTATTGCAAATTTGAGTTTCTTGAATCGTACAATCGTGTAAAGATATGAAAAACCGTTGTAAAGGCATATAAACGTCTGAAACGCATAGCTAGGGAACCACGGTGACCAAAGAAAACATTGTTGAGGCCCAAAAACCATTGTTGCCCGACAGTTTTTTGCCCATTTCGGGCATTTGCCTGCTCTGACGAAATTATAAAGCAGCCTATCGTTCAAGTCGGATCCCATTTGGTATATATGCAAAACTTGGTGACGATCGATATAAAATTGCAGATTTATACAGAGAACACGCACGCACACACACAGAGAGAGAGAGACATATAGACGGTTAAAACTACTACGTAACCGTATATGCACGATGTACACTCCCCCCCCCGTGCGGAATTTCTAACGAATTGGCCTCATGCAGGAACGTGTTGTGTGTTTATATGGGTTACCCTAACGTATTTATGTCTCGTTTTGGGGCTAATTCATCACGCTCAACTTGTCGCATGACAACTCCCCGCGGTCACACTATGTCAATTCGTCGTGCTGCAAACTTTTCGCTGCGTCATTTTGTTGCGATGTAAATTGGAATACCCAATGTGATCCTAATTGCATCCGGAATAATTACACCACTCAAATCACAAGTGAAACGCGAGTTGTTCGAACCAAAATGAGCTACCCGCTCTTGTCAACGATAAACGTCATTCTCTATTTATTTGCCCACGCTGCAATCCTGTATAAGTTCGTTTGAAGCAACTCCCTATCGCTTTGATTCCCGACTTCGCTGCATTAACTTCACGTCATCTGCGAATTTGCTAACAATCCCATCGATACCCTGATAGAGTTTATCGATAAAAAGTGAAAAAAGTATGAGACCAAGGACACTTGTGACAACTATCCAATCAGAGAATTTCCCGTTCGCAATTAGGATAAGTAAACCATTAGAATAAATTAGAGAATAAAAAATTCTAAAAAATTAAGTTTTTAATTTCATTTCTGGATTCTGATTATAAATTATTTGAAGTAAAGAATATTTATAAGTAAAAATAAAAAAAAATCATAGAATTTAATTAAATTGCTCAACAAATCATATTGATGATGATAATTACCTTTCATTTTAATCTTGAGGGCTCCTCTAATATTTTTTTGAACACAAGAAAATGAAAGCTGTATCATTAACACCGAAATTTTTCACTCAATGTTGAAATATGATCATTGCAAAAATAAACTTTTTAACTTTTAAAGTTTCGAAATACTTAATTCGAAATTTTTTAAATATCGTTTGTATGTTCATTAATTATTATTAAATAATGAAATTTTAATGTTAGTTTTAATCCCGAATGATTTTTTCAAGATTACATAAAATAATTACTTTTACTAAAGAATGTGGGTGTGTGTGTGAACACTTTTCTTCATATTTCTTAATTCACTAATTCACGCATCTAAGACAGAAGCCTACATAAAAGATCGCGTGAAGCATGTACAGCGAAGAATCGACGTTGTGACGAATTGTCTCCTCGATAGATTGACGTCACGACGAATTGACAACGTGTCGAAATTGAGCTACTACTACTACCAAACCCCACATGCATCTCTCGTCCATATTCCTCTGCGGAACCTCTAACGAATTGGCATATATTGGAATGTGCGTGTCCGTGTTGTGAAACTAACATGGTTTGTTCCTGTGTAATGCTGCCATATTATATATGTAATGTTATACATATAATAAAAAATATAGTGCTGTCATATCAGTCATAAATTTTTCGAACTATTAGTGAAGTGTAATGATTGAATAATTGCATGTAGGCTTCTTACTCTCTACAACCAATGGAAATGGAGCTGCAAAAATTTTTTTACCGCGATGAACTAGTACTGCGACAAATTACTGTGACCGTGTGAATGGCCGAGTAAGTATGCGATTGTTGCATGAGTACGCATGACCAAGAGAGAGTTGGTGAGATACCAATTAAGTGAGTACGTGTATGAAAGACTCATTCACTCGTTCACTAGCTTATTCAGCCACTCACTTGGTCTCATGTACGGTCACTTGACCGCTGACTTGGCCCCAGTCTGGGGGGGGGGGGAAGAGCTCAAAAATGCATAATTTAAATAAGATTTCCCTCAGGAAATTATTATTCGGTGTTAAAACAGAGGCGATCATCAAGAAAGATTTCAATGAATTTGAAAAAAGAAACTGCAAAAGAAGAGACAACTGTCTACAATGAAGATGTCCCGATTCTCCAATGAATTCAAGTGATAAGAAGATGTCTCGAAGCTTCTTTGAACAAAAGAAACACTTCAGGAGAATCCGTTTGAAAAGAAGCGTATCGTTTTTTTTTCTTCAAGATTGACAAGGATTTAATTACTTGCAAAAGAAAACAACAGACACACTAAGAGAGAGTTTGTATATATATAAAGTTGTGTCTTGGGAAGCGTTTTACAATGATTCTTGTTGAAATGAGCCGTGACAGAATACTGACAGGTGAGAGAGAGAGAGAGAGACGGAAACGTATTATGAAGACTTTGCAAGACCATCAAAGACATTTCAAGAACTCTCTTCCTTTTTATACAGAAAAAATAAATAAATAACCGCGGGCGCTTATTTGGGTGTAGACGGCAACGCACTTTTGCATCCTCTTCAAGAACAAAAACACTCATTGTTGTGTATGTGTGTGTGTGTGTTGTATTTTGTGTATTTAGATTCTCTCGAGAGATCCTCTTGAAGGTCTCTTTCTTTTACATGTAATACAAGATTCGTCGCGAGCTTAAGTTCACAGACCTAATTTATTTTTGAAATCCGTGTTTCTCGGGCTGATGCAACAAGCGAAAGAGGAAAAAAAAAAAAAACCCCATTGCGATACAACAAGCATCAGAACGATTTAAGATGATCCTGGGGTTGGAACTGGTCCAGTGCGGGAGGTGGAACGTCAAACTTCACGGTAGGAATGAAGAGGACGTTTTTTGATGCCACTGAATTATTAAAAGAATGTTAAATATTGAAACATTGATTGATAAAATGTTTAGGTATCAATTTTGATCACGTTAGTCTTCTTAGTGGATAACTCAGAGTCTTCATTTTCGTCCAAATAGACCACGACTCCGGTAAGTGAGCTGTGCCGGAAATATGTGTATCAGGTGTTATGAGTGAAGTTACTGCTGCCATCTATCAATATGTTTCGGATTGTGAGTGAAGTAATGAGGCTATGCCCACACTCATATGCAAAGTCGCAGAGCACGTGTTCCGCGAAAACGTTCTGCGGCAATCGCAGAACAAATTGGGTGTTCTGCGAATTTTCTTCGCAAGTCATAAAACACGTTCACACTCTTATACAAAATCACGCAACACTTGTTCTGCGATTTGTTGCGGGACTTTCTATGTGAGTGTGGACGTGTGGTTTTATGACTGGATGTTTGCATCGTATTAGCGTCTGTTTATCTCGTGGCCAGACTTTTTAACTGACAGAGGGGCTAGCATTTGCGATTCAAAGTTGGAAATGCCAATATAACATCACTAAATCACCGGTGTCAAGCATGAGTGACTAAATCGTTGGTGTCAAGCAAGCATCACTATAACTCAGGTGTCAAGAATGCATTACCGGTTTCCTTCATTTATCACTGCATCGTCGGAGTGATTTATCCATCGCTGCATCGTCGGTGTGATTTATCCATCACTGCATTACCTGTGTCAATATTGCATCACTAAATAGTCGGTGTCATGTTGCACCACTAAATAGTCGGTGTTATGTTGCACCACTAAATAGTCGGTGTCATGTTGCACCACTAAATAGTCGGTGTCATGTTGCACCACTAAATAGTCGGTGTCAAGCCTGCATGGCTAAATCCTTAGAGTCAAGCCTGCGTGGCTAAATCATTAGTGTCAAGCCTGCATGGCTAAATCATTAGTGTCAAGCAAGCATCACTATAATCATCACAAACCAGTATGCATTACTGGTTTCTTCCATCTTCTTCTTCTTCTTACCAGGCAGGGACCTGGCTCTGCCCCGCTAGGGATATTAGCCATTTTACTCATGCATTACCGGTGTCATTTCATCTATCACCGCATCGTCGACCCAATTTTTCATCCATGTCCACATCGTCGGTGTCGAGCACCCATCACTACATCGCGAGTGTTAAGTATACATTACGGGTGTCATTTCATCTATCATCACATCGTCGATTCCATACATTCATAATTGCATCGCCGGTGTCAAGCATACATCACTTCATTGCCGATGTTTCGTGAGTTGCCGGTGTCATTTCATCTATCATTGCATCTTTGATTCCATTTATCCATAACTGCGTCATCGGTGCATCCATCACTGCATCGCTGATGTTAATCATGCATTACCGATGTTACCATCCAAATAAGAATACCAACGACCAAAAGAGATTGCTTTTACCGCGGATGCAGATGCCGGGTGGCGAGAATATGGCCTTAGGAATATACTGCCTTCCGTCAGAACTTGTATAGCCTCCTACGCAAGATTGGCTTCCGCTATTGAAGATTTTGACCTGGCTCCGTGTGCGAAGCGTTTTCCCTTCTGACTATTATTTCTAATTATTATTATTTTATTATTTACTAGCTATAACACCCAGCGCTGCACGGGTTTTCTTTAATGAAGCTTTTTGGATCACGTGATATCTCCCTCTTTGTTTGAGGGACATACAAACCGTGTCTAAGTTAACCAATAGGTCGACTTCCTGCGCGACTCATGAAACGAACAAATCTAGATTTAAAGAAACGTAGAAATGAATATATATTTGTTTCCTTTGTTAAGGTTTTTAAGGGACGCTAAGTATTTCGATCCGCCCCCCCCCCAACAAACTTCAACTTATCCACATCTGCCTGCTTCAGCTTTCAAAAATGCTTAATTAAAGCTCTGGAATTTTTCAATATACTTTGCGGGCCCATAATTAATTTTAAAACATCCTAAACCATATAAATTTAAGCAGTTGAATATCAAAAGACAATACGGAGACATTAATTTTCATGCTTGAGAAGATATGAATAAAAAGTTGAAATCAATGTTATTGCATGGATATCCAACTCAAAAGTAGGTATCAGGCTAATTACTTCATATTTAATCTCCTGGGATTGGTATATCTCTGAGGGCGGTATTCACCGACATGGTTTAAGCTATAGTCACAATTTTTTGATAAGAGATCGACACGGATTGGTTAAATTCAGTGTTTTAACCAATCTATGTTGATCTCTTATCCAAAAATTGTAACTACAGGTTTAAACAATGTCGGTGAATACCGCCTTAAGCGAACTCAATATTTCAAAAATCGAGAATTCAATACAATTTTTAAAATTATTGATGTGACAGAAAACCCCACCAAATTTCTGCATTTCTACAGTAAAATCGGCAATTTTAAAACTGATTTCTTCATTTTCCTGACTCTCAAAGCAATGCTGGTGATGATTATGACGTTTATTCAAAAAAAGCCTCATTACTGGGAGGATTGAATAAAGTGGCAAACCAATATAAAGGCATAAATATTATATATATACTGACAGCGTTGAAGAAATGGCAATCCATTGTAAAGGCATATACATGTCTTAAACGCATTGCTAGGGAATCACGGTAACCAAAGTAAACGTTCCGAAAGTGATTGTTGAGGCCCAAAAACCATTGTTGCCCAACAGTTTTTTGCGCGTTTGGGGCATTTGCCCTGCTCTTCGAAATTTTAAAATAGCCTATCGTTAAAGACGGGTCTCATTTGGTATATATGCAAAATTTGGCGACGATCGATCCAAAATTGTAAATTTGTATAGAGAACATACACACAGACAGACAGAAAATCAATTTTATATGCATAGATATTCACTTTTCCACTGTAAGTGCATTTCATTCCTTCTATGGTTAACGTAAATAAAATCCGGCGCTGCATCGTCGGTGTGAAGTTGACAAACCTTCAGTCGACCACAACTGTGCCACCTGCGGCTTTGTGCGAGTCTATTACGATGGCCACATAACTATGGCAGTGGTGATTTAGGTCAGTGATTGACTCATGCCCTATTTCGACAATCGATACAAGTCCGGTAAGAGCGTATTTGAGGGTGCAGTTTGCATTAAGAGGTATTTGTTATAATCTATGTGTTTTTCTTATCGCTCAAAATAGCTAAAAATTTCAAGTGTAGGTGACACTGCATTGCAAAACCATCAAAACAACCGCAAAATAAACAACTAAAAAGAAACTGTCAAGAAAAAAACAACAACAAAAACTAGCAATTGAAATTTTTATTTAAAACATTTAACCCCCCCTCCCCCCAGTGTACGCTATTATCGATTTGATTCAGCTACTGTTGCACCAGTAAAGGATGAGTTGTGGAGAGAATGTTCTTTTCGGCGAAATAAAGCGATAGGCGTGAGCGTGTTAAGCAGATGCTGCCATCTACTTTTCGAAATACGCAAGTGAAAAAGAAAAATCAACTCTATCACGTTAAATAATTTAATTTTTTTATTCCATATCCTCATTTGCGCGTTTTGGGCCAGTGTAGAAACTTTTCTGCAAGGAAGAACCGTCTCTCCTCGAAGTTGGAAAACCCCAGAAAATCCCTTCAATCGATCACCACTGAGCAACCTCTGTGATAGAAACCCTCGTGGAAGTGTTGCCATTAAGAAGATACTCAATTTCTCTCCAACCAATGAGTTTAATTCTCTTCACAAGTGAGCGAAATGCCATTAATTGCATTAGACAAGGATGAAAGTTTTCAAAGGTGGGTAATTAACCCACATAATTAAGACAGATTAGTTTCTCACGTATAAATTCGGCATTTAATCATCAATTTTTCCGCCCAATTTAACTTCACGAATTGTCGCGTTATAAATGAATTTACGTGAAAAGATTACGGGGACTCATATTTCATCCGATTATAAGACTGGAAAAATGTCCGGAAAGTACTGGAACTTTATCTAATTACTGCTTAAAATTAGTCTCCCATTGTTCAGCCGCTTGGCAGTCGAGAGGACTGTGCAGGTCTGGGTTCGAATTCCGGTTAGGGGTATGGATGTCTTGTCTACTAACACTAACGAATTCCCTGGACAGATCATACGGATTTCTTGGAAACACGTGGATCACGTCTAAAAAAAGAATTGGGGTAGGCTGTGTCACACACACACGCAAAATTTAGCCGTTCAGTGTTCGGACACCCAGGTGTTTTAGCTATTTTTTGGCGCACATTTCTGTTCTATAAGTGTCCTACATCTTAATTCTTCTTGGCGAATAGGAGAATTTCATCATCCCCGAAGCTACATCGGCTAGCTTGCTGGATTACGGATGGCATTGATTCACCACGTTTACATGTTAAGTGTTTATTGTTTCTCCAATAAAGTTCACCATTCAACGCCATATCAGTTTCGTGAATTCCCAGTACCCCTACGTGGCTGCAAGTTGTAGACTCACTCTACTTGGTATCAGCTTTACTGGTCTGGAAGGCTGAAATTCATGCTGCTTCTTCCGTAGTCCACCCTTCTTGTCGTGCAGCAAGTATATGTTACGGTCTAAAAATTGAATCAAATTTTGAATGCGCGAGAAGTTCACACTTGCGCAAAGCCACTCGACGTTGTATCTTGTAGGCGTCTTTCGTTGAGTTTCTTATTCTATTCAACTTGCCAAATATGAAGCATTCTGTTTTTCAAGATATTGTAGGCATGACTTCTCTACCAAGGTAGAACAACCAAGTCTTTTAATGTTGTCGCCTCCTTGGCAAGTTGATCCGCTTTTTCATTTCCAATCTTATGTTGTCGTGAGCGCGTAGGATAAGACGAATACTCTGTATGTCAGGGTTACGTGGACGAGGAGCTTGTATGGCTAGGAGGCCAGATGCGCTATCTGTCAAGCTTGCCACTGGATAAAGCATCTCTTCCGCACGTTTAACAGCATTGAGTATCGCAAAAAATCTCGGCTTGGAATACGCTATTTTCTTTAGCTAACCTTCGACTCCATTGCTCCTCTATTGAACCATCTTCCGCTAGTACCACATACGCGCAGCCAGTAGCCATTTCTGTTTTAGAGCCATCAGTGAATATTTTCTTAGACCCCAAGTAATCAATATTATCAATTCCAAATGGCATTTGAGACTTGGTGAGATCATTGTGGTAGGTACTGATATGAAGCGCCGTCTTAAAGCATGAGTCCACCCGGGCATTGTCCGGGGGGCCTCAAGAGAAGAGGGACCTCATAAAAGTGAGATCCGGTTGAAATTTTCTAGAATTTACTAGGTTGGGCCTCAGAAAAACCACTTGGCCCCGGGGGGGGGGGGCCATAATGCTCTTAAGACGGCCCTGCTGATATGATGGAATTGGTATCATCAGAATTGTATTTGAAATAGCTAACAGACGATAACGATTTCGTCCATTTGAGTTGCAAACTTCTCTGGCGTAAAATAATTTCATTACGAATGCTGGCCGCGAGGCTGTTTGCCCAGACCGGAAGAGGTATCAGTATCGGATTTGTTCATAAATGCCTGTCAAACGGCAACACTGGCTTTTATTTGCGTTGCGAATCTCTCGAGATACAGCGTAAAATATTTTCGTTCCGAAAGCGGGCCATGAGCGTGGTGCCCAGACGGAAAGCGGTATTAAAACAAGAATGATATAATCGCATTCGTGTTAGGGCTTTTTCACACGGAGCGGATGCGGGTCCGGGATTTAGAAATGGTGTACAAACGGAGCCTTTTAGACGATGTGGAATGTGCCCGCAACTCGAAAGTGTTCGTCCGGGACCGGATGGGGTCCACACATGTCGAAACTTTGTTTGCACAAACAGGTTTTGTACATTAGGTTGAATGGGGGGGGGGGGGGTATTCACACGACTCGGGTCCGGGTGGTAATCGCCCGGATTATTAGCTACTTTTAAAGATGATTTTGCATGTGGAATTTGTTTAATTACTTGCCGTAAATACCTTTAATAAACGCAATATGAAGGTCTCTGTTCATTAATAGGATATGTACCCACATACGTCTATCCCTCCATTTCCTTCCTTTTGTCCATACTTTACAATTTTATGCAGTAAAACCTCCCAACAACGGCCACTGATGGGACCGTGAAAATGTGGCCGCTATTAAAAAAAAACACTACAAAATTTGCGATCTATATAACACGCGTAAAATGGTAATCCATTCTCGAATTTATTACGATAATTATATATAATTGATTATATTAATACTGGAATATTATAATGATTGATTAATCAACAGAGCCGCTACTAGAGGGAATCAGGCGGATCCGATGCCCGAGCGCCGGAGCAGAGGAGGTGCAAATTCAACCCTTTAAATTACCCTTCAAAATTACAAGGGGGCGATAAAATACGTACTTGTCCCGGCTTACTAAGCATCTAATTGCAGCCGTTTAATCGATTTACAACCCTATTTTGGCATCCTAAAATTTAGGTTTGCAGTGCTGAGGTGCACAAAAGAAACGGCTTGGGGGAGGAAAAACTGTGATGGATCAAAATGGCGTACCAGCAACCTCAAATAGTTCCACGATTAACTGTACCATATATGCTATATGCTCAATCCGTGATGCGCGGGGCAAATGTGGCTCTCGGAGTCATCTGAAGTGGCCCGCGATCTCAAACCTAAATTTGTAAGAATGAACTTAGCCCGGGATTACACTATAAAAGTTTGATAAAATCACTTTTATAAAACTTGAAAATTCCAGCCAATACATGCTCATAGGTTACATTCGACCCATTATCTTACTGGTTGAATTTTTCAAATTTTGTAAAATAAATTTTAGGAAACTTTTATAGTGTAATCTTGGCCTAAATGGTACATTCTCAGATCACTTTGTCACCTGCAGCACATTTACAAATCACTTAAGTGACCTGGGGCGCTGTCAGGGCCGTCTTAATAGCATCATGGGCCCCCGGGCCAAGTGGTTTTTCTGAGGCCCTACCAGATAAATTCTTGAAAATTTCAACCAAATCTCATTTTTGTGAGGCCCCTGGGCCGTGCTCGCGTGAGCCCATGCGTTAAGACGGCACTGGGCGCTGTTCCAAATTACTTCAGTATAATCCGTGGCACATTCCTACTTGAATTCGCAGAACATTTTCAGATCACTTAAGTGGACCGCAGTACAACTAAAGATCACTTTTAAGTGGCCCTCTCCATTACCTTCAATGTACCCAGCTAGCATTTGCAACCAGGAAAAGAAGCTTCCATAATTCTCTCCCCCCCCCTCCCCCATAGAGTATTTTACTTATAGTTATATGCATATTTTTTTCCGACTCCATGTCCAAAGTTCCGTTCCGTTATTCGGAAATCATTCTTCGGAGATTGTCTGTAATGTGTAAAGTCTGTGGGACGTGTTTGGTTCCAACAAAGTGTGGCTGTTGTTTGGAGGTGGCCGTTACAGGAGGTTCACTACTACTACTACTACTAAACCAAGAGGAGGTTCACTGGGTGAAAACAAAATCAGCCTTTAAGATGCGGCTGTTTCGCCCACAAATATGTGCTCGCGTGAAGAAGAATGCGGATCCGGACCCGCGTCCTCATCCACTCCGTGTGAAAAACAGCCCTTAATGAGATCTATCCGCAGACTCAAAAACAAGATACACTCTGAATAATTCCCGAGGTATGAGCGTGCAAATTATTTTGTTATGCAACTTTTTGCGAATGCCAAAAGACGTACTCACGTCAACCAAAAACTAAACCAGCTCTGTACCTTGAGGTCATAGGCGTACGCAGAATTTTCTCAAAGGGGAGGGAGTTTCAATTTTTTTTTCTTCTGGGGGGGGGGGGGGAGTTACGTTTTTTCCTGCAAAATAACACTATAATCTCGGTTTGAAGGGACAGAACCCCAAAAACCCCCTTTGCGTACTCCAATGCTTCAGTTGCAAATGCGCAAACAACGATCCCTTTGATTCAAGTCAATTGAAAAAATTGAATATTTTTCCTTGTTTTCAGCCCTTCATTGAAGTAATACTTCTTAAACCATAAGATAATAATTTATTTATTTATTTATTTATTATATACAAACCTGTGCAAGGCCAATAGGCTCTAACTCCACAGGTGCACTATATAATAATCGAGGGACCAAAATAATGATTTATCATTACTTAAAAATTGTGGTTAAAAAATGAAAAAAACCAAAAAAGTGATATCACATTGAGATGGACGTAATGTATAGAATAAAATGGAATCGCCGAAATATTCCCGCTGCGAATGATCCGAAATATGAAAATATTCAGATATCGATACCGTCGTAAACATTTCTGCATTTGACGTGAATGGCAAGAGAAGAATTTATTCCTCGTCGAGGAAAAATGAACCATCGAGGAGATTCCAAGGATACATTTTTATTGTTCCTGTTATCGAGAGACTTGACGTCCACTACAGAATCAGATACCGATTGTGACTATTTTGTGCATGTAATCGATTTAAACCGTCGCTGTTTTTAAAGACTGAATTTTCCTGTTACTGGCGCATACATAAGGTTCCCATTGTGATGTTTACATTGACGAATAAAAAGCGCTATTAGTGAAGTGGTTTTACCTCAGTCACGTTTGAAACTTCACGAAGGTTTCGGACGCAGAGGAGATTCGAAAATGTCCAAAAGTTCATGTCCAAAATTCTGTGATTTGCCTTCGTGCATCGCCCTCTACCGACAAAAATGTGAATTGATTCTGTCAGGGGTGCTACCAGAGTCCGGAAAGGGGAAAAACGCTCTCCTCTTAAATCTTAGGAAGCACCAGTATATAGCTGAAACCCCCCCCCCCCTTCACAACGGAATGATGACTAAGTATTTGTTCCCGCGAACGGACGTAGAAATTGATATGTGAGTATATGTCGACCCAGTCCCGAACCCGTAACTAAGAATTTCACTGGGGGAAAGGCATGATTTTGAAATACTGCAAAATCGGATTATTTCATAACACACATATTTCTGTTCTTTCTTCAAATTTTCAACCCGGGACGATTGCTCCCCCCCCCCCCCTACTTTCTCTAGTTCCGGCTCTGCTCCATCCCATCAACTGAAGTTCGTACTCTGTCTTTTTCATCATCGAGACGAAAATTCGAGCAGCTACAGAGAGCAACAGACCCCCCCCCCAACTCCTAAAACAACTGGGATAAATATTCAATTACTACCCGTCATTCACAATTTGAAGTATAGATGGCAGCACAAACTTCACACATTGTGACTAATTACGCATGCGCTCCCTTGAAAGAGGGATAGAAGGGATAGAACTAGTGACCATACGTCCCGTATTTCCCGGGACAGTCCCGGTATTTTCTGTTTTTTTTGGTTGTCCCGACTTTTTGACGAAAGTGTCTCGGTTTTTCCCGTATTTTAAACGAAACCTACTTGAATTTTTATCCTTTATTGAATTCAAAGATTGACATTATTTTTCAACTCATAAATTATTTTATGATACTTACAACTATAAATGAGAATATTAATATCCCACATTTTTGTCTCGGTGAACGTTTTTTTTTTCCGTGGAATTCATTTTAATCCCTGCAATTTGCAGTAATGGTTCATTTCCCACCATTGTGATTTTTCCGTAATTTCAACAATATTTGGCAACTTTGTTTGGTTTTGGCGATAATTGGCGATGTCACGTATTTTCCCGTATTTGGAATCCCAATTTCCCGTATTTCTGTCGAGGAAATGTGGTGAGCCTAGCTAGAACGCAGTAAACTGCAAGTAACGGCCATACATCATGGGTATCACTCGGTTCAGAATATGAGAAGAAGTACCACAAACTTAGACGTCTCCTTAAGATGCCAACCACAAGCACTGGTGAAACGGTGAGATGGAAACTAACAGCGTGAACACCTCCAGGATGTCTTTCTATTGACGACGGCCAAATTACTGAACCACAAAGTATTACTAGAGATAATTATTTGGCATTTTACAGATGGAAATTCAACAGAGGGTATTTTATAAACCTAACCAGTGAGTAAAGCAGAAAAAACCCTAACACAGTGTGTGCGTGCTGCTAGAGTTACGTGCTGAATAAGTGCTGCTATCTGTCTTCATTCTATACCGAAAGAAGGTGTAACGTATTTTGTGATTTATTCCGGCATTCATAAGCTGACCATATTTACTCGAGAAAAATACGTGGAATTGGTATTCGAAATATGGGAATATTACAAATTATCGCCAAAAATGATGCCAAAAGAAAGGAAAGCGGCAAACTCGTACTAAAATCACAGAAAAGTCGCCTTTCGGGGGGGGGGGGAAATGAAGCGCCACTTCATATTTGAGTGAATTTAAAAAATATATATGACGAATATGTGAAATAAATATTCCTATTCGCAGTCGTAATTGTCGTTATGTTATTTCCGAATTGGGAAGATAATTTAAATGATTGACTCGAAGAATAAAAATCAAGTTGGCGTCGTTGAAAATACGTGAAAAACCAGGACATTTTTGGAAAAAAACTCGGGACAGCCAGAAAAACAGAAAGAACCAGGGACTATACGCAAAATACGGGACATGTAGTCAACCCTTGGCATTTATATATTTTCCGAAGGAAGAGCCAAACCAAAATTTGGGGGTGGGGGGGGGGGGAGGAGTGGCAGGAAGTTGGATACCAATTTCAAAAAAATTCCATATTCGCTTAAAAACCCGAGTGTGTTTCAGACGTAATTGCTGATGCAACTCTCGGATATTTACTGAAAAAAATCTCCCAATCAAAAATCTTCAGAAGATCTCCGATGATGCACTGAACAGGCGAATTCGAGGCCTTTAAAAACTTATTTTTGATAAAATTAATTGGAAAGTTCATTCTCCTGGAAAATAATTTTCTTTTAAATAAAACTTCAAAGCAAATTATTATTATCAGTTTTTAAAATAATTTTCACTCTTACATACATTTTTTTTTCGTGGATGTGGAATCCGGATGTTGGAGTTCCCCAAAAATAACTGTCATATACAGGGTGTCCCATAAATTCGTAATTTTTTTTTTAGAAATTGATAAGAATTAAAAGAATTGGTACATTTGGAAGACGTTTGCGAACGTCTCACGAACGGGGGGAGGGGGAGAATTTTTTTTTGGTACAGAGAAAACAAACGTAGTTCAAACTTTTTGCTGATAGAGGGCACTGCACGCGGGATTCTTTCACGGAACCTTTCTTCAATCTCTTCAATGTCCGAAACGTTCGTAAAGCTACAGTCGGTGACTCGTGGCTCCAGTTCTGATGTTGACAGTTCCGATGTCAACATCACAACTTAAAGTGTCAGTAACAGGAAATTCAGAAATGGAAACCTTTATGACTCTGATTTGTATATTTCCAGTGAGTTGTTGCCACGCAGCACCATCTATCGCCCCCAGGTGGGACGGTTTAGAGAGATAGATGGCGTTTTCTCAGCCTAATATATCAAGGAAACATTTTATTTTCTGGATATATTGGCCAATTACTGAAGTTAAGAGAGGCTACTGTCTCTACTTCAGTGCCTCACGCCACAGTGCGTGAAATAAAGGAAGGCAGGGTCGTGTCTCCAGTGGTGTAGATGGTAGCATGCTTGCCCGGTATTCAAGTGGGCCTGGGTTCGAGTCCCGCCGGAGACAAGATGACTTTTCTCTCCGAGTTCACCTCAGCATAATATCCAGAAAATAAAACGTTTCCTTTATATATTGGGCTGAGAAAAAGCCATCTATCTCTCTAATCTCATTTTGTTAAAAACTGAATGCCAAAAAAAATTTCAAAAAATCTTTCAAGAACATCAAATTGAGCGCATCTATCGCTGATTCACGTGAGTAAACAACTCCACGAATGAGCACTCACTTTAAAACCTCGTTTATCTCCAAAAACGATTCGACATTCCAAAACGGAGATGTCGAGTCCATCCTTTTCCCGACATGTCGAAATAATGACAATAATGAAAAAAGCAACCAACCACAGGAAAAACCCATTTTCAAATCCGCAAATATCAATAACGCACGCTATAAAGACACCCGGAAACATTTCAAGCAGAAATTGTCTTCCAGTGGATGACCCATTAGGGTGGTAACCCATGAAAAATATGTCAGACATTTACAATGGCCTTACATTTTTTCATACCCGTCGACGGAAATGGCAGATTGGGCAACCCATTCACAACGGGAAAAATGAGACATTTACTCGCTTGAAGCATTCCGGTTATGGCTCGTCGTTTTGTTTCGCCGACAATTTTCTTGACGAGTTTTCACGCCATGGCAGCCGTATAAAAAAAAAAGATATGTTATTATTCGGAACGTTTCCAAGTAATGTTCAAACATGAAATGACGAAATGTTTCCTAGGAAAATGCCCCTAAAATGTTTCACGCCGATCGATTTGCATAGCGGAAATTTTCCCCTTTCGGAATGTTCATGATGGTCTAATTTCCTCAAGTTTGGAGAAAATCCAGTTTTGGTTTCTCTCTCTTTCTCTCTCTAGATTCTGTGAGTATTTGAGTCGTTTTATTGACGCCTAGAGACTCGGTTCATATGAGTCTAATCACGTGATATATGCTTTTTTGGTAGAATACCGTGCCTGATGAAGCTTGTAGAGATCTGTAGATTCATCTTTGCATCAGCCAGCCGCTAAAAACCTTTCTATGGATAGTAAAGAGTGACGTCATCCTCCGAGAAGTCGCAATCAGGTGGCAGCGTCAACAGTTGTGAGATTCGCCCTGAGTTAGATCCGACGATGTACGGTCTGGTTCAGTCAACATCATATATAAGGGAAGGGGCCGTTCAAGTAAGCAAATATTTAGCCATTTTTGACCTCCTCCCCCCCCTTGTCAGCAAAATTTCGTCAACAGCTCCGCCCCTCTGAATCCAACTCATATTTTCATAAAGGGTGGTTGATGACGTAAGCATTATCCAAACCCCCCCTCCCCCTCTTGTCATCAAAAGTCAGCAAATCGGACCCCCCCCCATTGATGATGACGTAATACTTGAACGGTCCCAATGCCTCCGCGGGAAGCTCGTGACGTCACTGAAGAAAGTCATATTACCCTATAGACTTTGGAGAAAAGCAAGGTTCGGTTTTTTAAACCGGTGTGCAGCATAAAAATGAATTGTTTTTGGCATAAACCACAATTTTTTTTTGCATTTCCATGATGAGCACCGGTACGCATTGAAACAACCGTATTCCGGATCTAATCGCAGAACAGCAGCGTAAACGTAAACAAGGTACCCTTTGCCTAATATCCGGAAAATTACTGTTTCCAAGGTACCCTTTGTTTGTTTCTTTCTTTGAAACCAAGAACAACTCCGGTCTGTCACCATCGGGCAATTTACTATTGATTGAGCTGTGCCGGAAGTGTAATTGTGTATACCTAACAGTCTGAGTGCGTATGTAAGTGTTGTGTGTGAAATTTGTTTTTCTGCTGCCATCTATATACTTTAAGGGACCGTACATGGACGGCCGGATCTGACTCAGGCCAAGCTCACAACTGCTGACGCTGCCAACAGATGGCGACTTATGAAAGGATGACGTCACTCTCCGATATCAATACAAAGGTTTTCAACAGCTGACTGTTGCGAAGATAAATCGGGGAATCGGATTTGTACACTGAAAGGTTTGGACGGCCGGACCTAAGTAGAACCACGTGGCCCGAACCACGATATTACTGCAATGGGAATTATTGTAAACCGATAAGCGTATGGGTAGAAATGTGGGCGGGGGGGGGGTGCGTGGGGGGCATTGACCCCCCACCAGCGTCAAAGGTGGAATTGACTGATCTAATGTATATATGTATATATTAATTGACATCATCATCATCATCGTGCCCCCAAGACTTCCAAGTCTATCCTCGCCTAGAGTAATTATTTTGCCTCTACGACAATTACGTTTATGCCACAAAATAGGATGAGTTTTCCCAACAAAATGTGAGACTTACCACAAACAAGTCTAAAGCCGGGATTTCCTACGAGCAGGTTTCCTGTTCCGCGTGTAACTTGAATCGCCCAGTGTGACACGCAAATTCAAAATCCATTCACCTGCAAGAGAAGCAGTGTGGTGGTCGAGTGGTCTTAGTGACGGACCCGCGTCGCGAGGTCCCGGGTTCGAACCTTACCGTCACCACAATGGTAGTTGGCTGAAATTGGTTGTGTGTGGTTTTCCAACTTCTAGGCGCAAATGCAAGCCGATCTCCCCTTTAAAAAGTCTCGCGACAGAGCAACAGACCTACAAACAGCAAAAATGTAATTCAATCATAACACATCACTCACTTCACTTCTGAAATATAGATGGCGGCACTGTAAAAAAAATCAAACACAACCCTACATACGCACTCAGACTGTTAGGTACACACAGTTACACCTCCGGCACAACTCACTTGGTAGTAAATCGCCCATAGATGGCGATAGACCTGAGTTATGCTCGGTTTGAAAGACAAGAAAGTATGACTGTTCTCCTACACACACACACAGCGCAATACGGCCAGCGACAGCGCTTTACGTCGGGCGTGATTGGCCACCTGCGTCTCGTGTAGTCAAATGCGCCACGCGTTTTGCCGATGTTCTCTTCTTCACTTCTTGTGTGTTTTCTTTACCTTCCCTTTAAAAACCGGAGCATGCAGTCGACACAGAGTAGCTGATGCCAAGGCCATATACTATAATATAGCTGCCCTGATCTGATGCGCCACGCTAGGAAAACACAAACGCGTAGCTAGATTATGTAACACGTTTCTGCCGGCGCGAAATGGTCTAATTCGGTTCACTCGGCGCACAAAAACCTATTCTCTAGGAAAACTCGGCTTTAGGGACATCGTTCTATTCCAAGCATCTGTTGGTTATTGATTTCATGATTTGACTAACGATTGTCCTATTCCTCTGTACGTTCGCGTAGCCGTAACGGAGACATCAAGCACGATGGCATTATTAGTGGTCATCATTACGCCAAGAGAGCCATCTCGTTAACGAAAACCCATCATGAGAAAATTTCGCACAATATATAACGGGGAAGCACCGAACGTCGGATATAATACCTTTTTCTTGAAAGTTGATTTTTTCTGGATAGTACAGCATTAACAAGTAGGAGATTTGTCCATATTATAATATTTCCCTGCAAATATGTGTCCTATATATTAACCCATGAAAAACCTATGACAAATGGATGAAAAATATACAATCGCTCTCGGAAAAAAGAATGAAGGTCCCATAATATCGGTTGATGTCCGATAATTACGCATCTTTGCAACATTTATGCAATTACCTATTGTTGCATTGCTTGCAGAAGAGAACAAAACAGAGCACGACCAGGTTCTGTTGCTTACGGGATGTCAGCAGATCGCCCCGGTGAGCGTGGTCGTGTTGGAGAAAATTTCGAGCTATGACGGGGGAAAATAATTGAAGTGCCTATCGTGGAACCTAAAGAACCCCCTAGTCATGTTCGTTCTCTTCAGAAAGCATGAGCGAGTTTAGACATTTTCCAAAAAGAAAAAAAAACTCAGGTTGTACAATGAATTCAGCGGGTCCTATTTTAGGGCGCCTAGAGAAACCCTTTGGCACATTCAGCTACGAGATTCAGAGCAACTTGTACAAGTATTAGTATGCATAGGAAAGTCACTATATCCTAGAATAACTCACGATCCGTTGATCATAGAAGCATACATCCAATCAAAATAAAGTATCCAAATAACGTGTAGACATCAGTTAGCTTATTCATGTTGCAAAGGGTTGTATAGTTATTAAAAAATAAAAAGAAACAACTTTTTATTTTGTCACCCTATCCAAAACCAAACCCGATTGGCAAGTTATTGCCCTGTCAGTCCTGACCCAGGGGGAAAAATTAACTTTACGGGCGGGATTCGAATCAGCCACATTTCGGTTGCCTTCGATTCCTCGTCGAGCTTTTACTAGCGAGCGCTAGACGTCAGTTTCGATCGGATTATCCTTTTTAAGCACTAGAGGTTGGTAGCCCCCTCCCCCCTCTACTACTTCACCAGACCAGCACCTCATAGAGATAGAGGGCGTCTGCTTGTGCCGTCAGTAAATCAGTATCATCGTTGTGAGGAAAAGAAATGATCGGGTTCAGAATTGGCGATTTCTATGCCCCACATCCAATCACTATGCGGTATTTGTGAGTCAATCAGGAAGATTCTACGCCAAAATAAGAAGAAACGAAAGAATATGTTGTGTTTCAAAATGTGGCAAACTTGCTAAGTAGTCTGAATGATGTTTATGGCAAACACTTTTTACTTTTATTACCAGACGCGCGCCCCACTCCCCATCCGATACAGACATCAGAGCGTTCCCGAAGGTCGGGTACCCCAGGAAAATCCAGGCAATGGCAAACACTGCAGAGGCCTTCTATCTCTAGGAGGTGCTGACCAAACACCAACTCTTAATGAGTTGGAAAACGAATGCACCATCTATCGGTAGCCGCCTCAAGTTCGTTTGGGAAAATATCTTATCCATATCCTCCCTCGGGTTTGAACCTGGGACCGTTACGATTACCTTCAAAGGGGTATACGAGCATCTTACTACATTGGTCGCCAAAAACGACACTACCACGCCACTCGGGTGGCTAGTAGACCCCCCCCCCTACTACTTCACCAAACACCAACTCTGGCCATATCGCTGTATTGCAATTTACTGCCATTAGTGAGATGGGTTGGAAGTGAAGGCACTGTATATCAGTGGTCGCCTCGAGTTCGTTAGGAAAATATCTTATCTATATCCTCCCTTGGGTTCGAACCCGGGACCCCGATAACAACCTTCTCGATGGTAGACGAGCCCACCTTACCACCATGCCACTCGGGCTTTAGTAGACCCCCTGGCACCTTTCTTCTACTATCCGGAGGTTTTTCACTGAAATTCTTCTTTCTATCCGAAGCCAAAGCCCCTACCAAAACCGCCAATAACAGCTTTTGAAAAATCTAAATCAATACCAATTAGCGTTAATGACGTTAGTTATGAGACATAATTGCCTTGAAGTCGCCAAATGTTCCGATGTTCTTCTACATGAATATTAATATGCGTAGAGTCAGATAATTACTTACGCTATGAACGCTCATCTGCTCAAAGCCAATAAATATGTACATTCCTTACATCAAATGAATGTCTTTTAAAACGTTCTGACAAAAGCCATTCGATCACATCTTTTGAGACTCATTCATCAAGGGATTTCGACTCCATTTCTCTAATCGACCACTCATTACACTAATGTCTCGAGTTTAAAACTCGATAATCTGGACACTATCTATAATGACTTTCCATTATTCACAACCTTCAAGGTTGCTTGATCCTAATCAAATTGAGTCTCCATAGGTTCGTTCTACTCAGGATCACTCTTACCTGACGCAGAGCATGGTGGGGAAAACAATAGCGGGGGGGGGGGGGGGGGTAGAATATTCATAACAAAATTAAATAAATACGCAATAACTGTAACTTAATCACAAAAGTTGCTGAAAATTTCGAATTGATGAATCCTCATACAGGGTATCCTGTAAGTGCCGATGCGGCCTTTATCTCATCACCCATCCGTCGTAAAGTTATGACTAGAGTCAAAGAATTGCCCAAAAGACGTTGAAAATTACCTTTCACCAGTTTTGAAAGTGCAAATGCAGGGTGCAACAAAATATTTAAAAAAATCTGAATCTTTATATGCCCCCCCCCCCGTCCTCTAACAAAGTTCCTGCCCGGCACCTCTTGAAGTGCAATATTTGTTGCGATAATTGAATTGAAAAAAGTGGAGAGAAGTTCCTCCTTGCACTCATTAATGCTGTCCTTTCCCAACTTTTCACCGACTTTTGAATTCAAATATCTCAGCGAATATTGCATTTAGGAGCATGGAATTTTTTTGGTTGGTCTCAGGAGATACAGGGGCAACAAATTTCTAATTGGAAGTTAGAAGACAGGGGGACCGTATAAAAAATTAGATTTTCTATTTTGTTACACATTGTATTTCAATTCTCAAAATTGGTTCGGGGTAATTTTTGAACGCCTTTTGAGCATATTTTGAACGGGAATCATACCTCTACGACGGATGGTTGATGAGATAAAGGCCGCATTAGCACTTATGGGACATCCTGTATATAAGGAAGTGTTTGTGTGTGTAACTGATATAAATCTACAGTTTTATTCCGATCTTAATTAAATATTACACGCTTGACCTTCAAAACACGAGGAAGTTCCCTGTCTGCATAAGATTTCAAACCCCCTTCCCCCCACGTAGTGTTACCAGATTCGGTACCACTATAGTGACGGCACTTTCCCCAATTTTCACAATAGATGGCGCCACTATTCTTTCTGACCGATGAAACCGCCCACAACAATAATTTTTCCCAACTAAAACCGAACCGCAAGGAAAAAAAAAAGTCTGGGAATTTCGACGGTTAAATTGGACGATGTGTGAACAAACACTACAAAAATAATCATGTTAATGGAAATATTTGTTTCTCAAAAAAATTGGAAAATTGGGAAAATTTTTTCTAGTTAAAAAAAATACTTCTGGAAATACTTGAAAAGTTTGCCACATTTTGAAACACAGCATCTTATTTCGTTTCTCCTTGTTTTGGCGTAGAATCTTCCTGATTGGCTCACAAATACCGCATAGTGATTGGATGTGGGGGATAAAAATCGCCAATTCCGAGCCCGATCATTTCTTTTCCTCATAACGATGACACGAGCAGGGAATTTTATTTCCCCTGAATATTCTGAGGGAAAATAGACTACTTACTGACGTCACAAGCAGACTGCGGTGGTCCCTTCTTAATACAACACCTTCTATATCACAAATCCTCCGCGCGAAGTTTGTGACGCCACTGAAGTCCTCCATTGCGCCTATAGTCATTGAATTATGCTACAACTACTAAACCGCACATGAGCCTCGTCCATATTCCACTGCGGAACCTCTAACGAATTGGTACATGCGGGAACGTGCGTGTACGTGTAGAAAAACCTGACGTGAAATTTGTTTCTGTGTAATGCTTGTTATGTGTATAGCGCTGCCATCTGCCGCCAGTTTTTCTAACTATGAGTGAAGTGTAATGATTGAATAATTATCGTGGTAGGCCTGTTGCTCTCTGTGGTGAGACTTTTTAATGGGAAGATCGGCTCGCATTCGCGCCTCGAAGTTCGGAACCAACTTCAGCCGACCACCACTATGGCGACGGTGGGGTTTAAACCCCGTTCCTCCCCGACGCGAGTCCGTCACTATGACCACTCGACCACCATAGCGGCATTGAATTATACTGAAACAAAAAGGTAAAGATTTCGTCGGCCTGCCTTGTCCAACGGCTACAGGTGAAATGGACGACTTCAGTGACGTCAAAGCTTCGCGCGGATAGAAGGTGTTGCTTAAGAGCGGCACTGCACTTACTTGAATTCCAACGATTGTTTTTCGAGAGACGTAAAAAAACCACGATCCCACGTTAAGGAATGTTTAACCAATCTCGTCCAAAACAATCTAGAATAAATATGTTTCTCATCAGAATCTCAGAAAGTAATAATCCCATAAAAAAAAAAAAAAAACATTCTCCCCATTAACTTCAGTAAATGAGAATGGCAACACACACTTATTTCTTCCCAACTATTAGAAAAACACTTCGTTGTAAACTGAAGAGGAAAAAAAAGAAACGATTCTCTAATGATTTCTCACAGAAAAAGGAAACTACGCCAGATGTGTGTGTGTGTAGCTGTATAAATGCAATTCATATCAAGAACATACGTAAGAAAGCGAAAAGAAACAGCCAAAAGAAATGAGCACTTAATCTCAGTTGGGAGCTCCTACAGCAACGATCTTTTCTCGATATATTTTTAGTTTCCCGTGCGGAAAAAAAGATCTTTTTGGTTGATGTCTTATATTTGCAGGAAAAGATTATAGGAAGAGCCAAAAATCTCTGATTTGATATCTCCTCTAGGTTACCGAGTCCAAAAAAAAAAGACACTAATGATAGGCTTCTCTACCTAGAATCTAGCAATAAGATATGAGTGAGTTCTTATCATATTACATAGGGAATATTGGAATGTATGGTGCGTGTGTAAACGTTTCTGAATGGTTTTATGCGTTTATCCGTAAACATCGATATGAGGATCGATTACGTATCAACTTTTTACTTATGATTTGATACTAGAAATCCTATTCCGTGGAGATTCTGTAGGCTCTTTTGGTTATGTAAAGAAAGAAAGACGTTCTTTCTCACTTCGTTAATACAATGTACAGGGTGTACTGTAAATGCTAATTTCGGTCTTTATCTCATCATCCATCCGTTGTAAAGAAAAGGCGTTCAAAAATTACACTGTACCAGTTTTGAGAGTGTAAATATAGTGTCACAGTGTACAGTGTAATTTTTGAACGCCTTTTGAGTACAACGCCTTTTCTTTACAACGGATGGATGATGAGATAAAGACCGAAATTAGCATTTACAGTACACCCTGTACATTGTATTAACGAAGTGAGAAAGGACGTCTTTCTTTCTTTACATAACCAAAAGAGTCTACAGAATCTCCACAGAATAGGATTTCTAGTATCAAATCATAAGTAAAAATGTCAATTCATATATAGCCTACATATATACATTAGATCAGCCGACTCCATTTTTGACGCTGGGGGGGAGGCAATGCCCCCCACGCCCCCGAATCTCCGTCCATGTACAGTGTGTAACAAAATAAAATAAAAAAATCTACATTTTTATACGGTCCCCTTGCCCTCTAACTTCCAATTAGGAAGTTATTGCCTTGTCTCTCCCTCAACAGAAAAAAAAACAAATCCATGTTTACATGTGCAATATTCGCTGAGACATTCGAATTAGAAAAACGGAGTAAAGTTGGGAAAGGACAGCGTGAATGAGGGAAAGGACCGTTGCGTTCGTTAGTTTTTGCTGTTTTCTCATAACTTTTTTCTACGATTTTTGAATTCAAATATCGTAGCGAATATCGCACTTCAAAATATAGAATTTCTTTTTTTGTTGGAATCAGGAGAGACAGAGCAACAACATTCTAGTTGGAAATTAGAGTACAGGGGGGACCATGTAAAAATTCAGTTTTTTTTAAATTTTGTATTTTCACTCTCAAAACTGGTACATGGTAATTTTTGAAGTATTTTTCGAATTGAAATTATATCTCTACAACGGGTGGTTGATGAGATAATAGTCAAAATTTGTATTTATAGGACACCATGTAACCATGCTACAGGTACCATTGTAACGCCACTTATGGTTTTTTTTTTACTGCGCCAATCACTTTGAATTCGTAAAATAGAGTGTTGCCATTTCAGTTTTCCGAAATGTTGTTCCTATAACCGTAACCGCGAGAGCTAGAATTTTGTTCCTCGCTCGTTCTCGAGCACATACTCTGAAACAACTATGTCTCGAATTTCAATCGCCGTCATTAGGGGAATCGTATATCAGCTGAGTTATTGAACCGCCACTGGCTATCGACCACTTATACTACTGTTTTAGCTTAATTGAGTTACTATTATGCAATGAGAAAACCTTTTTTTTGTAAGCTGACTGGCTACCTTCAAATGACGAGATTTTGGAAAATTCCCGAATATTGAGTTACTAATTTATTTTCAAAAGTTTTGTTCACAGAATCCAAGACTGTTTTGCTTTTTGCAACAAGTAAAAACAAAGCTAAATCATACGGTATAATGATCTCAAATGCAACAGAAACACTTTCCAAAAGCTTTTTTGTGAAGTTTCATTTTTTTGTTAATTTATTGCATTCAAAACTCAATTTCTCAATATATATATATATACAGGGTGATTATAAAAAAACTATCCCGACATATGGGCCCCTAACTATCACACCATTCACAGAAACTGAATGAAATTTTGGCATAAGGTATTTTGATGTATGCGCTCAAGAATGATAAGGAAAACAACAGTGTCACTCTAACAGTTACAGTTACAGTGAGAAAATTTCGAAAATATCAAATGGCAACACTAAGTTTTTTGTATTGGAATGCGATCTCCATTGTGAAAAACCCTAAATAGCGTTCGAACGGCAACTGTAGCATGGAAATCACCGGCGGTAGATAGGCTAAAAGTGAGGACAACCAATAAGGACAGAGAAGCAGCATAAAATAAAGCATTTTATTGTGTGTTCACAAATTTTCCACATGACCTTGTGGAGGACTAATCAGGCCTTGTGGGATCTCAGCCGAAGAAACGGTGTGACGAATGAAACGAACATTAATGCTCTGGTGCACGGCAAAGTCCTTTTTCCTTGCCTAGCTCCGGGGATTTCCGTGCTACAGGTGCCGCCATTCCAACGCTATTTAGTGTTTTTCAGTATGGAGATCGCATTCCAATACAAAAAACTTGGTGTTGCCATTTGATATTTTCGAAATTTTCTCACTGTAACCGTAACTGTTAGAGTGACACTGTTGTTTTCTATATCATTCTTGAGCGCATACCTCAAAATACCTTATTCCAAAATTTCATTCAGTTTCTGTGAATGGTATGATAGTTAGGGGCCCATATGTCGGGATAGTTTTTTTATAATCACCCCGTATATATATAATTTTGTTCTTAAACCCCCCCCCCCACCCCAGACTTTGAAGTCTGGGGGGTTGGGGAGGGCACGATGATTTTTGGGGAAGGGATTATGATGTCAATTCATATATACGGAAATACATTAAATCAGTCGGCTTTACCTTTGACGCTGGTATCTCCGCCCATGATTGTGTTGCATTGCGAAAAGACGTAAGGGAACAAGCACTTTTATTTAAGGCGTGCTTTTAGAAACGTTTCTGCCATTTCAGCCATTCTCTGTGGTGTTTCCCCCTAATGGGGGACTAATCTAACCCAGAATGGCCTTGTTTCTTCAAATCATTTTTCTACTTTGTTTCGACTGAATATTTCAAATTACATTCTGAAAGTAATGGCATTTGAAAGTAATTGCATTTTGAAAGTAAAAAAAGGGGCGAAGAATCTAACAGGTATAATATGGTCTCGATATGAGCCACCAGACCAACCATGACACCGATAAGCTACTTTACTGCACACTAACTTTTGTCATATATCGCCATACGGCAATTTCCAACCAGTCGAGTTGGGGGTGGGGAATGAAGGCGCCATCTATCGGTGGTTGCCTCAGGCTTGGTAGGTAAGGAACTTGTTTCTGATGGTGTTTGTCCAGATTCGAACCCGGGGACCTTGACGGTAACCTTCACAGGGGGAGGGGGGATATAAGCTGGTTCGTCTCAGTCTCGATATAAGCCCGCCTACTCACGTCTTTCGGTAATTGAATTGGCTGAATGCATATGGTAATCCTTGTTAAACCTCGCTTTTCCCGTCATGACGGGAACAGTCCAGATCCCCAACATTCAAATATCTGCTGTCCCTAGGGTTTAGCGACATGCCGGCTTTAGTGTTTATGTTAAAATACAAGGTGAAAGTCTGGACAGTCCCCCCGTAAATATACGGCCACATTATAATTGTCACATATAATTGACCGTCATTGTCTCTAGACTTCAGGCACAGCCACGTCTCACAAATTTTTGTGACACTTAATACTTTTCACAGTGCCTAGATTTGAGACACTGGTCACTGGTTCACATTGCCTTGGCTTCAGGAAACTTGTCATTTCTACCCTTTTCTGAGACTTAAAATTAAAACGAACAAACAGCAAATTACAACATACAAATATACGTATAATACAATATACAAATACAAACATATGTTAAACGACACAAAAAACACACACACACACACATATAATACATACACTATGTAGCCCCAAGGGACTATGAATTCTTTCCTGCAGGCTTATATGTTTTTTATTACATGATTTTCTCCCTCAGCACAACAGCTCTTTTCTTCATTAGATGTGTTTTAGTATATAATTAATATGAATTGGTGCAATAATTTTTTCAAAGTACTGCATTAATATCTGTGTTTTTGATCATAATAAAGACATTGTAATCTGTATTTTTATTATTATTTGTGTAATTACTAGAGTAGATGAAGTTCATTATTTTCGGTGCGGTGTAACAAAAACTTTTTTGAAATGATGTTTTGTTACTTTTAGGCACTTGATAGATATTTTTATATCTATTCGAGGTTCTATTTTCATTTTTTACTAACCATTCTTCGTTCTTGATGATAAATTTATAAATTCTGTACATGTAGTTCTGTCTCAGTGTCAATGTGTGGCACTGTATGGTTTTTGTTTTCTGTTGGAACATTTATTAATTCCTCTTAATTTATTGTAAAGATTGCCTAGATTGCGTATGTTTTCATAATATTCTCCTCCCCAGACACATATTCCGTAATTTATATTTGAATAAAGCCACGCATAGAAGATATCTTTCAAGAAATTATTATCAACTATGTATTTAATTTTATAAATCACTCCTGAATACATTCTGAGTTTTTTTTTTTTATCATTTTTCCACTATGTATGTTCCATTTCAGGTTATCTTGTATAATTATTCCTAAGTATTCATAATTGAACACTCTACCTATTTCTTCACAATTGCATACTGATATAGTTTGAGATTGGCAGTGAGTGTGTAATTTTAGGTGAATTTCTGTACTTGTCATTTATATTTCTTGTTTTCGTGCACATAAATTTAGTTTTTTGTGTATTTATTTTTAATTTGTGTTTAATTAGCCAGTGATTTATTTTTGTTTTAGGTCTTTCTCTGTTCTTTTAACCAAACTATGTGTTTCTGTATCCTCGACATATAAAACTGTGACTTCTTTCATTGCCTAGACTTCAGGCACTGGAGACTTCTAACAGTGCCCAGACTTCAGGCACTAAAGACTTTCTTTGAGAACATTTCTTTGACACAAAGCTCAGCAAATTAATACGCCTGGCTTCGATTATTGTTCCGCCCCACGTATGAACAGGTTGCGTGCTCAGCGATACATCCTCCCACTATACAAGATCAAGACGCCATCTATATTTGAAAAATATTGAAATGTACGCAACAAAATTTTGAAAACATTTTTCCATGAAAGGACTAACAATGCTTTTCCATAAGCATCGCTAACCACCCAACTCGAGATTCTGCCATTCTATTTCCTGCGATACTGTAACTAATTTACAGTAATGACAGTGCTGTCTTCACGTATGGGGCCCATCCGGGCATGGCCTGGGGGCCCCAGAGAAAATCACTTGGCCCGGGGGCCCATGATGTTCTTAAGACGACCCTGAGTAATGAAGCACAGTAACTAATTAAGTATTATAGTAAGCTCAGTACGTTAACCCTAGCACCATTTATAGCTTTATTTCCTTTATACTGAGCTCTGCACAACTGTCACAATCTGCATCATTAAATCTAATGTTAAACTATATACACATCGACTACTATATACACAAAAGCTAAACATTAACTTTCTTATGACAGCTTGCAACGTCTGCGAGTTGGTTAATCTTGCGAGGACCAACCGTCACGACGTAAAACAGATAACGCGGCCTAATTTTCTGTCAAGAGGAGTCAACCCCTTGATGTCGTAAAGGTGAGAAATGGTGTCTGAGAGTTAATGAGTTGCGTAAACAACCCTTACGAGAGCTACTCTACTAATAAGAGAGAGCTGAGAGTAGTTGGCGGAATCTCAAGAGTCATTTCGCTGTTGTTGCGTAACATACCCACTACCAGGGTGGTAACCTCGGCGAAGGCAATATTTATACTAACAAATTCATCTTATTATTAACCTTTTTTTTTTTTTGGTTTTTTTACTTCTACCTGTCACCGTCCGATTTGTCGCATTGCGATCCATCTTGTGGAGTGATTGTGCTCCGTGATTCGCGGTCTGTCACACACCTTTTTGGCAGAGTGACACTAGAATGAACAGTTCCATCTGCTTCCCAGTGACGCCAGTGTGTGTTTCATATTTAAACCCGCGTTCGTGAGTTCATCTGGTAGAGAATTATAGAATTGAAGGCCGTTCACGTGACGTTTATTCTTGCCGTTGGCTTGGTTCGAATGTACTCTCAGGTGCTGTGTCAAAACTGACTCGTGTTCTCGGGTTTACCAGTCTAAAATGCATAATATTCCTGCGAGAATGTAAAATGAAGTACACAGAGGATGTAAGGTTCATCCTGAAGTGGATGTTCAACCTGAGTTCATTGGGGGGCGAGATCTGGTTAAAATTTAAACATTTGCTGGTTTACAGCATTTAATGTGTCAAAAGTTTCGTGTTGACGTTAGTCGTTGATCCAAGCTGCAAGTCTGGACGGTGAAGTAGACTTCAGACGCTAGCCATTTCTCACAAATTGCCATGACACTGACTAGATTCGAGACACTTGCCACGTCTCACCTTTCCCAAACTTCAGACACAAGGCACTTTTAATATTGCCTAGGCTACTTCACAAATTGGCCATACTTTCGACATCGGTGACTTCTCACATTTCCCAGACTTTAAAAACAGGCCACTTCATCTATTTTCAGACTTCAGACTTCCATGATTTCCATCCCTAGACGTTTCTCACCATGCTTACATTTCACACGCATGTTTTACACCATGCCCATATTTCCGACACTGGACTTCAGGCACCAGCCGCTTTCCCTAATGTCTAGATTTCAAACACTGGCAATTTCCTTCATTGCCCTTACTTCAAACACCGCACAGTTCACATTTTGCCTAGATTTCAGACACAAGAAAATTTCCAATTTACCGGCCTTCATACACTTCTCCCAATTCCCAGATTTCAGACACACAAGCCGTTTTTCACCATGCACAGACTTCACACATTTTCAACCCAAACACAATTCCGATCTATCGCCATGGGCAATTTACTACCTAGTGAGCTGTGCCGGAAGTGTGAGTGGGTATACAGTTTTGTGTGCGTCTGATTTTCATCCATCTATATTTCAGGAGTGAAGTAAGTGAAGTGTAATTATTGAATATGGCAACTTTCTGCAAGCTCCTTCGTCAGCCATCTTGAATCAAGCACTTCCGTTCAACCCATGTAACCAGTGACGACTTCCGGAAAGAAGAGGGGGGATTTCCGGCATAAATTAAACGTCATGTGAATGGTTTGTAACGAAAATCCACGTTACCGGGAACTTCCCGGAATGTTTTATTGCACATGTGAACGCGGCTCATGACCACTCTACCACAGCGGCTATACTTCAGACACTGGCCATTTCTCACATTTCCCAAAGATATCGGCCAATTCTCACGTTGTCCAGACTTCAGATACGGGC
Source organism: Pholcus phalangioides (assembly GCF_987345545.1). Classification (NCBI taxonomy): domain Eukaryota; kingdom Metazoa; phylum Arthropoda; class Arachnida; order Araneae; family Pholcidae; genus Pholcus; species Pholcus phalangioides. The sequence goes on from NW_028301621.1 coordinate 9,597,549, forward strand.
TACATCTCACGTCGCCCACAGACTCTGTGGTCATTTTTTCACCATACCCTGACTTCAGTGTGCCTTATAGTCTGCGCGTATCTGGTGTTGTGTGATGCAACCTACATTTGAAATTACAAACAGAATGTAATGATTGATAATTTGTAAGGCCTGAAATGAAATACTTATTCTCGAAAGCAGATTTTATCATTTCAAATTCCATTGATGAATACTCAATTAAAGCCATTCATTAACAATTCAAGACTGATAATTACTATTGGAAGTGGAAAAAAAAAATCCCAGAAACTATTGAATAAATAATTATTATCAACAGAAATATTTCATGATATAATTCACATCAACCACTGATTTGATTCTTTGAAGGGATTAATATTTAATAATTATTTTTTGGAATATAATGAAACGGAATTTCGAAATTCTTCAAGTAAATTCAGTTAATCAATTAACCCGTTTCTTTTTAATCGAAAACAATTTCCAAATTACGTTTAAATAGTTCATGATTTGATATAATATTCATTAAGTTTCCAGTTTGGTGAAATTTTTATATTTCATTCATCAATCGAATAAAAGAGCGGTCTCGTGTAAAAAATGCTTAGTAATTATAATTAAATAAATTTTAAAATAATGAATTTCTAATGATTCAGAGAAACATTATTCGAGCATAAATATTTCACTGTGATATCCGTAATTCAGATGCTAGTCTTTAACAAACAATCAATGCAAAGATGCGGGAAAACATGTAAACATGTAATTTGAAAGAATAATGTAATTATTAATTTGAATTCAATAATAATGAACAGAACATTATGCATCAAATTAACCATTAATCTCCAATTAGTCAATATTTCGAATTTTTACGCAATTCAGTGAACATAAAATAAAATTCCGGATACTACGAGAATATTTTTCGACGAAGAAGCTTCAGGCGACTGTAACTTGGCGGACTCATTGTCGTTCATTAATTTTTCATGGAATACGATTTTGAAATTCTGAAATTTTTTCATTAGTTATAAATTTTTATTAGTTCTAAAATTCTTTTCTGCTAAATATAAAATTTCATAAATTCTGAAATGTTTTCATTAATTATAAACTTTGAACAGTTCTAAAATTTTCTTCTACTAAATATGAATTTTCAGATTTTGAAATTTTTTCATTAAATATAAATTTTTGCTATAGCTTCACTGTGAATATGGGTTTCCATAAACTCTGAAATCAGTTCTAAATTTAATATGAACTGTCAAAATAATTGTGAAATTTTTTCATTGAAATAAAATTTTATTGGTTATGAAAATTTTTTCATGAAATATGAATTTGCATAAATTCTGAAATAATTTTTTTCGTAAAACATTTAATTATATCTGAAAATTTTTAATTGAATATGACAATTAATTATTCGACATAAATTATTTTTCTTCAAATATAAATTCCCATATATTCTGAAAACGTTTTTTTTATTCGAATTTCTGAAATTTTTTCATTACATACAATTTTAAAACTAATTCTGAAATTTCTTCACTAAATAAATAAATAAATGTATATTTATATATATTTTTTCCCATCAATTCTGAAATTATTTCATTAAATATAAATTTTCCTTAATGCTGAACCGTGTTTTTATTTTAAGTTTTTATTGATTCTGAAATGTTTTCATTAAATAGGAATTTAAAAAAATTCCGGAATAAGTTTTTCATTAAATATCATCTTTAATCGATTCTGAAATAATGTTTTAGAAAGCATGAATTTCAAATTCTGAAATTAGTTTTCCCATCAAATATGGAACTTTACTAATTCTGAAAATATTCCTTTCAATATTTCTGGCCATTTCTCTAATTATTTGAAAAAAATTTCTTTCAATAATCCTGAAATCACTTCTTTCAAGTTTTCCGGTACTTTGTCTCATCAATTCTAAAATTATTTCTTTCAATAATCCTGAAATTATTTCTCATTAATTCTGAAATTATTTCTCATTAATTTTGAAATTATTTCTCATTAATTCTGAAATTATTTCTCATTAATTTTGAAATTATTTCTCATTAATTCTGAAATTATTTCCCATTAATTCTGAAATTATTTCTCGATTATCCTGAAATTATTTCTCGATTATCCTGAAATTATTTCTCAATTCTGAAACTACAGTAAATCCCCTCTTAACGATCACTCCTCAGACGTGGACACCCTTGTTTTACATCCAAATAAAAATATCCCACCAAAAAGCCTATTTAAATGATGCATTTCGAACCCCTGATTAACCTCAGGGGTCACCCTCAGATACGGTCGCGGACACTACTTTCATTATTTATTCCAAGGAACTAAAACCCCTGTACGGACATTAACAGTTTCAATTTTCATTCAAATAATGCTCGTTAGATGGCAATACAAGTTGCAATATTCGATCTACTTTTTTGTCTACTTTTCAATGAAATTTTGGCTTTGAAATTTGTTCATGTTTGGCAATTTTGATGTCAACAGTTTTCTGATTGTACGTCGTATATTTTACATGAGTTCACGCTGTTTAAAATGACCAGTTCTAGTAATGGCCGCTCTCTAAGACGGGAAATTCCGGAGAGAAAACAAAAAATTATGCCATCGAATACAGTGAATAACGTAAAATGGGAGTTTTGTGCTCTGGCGAATGAATTCGATTTCGGGAGGGGGGGGGGGGAGGCAAAGATATGTTTCATTTCAAAGAAGAATGGCTAAAAAACAGATTTCGTTCCTCTTCAAACAAAGAACTGAGATAGAAAGAACAATAAAATCAATTTTCTGATTGGGTTATTGACAACAGGGTGCCCGTATAAAAAGTTTTCTTGAAAGAATTTCAGTTATTATTAATACTGTATTTTACAGTTCCAACAGGAATCCCCCTTTGATGCGGACACCTCTTTTTTCCGGATGAATTTTTTTTGTCCCACGAGTGTGCGCAAAAGAGAGGTTTCACTGTTCACAGTATTTCACTGTAATAATCCTGAAATTATTTCTCTAGAAGCGCAGTTACAGTCGAATCCCGTTTTAGTGAAAATACCGTTATAGTGAAAATCTCGTTTTAACTAATTCCCCCTGATAAGTTTACATAGGAGCAATTCTAAAACTTGGAATTCTATAACGAAATTTCGTTATAACGAAGTGATTTCTCCGGTCTCTTGGAGTTCGTTGTAACGGGATTCGACTTGTATTTCTCAATATTTCTGAAATTATTTCTCTCATCGGTTCTTGAATGTGTCTTAGAAGTACGTAATTTGAGAAAAATTACTTCTTTTTCACACACACACACACACACACACACACACACACACACACACACACACACACACACACACACACACACACACACACACACACACACACTTTTAAAGTTTTTTTCCCCCAGCCTTTCTAAGAATACTGTAATTTGTATAAGTATTTTCATCGGCTGGATATTGCAAAAAGCTCTGGCGGGCCACACATATGACCTTTAATTATTTGTGACTTTTATTTCGGGGCCACATTTGGCCCCCCAGGCCGTGCGTTGAAACGCCACCGTTCCAATCGTGCAATAAATAGATGATACGTATTGTTTCTATTCATTACGTAACCTCAGTGGTTATTGGCTGTGTAGAGTATTCGTTATTTTCAATATTCCATTGATCCTATCAATTCCCTCTAGCTGAACAAATATTCTTTCAAGTAGGCGAAGATTGATCCTGATTTCGTTATTGGCTAACAATGTCCACAAGGCCACCAATGTTAGACATTGGGGAAACGATCCGATGTCAGAGATTGTCAATACACCCATATTTATACAAGAAGCTTCATGTCAACATGCAATATTTTTGATCAGGGGTGGATGACTCCTCCATAAGATCGAATATTTACTGTGTATTATCATTTATCTGATTAGGATATCTTCAATACTTAGTATGTTATTTGAATACCACAACATACAGTAGAATGATCATAAATCCGGAACTCGCGCCGTGATATTATTTTAATGAAAACAATTAGAAAATATGCAGTGATTATTTACAAAATGAAAAACTTGGTCGATAAACATTTTTAAAAGATTTATTTTACGCATGGATATATTCAATTATTAATGATGCAATCAGTGCTTGGGGAGGACCATATTACGAGAATATTCGGAAATTAGGTAATATATATAACAGAATAAGATCTAAAATATTAATAGATAGTACCAAAATTAAATGTCATGCTTTGTTTTTGAGACAAAAGCAACTTTTGTAAAGTTTTTATTATCAAATTTTCACAATTAAATGAAAAATTACTTGAACGGAAAAAAGAAATAGAACTACAAATAGATGTAATTGAGTTTATCTCAAGCGCGAAAACCTCATAAAACATTTATAAAAAAAGAAAGATCTTTTCCTACATTTTCCCTAAGATATTAAACGTTTTCCACACTGAAAATCAACGCAATAATAATAAAAACATAAATCATGTAATAATACTCCATTAAAATCATAGATTACGAAACCATTTTTATGAATGTATATATTGTGAGAATATATTAAAAACAAAATTAAACAGAATACAATAATAAAAAAAAGAGAAATGATAATTATATTATATTGAGCTTCACAATAAGTAACTTAATTCTGAACTTCATTCAAACAAAAATATACACAAACGAAAATACAAATTTGAACCCATATCTAATAAAACCAGGGCTGGGAATCGAAAATTTTTTTAACTGGTTAATCAAAAAATTTTAATCGATTAATCAAATTTTAATCGAATACTTTTTGTGACTATAACATTAGTAGAAGCTGTAAAATATGCCATTCATTTCACTTTACTTATTCGGTAGATGTAAACAAATATAGGAATAGGTGAAGAAATTAAGACTGCCTTTTTAAGTAATTTAATGTGCTGAACATAATTGCCAAAATTTGTAATTTCTTCACTTGAATCTTGCCTTTTTTCTTATATCGGTTATTTTTGGTTATTATTCACTCATTTCGAAACTACTTTCGATTATATTGTTGCTTGTTTTCCTAAAAACTACTCTCGAATAGTACTAGTGCGGAGATGAGCTGATACTTCCTAGAATACGAAAAACTACTGCTCATAGTGGAGACAATAAATTTTATTCATGTTCTCTAAGACTCAATTCAATTTGAAAACGAATTCGAATTTTGAAACGAAATCATCGGTTTCCGTTGAATCTAATTTGATAAAAACATTAATTCAAACATTTTTAAATATGGTCACTTATCGAAAATGTTCTGTATGGAATATGGCTTATAAGACATAATCTAATTCTTCTTCTTCAAAAAAAAAAAAAAAATCGTATTAACTCACTCATCAGTTCGATTAAAATTTTAATCGAACTGATTAACTCAACTAAAAATTTTAACTGTGATTTACCGACCCGATTAATCGATTAATCGGTACAGCTCGAATAAAAACGCTGTTGCTAAAAAAAAGTATTTAATAACTAAATTATTTTGGGCCTGCTGGAAGGACTTTTCAGTCCCTTGAGGCTACAAAGTGTTTCTATTATGTGCGTTATGTATTTCTTTATTGTACGGGGTGTCCTGTAAGTGCTAAAGCGGCCTTTATCTCAATAACTGTCCGTCGTGGAGCTATGATTCTAGTTTAAAAAATGCTCAAAAGGCGTTCAAAAATGTCCCTTTACCAATTTTTAGAATGAAAATAAAGTGTGTATTAACAAAATAAAAAAAATCTGAATTTTTATGCGGTCCCGCCGTCCAGTAACTTCCAGTAAAAGAGTTGTTGCCCTGTTTCTGCTGAGGCCAACAAAATAATTCCATGCTTCTAAGGGGCCGTTCAAGTATTACGTAAGCAAATTTTTAGCCATTTTTGACTCCCCCCCCCCCCGTCAGCAAAATTTCATCATCACTGCCTCCTACCTCCTAACACATATTGGCGGGATCAGAAACGTACGCGGGAGGCGGGCGTAAGAGTGCCCATGCGCCTCCCCCCATACGAAAAAAAAACCCATTTTTAATACATAATTTTTTTTTTAATTAAAATTTATCAAGAAAATAGCTTTATATGTGATTATTATCGATTTCTGCTAATTTCAATGCTATTTGAAGGGTAAGAACTCAACATTTTTCTTTTTAAGAAATTCATTGGGACCCACCCTTTAAGCCACATATGCTAAAACCTTGATCCGCCGACCAAATGTGGCCCTGAAGGTTATCTGATGTGGCTTGCCCAATCAAACCTAATTTTGTAAAAATGAACTAAGCGGCACATTAACAAATCGGTTAAATGACCCGTGGCACAATTCCAGAGCATTTAAGTGGCCCGTGGCACATTTTCAGATCACTGAAGTAGGCCTCAAAGATCACTTTCACATCCAAAGATCACTTAAGTAACACGCGACACAGTTCCAAAACACATAAACGATCCGTGGCAAATTTAAAGATCCCTTGAATGACATGTGGCACAGTTTTAGAGCACTTCAGCGACACTCACAGTATGGTTCTACATCACTCAAGTTACCCGCGGAACATTCCCAGATTACTCAAGGGATCCGTGGCTTAATTACGGATCACTTGAGTGATGCGTGGCACAGTTCCAGAGCGCTTAAGCGACCCGGAAACATTCACAGAGCACTTGAAGGATCCGTGAAACATTTATGAGATCACTGAAGTGACTCTGTAGGGGACTTATCAATAGGTAGAATGTTAGTTCAGGTGCTTAATAACTATCGAAAGGCTTTTTCCGTTTTTGGCGCACCGAATAAGATGCCATTAAGAATATTTCATAAAGGGTGGTTGATGACGTAAGCATCATCCAAACCCCCCCCCCTTCCCCCCTTGTCATAAGAAGTCAGCAAATCAGAATTCCCCCCATCGATGCTGACGAAATACTTGAATGACCCCTAAGTGCAATATTCGCTGAGATATTCGTATTCAAAAATCGGAGAAAAGCTGGGGAAGGGCAGAGTGGATGAAGGAAAAAAAAAGCGTTGTAAGTTGGTTTTTGCTTTTATTTGTCAACTCTTCTCCGTTTTTCGAATTCGAATATCACAGAGAATATTGCATATTGCACTAATAAAGTAGATTTTTTTTTTCTGTTGTTGACGTCAGGAGAAACAAAGCAACTTTGTTAGAAAGTTAGAAAGCAAGGGGACAGTATAAAAATTTAGGTTTTTATTTTTATTTTGTTACACACTGTATTTTCACTCTCAAAACTGGCGCAGGATAATTTTTGAACACTTTTTGAGCGTTTTTCAAATTGAAATCATCCTTCTACGACGGACGGTTGATGAGATATAAAGGGCGCTTTATAGCACTTAAAAGACACCCTGTACACATCGGTATTTGTGTCTCATATGCTTATATTTGCGTATTATATGTTTGTATTTGTGTAAAATATGTATAAATTTGTGTAAATGTTTGTATACGTACCGGCATTTGAGGCAACTATCACCGATTAGCATCGCGTAGTTAATTAATTATTTAATTAAAGATATCAAAATGTTGCAAATATTTACTCATGGGTTTAAAACACTTTATATTCGGAAATGTTTTTTGGAGTAATTATTTTCTAAGAGGGGGAGGGGAGAGGATATTGGGTGAATATCAAATGGTAAAATTATTGATATGGCATCGTATGAAATGCTTTTCTATGAATTCGCAAACATTTTTTTGAGAATTTACAAACGTTTTTTTTTGCATTAACTTAAACAAATATTTTTCGCGTAAATTTTTTTTTTACTTATTTTCAAATATTCTTTCGCGTTTTTCCAAATATTCTCTTTTAATGAATTTTCAAATATTCTTTTAATGAATTTTCAAATATTCTTTTAATGAATTTTCAAATATTCTTTTAATGAATTTTCAAATATTCTTTTAATGAATTTTCAAATATTCTTTTAATGAATTTTCAAATATTCTTTTAATATATTCAAATATTCTTTTAATATATTCAAATATTCTTTTAATATATTCAAATATTCTTTTAATATATTCAAATATTCTTTTAATATATTCAAATATTCTTTTAATATATTCAAATAATATTCAAATATTTTTCTATGTGAATTAAAAATTTTCAAAAAATAAATAAATTTTCAAATATTTTCCACGAGTTTACAAACGTTTTACCATTAATTTATAAATATTTTCTCCAATGAACTAAGAAATATTTTTCATTAATTTTAAAATATTTATGTATGACCTTGAAAACATTTCTCATGAATTTATAAACATTTTTATATGAAGTTTCAAACACTTTTCACATGAATTTTCAAACACTTTTCACATGAATTTTCAAACACTTTTCACATGAATTTTCAAACACTTTTCACATGAATTTTCAAACACTTTTCACATGAATTTTCAAATAATTTTCACATGAATTTTCAAACACTTTTCACATGAATTTTCAAATTTGCATGAATTTGAAAAAGTTTTTCTTGAGTTTTTAAATATTTTCGAAAGGAACTCACAAACGTTCTCTTTCATCAGTTTATAAACATTTTTCTATGAATTTGCAAATGTTTTTTACATAAATTTTCGAATATTTCTTTTAAAGGTTTTCACAAATACCTTTTCGTGAACTTTAAAACATTTTTTTCATTAATTTTCAAGTATTTCTTCATTAATTTACAGACGTTTTTACTTTGAATAATTTCTGTAAGATTTTTAAAATTTTACAAAAATACCTACCCTTATAACTTACAATACCAAATCACAAGGCAAAATATTTGACAGATATTGATTACATCAGATAAGAAACAGAGATTTCGCGTTTCTCTCAATAAGATTGTTTTCTATACAGCCATTTCTCTCAGTATCAAATATTTATCATTAATATATATCATAACCATCAAATATTTATGTCAAACGTCTCGTGTTCACAAAATATACAATTTTAATGTTAAATGCGCATGTGTATTCAGGTATGTTAAGAGGGCCGTGAGGAGGTCTCGCTTTCAATCAAGAAATATTTCTCCTCCACATTCCGCATTCCAAGAATCCGGAAATTTCGCCTCCAACATTTCGCCCCAGGTACGTTTCTTTCCTGGAAATTTTGCACTGTCCTGACCGTATGAGTGACTGACTGTGAGTGACCAAATGATTAGGTGAATGACCATGACCCCGTAAGTGGGTGAGGGACTGTATAAATGACCAAATGAGTCTTCGATTGACTGTACGAGTGAGTTTTCTCCGGCACGACCGCACCCTCCGGGGAAATGAATTAAAATCGCGTAAGCGACAGAGCCTTGTCGTGATTGGTCTAAATCACCTTTAATAAATGCTTAAACACTCCCCGCTAATCTCCGGAGCGCCCGAAATGTCAGGGGGTTAAATGTCTACTATATTTGATCACTCATACGGTCATTCACTTGATCACTCATACAGTCACATACTTGGTCGCTCATACGGTTAGGGCAGGCGAAATATCCGAGGCGAAATGTCAGGGGCGGAAAATACCGGGAACGAAACGTGCCAGTGGCGTCTGTCATGTCTGGGTCGAAATGTCGAGGCGAAACGTTGGGAGCAAAGCTTCCTTAAACACGTATTTTAAATGTTGATGGTTGGTTAGGGCCCGTTCAAGTATTACGCCATCATCAATGGGAGGGGGGGTTTCCGATTTGCTGACTTTTAATGACAAGGGGGGGGGGTTGGATAATGCTTACGTCATCAACCACCCTTTATGACAAATATGAGTTGGATTAAGAGGGGCAGAGCTGATGACGAAATTTTGCTGACAAGGGGGGGGGGGGGGTTCAAAAATGGCAAAAAATTTGCTTACGTAATACTTGAATGGCCCCTTACCCATTCTACTCACTGATTATGGTGTAGCTAAACGATTTCTCTACATAAGACTGATCCCGAAGAGAAGTGAAAACGAATCATTACCAGAAAATAATGACTAGCAATATTTATTAGAGAACTCAATATAAGTGGTACTGTGTATCGGGGGAGACTTGAAATCATGATCAGAAATGTATCCGAAGAGAGAGAGAGAGATCCAATATTCGTAAGCACCAAAGTGAATCATTAATCAAAATGATGGCCTCCCATTCTAAGTCCAGATGAATTATATCACTTTGTACGTCAAGCTAGCACTTAAGCCTCGGAAGGTATCGGTATCAGTACCAATTTATTTTCTATCCGTTATGACGCGAGGCCTTCGCAGTATCTTCGGTATCGAATCGATTGTATGTTATTAGACGGATTGAATTCGGCGAAGAAACATCTTAGAGACTATGATGATGCCAATCTCGAAATGCGTTCTCCAAGACAGATTGGATTGGTCATCCCGGCTACTCTTCGGGAGATTGGATACTTGAGGCAACTATATGTAATTGCTAGAGAAACGAAATTGAAGGACACCATCAGATATATATAATGAGGAATGTGAAACCTGTATTAAAACGTCATTCGTGTACAGGGAGAAATCCATTTCATAATTCGGTGAATGTATTATTCTCTCTCCAGGAGAGTTGAGTTGAATCCATTAATTCAACTCTACTAACTGATTATAATTATGATGTATTAATCATTAGTGTTTCATGTGTGTTGAATAGTTGTAGGAATGGAATAGTAGACACTAGCCTCGGTCGAGCATACTTCCTGGATAGTCCGTGAGGCACCATACAGTAAACAAAAAATAATTAGTAATTTAAAAAAGAAGAGTAAAATATATTGATTACTCTCTGCGCATTTCTACATAGGTCTTGCATTATTTCTACGCATTTACAATGAATAATCAAGTGATCTTTAAGGGCCATACGCACTTTCTAAGCATTTCAAGGGATACGTAAGCCGCCCCTTCCCCCGCTGTCAGCAACAAACACGCATATTTCAAGGGATACGCAATCCTCCGATGTATTTCTATGTATACATACGCCATGCACGCATTCCCGGGGATGGATATGAAAGTCTGACTACGTGAGCCTTCTATGCATTTCTAGGCACGCGCGCGCGCGCGCACACACACACACGAGACTTCTATTCATTTTTAAGGGGTATGCAAGCATTCTACGCATTTCTAAGTGTACGGCAATTTCGGAGTCATGACTCCTACGCATTTCCAGAGGTAAGTATAACTTATAACATGCATTTCTAGGAGATGCGCAAGCCTTTCTACACATTTCTATACATCTCTCTTAAGCATTCCTAAAGGTCTCTAACGCTTTATAAGGGATACGTAAGGTAAGCTTTCCACGAATTTCTAGGCATGCGTAAGCTTTTCCACGTAATTCTAGGGAACCGCAAGTTTCCCCAGGGGATTCTAGGGAAACGTAAGTTTTCCAGGGGTTTATAGAAAACCGCAAGCTTTCCATGCATTTCTGAGAATGCGTACGCTTGTCACATAATTCTAGGAATACGTAAGCTTTTCTAGCATTTCTAGATGTCCCTTAGGCATTCCTAGATGTCTCTTGGGCATTCCTAGATGTCTCTTAGGCATTCCTAGGTGTCTCTTAGACATTCTTAGAAGTCTATTTCGAGAGAAACAACCTTACCCATTTCTGAAGATACGCCAGCTTTCCAAGTTATTCCAAGGACCCGTTGATCTCTCTATGCATTTCTGATGGGACGCATACTTCTCAAGCATTTACGGACGTCTTCTACGCATTTCTAGTTGTACGCAAACATCGTATCCGAGTTTTTCCAAAACTAAGGTTTTTTTTTGTTTCCACGGAAAAGTAGACCTCGTATTTCGTTAACATATTATCACTAATAAACGTAATGCCATGTATCGCTGAAATTGAAAACCTTGGGGTTCATAGAAAAGGGGTTTCCTCATACGCGTTAAAATATGGTAATTTCCATTACCACTATCAACATTTATCGAAGAAAAAAGAAAGAGCCAATTTTTCCTCATTTCAGACGCCAAAGCTGTCAAAAATCATTACGGAACAGTGAGAAACTGAAAATAATCGGATATTTGAGGACCTCCAATTAAATCCGTTAAAGACCAAGTATAACTCCAGTTAACGGCATAAAGATAAAGAAGGAATCGATTACTATATACACTTCAGCACCACGTGTTAATTGCGTCGTCCCGGCAGAACATCGCGGATACTCTAGTGGAAGTCTATAATGAAACCCCGGAGAAAAAAGGTATTTTAATTAAAGGTAAATTGGCTTAGCCATCGCACTTAACGCTATATACAGGTGTTGATTGCGTCCGTCTTGTTTATCGTTCCCGAGTGTTGTGAAAATGAAAGCGGTATTGATTGAATTATACTCAGAAAACTATCTCTTCTCTTAAGATACTGATAATATAAATAAAAATTTCAAGAATTAGGAACGTTTATTACATCACGGGAAAGGATTATAATGAGTAAATATAGTCTCATTAATGAGAGAGGAAAATATTGGTTTATGATTAAGTTATCGTATATTAACTATTTTCTCGTATCTGATCCTTAATTAAATACGATTCACAATTTTCATTTGAGGTGATATAATGTCTACTTATAATTATTATTCTAATTAATTGTGGGATTATATTCTTCAGTAATTTTTTAGGATTCAAGAAATGCTTACGATAGTTTCGTCATCATTGATCGTTATTATCAATATCTGGTAATTAATTCTACGTACACCTATTGGACCGAGACTTTCTGCTGTAGCCATACGATTTGCGTTCACCCTGTTCTAAGGTTCGGCTTGACCATGTTTTCTCACGTTACGGACATTCCATCGGACTAGCATCAAAAGTTCTTAAAGGCATTTCTTCTGTGCCACCCACTGTGATTCGAACTCACACTGTATTGCCAAAAGTCTACGTCCTTTTTAGAGTTTAGACATTTTTTCATCGTATTTCTAGAAACATTCTGAACGAATCACTTTGAAAGTTTGGTCATATAAACTCTGTATTAGTACTCCCCATCTCATTGAATAATAATTTGCCACATTTTAAAATCCCATAAAGTATGTCTCGTGTATAGCGTCATGTTTTCTTTAAATTTCGTAAAATTTGGTTGAAAACTCGGCATGTTATAAGCAAACATCATGCAGTAAAATGCGAATTTTCATAGAATATGATTAATCAGGACTTAATTAAAGTACGCAACTGTTTTTCAGCTTATAATTTGATGTATCCAGAACCAAATTCATCTATTTTTCATTACTTAATAACGCTCTACACATAATATTAATATTGTTTTCCATGATTCTAACTGCTTGAACAAGTACATTCTATCAAATATCTTGGTGTTTATGTTGACTCTAACCTTAAATGGAATTCTCATATCACAAAAATTCACAGCAAACTTTTTTTGAGATAAAAAAAAAATTTTTTTTCCTCAAATTTTATGTCAGTTCCTCTTTTCTTTTAGTTCTCTCTGTACTACTCATTTTTTCACTCTCAACGACTTTATGGTCTATCCGCTTGGGGTAGTGACTACATTACTAACTTATATCCTTTGGTCACTTTGCACATAAGAATGATTAGACTGATAACTAATTTCCGTTCGGCATATATACGCTCTAGCGAAGGAAAATCTCTATCTCCTTTGTAGCTTAGTGGTCAGAGCACTCGTCCGGCAATCGAGGGACCCGGGTTCGACTCCCGGTAGAGGCAGAGATGAGTTTTTTCCTTCCTTAAAAAAATTAATCCCTAAAATAATAAATATTTTCACAACATCCAGTCTTCTGTATATCTTGATAACTAATGATTATTGTACTCCCTCACTCCAACTTTTTCATTCTCTAAACATATTACCACTTCGACATCTCTATTTCTTCAAATCAATAGTTATTTTATATAAAAATCAACATTCTTTACCTTTGAACACCTTTCGTTCTTCTTCAAGAATCAACTCCACCTATTTACTCTCTAGAATCTATAAACCGATTGGAAAGAAACATTTTTCATATCTTATCCCTAAATTCTATAACTCTTTGCCTGATCAACTCCTTAACAATAATACTTCATTATTAGTTTTAAAAACAAAATTAAAATGCTACCTGTTACTAAATTTGGACTTACTTAACATTTGAAATTAACTTCTTCCCCCCCCCCCTAATTGTTTTTTTCCCCTCTACAATAGAAATATTATCACCATATGTCTGCGGCCACCATGACCTATCATGTTATATTGTGTTTAGTTTTTTTCGTTTCCGTTTTTACTTTCTGTTCACTCATGTTCTGTCAATTATTTTTCTATTTATTTTCATGTTTCATATCAAATTGTAAATTGTGATTGCCAGTAAGTGGGCCATTTGGCTCCTTGGCACTCTCTCCCCTTTTTCTGTATTCCTCATTTCTGACTAATAAAATAAAGTATTGTATTGAATATACGTGCTATTCTCATAAAAATGCACGGAAATATTGCACAACGTCAATACAGTATATATATATTTTTTAAATTAAAAGTCATTGCAGCTTTTTCTGATACAGGGTTGATCAAAAACATTTTGGTTCTCATTTAACTTTTTGTCGGTCCCGTAAATGTACTGACTAAATTTTAACTGGAAATGGGGAGTACTAATACAGAGTTTATATGAACAAAATTTCAGAGTGATTCGTTCAGAATGTTTCTAGAAATACGATAAAAAAATGTCTAAACTCTAAAAAGGACGTAGACTTCTGGCAATATAGTGTGGGTTCGAATCACAAGGAGTGGCGTAGAAGAAATGTCTTTAAGAACTTTTGATGCTACTCCGATGGAATGTCCGTCACGTGAGAAAACATGGTCAGGCCGAACCTTACAACAGAGGCGAACGCAAATCGTATGGCTGCGGCAGAAAGTCTCGGTCCAATCGGTGTACGTAGAATTACCCGTTATTGATAAAAACGATCAACGATGACGAAACTATCGTAAGCTTTTCATGAATCCTAAAAAATTACTGAAGAATAAAATCCCACAATTATAATAAGATAATTATAAGTAGACATTATCATCTCAGATGAAAATCGTGAATCGTATTATTAAATTATCAGATACGAGAAAAATACTTAATATACGATTATATTTTAAGCTTAATCTTAAAAGCACTCCACCGTAAACCAATATTTTCTCCTCTGAGATTATATTTACACACTATAATCCTTTCCCTAATTCTTGAAATTTTTATTTATATTATCAGTATCTTAACAGAAGAGATAGTTTTCTGAGTATAAATTTTTTCAATCAATACCACTTTCATTTTCGAAACATTGTAGAACGATAAACAAGACGGATGCAATCAACGCCTGCATAGTGTTACGTACGATGGCCAAGCCAATTTACCTTTAATTAAAATACCTTTTTCTCCGGGGTCTCATTGGAGAGTCTTCTACGAGAGTATATCCGCGATGTACTGCCGGGACGACGCAATTAACACGTGGTGTTGAAGTGTGTATACGTATAGTAATGAATTTCTTCTTCATCTTTAAGCCGTTAACTTGATTTATACTTGGTCTTTGACGGATTTAATTGGAGATCCTCAAATATCCGATTAGTTTCAATGATTTTCGACAGCTTTAGCGTCGGAAATTATAAAATTGGCTCATTTTTGTTTCTTCGGTCAAGTCGATAGTGTGTTAATGGAAATCATCGTATATGTTCTAGAAATTCGAGAAAATAGATGGCATGAAACGATACAACAGGTCACGGTACGAAGAGATCGATTGGAACGCAATACGGAACGACAGGTTACGGCACGACATGCGTAAGAGTCATGGTGCAGATTGGAATTCGATGCGGAACGACAAGGTTCGATTCGACTTATGACGAGAGGGTTCGATTGAAATGCGGTACGCAACTACAGATTACAGTTTGACGTACAAAGTGGCAGGGGTTCCGATTTGAATGCGATACGGGACGATAGGGGTGTGGCATGACAGCCGGGATTCGATTAAAATGCGGTACGGAACGGCAGGGAAAGGTTCAACAACGAAGTGATAGGGTTCCGATTATAATGCGATTTGAATCGTCCGGGTTCCGATCGGAATGCGAAACCAAATAATAGGGTTCCGATTTGGAATGTGATACGAAATGACAGGGTTACAATTGGAATGCAATATGATACGACAAGGTTCGACTGTACGTATGACAACCAGGCTTGATTCAAATGCTGTACGGAATGATATGCTTTACATACGAAACGAAAGGTTTGATTCAATACGCAAAACAACAGTTAGGCGATGTGGCCTATGTACGTCTCAGTTTCAGAGTTACGGGCCCTTCAAGTACGACATCAGAAGATATTTATCCATTTTTGACCTTTCCCCCCCCCCCGACAGCAAAATTTCGTCAGCTCTGCCCCCCCCCTCCTAATGCATATTGTAATCAGAGATGTGCACGGAGGATCCCTCCCCCCTCTGAAGATCAAAAAAAGTTTTTTTAACGCAAAGAGAAACAGCTGAAAAAATTTCTTAAGAAAATACCTTTATATGTGTGTGTATTATTACATTGTTAATTTCAATATGCTATTTAAGGCTAAGAACTCAAAATTTCTCTTCAAGAAATTCATTGCTACCCACCTTCTAAGCCATATATGCTATATGTCACACAATACCCCGCAGGCCAAATGTGGCCCGTGGGGTTATCTGATGTAAAAGCGGCCCGTAGTGCAGTTCCACATCATTCAAGTTACCAGTGGCGCATTCCCAGATTGCGTTAATGATTCGTGTAATTACGGAACACTTGAGTGACGCACGGCACAGTTCAAGCGCACTTATGCGGCCAGCGATACATTTCTAGAGCACCTGAGCGGCCCGGACACATTTCCAGATGACTTGAAGGTAGTAGAGATCACTAAAGTGGCTCTATATTAAGGAGGACCTATATCAATAGGGCGAGGCTCTATATTAAGGAGGACCTATATCAATAGGGCGAATGCCAGTTCAAGTGCCCAAAAACTAGGGGAAGATTTTTCCTGTTTTTTGGCACACCGAGTAAAACGCCATTCAAGAATATTTCATGTTTTGATAAAGGGTGGTTGATGAAGTAAGCATCATTCAAACTTCCCCCACCCCTTCCGTCAGAAGTCGTCAAACCCAAAACCTCTCCCACCCCCATCGATGCTGAGGTAATGCTTGAATGACCCCTTATAAGGAACCCGACAGAGTACGATTGCCATACCGCTTCCCGCTTCCATAAAATAAGCTTTTCTTTGATACTGACTCTCTTCCACAAAATTATTATTATTTCAATACCAAATTATTTTTTCCCCACAAAGTCAGAATATGGAATATTTTTAGGGCACGTTACAGATCGGTCCTGTACCTAATAATAAAATCATTTCGATATAATTCATGAAAACACATATTCAATAACATATCAACTCAAAATAAAAGCAGTTTTCCGTTATAGATATTCTACTCAGTGGCGTCGGAGCCGGGGGTGCTGTGGGTGCTCGAGCACCCACGGTAATTTGTGGCCAGACCCGTGCCACAAATTACCCAGCGATTGTCGTCCCAGAATTGATTGAGAAATCGTAATTTCCAATATAACGCTCAAGACGAGCACCCACAGGTTCGAAACATTTCCGACGCCCGTGATTCTACTATTTCCATGAGAAAAATCAATTCAAATTTTCGGGACATGAATATTTTCATGGAAAATTCCATCAAATGTTGGAGGAAAAAAAAAAGAGTTCTTGTAAACGAGACTCGAGAGGAAAAAAGAAACAACGATCAACATGCGGAGAACATGGACATTAAAAATTTAAATTAGTGTTATTTTGGTCAATGACGTCAGTGATGAGTTTTTAATCTCGTTCGTAGAAAACTGGAAAAATTTCAATTTTCCTCGATTCCGAGATTCTTCGCATCCAGTTCATTAATAAGTTTATCGAGAAGTTGCTGTAAAACTTTTTTTTGATGAACATTATATTAATATTTTAAAATTTGAAATTTTTTACGTCTATGTGTGTATGTAGATCTCCGTCAACATGTTCATGTGGACATCTTGATTCTATAACTTAGGTTACAATAATACAAAGGTACAATATCATGTTCTGTGAGCATGTTATCTTCGGTCTCCAATCTCTCACACGATTCCGAAATAAAAGTCTCATGCTTATGGTATCCGACTACGTTGAAAACGTCATTTTGGAAGAAAATATAGATTTGCATTTTTTTATTTTTTATAAAAGCCCTATTTGTTGTGATTCCAAAACGGGCCTTGTTTTGTATATATGACGCTTAAAATCAAAGTTACGTTCACTTTAGTGTTGCGTTTTTACATACAAGTAATACGCGAATAAAGACTTTAAACATGTCTTACGAAGAATGCTATTTTTTTGACATTTTACTTGACTTTGTGACATGATTTGTAAAAATTGATTCATTGCATCCTTACGAAATTTTAATGTGGTATTTTGCTACATATTGTTGAGGTTATGAACCAAAATCTAAGGTCTATCACATATATTTTCTGAATTACAGTGTTTTATAGACAAAATGTAGGATGAAATTTCAAAAAATTCACACGTTCTTAACATATTTTGGGTGTAACTTATGAGCATATCATGCAAGCCTTTAAATTTTCGTTCATAACCTGCAACAATACTAGCTAAATGCACTGAATGAATGAACGCCAGGGGCTCTGCGGCCGAACTTATCCTGTTGCCGAGATCTATTCCAGCCCAGCTTCGTGACAGAGTCTGGAACAGAGTGAGTGCACCTAACAGTCTGAGTGTGTAGCTAGTGTTGATGCCATCTATACTTCAAATTGTGAGTAAAGTGTAATGATTGAATATTTGTTATGTTGTAGGCCTGTTGCTCTCTGTGGCGAGACTTTTTAACAGGGAGATCGGCTCGCATTCGCGCCTTGAAGTTGGAAACCACAGAAAACCAACTTCAGCCGACCACCACTGTGGCGCCGGTGGGGTCCGAACCCGGATCCTCGCGATGCGAGTCCGTCACTATGACCACTCGACCACCACAGCGGCTAGCTAGATGCTCTGTGAAAATCACAAACAATTTCAATAACAAAATTTTTCGCAATCGTGTTTCAAATATCACATGAATTTTGCCTAAAATTTGACATAAAAAGTACTTTTTCATAGAAAACCAAAATTTGTCACCGTTTTCACCATTTCGAGACATTTTCTATCAAAAAATGTTATTAAAGTTCACTCCAGTACCATTTTAAAGAAAAGTGACAAGTAAGGTAGTCGGATACCTTAAGAACACGATGTTATACAGACGACGCCACTTATTAGAATCACCGATAATGTTATCGTTATGGTTTTGTTTTCACTATTGTGAAGAACTGAATGGACAAATTATCATATAGCATGGGGGAAAAATTCGTTTTTTGTTATCGGGACTTCGTATAATGTTATAAATTTCTTTTTCGTCGAAAGTGTTTTTTTTGCGCATTCTGAAGCTAAGGTTCAGAAACAGTTATTGCTCCCCCCCCCCCGTTAAGTTGTTAAGTTAACCGTATCGTTATCAGACTGCAAAACTATGTAGATGGCTATAAGGAGTCCTTTCCCCCCCTCCCCCTTTCCTTGTTGACAAACATTTCCGTACTTTGTAATCGGTCCATATTCGTTGTGATCCATGTACGCACGCGTGTGGAGCTGCTTTTTTTTTTTTTCCCAATGACCTTTCTGTTGCGTAATTTGAAGTAAGCAATCTATTTGAAGTCAAAGCCGTACATATCTCGGACAGTTGTTACTTGTATGGCAACGAGATAGCTATTATGGTTGATGTTATGGAGAATCGACCAAAAGTAGTATCGCTCCCTAAAGATGTCTTTCTAGGGGCCATTCAAGTACTACGTAAGCAGATTTTCAGCCATTTTTGACCCCCTTCCCCCCCCTTGTCAGCAAAACACTGATCCCCCCCCCCCACGTCAGCAAAATTTCGTCAGCAGCTTAGAATATTTCATATCTTCAAAAAGGGCTGGTTGATGACGTAAGCAACCTTCAACCCCCCCCCCCTCCTCCTCCCTTGTCATCAAAAGTCAGCAAATTGGAAACCCCCTCCCCCCGACGTAATACTTGAATGACCCCTATGATCTCGCCTCTAATTGTTTAAAAGATACACAATAGAACATGGTGGTAGCGGTAAAAGAAAGAAAAAACGTTTGCTGAGAGAGAAAAGCCGCAACACACACAACTCTTTTTACTGAAAGAAGTTTCTCCACAGACAGAGGAAAAAGAAAATCCGATTAGCGCCACAGGGCAGATGAAAGCGTGGCAAACAAGTCCTCCGATAACTGGGATTAGGCCTCCCAATATGTCCAATGATGTTTGACTCGGAATTAGTTTCCAACTGGAAAATATTCGTACAGAAATGGAAGAACTATTTTCGATTTTTGACTAGATTTACAGCATCAAAGTCATGAATATCTCAAGTTGCGTTGCTGTTACAATAAGTTGGGTGATGAAGCTCTCAAACGTTATAATGGTTTCCATTTCGATACTGATGAGAACGAAAGAACTATAGCATGCATCATAAGTAAGTTTGATGAATGAGGCCATTCAAGTATTACGTCAACATCGGGGGGGGGGGGGGGGAGGGTTCCGGATTTGCTGACTTTTCATGACAGGGGGGGGGGAGAGGGGGGGGAGTTTGAAGGTTGCTTACGTCATCAACCAGCCTTTCTGAAGGTATGAAATATTCTAAGCTACTGAAGAAATTTTGTTGACGGGGGGGGGGGGGGGGGGGTTTCAGTGTTTTGCTGACAAGGGGGTCAAAAATGGATGAAAATCTGCTTACGTAATACTTGAATAGCCCTTAAGTTTGATGGATGCGGCCGTTCAAGGGTTTTAAGGTTGCTTACGTCATCAACCAGCCCTTTTGAAGATATGAAATATTCTAAGCTACTGAAGAAATTTTGCTGACTTTTGGTGACAGGGGGGGGGGGGTTTATGTAAGCAAAATTGTTAGCCATTTTTGACACCATTTCCCCTTGTCAGCAAAAGTCAGCAAAACAAGCGCCCACAAACTATTGAAATTTTTTCTCGTTTTTGTCGCACCGAGTCAGATGCCATTGAAAATATTTCATATTTTCATAAAGGGTGGTTGATGACGTAAGCATTATCCAAACCCCCCTTGTCATCAAAAGTCAGCAAATCGGAAGCCCCCCCCCCCCCATCGATGATGACGCAATACTTGAACGGCCCCAATAAGTCGGATGAGACGAATGAAATATACGAGATATACGTATTCAGCAAAAAGAAGCAAGAAGAAATGAAACTTTTTGACACTTTCATTACTGCAAGAGGGTGCTGATAATAACATGTGGATACTGCGATACTTGCAAGGACTCACTACTTCGTGACAGAATTGTATTAGGCGTGAAAGATACACAATTGCAAGAGCTATTACTTCGAGAAAGGTCATTGACTTTATAGAAGTGCATTGACATGTGCCGAGCATCGGAGTATGCAGCTGTCAAAGGTATAGAAAATGTCATCCAGATATCTTATATATAAATGTGAAAGCATGTATATATCCGATTATACAAATCTACAGTTTTAGACTGATCGTCGCCAGATTTTGCATATATACCAAACAGGTCCGGGATTGAACCGTAGGCTACTTTAGAAGTTCGTCAGAGTTGGGCAAATGCCCGAAATGGGCGAAAAACCTGTCGGGAAACAATGGTTTTGGGGCCTCAACAATTACTTTCGGAACGTTTACTTTGGTTACCATGGTTCCCAACAATGCGTTTCAGACGTGTATATATGCCTTTACAATGCCTTTACAATGGTTTGACACACTTTTAATTCTGTTATTATAATAGTTTATTCCTTTATAACGGTTTGTAACTTTTCCAATCCTCCCAGCAATTGAAGAAACCCCGGGAAGAGCGCCGGGTATTTCTGCTAGCCTATATACAAAGTATGCTGTATATAGACTAGGCTTTATCTCATCAACCGCCCATCGTAGAGGTATAGTTTCAATTTAAAAAATGCGTAAAAGGCGTTTGAATAATATTCGCTGCACAAGCTGGACGTATGACGTCACTAACAACAGAGAACAACAACTACGACGACAAAACTGAGAATAAAACCGTTCAACGCCAGCTGATGAACTCAATGTTCGCCTCAAATCATCAACACTCTGGCACGAAGTTAAAAAATTATCATTATCCACCAACATGCGAGTTCAACTGCAAAATGACTCAGCACTGCGATCATTTTCACATCAGTTGATCAAACTTGGCAATGGAAGAATTCCCGTAGACCGAAGCACTGGACTGATTACTTTCCCAAATGGATTTTGCCAGTTGTTAAATTCAGTGTTCAAGAACTTGCAGACAAAATCTTCCCAAACATTCAACAAAATCACCGAAACCATGAGTGGCTTTGTGAGAGAGCGATTCTGGCAACGAAAAATGACAGTGTGAACAAGATCAACGAAAAAATCCTAAAAATTATTCCGGGAGACTCCACATCTTACAAATCGGTTGACACTGTCACAGACACAGAGCAGACAGTTCTGTATTCTGCAGTCTTTGGATATTCCGGGTGTGACACCACACAATTTGTCCCTCAAAGTTGGAGCACCTATAATACTTTTAAGAAATTTGGAGACACCGAGACTCTGCAATGGCAGCAGACTCTGCGTGAAGAAATTGCACAATTACATCATCGAAGCACCGATTCTAACTGGATGTACCAAAGGAGAAGACTTCTTCATTCCACGTATCCCAATTATCATTGAAGAAATGCCATTCACTTTCAAGCGATTACAGTTCCCGATTCGTTTAACTTTTGCCATGACAATCAACAAAGTGCAAGGCCAGTTGTTAGCAGTGGCAGGTATCAACCTACTTGAGCCCTGATTTTCACACGGACAGCTTTACGTCGCGTGTTGGTAATCCCAAAAATTTGTACATCTACACACCAGATGGGAAAACGAAAAATATTGTGTATTCACAAGCGATTGCCTCAAGTTTTTAATTAAAAAAATTTTTAAATAAAATTAATTTTTTCTTACTTGATGCAGAAATTAGTAAAATCGGGGGCAAGGCGGAGGGGGGGGGGAGGGAGTTCAAAATAATTTTGATGCTCTGAAATCACTGAGCAGTGTCACTAAAAGTAAAATAAAATAATCTAGATTCTTCATCAAAAACAAACTAGAAAACGGGCTTAAAACCACCAGAATTAATTTCCGTAATTTTTTCACTGACCACACGTCCCGTATTTTCCGGGAAATTTCAGTATTTTCACGTAATTTAATTTAAAAAAACTGAAATAGACTGACGCAGAACATTTTTTGAAAAAACACCAGAAAAACAACTAGCAACTATAGATGGGTATTTTTTTCCAACTAAATAGCCTAAAAAAAGACCAGGTCTAGTTCGAAAATAACTAAGTTGGCAACACTGTCGCTGAGACACAAAGGGATTCCCGCGTCTGGTAAGGGAAACCCTGCGCTGCACCGATACTGCGGCGCCATCTATTATCCCGATTTGTATCTAATTACACAAATCTGTGTGATCGAAATTCCAGGCCCGATCACTAAACGAATTACACCTTTCATTTTTCTATCTGTCACTGTTTGCCATTTCAAACCATTTCGAGTCCTTTTCTGAGAAACACCCTTTATCCAGATTCTCACAGTGCAAATTCCCTCGAGGAAAATGAAAGAAAGTAAACAGGATAATCAGGGAAAAATAATCCAATACCCGATTCGAAGTGAGGGAAATTGAATTTCTTAAAAGAAATCGATACTTTCAATCAACGTGATTCTTGTTTTGTCAAATCTGTATTTACGTCTTGTGATAAATATTAGATTTCTGTTTGAAAGAGAGACTCTCTCTCTCTCTCTCTCTCAGTATTTAAAAAAATATATATAATGTAAATATTGACAGAAATACTTTATCGAAAGGGATATTATTATTTTTAAAATTCAAATACGCCATTCATTTAAACGAAGATCTCATTGAATTATGATGTGTTTTTACAATGAATTTCAAAATAACGAGTCGAGTATTATGTAATTACTATATCTTGAGCCTGGCATAGAGTTATTATATTATTAAACATAGGTTAATTATTATATTAACCAAGGCCGTTATGGTTGAATTCAAAGGTTTGTCTATCAATATGGATATCTATCAGAATATCTCAATTAATCAAACAAGTATTATGAATATTAAATGGAATTTCTTCTTTGTCTACCCAATATTACCTTCATAGCAATGTTTATGTGCATTCCCAATAGTATAAAAAAAAGGGAAATTTTTGTAATGTAAATAAAGTTTGTGTGTAATTCAAATGTCAATGTCGAGCACTGTCAACGGAGGTTCTGTTTGGTTATTCCCGTCGCAGTGTGTGTTCTCTGTGTGTGTATGTTGCATATTCTGTAAAAGGAAAGGGAAACAATACTGCCCCGCACTGTGGACGGAGGCTTTGTTTCTTCGTTTCCCGTCACAGTGGAGGCGCTGCGTATATATATATATATATTTTGTATACATACACACATTGTGTATTATTTAGACCATTCTCAAATCTGTCCCACTTCAAAATGCCAGCTGTTTCTTCTTTCTTGCCCACAAGTCTTTTTCACACTTCTTTCGAAATCCCTGGCTGCGGTCTCCGGCCCTTATGTGTCACTGGGCGCACGTGCAATTTTTCTCCCTAGTCATTGGATTCAGTCACCCATTTTTGTCAAATGGCTTGTATGTTGCATTGAGTTGATGGCTGTCTTCATGGGGAGAACGACGCGAGTGATTCGAAACTTGCGAGCACGGGGCAAGGGGATCCACCACTATGAATATTTGCTAACTTTTCCGACACAACTCTGCCTCTTTTGAGGTAACGGAAGTAAAGTGCTTTGCATCAGTCCGTGGTTGTGAGCGGTTCTATCTATCTATCTATCTTCTTTGTCGTTAATGGCCATATTATACTGGGTGATCCAAAAATGACAGGAAAAGCAAGTATTCAATAATGCGAAGTATTATAAACTACAGCACGATGCGGTTTTCACAGAAATGCACAGTTAAGTGTATGGGATATTTCTTACAGTGGGGGGAGGGGGTTGCCATGATAATTGAATTTTCTACCCCGACAGGTGGCATTGTGGCATTCCTTTGTACAGTGGCGGATCTGTTGCAAAGAATAGCAACAGGTAAGCATATCGCTTGAAATTTGAAGGTTTGTTAGCCCGAGGAATGCGTAGGAGTCTTACATATGTCTTAAGATGTGTAGGAGCTTCACATATCACACCACGAAATGCGTAGGAAGCTCGCATATGCCTTGAAATGCATGAGAGACTCGCATATCTCGCGAAGGAGGATCGCATATGTCTTGAAATTCGAAGGCTAGAATATTCTTTGAAATGCGAAGGAAGCTCGCATATCATTTGAATGACATAGGAGACTTGTAGGAACTTACATATGTATAAAAATCTTGCGCATCTCTCTCACTATAAAACGCCATAGTATTCGCTTCAAATAGGCAGGAGACTTACGCATCGCTTTAAATCCGCAGGAGGGGCGTACTTATTGCCATAAGTACGTAGGAGGCTTGTGTGTATCAATATACATAAATACGTAGGAGGATGGTGTATCGACACACATAAATACGTAACAAGCTTGTATATCAATACGCATAAGTAAGTAGGAGACCGATGTATCAATACGCATACAAATTTACGAATCTGCAAACATTCGTGAAAAGTGTGCTTATTATACTAAGCAGAAGGCTTGTGCATCACGTATCACTATAAATATGCAGGAACGCGCGTATCGCCATAAATACGCAAGAAAAGACTTGTATACGCATAAATGCATAAGAGGTGTACGAATCTTGAAAATTCGTGAGAGGTGAGCTATGCGTTTTCTAGCAATGGAAATGTGAAGTAAGTTTGCTAACCATCTCCTCCACATTAGTTTGGTACACGCATTTTTAAATAGTCACTCACAAACCCCCCAGGGGCAAGCGTAGAAAGCGTATAGCTTCTTTGAGGTTTTATGATACCTCTAAGAGGTTGTACGCATACCACAAGATGGAAAATACTGCCCTATGGCTATGGCAATAGATCATTGTTAGGGCACAGTAAAAAAATGCGCAAACACAAGCTGAACAAAAATTTATATTCAACACGAAACAATGAAATATTAATTGCCATCAGGCTCTAAGAATTTTATTGTTATTCAAACCGTACACAAGGAATTTTACGAGAGCGTTTAGGATTGCCTGATGTCTTACATGATAGTGATCCCTCAATACTGATTGGTGCGCGAGCGCGGTTACATCATAATCGTCCTCACGCACCAATCAGCATTGGAACCACTGCGCTAGCACTGTTGCATCATAATCGATGATTGGTGGTCGTAAATATTTGCGGTTGTCAGTGATATATCAACCATATGATACATATGTTACGTAACTGTGATAAATAGGTTATTATACACATAAGCGATTACCATACATACTTACCAATCACCTTGGTAAGTTTGATAAATGAATCACTTTTACTGTCGAATATGCATAATACCCAAAGCGTCGTTGCACATTTATCATGTTTACCAACGACGCGACGCTTGCGTGTTATGCATAATCACCAGTAGAAGTGGTAATTTCTTTCGCACTTATTAAATATACCAACGACGCTTGAGTGTTGTGCATAATCCGATTAATTTAGGGAAATTTATCAAATTAACCAACGACGCTAAACGAGTGCAATGCATAATCGCCGGGGTAAAAAGTGATTGAATAGGGAAATCTCTCAAATTTACCTGTTAAAATACTATTAATAAAATAATAATTAGTCATAATAAATATAATAACAACGACGCGTGAGTACAATGCATAATCGCCATAGTAAAATGATTGAATAGGGAAATCTCTCAAATTTACCAACGACGCTCTTTTGTATTATGCATAATCGCCAGCAAGAGTGATGCATTTATTAAACTTACCAAAATGCACGGTGATTGTACACAATAGCCGTTTATTATAACGCCGGTTATTATACATAATTACGGTTATTATGCATATTATACATAATAACTGGTTTTCGTGCACAGAAATTTCGCTAAAGCGTTTAGGATTGCCTGATATCATAAGAGCGATCCCCTCAATGCTGATTAATCCGCTAGCGCGGTTACATCATAATCGATGATTGGTGGTCGCAAATATTTGCGGTTGTCGGTGATATATCATCCGTATGATGAATACAATATAATTCCATTTTTTTCCCCTGCTGGGGCCACCAACGCCATTTTCTCTGCCCTTCTTCTCACAAGAAATCGATCCGGTATGGAGGGGGGGGGGGAACAAGTCGGACACGAGCATCTGCGGATTCCTTTTTCTTTTGCCGAGGTTTCGCCCGAATTATTTGCCATATCGCATTACGGACGAGCCCCAATAAGCGTTATATTCACTTAAATGCACGAGCAGCGGGCGATCAACAAACTCGACGGGGAGCTTCACGTCCGTTTCGGGCAGCTCTCGGCCACTTTATTATACTCTTAACATCGGACCGCCCGTCGTCGATGAAATGGAACTTGTCAGCTATGGGGAGGCTCGTGTGTGATGTCCATGTCGGTGGCGTACATGTACTGTTTATTATGAATACTCTTTGGACAAAAGTTTTTACGCGTGTGATCAAGGTGGGCCCGGGAGTGACACATTCGTACGTCGGTCGTATCGAGCCGACATGTTTGTTTATGAAGAGTGTGAACGGTTCAAACGAGCATTTTCACAGAAACACGTGGAATGAACCACACACAAAATGATTCGTGATACATAATACAATACAGGGTGGTGCATAAGTAACAGAAAAAGGGAAAATTTCGGTAATTTGGGGGAAAAAAAGGAAGTGTAGACAGTAGTACGATGTGTAGGCCATTACTTCAAAGTTCAATCAGTTTCGAAGGACCGGGTGGAAATGGGAGAAATAATTTGCGGACCGGCAAAAAAAAAATAAATAAACGGGAGAAATAATTGGTTGACGGTGACAGAAAGTAAATAAATAGGCAAAATAATTTGTGGGACAGCAAAAATAAAAGAGGGAAATATACTTTGCGCACTTAATGAATGAACTGAAAGCGTTCACACTCACACTCTTGGCGGACTGGCAAAAAAATAAATAAACAAGAAAGATAACTTGCGGGCAAAGAAAAAAACACAGTGCATAGGAGAAATCGTTTGCGGACCAGCAAAAAATGAATAAATAAACAGGAGGGAATAATTTGTGCTTCGACAAAAAAGTAAATAAATAAATAAAAAATGCTAATAATTTGCTGACCAGCAAAAAATAAATACAGTGAATAATTGATGGATCCGCAAAAAAAGTAAATAAATGAGGGAAATAATTTGAAAACCGGCAAAATAAATAATTAGGAGAACTAATTTGCGGATAGGCAAAAAATAGATACCGTCAATAGGAGAAAAAATTTGCTAGAAGGCAAAAAAAAAGGGAGAAATGATCAATGATTTGCAGACCGGCAAAAAATAAACAAATAGGAAAAATGATTTGCTGATCGGCAAAAAAATAAGAGCAAATGGGAAAAATAGTTTGCGGACCGTTACAAAATTAACAGGAGAAATAAAAATTGTATCCCCCAGAAGAAAAGGTAAACACATAAGAAAAATAATTTGCGGATCGCAATTCCAAGAGGCTTCCATACTTGTATACTAATATTCCACGTTTCTAAGTGCAATATTCACTGAGACATTCGAATTCGAAAAACGGAGGAAAGTTGGGGAAAAAACCGCGTTAAAAATGCGGATAAAACCTGTTTACCCGTATTTAACGCTGTTTCCCCCCCCCCTAAATTTCCTTTGTTTGCCCTGCCTTTTCCGAGCCCCCACAAAAACAAAATCTCATGTATTTAACCGTAATATTCACTGACATATTTTAATTCGGAAAAATAGCAAAACCTGTAATGGACAACGCTCTTTTCCCTGATCTTAACTATCTTTTCCCACCATTTCTCTGATTTTTAAATTCGAATATCTCAGTGAATATCGCAGTTAAAAACATGGGACTCCTCAACTCTTTTGTTGCACTCAGAAAAGACAGTGCAACAACTTTCTCATTGGAAGTTAGAGGACAGAGGGCCGTATGAAAATTCGCCTTTCTTATTTTATGGCACACACTGCGTGTTCACTCTCAAAAGTGATACAAGGTAATATTTGAACACGTTTTGCGCATTTATTAAATTGAAACCATACGAGAGAAAAACGGTTGATGAGGTAAAGGTCGCACCAACACTTACAGGACCCCCTGTATACCTTCTCTAATTTTGCGCGGACCTGCCTTAAGGTTTTAGAACTTTTTATCAATATCGCCCATTGGCGTACGAAAAGGGGGTTTTGGGGTTCTAAGCTCCCCCCCACTCCCCGAGCCAAGATTATAGTGTTATTTTGCAGGAAAAAAGTAAACTCCCCTCAGAAGGAAAAAAATCCGAAACCCCCCCCTCGAGTAAACTCTACGTACGCCTATGATATCGCTTGATGATGATGATCACCCCCCCCCCCCCATGTATATATCATGGAAACAATTTTTGTTTATTTCGTTTAATTAATCGCTAAATTATCTCATGATTATTTTCACGGAGAATATTGCTTCGTATATATCCTCTTGAGACCCAAGCCCATGTTTATCAACCGATTTTTATGAAATTTGGAATGTACCTCCTTTATAGTAATACAAAATATTATGCATAGTCATTTTAAAAAAAAATAAAAAAACACTTCACTTTTCGGCATGTCCATTACAACGGACATTGAGCCTCAGTTCTTGAAAAATATGCACTATTAATATAGAAGGAATGACATGAAAAACAATTTCAATTAATATGAAAAATACAAAATTTTTCAAATTTGGTCCCGTTTCAATGCCGACCGATTTCTATCCCCATTTTGAAATAAGTGTTCAAATACTAAGTGCCGAACGCATATTGAGGCGACCGCGAGGTACGGGAGACTAGCGACGAAAACAATTGTATTGTTTTGTTCTGCACCGCACGTGCTCAAGGAGCCGGACATAAAAGAAAAGAGGCTGCTCAATGAGGTTCGTGACATGAACGAACCTGTTTGTTTCCACCTCGATCTGCAAATTTTCGCTATCTGCTGATCAGTCCGTTTCTCCCCCCCCCTTTTCCTTCCCTTGGCCTTTTCTGCGGATGATGATCATCATCACACCCTTACATTTTTCAGAAACCTTCCGGCCATTTTCTCTCTTTCCTCTTCCTCTTTCCGTACGCGCGGAAATCTCTTCCTCTACCCACTACGTATTTTTTTTCCCTTCCTGGTCGAAATTCTCGGGACTCTCAACCTCTTCGCTCCACTATGATCGATCGCAGCCTAAGAAACATTCATTGCCTGAAAAAGTCGGAGTTAATTAGATATACTGATGGTTTACATTTCTCTTCTAGTCGAGAACAGAAATGTTTCTTTAACATCTCACAATATTTGATGTGCGAGTCAACAGCAAAACGGATTAATTTCCTGTCTCGTGAAATGAAAATTTTCTGCATAAAGATGATGATGATAACAATAACAAAGCTATTCATCGCTATGGGAAAAAGATCAATTTTGCGCTTTATGAATTCATGGGCAAGTTATTGTACAAGTTCCTGATTGAACACTGTTTTGTTTATTCATGTTTCCTAGTTTTTTGATTCCTTACGTTTGCTCCCCCCCCCCCATGTATATACCATGGAAACAATTGTTGTTTATTTCGTTGGTTCGTTTAATTAATCGCTAAATTATTACTTGATTATTTTCGCGAAGAATATTGCTCCGTATATATCGTTTGGGCATGTGTTTTTATACGTGGTATCGATATTAACAGGGTAAGTATTCATCGTTATCTGCCTCTATGGCTCATATTTCACAGGGCATTCCCGAAGAGTAAGATTATTGTAATTGATTGTGGGTTATATTACGATTATTATTACTCTAAATATAGTATTTATCCTCACATAATTTGAAGAATGCTATTTATTTTTCGATGAAATATATCTTAAAACCCACTGCAATTTGCAGTAGCGCTCAAATTCCCACCATTGGCGTTTTTTTTTTTTTTTTTTGGTGATTCTAGCGGTAATTGACGATGTCCCGTTTTTTTAGTATCCAAATTTTTCCCGTATTTTCTCTAAGAAAATGCTTGAAATAATCGCGATCTTTGCTATCGTGAAATTCCTTTTTTGGCTTCCGAGAAAACTCCAATACAAATGCGTTTAAAGCCGTCTGTGTCGGAACAGATCAATACATATATACGCTCCAAGGAACATTAATGCTACCTGTTTCTATAACTTAGGGGTGGAGCACTCTAGCCCACTTCGGCAAACGAGACAACGGGGTTCGAGTCCCCGTGGGAGCAGAGTTGAATTTTCTACCTGAAGTCATCATCTCCAAATCTAACCAGTCCCTCGAAGAATTTTGTACAAATACGTAACGTTTAGCTAGCTGAAAATGGTTATATACACACACAAACACACAACACCTTCCGGCATGTACCTGTTTCCTAGAAAATTCTGCAGAGGAATATATAAAAGGTGGATGTATGGTAAGATAGTAATACAGTCGAATCCCGTTTTAACGAATACTGTTATAGCGAAAATCGAGTTTTAACAAACACTTTTCTAATCCTCATAATAAGTTCACATAGGAAAAATGCAAACACCTGGAATTTCTTTGTAACGAAATTTCATAATAACAAAGTGATTTCTCCGGTCTCTTGGAGTTCGTTATAACGGGATTCGACTGTAGTAAGTAACAAGCCGTATTCACCGATAGAATTTAACTGCAATCGCAAGTTAAAGGATTAGAGATCGAAGCGGATTGGTGGAATTCGGGCTTTTAACCAATCCGTGTCGATCACGCGATTGCAGTTAAGCTCTGTCGGTGAATACGGCCATTCGATTTCCCAACTCTTCACCCTTAAAATTTTCTGTAACGTTAGAAGTTTCTTGTCTTAGAAGTCTTTTGTTAGAAGTTGTTTGTCTAGCGCTGTGATTCCCAACGTGGGCGTTAACGCCCCCTGGGAGGCGAAGGAATGCTCCAGGGAGCGGTAGAAGCTACGGTTATAACATAGGATCCTATGGGTTAGATTGCGTGGGAGGGCGATGTGAGGAAAACAATTTCTGAAAAAGGGGCGATGGGACAAGAAAGGTTTGGTCTAGCGTTTAAGTTGTCAACTGTTCAGTAGGTGCTGCTATCTACCTTCCAAACTGGAACTGAGAAGTTACCTTTATTCTATTACGCGTACACAGCCGTCGTATCATCACCATAATGACAATTTACTATCATTTCACTTCCGAAGAGGCTAATTATTGTGGAACTAAACTCTGCATAAAATGTAAGTTTAGTGCATGTATATTTTAGGTGCTGCCATCTATCTCCTAAAGATAAAACTAGAAATCAATGAACATTTTTTATGAGTGCAATTTTAGTGTTTTGAAGTTATACCCATGAATAATTTCGCTGTTTATCAAACTTTAGCCCATTGTTGATGATTCAATGGATATTACATTACTGAACTCATTTGCTCTAGTCTGTGTTATTAATTAATTGTTGAATAAGCTATTTAATTAGTGACACAAGTCTTAAAAGCAAAAGTTTTGCTTCGACTTCTTCTTTGTCTTTTCCATCTGTTAAATGCGGAGCGTCATTACACAAACTGTCTGAAAAGTCTTTAATGAGATACCGAACTTTAAGAGTTGAAGATAACTTTCCAAATTAGAATCTCTTATTACACGCTCCACCACCACGTTAAGACTCATCTGTACTTGAATTAGTTTGTTGCCTCGCGTAAAATGAGAGATTATTGTAAGAAAGGTATTCGTAAAAGTCACAACACAGATAAAGTGAAGAAAAAACATCGTACACACAAGTCATGTAATTAACATCAACCAGTTACCAATCATCTACAACAGCTCTAACTTGCATTTACAAGGATTCAAACACTACCCGTGAGGCAAATCTCATCAGAAATATTTCGTCGATTAATTTGCCGTTGGCGCGCGCTGCAGCCCAGGTCGATAAGATACTCGCCTAAAAGTGCCAAAGCATGTTTAGAGGTTTCGTGAGTTCGATACCCGGTTCGTCTTTGTCAGAAAACTTTCCTGACAAAGTTGAGAAGAACATTCATCTCACTCAGAAACACGTAAAAACAAAAAAATTAGCGGCGGAATGCAATTATTAACACTAGAAGGGCAAGACTATGCGTTAGGGGCCGTTTAAGTATTACATCATCATCGATGGGGGGGGGGGGGTGGTCTCCTATTTGCTGACTTTTGATGACAAGGGGGGAGGGGGGGTTTTGGATAATGATTACGTATCAACCACCCTTTATGAAAATATGAGTTAGGATTCAGAGGGGCAGAGCTGATGACGAAATTTTGCTGACAAGGGGGTCAAAAATGGCTAAATATTTACTAACGTAATACTTGAACGGCCCCTTATACTTAGAAGGGCCGCTGTCAGACATTTCGCGGCTGCTAGTTCTTGTTAGTGCAATATATTTCATCAGATAACCACACTAAATTTTTACAATGAAAAAAAAAACAATCATATTATCCCACATGATTATTTTTGTCAATTGTCAATAAATTTGCGTTTTTTTTAAGCATACAGGGTGTCCATAAAATGATTTTGCAACTATAAATATGAAAAATTAGAGGGCAACAGTGGACAGGATTTACAATGAAAAAAAGATGGATAAACAGTGCATTTACATCACATCGTATATTGCTCCAGTTTGATGATGTACACATTTTTATACGTAAATATATCGCAGTCTTATTTATTCACTTTATTTAGTTGTTAGCGCACGCTATGGATAACATATACTACTGTGCCACTGTAAATTTGCACTATCGAGGAAATACTAGGGCACTATTAAAATTTCCATACTACAAATTAACTTATAAAGAATATACAATTAAAAAAAAAATGCATCGTTGCCTTTCTTTTTCGTCAGTATTATCTGATTCAGACCAGTCACTCTACCGGAATCACTTCTTTCTTTGTCGGGCAGATGTAGCAGAAAATCACGATCTTCATTGTCAGGGTTTGCATCGTAAGTCTCCTCAGTCTTAGATTTATTGACCGAAATACCATTCAGCACTGATAAAGTTAGACTATGCATATAGAAATGCCCTCTCCACTTGTCAATACAAGATTCATCGAGAGACTGGTCATTTGTGGAGATGAAGATTACAAGGAAGAAAATTCATCACTGCCCCCACGGGGACTCGAACCCCAGTCTCTCGCTTGCCGGACGAGTGCTCTACCATCTAAGCTATGGAAGCAGGTAGAATGTTTCAACCTTGGAGCGTATATATATGTTGGAAGGCTTTATATAATTTGATTGTTGACGCCGTCCATGTACGGTGCCTTTCAGCATATATATACGCTTTAAGGTTGAAACGTTCTTCTACCTGCTTTCATAGCTTAGATCATAGTTTCCCAACCTTTATTGTCCCATCGCCCAGTTTTTCTGAAATTTTTTTCTCCCATCGCCGCAGAATGCAATCTAACCCATAGAATCCTATGTTATACCCGTAGCTTCTACCGCCCCCCCTGGGACATTTCATCGCCCCCCCCCCCAGGGGCCGTTAACGCCCACGTTGGGAATCACTGGCTTAGATGGTAGAGCACTCGTCCGGCAAGCGAGAGACCGGGGTTCGAGTCCCCGTGGGGGCAGTGATGAATTGTCTCTCAATGAATCTTGTAAAGTTAGACTATTTTGTTCTAATATATACTTTTTCTGAGAGCCATTCGTACACACTGTGAATGAACCTGTTTCCTAGGAAGCTTCCAAATCAGATGGCGGCATGAATAGTCATGAAATGTCAAACCAAAACAAAAAACTGAGCTTGGCAAGTGAAAGAAAAAGAATAAGATGCAGGGTTTTGATTGAGGATGCATAACTGTGTTTTCTTGTCAATAGACTCTTTAGACTGCCGAGTAACATAATGCAACGAATAGCATTATTTTATTTATTTTTTCTTATTGCTATGTTACTCGTGAATACAAGTACATGCTATGTGTGCCATCACTGCCATCAGGGAATGATAAAGAATAAACTCAAAAGCAAAAGCCCCCCACAAGGAAAACAACTCATGTACAATTTACAAATACGTATATACAATGACTGCTCTTGGCCGTTCTAAGTATAAACGTCGGTATCTCCCCAAAAGAAACCTTCAGTGTATTTAAATTTTTGTGCACAGAGATAAATACCGAAATAATGGAAAGAGCAACACAAAAATGCTGCCGAGATTATAACGTTTTCAAAATCGAAAACCCGTCAAAATGACTGCTCCGGCCGTTCTAGTGCACAAAAGATTATTAAAAATGGCAACAACTGACTACTCATCCCCTCTTGTGCTTCTTGGTGATATCTCTATAAAAAATCTTTTCCCCCTTTGGGGCCGTTCATGTATTACGTCAGCAAATTTTTAGCCATTTTTGACACCCCCCCCCCTTGTCAACTAAAGTCAGCAAATCGGAAAACCCCTCCCCCATCGATGCTGGCGTAATACTTGAATGACCCTTTTCCTCAGAAGCGGCCTCTTGTTCTTTCCTAAAGCGCTTGAGACTCTCTCTCTCTAGTTATGCCTCTTTTCTCTCTCTCTCTCATTGTCTGTGCTGTCCCTAATTATGTGTTGTTTGAATGACTTCATCTATCTGGAGTGACTTCCAGATAGATGAGGAATCAACTCCCTAGTCAAGGGAGCCCTACTGACTTGGAGTGACTCTATCACTCCAAGTCAGTAGGGTTGTGGGACTTCAAAATTCATTCTTGGCCGAGTGTTAGAAGTGTTAGTGTTAAAAATATTATTACCTATTTACTTCTTCTTTTTGAGTCACTCATAATAATTCTGCCGGACATTTTTATGCATATTTTAATGAGTAGAAATCAGTGGTAATTTTATCGAAAGGATGGCACATTTGAATCGTTTCCCTGTGAGCCGCCAACGGGGTTCGAACCTAGATCCTCGCGACGAGAGTTCAGAATGATTCTCACGTGACCGTATCAGTAGAAGTTTTTCTTCGGTTGCAACAATAAAATATTTATGATTATTTTTTTCTCACCACGGCCGTTTTCTACACACGAGGTTCAACTAGACCAGGACCTACAATTATTTATTGCCGATTGCGAACGGCAGCCTGTTTTGTACTCATCGAGAGGTCGGTGTGCTAACCCCTTAGTGTGAGATTCCCTGCGGTAGCAATTTTTTTTTCCGTGGTCATGTCGCTGTTTCAGGAAAGTTTCTGACAAGGGCGAACCGGGTATCGAACTCGCGACACCTCTGAACATCCTTTGGTACATTAGACGAGTATCTTATCGACCTGGGCTACCACGCCCAATAATGAGTGAAAAGTGTCTTTTTTTATCGTTCAATACAAGAAACATAATTGAAGTGCTGCCACCTATCAAATAAAACTGCTGCAATCAATTCTTCGATTCAAATGATAACTGAGCAGCGCATCGCTCAAGTAATCCGTAATTGTCACGGATCACTTAAGTAATTAGGGAATGTTCCGCGGATCACTTGAGTGAAGTACAGCCACACTGTGGGGAGGGGGGGGGCGCTTAAGTGCTCTAAAATTGTGTCACATGTCACTCAAGGGATCTCTACATTTGCCACGGATCATTTAAGTGCTCTGGAACTATTTCGCCGGTTACTTAAGTGATCTTTGAATGTGCCACGGGCCTACTTCAGTGATTTGAGAATGTGCCACGGGTGACTGAAATCCCATGGAATTGTGCCACGAGTCATTTAAGCGATCTGTAAATGTGCCGCTTAGTTCACTTTTACAAAATTGGGTTTGAGGGGGCAAGCCATATGAGATAATCTTCAGGGCCACATTTGGTCCGGGGGTCAAGGGGCTTAAAGGCTTATTTACCATATGGCTTAAAGGGTGGATTGCGATGATTTTCTTAAAGAGAAATTTTGGGTTCTTAACCCTTCGAATACATTTTTTTTCATCTGGGGGGAAGGCGCACGAGTTTCCTATGCCATCCCCTCCCGTGTACGTTTCTGATCTCACCAGTATGCGTTAGGCGGTAGAGGGCAGTGCTGACAAAATTTTGCTGACAAGGGGAGGGGTTCAGAGTTTTGCTGAATTTTTCTGACGGGGGGGGGGGTCAGAAATGGCTGAAAATTAATACTTGAACGGCCCCCAAGTAAATGGACGTATTTATCCTTTTTAATTGTGAACTGATTGCCGTCACTACTACTCCGACACCGTGCATTCATCTCGTAGATAGGGAATTTCCAACGGCTCAATCGAATCTTCCACCTCAACATCCCAACTTCATCTGCTTACTTGCCCCACAAGTCTTCTCACTTCTTTTGAAATCCCAAACTGCGGTCTCCAGCCCTCCCTGGTCATTGGGTTTAGCTACCCATGTTTAGTCAAATGGTTTGTACGTTACATCGACTAGATAGCTGTCTTCATAGGGAGAACGACGCGAGTGATTCGATACCTGCGAGCACGGGGCAAGGGGGCCACGGCTATTAACCTTTGATAATTTTTCTGACACACCCCTGCCTCTTTTGAGGTAACGGAAGTAAGTTGTTTTGCATCAGTCCGGGGTGGTGAACGGTTCTATCTATCTATGTGTACCTCTGGAGCGAAAAGGGGTAACGTTCGAGTAGATCTACTACTACTACTACTAAACCACGCGTGCACCTCGTTCATATTCTTCTACGGAGTGTCTAACGAATGAGTACATACTGGAATGCGCGTGTTGTGAACCCAACGTGAAGTATGTTTCTTAGGAATGCTTACAATGAGTTTAAATAGTGCTGCCAATATCTTCCGAGTTCGGAAGCAGACAACTTGTTTCATTTATTTTGCTTGTCGGGTCACGCGTGAATTTTTGAATGTCCTATTGTTACTCTCTGTGCCGAAACTTTGTACAAGTGTTGTTATCTGTTTTCCATATCGGAAGTGATAGTGACAGAAGCCGCAGTTTTTGTGATTATGTAAGTATTGTGTTGAAAGTTTTCCTGCCTTTGGGTCCATTCAAGTATTACGTAAGCAGATTTTCAGCCATTTTTTACCCCCCCCTTGTCAGCAAAAGTCAGCAAAACACTGATCCCCCCCCCCCCCGTCAGCAAAATTTCGTCAGCAGCTTAGAATATTTCATATCTTCAGAAAGGGTGGTTGATGACGTAAGCAACCTTAAACCCCCCCCCGTCATAAAAAGTCAGCAAATCCGAACCCTCCCCCCCCCCGATGCTAACGTAATACTTGAATGACCCCTTTGGAAAGATTTTTTTTTTTCCTCCACTGCATTAGCAGCGTAACAGCAAAATTTCAAATCGTTATTGCCGTTTTGTAAAATAAAGGAAAAACATTTTATTTTTCAAATATTGTAAATAAGAATGAAATGATTCTTCACATAACATTGGAAACATTTCCAGCCAAATAACGATACATTAAAAGATGTTAATAGATGCGTGAAAGAGGGAATTATCCGGACTCGAAGTCGACATAATAGACTCGCAAAAGATGCTGAATCGTCTTACACTGAACAACGAAAAGCAGAATCAGCACGTCTTAATTACCTTTTGTTGAAATTGCCGTTATCTCAGGAATACAGGCTCTACTCCTTGCGGTATTTACTCATATATATACTGATCGTTAAATTAGTTCCCGAAGCGTGTGCACAGAAACACAAAAATTCCCACCGGACTGAATTGATATCGCTATTCTTCGGAATGAATCGGATCATTACACAGTAAAAGCCGGTGAAATGCCTGTCGTTCTCACACTTCGAAAAGTCTCTCCATGTTCTCCAAAAGTTTTTCCTCTAGTTCCTCCCGTCAGTTGAAGGGAGTTCGGTCCTTCGTACACGTCTGGTTTCAGTTGTTGAATAAGGACGAAATTATAAATTGTGGAATTTTTCTTTGAACTTAGCTTTTATGAAGCGTACTTATCCTTGGACCGAACGGACTGAGTATGAGGAGGAGATGGTTCTGCTCCACATCGGCTCTAAAACACTGTTCTGCAACCGCTGCTTCACATTAAAGTCCGCGTAAAACATTTCGCCCAATTCATGCAGCAACTATTTACATAATTTAGATTGGGTAATTAAAATACAGCCAATATATACTTTCTTGCATTCTTTAAAATCCAGCAGAACTCAGGTCTATCGCCATGGGCAATTTACTACCGAGTGAGTTGTACCGGAAGTGTGTGTATCTAACAGTTCTGAGTGTGCGTTTCTAGTGTTGTGTCTGATGTTTCAGTGCTGTCTATATTTCAGAAGTGTCTATAAGAGGTATCTGAATCTATATTGCAGAAATGAAGTGAGTGAAGTGTAATGATTGAATATTTGTACTGTTTGTGGGTCTGCTGTAGCGAGACTTTTTAAGTCAATATACTGTTTATGTATTGGGTCATAAGTCCGCAAATTGTTTCTTCGGTTTCTGCTGCCAATCAGCAAATCCTTTCTATTTCTTTCTCCGGTTCGAAATCTATTTCTCTGTTTATGCATTTTTTTTCCCTGTCCTCGAGCAATTTATATTTTTATGTCTTTTTCGCCGGCACGCAATTTATTTCTCCAAGTTGGTTTTCTATGGTTCCCAGCTCCGAGGCGCAAATGCAGGCCGATTTCCCGTTAAAAAGTCTCGCCACAGAAAGCAACAGGCCTCTACAACAGTATACTCCTTCGCGCGATCATTACACTTCACTCACAGTTAGAGAAATTGATGACAGATGGCAGCAATACACATAGCAAGCATTACACAGTAACAAACTTCACGTTAGGTTTACAACACGTACACACATTCCAACATGTACCAATTCGTTAGAATTTCTGCAGAGGAATGTGGATGAAGTGGTTTAGTAATTTATTTTGCTAACGGAATTAGTTCTCTTGTTTTTTCATTTATTGCCGGTCCGCTTATTATTCATTCCATTTATCAATTTATTACCGGTCTGCAAATCATTCTTCCTATTATATATTTTTTGGCGGTCCGCAATTTTTCTCTTTTTTTTTACCGGTTTGCAAATTATTCCTTCTATCTGTTTACTTTTTTGCTGGTCCTGAAATTTTTACTTTTTTATGGAAGTTTTTGCCGGTATGCAATATATATTCTCCTATATGTTACTGTACCTTTAGCCAGTCAGCAAATTATTTCTTCTGTTTATGTATTTATTGCCAGTCAGCAAATTATTGCTCCCTCATTTATAATATTTAACTTACTCATTGCTGGTCCGCATACCATTTATTTCTTTTATTAATTAATTACCAATACCCACATCACAAATTCCTTCTTTTCTGGGTAGTTACTACCGGTCTGCAAATCACACCTGCTTATATCGCTTCATTGAGACAGGGCGGCGGGCCATGATCTGGTTGAGAAGGAGGTCGGCAAATCATTTCTCATGTTATGCGTTTTGCCGGTCCGCATTTTTTTCCAGTTTTTTTTATTGTTTGGCTGTCCGAAATTTTTTCGGGGTTTTTTGCCGGTCTGCAATGTATTTCTATGTTTTTTTGCCTGTCCGCAAATTATTACTCCCATTTATTTATTCCCGATCCCCATAATTTTCCTCCTATTTAATCATTCATTGCCAGTCCGCAAACTATTCCTCCTGCTTGTGTATATTTGCTGGTCCAGATTTTTTTTTCTGTTTTGCAGTTCGCAAATTATTTCTCTCATTTGTTCACTTGTTGCGGTCCACAGTTGCAAAAAAAGTGGAAGAACATTGGTCTATAGCGTATCTTTCTTCTTCTAAGCCGAGTCGAAAGATCTTTTCAAGCTCGTAAGGGGTCATTCTAAATATTACGTCAGCATCGAGGGGGGGGGGGGGGTTTCGGATTTGCTGACTTTTGATGACAAGGGGGGGGGGTTTAAGGTTGCTCACGTCATCAACCACCTCTTTTTGAAGATATGAAATATTCTAAGCTGCTGACAAGGGGGGGGAGAGGGTCAGTGTTTTGCTTACTTTTGATGACAGGGGGGGGGGGTCAAAAATAGCTGAAAATCTGCTTACGTAATACTTGAATGGCCCCTAAGTCGAGAAATTCGTAACTCGAAGTGTCTGCAACGAATTTTTTTTATCCAGTGTCACGAATCCAAAGTTGGATTGTTTTCTACATTTGATATTTAGATACTTATTAGTACTTTAATAATGTAAGTCTTTCGTGAAATTTAAGAAATAATTTCTGATTTATTCTTTCATCATTTAAAAATAAAAGGGAGATTCAAATTACTCGTTTCCGAAATCGCTCTTCCAAACCTAGTTTTTTACTCGTTATCGGGCAAAAAAAACCCATTATATATGTTTCATCATCTTATTTTATTTCCACCACGAGAGAGAAATTTCGATTCCCGCATTAAAATATATTTACTTTTTCATTCCTTTGATATAAATTCCTTTTTTCACTCATTGCTTTCAATTTATCATTTCCAACGCAGCGAACAGCGTAATTGAAGTTTACGGTCTGAATTTAAATTCTAAAATAAAATCAGGACATATATCTGATTTCGAGGCTTATTATTATTATTTTTTTGGCAGTTGTTTTTCGTCGGAAATGAAAGAGATCGTACGTGGGAAAATGTAAAAAAACGAACTCAGATTAAGGAAAGTGATTTATTTTCTGCATTTCATTCCCTGAAATTGTCAGATACGAACCCGAAATCGTATTAAAAGAACAGAATTTAACACAGGGTTTAAAATTTTTAAACAGTGCCCTGTGCTAGTTATTCCTTCAATCAGTTTAAAACGCTTTAAATCAGTGTTCTTCAACCGGTCCGCTATAAAAAGATTCATCCCTATCCATGCAGCCGCTACATAATTTTGGATTTAGTGGATGAATTACAGTCTATGGTGTGTGAATGGTCTTACGTGAAATGCTTGTGAAGGTCCGCTAATTTTTCCTCGTGAAATTCATTAATTGCCTGTCCGCGAATTATTGCTCCTGTGTATAAATGAATTACCGGTCTGCTAAATATTCCTACTGTTAATGTACTTTTTGCCGGTCTTTTTCCTTCTATTTATTTATTTATTGCTAGTCAGCAAACTATTGCTACGGGCAATGTGTTTTTCACCTGTCCGTAAATTATTCCTCCTATTTTGTAAATAAATGCCGGTCCGCTCAAAAAATTTCTCCCCGTCTTGTATTCTTACTCGGTCCGCAAATCAATTCTTCTATTTATGTATTTTTTGACAGCCCGCAAATTATTTCTTAGATATTTATGTATTTTTTTTTTGTCGGTTCTCAAATTATTTTTCCCCTTAATGCATTTTTAGCCGGTCAGCAAATTATTCCTCTTATTTATTATCTTTTATCGGTCGGACGATTTCCCCCCCCCCTCCTATTTATATATTTATTGCCATTCCGCAAATTATTGCCAATAT
The DNA here is from genome assembly GCF_987345545.1 of Pholcus phalangioides. Lineage (NCBI taxonomy): Eukaryota > Metazoa > Arthropoda > Arachnida > Araneae > Pholcidae > Pholcus > Pholcus phalangioides. Next base: position 9,639,734 of record NW_028301621.1, read on the forward strand.
TTATTTATTGCCCGTCCGCAAAAAATAGTTCCCCTTATATATCTATTGTCAGCTCGCAAATTATTGCTCTGGCTTTTCTATTTTTAGCCGATCCGCAAAATATTTATGTGGTTTTTGCAGGTCTGCAAATTATTCCTATTTATGTATTTTTGGTCAGTCTGTAAATTATTTCTATTATTTGTGTATTTTTTTATCTACCGGTCCGCTAATCATTCCTTTTATTCATTTATGTCTAAAAATGATGTTTTTCTTACCTTGGACTGACAATTTTATTGAGTCACTTATTGTTCCTCTTTTAGTATTTTACCTGATCCACACAAAATTTTCGCACCTATTCGTGAATTTTTTGCCGGTCCGCAAAATATTTCTCTCATTTTTCTGCCGGCCCGTAAATTACTTTTCTCATTTCAGCCGGTCCGCAGGTGCGCAAAAGGTTGAAGAAGAACACTGCTTCTCAAACTTGTCTCTCGCTGTAGTAAATTCCTACACTCTTGTTCATATAAATTCCCATATGTCACATTACTCGGTTGTCACATTAAGCCCAGCCCCTAAGAGATACAAATGCTCTAATTATAAATACGTATTATTCTATGTCTGAATCTGTTTCCTATTTCTTTTTGTGTGTTCGGACAATTTAGTTAGGTGTCTTGAATATTCTATATATCCCGTATAAATCCGATCGGGACTCGAACGAGCTCCAATAGCGAGCTGAAAACGCAATTTACTTGTCGTGATTAATACCCGGGAATTGTTTCCACGAAGATAATCAGGAGAAACTCCTGTGTGTGAATACACGTCTCTCTCTCTCTCTCTATCTATTTTCTTTGTATCCGAATGCATTCTTATTTTTGTATTTATTTCGGCGATTGCTTCGAGAAACTCTTCAAGTCCCGTTTCTACTTACCTTGGCCACGATGATGAAAATCGAAAAATAAGCGCAATATTATTAAGGGGAATTATTTCCTAGGAAAATCACTGTTATTGATGAATTTGATTCCTGAGAAATTTCTTTGGCGTCGTGTGAGTGTGTGTTAAGTAGATCGTTTTCTTCATCGCAATGCAATAGAATTATTTGCCGTTTTTCTTGGATATTGTGTGTCTTGTACTTCGCAATTTTTGCCCTTTTTCCTCCCATATGATAGACATTACTCACTGCATTCAAGGAGTGAATGTATCGTTGAAAACCATTTGCGGCCCAGGTCCATGAAGCGAAATCCTGTTAAAGACCGAAGGGGGATTTTGTTATCCGTGAGTGTCACGAAATTTGCCACGTCTATAAATGCCACTGAAAGTGATTCTGAAAACGTTAACAAGAGTGCCATAAAATTTGATGTTCACCTAAATTCAACAAAAGTTGATGTGTCTGAAAGTGTAATTATCATTTCAACATGTTCAGAATTGCATTCCGATTTGACATGCCCACAAATGGTACTAAATATGGCATTCCCACAAGTGCAATTCACTTTGAACGTCCGTGAACGAAAAAAGTTCGACATATTTGCAAGCCGATACAAAATATGTCTATAAGTTCCGTATCATTTGACATACCCGTAAGTGTCACATACAGTCGACACTCGTTATAACGAGTCCCTCCGTTTCACGAAAAACGGACTGTATATTGGGAGATCGTTATATCGACCGTTTTGAAAACCCATTAAGTTTAGCTTCTCCGGAAAATTTTGCATTGTACTGATGAAATTTGAAAAAAAAATCATTTTTTTACAATACTGTAATGAAAATGTGCACAGAAAAACACGATTAAAATACATTACGACACAGTACAGTATGTACATTACAAAACCTAGATTTATGTTTTACTGCATGGACCAAAATAATTTCATTTGCTTCTATATTGTCCTATGGAAAGTAAAACCGTTCAATAAAATTTTAGAATAAGATGAAAAAAATCAATCACGAGGGGGAGCCACCATATGAGCAAAGAAAACAGAATGGTGAGAAAAGTTTTCAATGATGGTGCCAGTGAACCATCGGGTTTTTAGTTATCTTTATAAACCATCTACGCTCCGTATCAATTCTTCTCCAAGCATGAAATGCCAAGGTCAAACTCATTTTAACGAAGGGTTTTGTCCATTTCTTTGAGAAAAAAAAATGCGGATGGAGCAAGCCGAGTTTGGTCGTTGTAATGAATTGAATGATTAATTTTAGCGGTCGTTATATTGGATAAAAATAACATGGCGGAAATGGGAAAATATTTGGGACCTGTTGTGTCGGTCGTTATAATGGAATTGTCGTTATAACGAGTGCCTCGACTGGAATTCGATGTGTAAGTGCTAATCAGTTGAAATATCCGTAAGCGCAATAACATTTCTGTAGGCGTTATAAAATTCGACATATTTGCAAGCACCACTTAATATCACAAGTTCCAAATCGTTACTGCTAATCAAATCAAATCAATCACTAATCAAATGATTAATCCGTAAGTGTTACTGAATTCGACATGCCTTTAAGTGTCATAAATTTGGCATGCTGCACTAAATATAGCATGCCCACAAACACCACTAAATATGGCATGATTACAAGTGTCATTCATTCAGTTTGACATGTCCGTAAGTGCCATAAAATTTGACATATCCACGAAGCAACATACAATATAACATGTTTCCAAGTGTCGCTGCATTCGATACGTCCGTTAGTGTTGTTGAATTTGACATTTCTTTATGTGCCACAGAATTTTATGTCTTCAAGTGCCATAAAATTGACATGCCCACAAATGCCGCTAAAAAATGCATGGCCGCAAGTGCCATTTTTCAGTTTGACATTTACGTAAGCACCATACAATTTGACAATCGGAATTATACAGGGTCGACTGAACTGATGGTCAGAATCGTAAGGTGTCCGATTAAACTCGCAGAAATGTGGGGTGGGAAAGCAAGCGGCGAGCTGCGAGACGGCGGGGGGGGGGGGACTTCGTGGTGAAAATGGAGGGAACCGTAAAGTCAAATAATATAAAGGACAAGGAACCTCCATTATCGAAAACTTTACAACAAATGCTCGAATCAGCGACCACCAGCTGCGAAATTGGTTTTCTATGGTTCCTAACTTCGAGCCGTTCTCCTCGTTGAAAAGTCTCGCCACAGAGAGCAACAGACCTGCACAACCATACAATTATTCAATCATTACACTTAGTTATTTAAAACAAAACCTGATGGCAAATGATGGGGGCGGCACTACACATAGCAAGCACTGCACAGAAACAAACTTCCATCGGGTTTACAATAGGTACTCGCGCACATTCCAACATGTACCAATTCGTTCGAAGTTCCGCAGAGGAATGTGGACGAGGCGCATGTGTGGCTCAGTAGTAGTATTATAGTTACACACTGTATATGACATTTTAGAAGTGTCGTAAAATTTGACATATCTGCAAGCGCTACGCAAAATGACACGTTCCCAAGGGTCATTTCATTTTATAAATCAGTACGTGCTATTGAATTTCATATGCTCTCAATTGCCACATAAAGTTTCACGTGCCATCAAGTGCTGTATAATTTGGCATTTCTGCGAGCGAATGGTTTCCAAGGGTCATTGCATGTCATAAATCCACGAGTGCTATTGAAGTCAACATTCCCTCAAATGGCATAAATTTCACGTGTCCACAACAATGTTAATAAATTTGCCAAGCGCACAAGTGCTGCTGCCTGCATCTCGACCTCACCGATAATTTTGTCCAAATTCGGGGAAAAATGGCTAGGGGATCTATGAGGTTCTTAAGTCAGCCACCTCGTTGGGCAATTTGCCTGTTGTGGCGTTGTATTTGTACTTGTACAAAGAAAAATCGACCCCAAATCCCAAAGACGATCCCATCAGACAAATTTCCCGAAAAATCGCCAACATTGATACTCATTTCTTCACGAACCGAATTATGTGTAAAAAAAAAAATTTCTGTTTTTCGATTTACACATGAAAAATGAACATGTGCATAATATTTACTCAATAAAACTGGAACATGATTTCTTCAGCGATCTATAGACGGGTATTCAGTTGCTTTTTCAAACGGTTTTTTTTTACAAAAACTTAAACAAATTAATCTAGATTTTGTTTCTTATTCAGTAAAGACCCGCAAGGAAACAATGTGTATTGAATGTGTTTCGTTGTAGAAAAATGTAAGAACAAGGATCAATGTATAAGTAAAAATACAAGTAGTTGTGCGCATCGAATTACTTTCGAGCTGCTCGTGATCCGATCACCCTGTCGTCTCTATTTACTTTGGACGTTCGATTCTCGTCCGTAATCCACCACGGATTAGGCACGCCTCTGTGCCATTCATCCTTTCTTTCCAGTCATTTGTTTCCTACAAGCCATCGATTCGTGAACAGAATATAGGATGAAATGGGAATCAACACCGCCCTTAGCGGGTGAGCGACAAGTGCGGTCGCATCACCCCCCCCCCTCCCCTGAAGGCGGACTTTCTGAAGCCCCACACTCATGGTAAATTACTCGAGGCTTTCACCAATTCTCAAGCCGGGATTACAAAAGTTTTTTACAAAACAGATCTTTTACAAATCTTGGAAATAAGAAGAAACGAAATAGGATGCCGTGTTTCAAAATGTGGCAAACTTGCTGGGTAGTCTGTTATGACGTTTATGGCAAACAGTGCAGAGGCCTATGGTTATATCCACATGCCACAGGTAATGTACTCGACTGTATATGCAACTTTTTTGCAAAAAAAAAAAAAAAAAAAAAAAAAGGTAAAATTAGGAGAAAGTAGAAATTACTGAATTTATAGAACATTTAAGCTGCCCGTGGCACATTTTCAGATCACTTAAATGACCCGTGGCGCATTTGCAGATCACTTAAATGACCCGGGACACAGTTCCAGAACACTGAAGCGATTCGTGACACATTTAGAGATCCCTTGAGTGACATGTGACGTAGTTTTAGAGCACTTAAGTGGCCCCCCCAGTGCGGTTCTACATCACTCAAGTTAGCCGCGGCGCATTCTCAGATTATTTAAGCGATCCCCGGTGTAGTGGTGGGATGGTAAGATACGGAGTTAGAGATGGGAAAATTTCAGGGTACATGAGGTCAAACCCACCCACCTCCAGAAAATTACACTTTTTGCCGCTGTGGTGGTCGAGTGGTTACAGTGCCGGACTCGTGATGCGAGGATCCGGGTTCGAACCCCACAGTGGTGGTCGGCTGAAGTTGGTTTTCTGTGGTTCCCAACTTCAAGGCGCAAATGCAAGCCGATCTCCCCGTTAAAAAGTCTCGCCACAGAGAGCAACAGTCCTACAACGGTAAATCATTCAACCATAACACTTCACTCATAGTTAGAAAAAAAAAACAAACTGGGGGCAGATGGCAGCACTACACATAACAAGCATTACACCGAAACAAACTTTACGTCAGGTTGCACTACACGTACACTCACATTCCCGCATGTACCGGTTCGTTGGGGGGTTCCGCGGGGGGGGGGGTGCATGTGTGGTGTAGCAGTAGTAGGTAGGGACTCCAAAAAATGGCTCGGGGATCCATGATGTTCTTAAGTCAGCCACCACGTTGGGCAATTTGCCTGTTGTGGCGTTGTATTTGTATTTGTATAATTACGGATCACTTTAGTGATGCGTGGCACAGTTTCAGAGCACTTAAGCGGCCCGTACACATTTCCAGAGCACTTGGATTCGCGAAACAGGGATCACTAAAGTGGCTCTGTAGGGTGTTACTTCAAGTGCCCACAAACTATCAAAAGGATTTTCTCGTTTTTGACGCACTGAGTAAGATGCCATTAAAAATATTGCATATTTGCATATTTTCATAAAGGGGGGGGGGGTTCATGACGTAACCATTATCTACACCCCCCCCCGTCATCAAAAGTCAGAAAATCGCAAACCCCCCCCCCCATCCCATCGATGATGATGTAATACTTGAACGGCCCCAAGTGTATTGAGAGGGAATGGCATGCAAATTAATTTTACAAAATTCATAAATTATTAATAATAATTAGCGCGTGGTCCACCTGCTGACACTTCATCGTGGCTCGAATCATATTGAACAAACATAAATTTTTGTCATACTTTTAAAGCGCTTCATCATCATCTCTATCAACTATATGTTGCAATTCGATAACTGATCATTTTTCGAATTTTTTATTGCTATTTTTGTGTAATTAATATAAATTAATAGAAGTAAAGGAATCAAGTAATGGAATTCCATGACCCCACAAGAGTAGGGCTGACAGTCGTCACACCCCCTTCCCCCCCCCCATCATAACGAAATAATTTCATCCACCATATAGTCCTAATTGCATTTCTCCATTTATTCTGAAGGTCTTGAAAACGTCAAACCTCTATTATAAGGTCGAAATTTCGAGAATCTTACCTCAAATGATAATCCGAAAATTTAAGCATAAAAACGGAAATTAATTTAAATTTAAATTTAAAAAAAAGGTCTAAAACAACTAATCAGGGGAGGGGGAAACACATTCATTTTCATTTTGTACGCGATTTCTCCACTGAAATATTAATTAATACAAGGTATAATTTCTATGGAATTTAATTTCTGACAAGAAGGAAACTATGAAGAATAATTGAAAACGGCTCCAAACCACACAAAACACGGCTTACCATGAGTGTAAATTCTCTACTGATTAAAAAAAATTAATTAGGAATTCTGAGTTAATTAATATTTTCCCCACCCTCTAGTTTCACGTTATTATTAAAAATTTCTGGAGCACTTTATGGAATTTTCATAAGGAGAAAAATGCATGTGAAAACTTCACTTCATGCGAAATTAACAACTAGATTCGGTTTCTCTGACGTGCTTAAGTGTCCTCTGAGAGGGTAAAGAAGGTTTTTAATATCTTCCAGAATTTTTTCAATTAATTCCTTTATAATTTCAATGAGCATTGAGAAAGCCACTTTATATCTTCGCTAGAGAGAATGATCATTATATAAGAACGTCTTTAATTGGATGGAAGATAATGAGCACCCAATTTTCAATCGGATTATTCGTCGCGTCTAATTCCTAGCATTATTTTTCGGAATACTATTTGGGGGGGATTTAGTCGGATTTTTATTAACACAGCCGGTTATAATAATCTCAACTGGGAACGGATTTGCTGACTTTTGATGGCAATGGAGTGGGGGGAGGTTGGATGATGCTTACGTCATCAACCACCATTTATGAAGATATGGAATATTCTTAACGGCATCTTATTCGGTGCGCTAAAAACAGAAAATAAAACCTTTCAATAGTTATTGGGCACCTGAACTAATATTCCCCCTATTGGTAAGCCTATTGGTAAGGAATTAAAGCCACTTTAGTGATGTCTAAATGTTTCATGGATCCTTCAAGTGCTCTGGAAATGTGTCGGGGCCGCTTAAGTGCTCTGGAACTGTACCACGCATCAAGTGATTCGTAATCATGCTACAGATTGTGGGAATGCCAGTATTCTGGGAATGTTCCGCGGTTAACTTGAGTGATGTAGAACAGCACTTGGGGGGGGGGGGCGCTCAAGTGATTTAAAACTGTGCCACGTGTCACTCAAAAGATCTCTAAATGCGCCACGGATTGTTTAAGTGTTCTGGAACTTTGTCGTGGGTTACGTAAGTGATCTTTGACACCTACTTGAGTGGTCTGAAAATGTGCCACGGGCCACTCAAATGCGCTGGAATTGTGCCACGGGTTATTTAAGCGATTTTTAAAAATGTGCCGCTTAGTTCATTTTAAAAGAATTAGGTTTGGAGGGGGCAAGAGAGCTACATCAGATAACCTTCGGGGCCACGTTTGGTCTGCGGGGATCAAGGGTTTACCATGTGTGGCTTAAAGGGTGGGTCGCAATGAATTTATGAAAGATAAATGCTGTGAGTTCATAACCTTCAAATAACATGGGAATTAACAGAAACTAATTATAATAACATATATAAACGTATTTTCTTCCGAAATTAATAATTTTTTTTTTAAATATTTTTGCACAAAAAAATTTTTTTTTCGTCTGTGGGGGGAGGGGGAGCACTAGCCTCTATGCCCCCCTCTCGCATAGGTTTCTGATCCCACCAATATGCGTTAGGATGTAGGGGGCAGTGCTGACGAAATGCTGTTGATAAGCGGGGTCAGAGTTTTGCTGACGTTTGTTGATTAGGGGGTGGGGGTGAATCAAAAATGGCTAAAAATTTGCTAACATAATACTTGTGCGGCCCCAAAAGTATAAAACAAGGGTGCTTAAGCTTATCGAGTGTGCGGGGCCACATCATTGGTTTCTTTCTCTCTCGTGGACCACTTAAAAGATCTGTAAATGTGACGCGGGTCACTAGAGCCAGGGTCGCAACTAGGGGGAGGGGGAGAGTGGGCAGGTCTGATTCCCCGGGCGTTGAACCAGAAGGGGCACCGAATTCTTCCTTTAACTGCTTTATCCTACATGCCAATGGTCGTCAAAGAGCCGGTTCACACTGTGTGACAAAGTATCTATTTGCGGGCCTGACTGGAGCGATATGAAAATGTGAGGTGGGCTGCGTAAATTATCTCTAAATATGCCGCGGGTCACTGAAGTGAACTGTAAATGTCCCGCGGGTCACCGAAGACTACAGTGTAGATGTGCCACGGTTCATTGGAGGGATCTGCTAATGCGCCACGGGCTACTTAAATGGTCTTAAACTGTGTCGCGGGCAACTTAAGTTGGGGTCATAACTATGATTTTTGTGGAGGGGAAAATAATTTTGTTGCTGCCCCCTGAAGTTTTTTCCGCATGGGGGCGGTTCTTCCCCCTTTAGTCCTGTACCTACTTGAGTGATCTGGAGATGTGACATGGACCACATAATTGAAGTGAGAATGTGTCGCAGACCACTAAAGGGATCTGGAGCAGCCCGTCAGGTCAATTAAATGATCTGCAAATGTGCCGCTTAGTTGATTTTTATAGATGGTGCGTAGGGAGAAAATATAATGTATTAAAGGGAGCTATGTTATACGGAGCCGCTCATGAATAAAAGTCAATGTGTCAGACAAAAAAAGGACTTGAAGAGCGAAAAGGGGTCGTGCGATGACCATGGGTCCCGTATTTTACGGAGGCTTAACCATTATTTCCTCGTTCTTTCGGGGGAGGAGTGGAGGGGGGATATCGCCGACAGCTCCTAATTGGACAAGTGTGTGATCATTTCGGCAGAGGTTCCGATGGTAAAAGAGTGCGAGTCAAAGGAAGCGGCATGTACCAAAGATCACTTTTTGTTTTTGATGGTATCTATCACATGGCGGAACTGTTCTGAAAAATTTGGTCCAGCCGTAAAGTAATCTGCTTATTATATCCCGCAAGGGACAGTGCGGGGACCATGTTTGGTGTTGGTGTTCAGAAAGATCGAAATAAGAATGGTCCGGTTTACTTCCTGGAAACGAGGAAGAGCAACATCCACACAATGATACGAGATTTATCGCCAGATCCGTGGATGGAATAAAATACTTATACCATAATTCGTGGATTTAAGATTCGTTGTTCAACCCCTTCGTGTACAAGCTGTTGGCGATAAATTGGGGTGATTTGTATTAGACTTATAGGCGATAAATGTGGTAGCCTTGTTCGCACGTTAAAAAAAGGAAGGAAGGGAAAGGAAGAAAGGGAAAGAAAGAAAGAAAAAGAAGGCGATAAGGGTTGGGGACGAACGGTACAGACAGTAGATAATTGGACAAGAGAGTTACAGAGAGAGATAAGGGATGTACAATACCTTGCTGTTTCGCCCTCATCTACGTGTTCTCTTTCCCACTTCCATGTGCAGAGTATAATAGAAGCATTAGTTGTGAGAAAGATACGCGCGTACACAATTTTTAACCGAGGAAAGAGGTCCAAAATAATACTTCTTTTGAATTTTTCAGGGCCTAGTGACTCTCTTGCATGTTGGCAGACATGCCGCTATAAATTCGAAACATTATGTGCTGCTTTCAGCCTGAAATTAGTAACTACATAAAATAAATTTTAGGCACCAATACCAGTTTTTAAGTCGACATAGTGACCTGGCACCTGGTGTTTGTCTAGCCTTGGCACACATGCTGTTCTCAACTCAAAAATCCAGGACACTTAACAAGAAAAATAATCATAATAATGAAACAATAGAAGCAAATACCAGGAAAGTAAACTTCCAAAAAAATGATTTATTGAACTTCTATTAAATCTTCTTTCCAACTGGATTTATTTATGGAAAGAAAATAATAGGATTGTTTAGGATTTTCAATAATAACAATCTTATTATTTTCTTCCGAATTGCGTTTTTCTTTTATAAACATTAAAATGCATTTTATACACTTTGATTTTTTTTTCTTGAATAAACAGTTGTAAATTAGTTTATTTGCAAATGAAAGATACAATTTCGTGTTGTGTAATGACACTGGTAAGTAACTCTTGCGTCACAAAAATAATGGATTTTCGTGTAAGCGATTCACAAAAGAATTTTTTCTTTTCGTGTTGAATCTCATAATAGTCATTATTATTTTTATTTGTTTACTTAAAAGTATAGAAGATGCGAACGTATTAATGTTGAGCAGGGAGAGAGAGCTTTACGGGATAAAGAGCCGATAGGGCGGATAAAAGAGAATACTTTACGGAAGAAAGAGAGCTAGATTTAAGAGAGAGAGAGAGAGAGGCCTAGCTTTGAGAGAGAGAGAGAGGGACCTAGCTTTAAGAAAGAGAGAGAGAGAGAGACCTAGCTTTAAGAAAGAGAGAGAGAGAGAGACCTAGCTTTGAGAGAGAGAGAGACCTAGCTTTGAGAGAGAGAGAGAGAGAGAGAGACCTAGCTTTGAGAGAGAGAGAGAGTGAGAGAGACCTAGCTTTAAGAGAGAGAGACCTAGCTTTAAGAGAGAGAGACCTAGCTTTAAGAGAGAGAGACCTAGCTTTAAGAGAGAGACCTAGCTTTAAGAGGGAGAGAGAGAGATGGGGGGGAGGCCTAGCTTCAAGAGAGAGAAAGCTTCCCGCGTGAGAGAAATATAGATCTTTACGAGAGAGAGAGCTTCCCGCGAGACGGACACAGAGATTTTTACGAGAGCGAGTTAGCTTTTTTTAAGAGAAAGAGGAAAAGAGAGCTTTTTCGTTTTACGGATGGGAGAGGTCTAAGTACTAAGAGGGTCATCAGTACTAAAGGGGCACCACCAAAAAGATATCATATGGTATTTTTTTTTAATGCACGATTTTTTTTCAACATCCATCATCCGATAGAAGATCCTAAAATTGTAACAACACATGATTGTACAGTTGAAGATCGTTATCACAAAAATGGCACGAAAGATGAGAAACTAATAATATTGCAAACTAGACCACATTATTTTGCTGAGTTTTTTTTTGATTAGCTTTTCACAATTTTCATAAAGTTCGCCCAGGGCTGTCTTAACATTATTACATGCTCCCATACAAAGCGATTTTTCGGTGAGATAGGCACTATTACCTAGCTAAAAATTCCTACCTACCTATTTGCTCTTGAAAATCGGAACCAGATCTAATTGTCACTTGACACCCCGACTGAGCTCTCCGGGCAGAATTTACTGCTACTTCACCAACTCTGGCCATATCGCAATTTACTGCCATTAGTGAGATGGGTTGGAAGCGAAGGTGCTGTCTATCGGGGGTCGCCTCGAGTTCGTTAGGGAAAATATCTTATCTATATCCTCCCTTGGGTTCGAACCCGGTACCCTGACAACAACCTTCACGATGGTAGACGAGCATCTTACCACCATGCCACTCGGGCACACCACTTGACACCCCGGTGCCAGAAGTGTCCAGATGGGCCCATGCAGTAAACCAAGTTCTATAGAAAAAGGACATGATTTTTGTGAGTCATTAGTAGATCAACTGTGTAGTTTGATCCATAGAAGTAAAAGAAATGCTACCAGAGGTGTGTAAATTACAAACTTGAGAATGTATCTAAAAGGAAAAAATACCCAATATATATATATATAACGGTGATTTTTGTCAGAAATAAGATACCTACTGGCAGGGCCGCAAGTGGATACTTGGTTAGCCGGGGCAACCACTCATTTAGGCACCTCCCATAATGCTGAAGGATAGGTTGAATGGTTAAATTTACGTCCCCTTTTGTAATGCGCCCGGGGCACCAGATTCACCTGCTCCCCCCCACCCCCACTAGTTGCGGCCCTGCCTATCGGTAATATTATGGCCATTCTAAGATTCAATATTTTCTCCTTGGAGTGCTGGTACAGCCTTTATTCATCACCCGTTCGTCGTAGTGGTATGGTTCTAATTTTAAAAAGTTCTCAAAATGTGACCAGAAATTACCGTGTACGAGTTTTGAGGATGAAAATACAGTGTATACAAAATAAGAACATGAAGATTTTTATACGATATCCACACCCCCTCCCTCCCCCAATCCTCTAACTTGCAATACGACAGTTGTTGCTCTTTCTCTTCTGAGCCCAACAAACAAATTACATGGTTTTAACTGCATTATTCCCTGAGATATTTAAATTCAAAAATGGGAGACAGGTCCAGGCTTAGGAGAATTTCGCGGCCCAATGCAAAATAAATTTTTTGCGGCTCCCTCTAAAAACATTTTATGTAGTTGTTCCCGACTTACAAACTTTTCGAGTTACGGACGTAAATCTTGAAGGGGAAATTTTTTTTCACTAAGAACGCATTCTATTACGCTAATTTTTTTCATTATTCCAGGAACGCGTTGATGGTCTGGATCGTAATCAAACACGATGCATTGAGAGGGAATGGCATGTAAATTAATTTTACAAAATTCATAAATTATTAATAATAATTAGCGCGTGGTCCACCTGCTGACACTTCATCGTGGCTCGAATCATATTGAACAAACATAAATTTTTGTCATACTTTTAAAGCGCTTCATCATCTCTATCAACTATAAGTTGCAATTCGATAACTGATCATTTTTCGAATTTTTTATTGCTATTTTTGTGTAATTAATATAAATGAATAGAAGTAAAGGAATCAAGTAATGGAATTCCATGACCCCCACAAGAGTAGGTCTGACAGGCAGGATCGTCGTAATAGCATCATAGACCCCCGAGCCAAGGGATTTTTTGGAGGCCCTACCTGAAAAATTCTCGAAAAATTCAACTACGTCTCGTTTTTCTGAGGCACCTCTTCTCTTGAGGCCCTTCGGGCACGGCCCGGGGTGGGGGAAGCATGCGTTAAGACGGCACTGCCTAAAGTTCGCAACCAGGCGTCCTCCTTTTTCGGTTTTGAATCTGGTAACCCTATCTGAAGACCACATAATCTGTGTTTTCACTTATTTGTTTGGTCATCCATATTGTCCGATGTTTTTGTGGGAAGAAATAATTATTTTTTATACATAAAAATATCGATTATTGCAAATGCACGAATTTTGTTACCGAAATTTTCGTCTCATAAAAAAATTTTATGCCAAAAAATAACAAAAAGAACTCTCTTTTTCATCATCGCATGAGTTGCCTGAAATTTCGAGATTAAATGGCAGCACCAACAGTATATAAATCAAGCCTCCGGAGAGAGTATGACGTCAGCGGTCTCAGCCTTGGCAGTGCTGAGAACTGTGTCCCCCCAACATCTTTCGTCGGAACAGCACGTGACTCGGTGAAAACAAACACGATCCCCCGTTATTTTCTTATGACACAAATAGGAGTTTAAAACAATAAATGAAAAAATAATTTCAGCATTTACGAGATAATTCCAAAATTAATGAAAGTTATAATTTCAGCATTAAAGAAAGATAATTTCAGCATTAATGGAGGAAAATATTCTAGAATTAATGCAAGAGATAATTACAACATTGATAAAAGTCATAATTCTAAAATTAGTGAAAGAATTAATGAAAGCGATAATAATAAAATTAATGAAAGATAATTCCAGAATGAAGAAAAGATATAATTCCAAAATTAACGAAAAAGGGATAATTCCAAAATTAATGAAAGAGACAATTCCAGAATCAATGAAAGAAATAATTCCAGCATTAATGAAAGAAATAAATCCAGAATTGATGAAAGCAATTATTTCAGAAGTAATGAAAGAAATAATTAATAAAGGAAATAATTCCAAAATTAATGAATGAATATTCAAGAAATAATGAAGGATAATCCAGAATTGATGAAGGAAAATTCAAGAGATGATGAAAGAAATTATTCCACATTAATGAAAGGAATTATTCCAGTATTAATGAAATAAATAACTTAATCTTTTTTCACCTTTAGATGAGTTCTTTATCCTTTTTTTAAATCTTTAAAACCCAATATTTAGAGACCGAACTGTACATTTCTACGGAAAAATTGCCAGGTGGGAACTTGGTTTTCCCCGAGTCACGCGATTTCCTTGCATTTGATGGCGCTGCAGTCGCGGTAGCTGGATGCTTCCTCCAGTAATATATAATGTCTGTCTCGTCTGCTTCTCTCCATGTTACTTGTTTTGGGCGTCTCCTTGTGTCCTAAAAAAATCACTGAACTGGCAGTTCAAACTTCCAGTTCTGTTTGTGAGTTTAGCTTGTAGGGAACCAAACAAACCGTCTGTCGTCTGCTCATTAAGAGGTTCTTTGTTTTGGACGCCTCCTTGTGCTCAAATAAAATAACCGAACTTTTAGTTCAAATTTCCTGTTCAGTTTATGAGCTTCGTTTATAAGGAACTGAGAGGAATAAAGAATATAGTTTTTTTTTACTTTAAACTTCATCATCACCACATGAGTCGCTTTCAAATTTGACATTAGATGGCAGCACATTACTATAAAGTGGGGAGTGGAAAATTACGCGTTTTACGATCTTACCTGTCGTTTGCTTGTGTGGAGGACCTTTGTTTTGGATGTCTCCTTGGGTCTTGAAAAAATTACTGAACTGGAAGTTTGATCTTTCAGATCAGCTTATAAGCTTTGTTTATAACGAGCAAAGCTGAATGAAGAATTTAGTTTTTTATACCTGAGCTTCGTCATCGCCACATAAGGCACTTCTAATTTTGAAAGTAGGTGGCAGCACCAACAATATTTTTAAAAATGAATTTCTTAAAGTATTCTAGAGTATTAAATTAATTTTAATTCCCTTTTAAAATTGTTAGTGCCATTTTGAATTCGCGGCAAATGCTACAAGCCAAAAAAAACTGCTTTGGCGGACGGCGTAACATTTCGAGTCACCCGGTATATACGGGTTTTGTCATTGCGTAACCCAGTGACAAAACTGTTCATGGGAACATAATAATGATTCATTATCAGGATTTCAAGCCCATCGGAAAATATAAATAAGGGGCCATTCAAGTATTACGTAAGCATATTTTCAGCCATTTTTGACCACCCCCCCCCCCCCTTATCAGCAAAAGTCAGCAAAACACTGACCTCCCCTTCCCCCGTCAGCAAAATTTCGTCAGCAGCTTAGATTATTTCATATCTTCAAAAAGGGGTGGTTGATGACGTAAGCAACCTTCAAACCCCCCCCCCCCTGTGATCAAAAGTCAGCAAATCCGAAACCCCTCTTATAAGTTTGTTGACTTCAATTTCGATACGGTGAAAATCTAATATTTCGTTGGGTGTGACAAGCTACCTTCAAGTGGCTTTTTGGGTTCATAATGTGACCACTCTCTCTCGCAGGCGAATGAAGCAACGCGCGAGTTGGCTTAAACACAACACAATATTTCACATAACAGTCCGTACTATATTTAACATACAGGGCACATAGGTAACAAGGCATATGGCATTTTACTGGCGAACCATTGGTCCTAGAGGCATACTTCCAGTTGGAAAAAGTACCCGAATAACGTGTCGTACTCAGATATTGCATTCATGTTCGAAAGGGTTGTATAGCTATTAAAATAAAAAAATTAATTTTTTATATAGTCCCCGCGTGCCCGAAAACCCTGTTGAAAACCTGTTTCCGTCTCTCCTGACGACAAAAAAAATAAAATTCCACGTTTCTAAGTGCAATATTCAGAGATGTGAAAATCTGGGGGGAAAAACATCTCTAAATGTGGAAAAACAGTTTTACCCGCATTTCACGCTGTTTTTTTCCACTTGGAAAAGTGCAATTTTTATTGTTGGCATCAGGAGAGACGGGGGGAACAACTTTCTTACTGGTTTTTAGGGCACACGGGGACTGTATGAGGAGTTAATACTTGCATTTTAATAAATATGCAATCTCTTGCAACATGAATGTATATAAAACATATATATATATATATATATATATATATATATATATATATATAAACATATTTGATTCATGTTGCCAGGGGTTACATAGTTATTGAAATAAAAATGTTAACTTTTTATGCGGCCACCCTGTGCCGCATAAAAAGTTAAAATGGCGCAAAATGGCGACTTGACCGCAGCAAAAAATTGCTCGATGAGTATAAGAAACAAACCTGCCGTTTGGAATCGGCAATAAATTGTAGGTCTCGGTCTAATTAGCCCTCGTGTGCAGAAAATGACCTTGGTGCGACAAAAATGATCAATGATCAAACCACTCAGTGCCGGTTGAAGATAGCTTTGTGCTAAATTAGATGGCTATCCGTCTGTAATTGCATGAAAACGATATGTTTTTTACAAGCTTTCATTTTTTCACCCATCTACTTCTTGGATTGCATTTACTACCAGCACTCAAAAGAATGTCAATGAATGGCCAACAAATCTTTGTCTGCTTTCTTCATGGCAGCCCTCTTTGAATGAAAAGTCTTCGAACACACACAACACTTTCTGTCTTTACAGTTACTCCATTTTGCTTCACACCTCTTCTATAGTTTTTGTCAGGGCCTACTGTCACCCCCAAGTCGTAAACCCACCGAAACTACACGCAACGCTTTTTTTATTTCCTTCCTCATGTTAATGTTACTTGAATAGCGGAAAAATATATTCTATACATTTTGTTTGAAATTGAATTTTTTTTAGTCAGAGTGACTAAAAAAAATTTTATTCCACAAACTTCTCTCTTCGTGGGCCCCGTATCAGTAGCCGTGGCTCCCCTTCTGCCAGATTTTCATCCGTGGCCCCTCCCGGAATATCCTAGGGCCCTCTGAGGCCATATGGCCCCCCGGTTGAGAACCACTGCACTAGCGCACCGATCTCCCCTGCAGCTGTTCTAACCCGCTCGTTCGCGGGTACTTCCTTTGTGTTTCTTTCTTTCCTTTGCGTTCGTTGGAAAAAACGGATTCCGGGTGGGTCCAGTGAAAACAGCTTCACAACACCGAACAAATTACTGAACAACCAATTGCAATTGCTTTCTTTGCATGATCCGCGTGCTAATTAATACGCTCCTTTAAACTCTGCATTAAAATGTCATAGTTGCAGAGAAAACGCCTTGCTGTATTTTAATTTCTGGGACACGCCGTAAGAACCCAGCAAGAACAATCCTTCACTCACCGTTATGACTGTTTTACCAAAAGTCGCTAAATTGTTTCTACTTCAAGCCAAGAATCGCGAGTTATGAAAATTTGAATTTTGCCTGGTAGGCGTATCTAGTGACGACAGCCAAATATTTAATCCAGCTCCATTGTTACACGAGCACTTGTTCAGAATGTTTTCGTATATGAATCGAAACTCCGAAGGAAAATTAATATTCGAAGCGCGGAAATGCGCTTGTACATGTTTTGTTCGATATACAAACAATGAATAGATCCACGAACCGAAACTTTGATCGACGTTTGTTCGCACTTTTTCGCCGAATCACCACCTCTGACATTCTCCCGTGTTTTGAGTATTCTCTCACAATTCTTCGAACAAATAGTATGGATGCGGAACTAATATTTTTCCCTTCGCCTACTTTGCGCATAATGGCGAACACGCCCTTCACCTAGAGAAAGACTCTGGCATTTGAACGGTCGTTTTCTCTTTGTTCTCTCGGAAATCTCCAGTTTCTCGTACGCTAGTGCTTTTCTTTAGGTTGGGAATCTTCTAGTAGGCACCTCGAACGGGAGGGAATGGCGAATCACTGGAAGTATGCGCAGTGAAGAAGGGGGGGGGGGGCGAACAAATTCCGCCCTCCCACCCGGAGCCGCCAACGTAAAGAAAATATTTTCCCGTGCACACGGGGCTCAATAATATACGGTATTCTTGGTAATACCTAGCGAACATAATGATTTCTCTCCAGCAATCCATATTTCTCCAATATTTGGACCCAGTTCTTAAAATTGCCCATTCATTCCACTCTGTCATCGAGAGTCGAATAACAACCCCCCCCCCCCCATCCCGCCTAACAATCGTAATCGTATCATCAATTCAATCCTCTTCCTCTGCCATCATCACCACCATCGCGCGTTGGACTCATATCAATCGCACGTGTTTTGTTCAAGTGAGTAGACCGCGCTATAGCCGACTTTCCACAACTGAAGAATGGCAATCATTAGACTCGAAACAGTTTTTTGGTTTCCAATTTTCATCTTTCTATATATACTGTACTCAAAGAAGCATTTCTTTTATCTTTGAGATACACGAAAGTTGAAAATTTTAAAAGTGTTAAAATTTAAAAAAAGCAAAAACCAAAGGTTGTAAGTAGAAAATTGCTTATTCAATCATCTGTGTGGCTAAAATTGGTAAATATGAGGGTGGGGGAGGGGGGGGGGGAAGACTCCCATTTACCAATTTTATCTAATTTTTCCCACGCGTTACCATAGCCTTCCAGATGGGTAATCTATTTACAGCCACACACCGGTGTCGGTGAAGGGCAAGTATTTTTATGCTCTAAACCAGTGATTCCCAAAGTGGGCGTTAACGCCCCCTGGGGGGCGATGGAATGTTCCAGGGAGGCGGTAGAAGCTACTGGTTTAACATAGGATCCCATGGGTTAGATTGCGTTGGGGAGCGATGGGAGAAAAAAAATTTCTGAAGAAGGGGGCGATGGGACAAAAAAAAGGTTGGGAAACTATACTCTAAAAATTCATTGTCATTGCTGATTGGTTGAAAAACCTGAATTTCCAGGGTTTTTTTTTTACCAATCAGCAACGACGTTCCATTTTTAGTACATATACCCCTAAGAGCTCTCGTCAAAGGCGGGGACCGCAAAAACCAGTCTGAAGCGGAATTGGAATAGCGAGGAAAAAATTTTACTTTTTATCGAAAATCATGAAATATGCAAAATATGCTCTATCACGTGAAAATAGCGAAATATGCAAAATATGCTCTATCACGTGAAATTAGCGAAATATGCAAAGACATAGAAATCCGATCCTTAATAATTAGTCTGCAAAATAATCACTGAATATTTGACTTGCACAGAAGTACTTGAGAGTCCTGTGTTAACAGAGAGAGAGAGAGAGAGAGAGAGTCATCTGTTGCAATTCCTCTCAAGTCATTGAGTTAACAGTTGGAACTAGTCCTTGTTTGCAAATACCTATTAAATATCCTATCTCCCAATATATTGCTGAAACTATAAGAAAACCGGAGAAATTAGATTTCTGTTTCTCCAACTTTTCGATCCGGAGCAAGAACACGTGTGTACGTTGGAAACACGAGTGAATTGTTAATTGTATCCGTAATGGAATAAATAAAGCCAGGAATAGCTTGAAGGTTGTTCGAAATCAGCTTTATGCTGCAGAAAAACGGAATGAAAGTTTAAATATTTACTTCAGAAACGTTATTTTAACATTGAATCCATTTACTTTGCATTCAAAAGCATTCTCTCAATCCCCCCCCCCCCACCCCAAAAAAAAAGAAAATTGAGCATTACTGTGGTTTGAATATTTTACGAATTTGTTCATCTTCGCGATCCTCTTTGTGCAATACGTAGGAAGTGTTCTTATTCACTGTCATCCCACGCCATATATGCTCAACCAATAGCCCGCGGGGCCACATGTGGCCGTCGTCGTCTGATGTAGGTGAGTGACCTCGAACCTAAGTTTGTAAAAAATGAACTAGACGAGCATACTCACAGATCGCTTGAGTGACCCTCCCCCGTCCGACGTATTTGCAGATCACTTAAGTGGCATGTGGCACAGTTCCAGAGCATTTATGCGTGCCGCGGTGTAGTTCCACATCAGTCAAATTACCCACGCGACCCAGTTTAAGATCACACATTTCAATACATAATGCCTTAAGTGATCCGCGGCACATTACCAGATTACCTAAGTGATAGATCCACAGCATATTCACAGGTCACTTAAACGGCCCGCGACACGTTTTCAAAGCAATAAAGTGACCCCACACTCTCCTGAAAGGTTGGACACCCTTGCTTTGGCTTCGGGCGAGTATCTTATCTTGGAGTTTGTTTCTGTGAAATGCTAGTTATAGTGCTGTCACCTGCCACCTATTTTTCGAACTATGAGCGAAGTGCAGTGATTGAAGATTTGTACCTTTGTGGGCCTGATGCTTTCTTTCTGTGGCGAGGCTCTCACACCTCGAAAAAAAAAAAAAGTTGGGAGCCAAAGATAACAAACTTCAGCTGACTACCACTGTGGCGCCGGTGGGGTTCGAAGTCGGATGCGAGTCCGAGTCCGTCACTATGATCACTCGACCACCACAGCGGCTATGTTATCGACCTGGGCTACCACGTCCATCAGTTTGGGTTGAGACCCATAGCTCGAATGTATAAATGCACGTACAGCCAGGGATTCGTGACCTATGGGCCACGATCAAAACTTTATACCCGGGGCTTTCTAGATGAGCCGTGCAAATCCACTGACAGCCAGGGGCTCTCGAGTTTGGGTTGAGATCCATAGCTCAAGATCCCCTTGCTGTCAGTGGATTTCTACAACCCATCTCGGAAGACATTGTGACCCTTGTTTGGGTCACGACCCATAGGTTTAGAACCCCTGCGTTAGATAGTCAGTGAGCTTCCAGAGCATTCGAATCGATATGAGCAGGTTTTGACGCATTCGCGAACACAGTTTTCTTTATAGAAAGCGCCTTTACGTATCCAAACGAATCGAATACTTTCATGGATCAATCCAATACACATGAAAGAAGATTTTTCTGGATTCGTGATCTCCTATTTTTGTGGGATCGGGAATTACTATAAAAAAGCGATGCTTTCCAGCACCTCCTAGAGATAGAGGATATAGATATAGGAGGTGCTGTGCTTTTTCTCTTTTTTAGTTCACATGTGCTGTGATGAAAATTCGATCGGACGATTTTGATGAAACTTGATATACCAAGATATATGAACCATATCCTATATACGGGAAAAGAACGATTCAATAAAAAGAGATAGTTCAGTTTTCGACCACTAGGTGAAAAAAAGACGATTTTTATCGAAGTTATTATCATGGTCAAAATAACGTATATACCATGTTTCAATTAAATACGTCCACCAAAATGGGCGCTACATAGGTCAGGGTAGTGTCAGTTTAATTATACTGCACTGACCTTTTAGCTCGCTGTGGCGGACGTTATTCGGACCATGGCAAAAAGATAACTGGAATTGAAAAGAACTTTTTTTTATCTGGTGGTCAAAAACTGAACTATTTTTTTGCAGTGAATCTTTCTTCTCCCCCTCTTGGTCCATAAAATAGTTTCATCAAAATTACTTCATCAGAATGGGCACTACATACGTCTGAGTAATGTCAGTTGACTTATGAAGCGACCGAGTGGTAAGATGTTCGTCTATCACAGTGAAGGTTGCTGTCACGGTCCTGGGTTCGAACTCGAGAGAAAATATAGATAAGGCATTTTCTTCTAACGAACTTGAACCGACCACCAATAGACAACTCCTTCATTTCCAGCCCATCTTATTAATGGCAGTAAATTGCAACATGGGCAGAGTTGGTGTTTGGTGAAGTATTGTTGATTTATAACCACCCCTGTATCTCTTTAGTTTTATGTTCCCAAAAGATTTAATCAAATTTAAATCTTTTTGAGAGAGAGCGAAACACGTATGGAGTATCACGCCGCCGATTCGTGAAAATAGGATGTCCCGTGAGTCCTAATTTTCAGCCTCTATCTCATCGACCGTTTGTCGTACACAGAGGTGTGGGTTTTAATTTAAACAATGCACACACAAAAATTGATTTAGGAATCATCCTGTGCAAGTTCCGAGAGTGAATAGACAGCGCCATGAATAGAGCCAGAGTGGCGTCTGCAAAAGTCTATTATATTTTATGTAAAAAGAAATCTGGATGGCACTTTTGTGTGCCACTTCTAGACTCATATCCATTGCAATTGCGTAATTATGACATCGTAAATTTCAACTCGTGACTCGTTGTATGATTGTACGTAGTGTATGATTCCACCATCCCGAATCCCTCCACTATTACGAATTTCGGATTTCTATAGCGTTGTGAAATCACGAAACTTATCGGTTCCGTGAAAATCCGCTTTTTCACACATAAGGGTAAGAACGAGAACATTTTCTGTACATCTACCTAACCCATACATTATTTACTATAACCTCGCATATGAAATATAAATGACCCACATGGCATCTCGACACGAGTTCGGCCCATTTTCCTTTTGATGGCCCTCATATTCATGGCTCTATTATAATCGAGGGGAAGGGGAAGCCTTTTTAACAACCGTCGACATCTGCTCAATGTCCTAGATGGGCGTGATATCTGTTCAATATCGTGATAATAATAAGGGTTAGTATTCACGCGAAGCTCTTTGATGGCGCGTGTCAAGAGCGGCGAGCATCTAATAAAGACGCCGGTGAATGGAGGAAGATGCTCTTAAGAGATTCTTTGGAATTTACACGCGCGCAGCTCCTTTTCTTCCCCCATCAACATCATATCATTTTTAGAGATTTCATCTGTTCCGAGTGACGACCTTGAACTTCAACGCTCAAAACTTTCTTCAAGAAATTTTCATAAGAAAATATTTTTCTGTACGATATATATATTACTATTTTACATACTCCGTTTTATGAGCATCATTAAAGACAGTTATCGAATTTCAGGGTTGTAAGCAGCTCTAAGAGACTTGGATTAGCTATCGTGGTTGCTTCGAAGATTTTAAACTGCGGAACAGATATACAGGGTGTCCGAGAAATTCGTAAATAGTTTGAAAAGGCTCAGAAAATGCTTCGCAGAATAAAAGCACAGAAAATAAAATGATTCTCGTCAGAAAGACATAGAAAATCTTTCTTGAAAGAAAGACATGGAAAATCACTCTCAAAAGAAATGCAGAAAAAAATATTTACTCGAAGGATAGCCACAGAAAATTACTCTCGAAATATTCGAAAATATAACCGACTCCTGAAAAGATTTCGTTCGTAACTACGGCACACACTTATGAGCAGTAGTAGCAGCATCAGTGTTGTCAATATTATCTTTTCGGTTGCCTAAAATCGCTACTGCTCTAGGCAAAAGGTAAATTTCAAAACCAGCACGAAACCTTTCTACCATAAAAACAATCGCTATGGTCCGTAGCAAAAGTATATAGACAATAATTTTTTTTTTTGAATTTAAAAAAAATCAAAGATTTTTATTTAAAATTTTTCATTCGTGAATCTCATGTTCATAAAGTCACTTCACAATTGTTTAACACAATTTTGCTCGAGAACTAAAACGGCCTATCTCATAAGCTTACAGGGTGTCCTGTAAGTGCTAATGCGGGATTTAACGAACGTTGCAATGCATAATAAAAACTACTTGCAATACAAATTTTCGAATGAGAATTTATATTTTTCCAATGAAAACGTCATAGGAGCCACGTTAAAATGGAAAAATACCATGATCTGTTGCTTGGAACGTCTATATCTCGTTGGCGTTCAAGCAAAACTCACCAAGTCTACATTTTTTTTTTTTTTTTCTTTTTTTTTTGGCAAAATATTACCACTACTACTAAACCACACATGCACTTCGTCCACATTCTTCTTTTTTAACGAATTGGTATATGCTTGAATGTGCGTGTACGCAGACGCTCATCGAACCTCAAGGACGTTCCCGGTGCAGAGAGAAGTATAATGATTGAATGTTTGTTAATTAATAACCATTGTCAGCCTGTTGCTCGCTGTGTCGAGAGCCTTCTAGCGGAGGAATCAGCTCGCACTCGCGCTTGGAAGTTGACAAACTACTGCAGTTAATTTAAAATTGCAATCAATTAGTTCATTATGATGATATGATCAGTTTGATATGATCAGTTATCAACCGCGAAGCGATGACCATCATTGAATCTATCGCAGGAGTTGGAACATATTTTATTATTTTTCATTACGACTCAAAATTTTAAATTGAGAAAATGCGCTCGGCAGCTTCTGGTCGAACGATATACTTTTGACACAGGCTGCTTTTCATTTATTTTTGTTAATCCATTTCCGAGAAAAATTCAGTTCAACCACTAAATGTGAAATGATTTTACCGCAATGGGGTTCATGTATAAAAAAAATGAGATAGAAATATGGAACGGGTTGTTATTCAAGGAAAACGATCGCCTACATAATACTTTTGCGACAGGCCCATTTATTTTTATTCGAATGCTAATAAATTAGAAAAGAGAAAACCGCATGTCGAGTGGGAAGATGAAAATTGAAATACGGTATATTTTTCAATCAACTAAAAAATTACTTTCGGGCAAGAAATTCGAGCCAATATATATATTTAATTTTTTACTTGAAATTTTGAATTAAAAAAAAACGATGAAACATACATAAAATAATACGTACGTATCATGTTTATCGTCCGAAGTCCGTTGTAGAAAATCAAATTTTAATAAAATTAAAAAAAAATTAAGTTCATAAAATTTCATTCCCTATGAAATATAATCCTTTGTACTCCGGAGACTGAATGCGTCGGGCTATTTCAAAAATGCGCATTGGAGAAAATATGAAATTTCTCAAAACGATATTCTTTCATTAAAAATTATTAACATTTCCAGAAAAATACTTAAGAAAACTCGCGACACAATGAATTATTTCCCTCGTCCAGATGTAATCTAATTATTCATGAATATTGGAAACTCATGATGATTCTTGTATAAAATAAGATCATGTCGTAAAAATTATCGTGTCTGACAACTTTATTCCTTTTTTCGTGTTTTGAATACAAAACTTTTTACGTGTGTTTTAGGTGATGCGAAAGTACTTTACGTGTAACTTTAATGGAAGGAAACATTTGCGTTTTTTTTTGGAAATGACAGCAAGTGAAATGAATGTCTATGAATTTATTTTCCGATGTGATATCATTTCTCTTATGTCTGTTTCAAACGTGATGGAGGTGGTGAGGGAAATATCCCGGCGGGTTGATGGTACAAAAAAGAAAAAGCTTTCGCTTTTTTTGAGGGTGTTTTGGTGTGAGGGACAAATCTTTTTACCGTGCAAGGAAATAATCTTCGGGTGGGCAGACAAGAAACAATTTCGAGGACGCGGGAACTAATTTTAAGGAGCGCTAGGTAAGAAAAAATGATTTCACGGGCGCTAGGAAAACATTTCAAGGGTGCGAAGTAATTTTTTGAGGTGCTAGGAAACAATATTCCGAGCATTCGAAGAAGCAATCTTAAGACATGCGCGGAAGCATACTTGTGACGGTGCAATTGAGCATTCCAACACGCACGCACGCACACACCACAGGAGGCTAATTCGAAGGTGCGAGCTGAAAACTTTTCATAAAAGAGGTGTAAGTTTTTTAAAATTAAAGTTCAACATGTGATAGTTTAACAGGACCAAAGAACAACCACCATAATGCAATTTACTTCTAAAAAAAAAGAAAAAAAAAGTGACAACGAAATGTTTCAGTAGCGTAACTACCTAATTTTTCAAGGTCGGCAAGAGGTTCCGCCATCTGTTGAGAATTTTAATCTCATTCCTAAGGATGCCGCGAGAGTCAGCCGACCATTTAGATATCAAATTACTCTTCAGAACATTCGCTAATGGTCAATTGCGCGGAAACTTCCGTAGACTATGCACTATTGCACAGCTCAGTAATAGCACGGTGTTTCGAAGACGTAATTATGAGCATTATTTTTACATTGTTGAATAATGGCTTAGAGAAAAGACTTTGAGCGCATACACATGTAAGGATTACGAAGATAGTCTAGCGATGCGAATATTCCATCAGATGCGAAGCGGGGTTATGTAAATACTGTGATTCTTATTTATCTTATCCTAATTTTCGCGTCTCATTAATATTCAATTCAGTGTCGTATGCATTCCAACAAGTCCGATTTCTTGCTGATGAAAAACAACACGAGTTAGAGAGATTACGAAAATTCCATTATACAAAACCGAATGTTTTGTTCAAGGGATGCGAAAATGTTATTACGCGTCATGGGTCCTTCTTAAAAAAATTATTATTTTTGCGCTGACACACGTTCTTCCGAATTAATTATACAACCAATTATGAACCTTTCACAGAAGCACAGATGGAACTCCTTTGATCGTGAAAGCAACTTTTTCCTTCTGTTTCATGAACTGCGGTTAGTAAAGTATTGCAATAGCAATGACACATTAACAAATTGATGAACGGGAAGACAATAAATGAAATTTAAACAAATATTATGAAATGAAAAATCATATCAAATAATAAATAATTCAACAGGTAAATTTAAATGGAAACATTAACTCGATTTGGTGATGTAGATACTTAACATCAAGTGTGTAGATAATATTGATTCTGTTTACATTCATTTCTATGTTTGTCTAGCTTTTTCTCTCCCTTCATTGAAAATTTGTCATTGAATTAAAGTGAAAAAAAACAAAAACAACCGTATCATGAAAATCTCTCGCATCAGCTTTTGGTGTGGCCACAATTCACTTTTTAATCTAATTAATAAATATATTTGCACCTATTGGGCCGATATACTTCGTTCTTTTTATCTTTCTTCCAGGTCAAAAGAAACAAGAAGATTTATGTGCGTCGCCTATAGAAATGACATCATAGGGTCGAGAGCATTTCACTAGCTTTTGGCTCCTGCTCTCTTCCCCGCCCCAGCTTTCTTCATCACATTATGAATCAACTGTTCTACTCCGTGTCCGTTCAAATATTTCTTTCTTTCTCTTTGCATTTTCTTTGAAATATTGTAAAATATGTAATTTAATTGTAAACTCTAATTTGTACAGTATTATCGTAATTGACTGGAGGCAAATAAATTATGTTGTGTTATGTTTAATCTCAAGCTGAACAAAATTACTAGCACAAACAGGTTTTTAGCGATTCAACAGCAACAAACGATGTTGTATATGGAGATTGTGGGAGACGTTTCTGTGTAAATATTCATGATTGGAGTAGGTAGCGATTTTCAGCATAGGAACAATTATTTGGTTATCTGTTTCTCGTTTTTTTTTAAAAACTGAAACTTCTATAGCGACTTAAGAGTTAAAGCTTGCCATTTCGTAGAATAGCTGATCGTGTGATAAAGTTCAGAGAAGCAGGTGGGTTGTAGTGGCGATGGAGGAGGGATGGCAATAGCATTCGGTCATGTAAGAAAATAAAGTGGGGGGGGGGGGCTTGGTTTGGACGGTTTCTGTCGGACAAAGACAGTTTATTACCTTTCTTACCCCAGTCCCTTTGACACTGCACACCCTAGCCCCACGAGAGTATATTTCGCATGCGAATGCAAGTTTTGTGACGACGTCACACTGCCAGCGCTTAATTGGCTGCGCTGCAATAACGCTATACATCCAGAAGCACTTCATTTTTTCTCTCTTAATCTTAACTCCTGTGCTAGACTTCAGCCCCGATAAAAAGCATCCACTCTCTCTCTATGATTTTGAGCCAACCACGATTATCGCCAGACAGTTTTAGTGAACAAGTCTGCCTCGCGTGGCATTTAATATGGGGGTTATTACGGCATTTAATTGAATTTAAAATTTCTAAATTCAATTTAAAATAATTACAATTAAATCCAATTGACTGGAATCTAGTCATGTCAAATTTAGAAGTTTCACGCGAGATTCTCATGCAGATTTTTTTTTAAACGCGAGCGCGCGTGCGAGAGAGATTTTGAAACTTCCTACATTAGAGACAAGTAAAAAAAACTTTGTAGGTAAAACTGGGTGCAAACAAGGTAGGTGTAGGTAAAAACATGAGTGTGCTCGAGCACCCATGGCTTACACGCTGCAGTTGTACCAACGAAGTTTATCAAGTCTCTAATTCCAAAACATATACGTTTCGGCGTACGTCAGAGCAAACAAGAATTTATTCACAAATCGAAATTTTCACATGAAGCTCAAGCCGAGCAACAGCGTTTACGGGTACAAAATACTTTCGACGCCCCTGAATTTAATTCCCTCAAATCAGACTGAACTTTCAGATTCTAGCACAAATCAGCGACACGGAATAAAAGCATTATTAAACAAATTAAATTAATTCTTAAGCTAGCGAGCTTAACTGCTAGCGAACTGTACAATGCTGAATCATATCGTAGGTGTGAACTTGTATTCGGTCAATGAGCCTGAGCCCACCTTCTCGATAACATCTACAGAAACATTGAGTTTGAGCCAATATTTTCAATAACTTCACGCCTTTGGATATATTACAGTATATTATATTTACATAACTTATTATTTGTAACTTTATAACGCACTAGTTGAGTTTCAAAAAATCATTTCTCTCTACGAAATGCATCTAATGTACAACCATTCAGGCAAAGACGAGTGAGGGGGGAGGGAATATTTCGAGTGAAAAACGTGTTTTCACCAACTCACACAAAAACTTCTCAAGGTCTCAAATTGGCGTATATAATTGTAATTGTATGTCTTTCATAGAACTTCCGGCGTAATATTACGTCAGAAACATTTACGGGTTAAATAATAATGTGAAAAGAAAGAGAGTTTTATCCGATATAAGATAAGGTAATTCTTTGAAAGTACTCACGTAAGAAATCATGGGTAGGTTGAAACTCGCAGCCATCCTCGCCTCGTGGACGCAAGTCTCCTGCGGTCCAACATACACCGAAATGTTTTGAGTCCACAACCTGGCTACCTGTAGGATACTCTCAGATTCCTCTCCATAGGTTTCGGCAACCGTGAAATTCAACTTACGTCCTCCGACGAGCGGATGTAACGAGTTGATCTCTTCTACTGCCAGGCTTATCGCACCCGATATAGTCAAGCCCGGTCTCGGGTAGCCTTTATTACCGGGCCTTCTCTGCGAGCCCGTCAGGTATCCCATCGTGAACACGTCTCCACTGGCACCGTAATCGACGACACTGGAGGCGAGATTGACCACCGACGCACAAAATATCAGGCTCGATATAGTGATGTGAAGTGACATGATGAGTTCGGAATGTAAACAATCCAAGCTGCTTCTTTCACAACTCAATATCCAAAATTGCAATTGCAAATTTGAGAGAAAATTATCATGTTATAAAATATATTTTTCATCTTGCAGGATGGTAATCAGCATTAAAAATATTTAAAGAATTAAGAATTTCCATCACTTTCTTGTCTTTTCGACATGATTCTAAGCGTTTACTACCATTACGGCATGGTCAGTTTGTTTCGCATGATGATGATCTATATTTAAATGATAATTGTACGGATCATGATGCACTTAAATATGTAGATATAGGCTTTGCAACAAAGCCATTTGTCACAATTACAGAGTGGTATTAACGGTTTTTAGACTTTTTCCCATCAAAGATCTTAATCTTGGAATTTCTGAACTTAAAACTCGTGAACACCTGTATGCTCATGTTGACAAACTCATAAAAATCCACAAAAGTCTTCCGATAAAGTCAAGTAAATGAAACATTCAGTTCCAATTGATGATATCAATTGATGATTTTTAGCTACTTTTCTTCATCAAACTCGTGGGAAAGATCTAAATTCTGTCTAATTTCTGTACTCAAAGCTGTTAAACACTTGCACCTTCGTGTTGAAAAACTCCGGAAAATCCATGAAGGTAAGTCGAAAATTCCGAGAGTACCTCAGAATATTCAGTTCCGATTACAGACATCAAATGCTTTTTAGTGACTTTTCCCCATCAAACTATTTTGAATACCTGAACGTAAATCTGTTGAACACCTCCATATCCATGTTTAAAAATTCATAAAAGTATTTAGATAAAGTTCGAAAAAATTTCCAAGACTCGGTACGTATCGAATTGCTATCCCGACTCTACGAACACGACGCGACTGTCACGACTGTACTGACACAGCACATGATACAGAGTATTGCAGAGCTGTTTTCCAATGAGCGCGTGCTTCCACGTTGAAATTCTCCTCGTGGACTGACGAGAGAAGTTCGGATCCGATCACATCTGAACAACGAGTGAGGAAAGAGCACGAGGAGGAGTGAGAGGAAAAGTGTGTGTGTGTGTAAGATCTTTTGCGCCCTCCCTCCCAAAGCAAAGAGTGATTGTAATACGCATGCTCTTGGGTTTCTCTGTTTTTTTTTTTTTTCGGCTTCCAAGTGAAATGCTGTCCGATGTCTTCCATCGACAAAACGGAAGGAAATAAAGAAACACTTTTGTTTTTTTCCTTTCCCATATGCTTAATTATTTTCTTGTGTGTGTGTGTTTCGGGCATCATTCTTTTTTTTAGAATGGCGTTATCTAATACGGAAACGCATGTGGGTGTTGCCATTCATTAAGCCAAAATATAGGCAAATAGTCCAAAGCACTTTCTCTCTTAATCCTTTCGGATATTTTATTTTGTGCGGTTTCAGTTTGGGAATCAGTGTTGTTCAACCGCTACAGCGGTTGTCCTCACGTTGTCCGTGAGAATTTCTTGCCCGTTCGTGAAACGTTTCGATCAATTTATGTTGATGCTATATCATTCTTTGATTCATTACATATTATACTGTCTCTATATTTAGTTTCTGTCTTAGGCCGTCGGAAAGTTTGCGGATAAAATCCCTCATTCAATTTTTCACGTTTATTTTTTCCAATATCCGCCAGGTTCCATTTATTTATTTATTTTGTAAATAAGTGTCCGCAACATTTCATTTATTTTCTTCCAGTTCATATATCACTTTATTTATTTATCGATTTTTTCCCGGTCCTCCTATTTTTTATGTTTGTTTATTTCTTTGTCTGTCCTCAAATTATCTCTCTCATTTACTCTGGGAAAAAAAAATGCAAATCCCGTGACAAAAAAAAGGCGTGCATTTCGAGCCTTTACTGCGGTCACCCTGCCTTCTTCACGGAGCCATCTGATGTGACCCGCGACCTCAAATCTAATTCTGCGGTGTTTGATCAGAACATGTGATATCTCCAAAAAAATGACTTTTGGATATAAAAGTAAGTCTCTTGCTAATTATAGCTAATTAGAAGCGATATAAATGCACAAATACGTGCGTCCGGCTAAACGACAAGCTGATGTATGATATTTTCATTTGTATTTGTGTGTGTCCATGCTTTATTTATGATTTTTAAATGACAATGAAAATGCTTGTATTTATCTCAAAAATGTGATTTTGGAGTTGTCATGTTCTAACCAAACACCACAAAATTTTGTAAAAATAAACTATGCACTCAACTGACGCGCGTTGCAGTTTCACATCACTTGAGTGGCCCGCGATGACTGAAGTTGTCCGTGGCACATTCCCAGACGATGTTTGAGTCCAGACTCTCTCTCCCGACGTATTTAAATTTCACTCAAGTGACCCGCAGGTCACTTAGATAAAGTTCCAGAGAACTCAATTCGCTTACGGCGCATTTTCAGAGCAATTAAATGTCTCCAGCGGTATATTTAAACATCAATAGTTCAGCGCCAGTGGGGTTCGAAACCGGGACATTGCGATGGCAGTCCGTCACTAAGACCACGCGACCACCACAGTGGCACCTTTAGCGATCCGCGGCACAAATCACTTAAGTAACTTGTGATGCCGTTATCTGCAGATTTATTTCAGATCACTTACTTAAGTGGCCCGCGACACGTTTACAAATCAATGAAATGGCCCGCACTCCCTTAAGGTTGAGCAGCCTTGGTTTATCGTTTGGATTGAAAGTTTTCCAGAATCATCCCGTGTAATAAAATGCTTTAATTCCTTTTAAAGGTTCTTTTAGTATCATTGCTCGCGTATTTTGTGTGTGTGTGTGTTTCACTCAATCTTAAAGAGACTTTCTGAAAGTTGATCGTGAACATCAATCGACACTTCAAGATCGTCGAGATGGCAAAAACAGCAAGAAAAGATCGATGAAGGGAGATAGAAATCTTCTCGCCCTTTTTCGGCAAAAAAAGCTGGAAAATCGCCAGTTTGGGCTCCATTATTAGATCTCATATATTGTGGGACTATAGAAGAGAAAATATCGATAGAGACTTTTCTGCCATTATCCCTCGATTCCAAACAATCGGGACATGATCGTTGGACATGAGTTATTTGAGAAACCATACCTGAGCATATCTTCCACTTTAGGAAACACTGATATAGCCCATTCATGCTCAATCCATAACCCGCGGCCAAATGCGGCACTCTATTCATTTTTTGCTGGTCCGCAAATTGTTTTTCCAATGTATCTACCTTTATATCTATCCTTTATAACAATAGGTTATCGATGGAACAGTCCATCGAATATCGTAACACATAGTTGTTTTACTGTAAAGGAAATATCTACTACTGGAGCACGAAATATGCATGAATAGATAAGAGCTCGAGCCGCATTATAGCGACTGTAACAACAGCGATGTTATAAATGGACAGGCCTCAAAAAGGGTGCCGAGATCAACAGTTATGACACCGACAGATTCCCGACAAGCATCGAGGTAGAGTCGAGACACTGATGAAGACGAATTCGTTCGGGTAAAAGTTTGTGGAGCTCGCGTAATGCTGGTAACGACCAACAACTTCATGGTCATCAAATTGATGGAGACGTTGTGGTTTGAAGGGCGTAACGAGTAGCCATGGCGTAAAGGCATCACCTGGAAACCCCATCGTACAAGAGAGAGACATTGTGTCGCTTAATAAATAGGGAGATAATAGCCAAAGACAAGGAACTACACAACTCCAGATCCTACTTAATATGCAGAAAGGAGCAAACTCTGCACTTTAATGACATGTAGCAACGGATGGACGACGACGACACCACCACCACGCCTGAATAGTAACACCGTCGATATAAGGACGGCGTGAAACAAAGGAAGGGTAGTAAGCACTACTACCGAGCACATGCAATTTAGCACCATAATTCACATATACGGGGCGGTCATAAAACAACATTGCCGATATACGAGCCCCTGGGGGTGCAAAAATCGACGAATGTGATCAGAGATATAGGTGTGTTTCAGAGTATGCGCTTGAGAGAGAGAGAATGAGAAGCGAAATAAAACCCTAGCTCGTGCGGTTACGGTTACAGCAATAAAATTTCGAAAAATTCGAATGGCAACACCTACTTTAACGTATTGCTGAAGGATAGGCGCAGTGAATAATCGTGAACAGGGTTGAAACGATACCCTTTAGCGTGATAAAAACCGGCGTTAAATGCAAACTAAAAAATAATTTTTTAACGGATTTCTATGTCTTTGCATATTTCGCTATTTTTACGTGATAGAGCATATTTTGCATACATTTCAATTTTCCATAAAAAGTAAATTTTTTCCTCGTTATAATCCAATCCCGCTCCAGATTGGTTTTTGCGGTTCCCGCCTCTCACAAGAGCGCTTAAAGGGATACGATTTTTATGCTCTAAAACTTGAACGCGTCGTTGCTGATTGGTAAAAAATCCTGAAATTCAGGTTTTTCAGCCAATCAGCAATGGCATTGAATTGTTAGAGGATAGAAATACTAGCCCTTCTCAACGACACTGGTGTGTGTGGCTGTAAATAGATTAATCATCTGAATCGGTGCCGGTAACTCGTGAGAAAAATTGGCAAAAATTTGTAAATGGGGGAATTTTTCGAGTTTTTATAAAATGAAAAGAATCATATATTTATTTATTTTAATTAACTTTATTCCTTTCTAAAGCTACTTGACTAGATATTTTTACCTATAGATGGCAGCACATTAATTCTGAATTTGAAGACCCCTGATCTAGGGAGTTACGAGATTATTTCATTCAATTCGAAACATTTTCTACAAAATTATTTTCATCCCGTATTTAATCTGAAAGATCCATAAATAATGGATTCGATACACTTCGAGCCATCTTGAACGCATTCCGCGGAGATTCATAATCACGTGCGAGTATAATTTACCTGGAATGTGCGCTGTCTGAAATGGAACTAGATTACCGGGAGAGCCCCCACAGCAATATTTCATTATTAATCGCGTGGTAATTTGACATTTATAATACGGATGCCTTCCCATATCGCCGCAATATGTATAATAGCTTGATTACTAATGGAGGCTCCACACAAATATGAATCTGAAAGTGGTAAGCGGCTTAAGTTATCTGGCGGATTTCATTTGAGCATTACCAGTGTCGCGCGGTAATCAATTCAGATATATTTTGTAAATATCCTGGAAGAAAATGGTGCCTTATTATTTAAATAATGAATTATTATAAATATTATTCCGTCGAAATCTTGCAATGCATCGATTGCGGCATGTAACTTGTTTTTCCGTACAACCGTTCGTATTATTGGTGGCCACTTATAACAAGAAGAACGGTCAGTTTGTGCCCGCGATGGGCTGATTGTAGCGAAACTTATAGTTTAGAGCTGATTTCTTTGAACTTCATTCTTACATGTGGCTGTTGAGATTCGAGCCCGGATTTGTCGAATGGGAGAGAGATTCGCGTGGTGAACGACATGCAGAGTTATTGAACCTATGGTGTGTTCACATAAAGCCATCGAACTTACTACACTGACATCTACATCGTCATCGGCTGCTTGAACGTACATCGACTGATGGAATTTAAAACATTATCGACTGTTTGAATTTATATTATCATTGACTGATTGAATTTACATCGTCAGCGGCATTCCTTAACTTACATCGACTGTTTGAACATAATCGACTGCTTCACCTAACATCGAATGCGTGAACTTACATGGGCTGGTGGAATTTACATTGTCATCAGCTGCTTGAATTTATACATCATCATGTCTACTGCTTGAATTTACATTTTCATCGACTGCGTGAATTAACATCATCATCGAATGCTTGAATTTACATCGTCATCCACTCCTTGACATTAAAATCATGAAGAGATGAATCAATCAATTTTTACACATCTATCCAATCATAAAACACACAATGCTGACTTCGAATCATATCGAGCTCAGTACTGATATCCACTCATCAGACACACAATGTCGACTTCGGATCATCGAACAAATATGAATTATCTAATTCATTTCAGTGTGTAACTCAATAGCAATGGCTTTTACGTAATTCGCCAAACTTCACTGTTGTGAATTGCGACTCCCTTATTATGCCAATTAACATGAGTGAATATAATGAGTGGGCAACAAACGTTTGAAAACAATTGATGAGTTTTTTTTAAAAAACACTTAAAATTAATTGAAAAGAAATCTATCTTATGCTACTGATTAACAAAAAAAAAACAACAATTACAGAAACTTGACGAGGCTATGAACCAGGAACAAAGAAACCGATTATTTAATCTCACTAATTGAAAACTAAAAACAACAAATCATTTGATTTGAAAAGCCGAGTCTCTTTTCCAATTCATTTCTCATTCCTCAGAACGCAAAAGGTAGTTTAAAAAATGAAAATTTCATTCTTGACGTTGAATTACAATTGAATCGGTAGATTAATCGGTTAAATGTTTTTAATAAATTAAAAAAATTAATGAGAAACGTTAATTATTATAAAGGAGATCGAATTAACTCACCCGAATTTCGAAAAATAAAATGCCTGTCAACGTGAAGGTGATTAGCGACAGCGATATTTGAATTTGGATCTTAAGTTCGAGTCAACTTTTTTGAACGCACCATCGACATAATTGATTGAATAATTAAGATGACTATTCATCGATAATGCAAAGAAAAAAGTATTCAGCAATAATACTATCACTATTCCCCAGTAATGCAATTGCTATTCAGTGATAATACACTGTCACTGATAATAATCTACTGTCACTGATTAACCGCCGATAATTCATTGACTATTCAGCGATAATACTCACTATTCCCCAGTAATTCAATGAATTTCTCCGATAATTCTATGGTTATTCACCGATGATACAAAGATTATTCTATCAGATAGTAATCGTCTTATTGATGCCTATCTGACAATACAACGATGACTGTTCACAGACAATGCAATGAAATATTCGCAGATAATGCAATGAAATATTCGGAGATAGTGTGATAAATTTTCAAATAGCGCAATAATTAATTTTGCAATGGTTATTCATCGATAATGTAAAGATTATTCGTCTATACAATGCTACAATGATTTTTCGTCGTAATGCAAGGACTATTCCCCGACAAAGCAATATTCACTGACTATGCAATGACTATTTCCCGATATAAAGAAAAACATTATTTAAATATAATTCTCTATTGTAGGAAGGAAGACGTCATAACCACCAACGTTTAGATGATGGAATGAGGTGGCGAATTGTGGGGAGGCTAGAAGCAGGCCAATCTCAAGTCCAGATTTGTAGAGAGTTCAATTTAACGCCCAGCGTCGTGTGTAACTTATGGAAACAGTTCCAGGATACCGGATACATCGAGAGAAAGTTTAGGCAAGGTCGTCCAAGAGCCACGACGGCCAGAGAAGATCGCCATTTGTCGATTATAGCCAGGCGTAACAGGAGTGCTACAGCTTCTCAGCTCTCTCGTGACTTGTATGCAGCCACAGGAGTGACTGTTTCCAAAAGACTTCATGAGAGAGGGTTGTTTGCAAGAAGACCTGATGTTTGCGTCCCGCTCACTTCTACGGACAGGAGAATTCGTTTATCATGGTGCAGAGAGCATAGAGATTGGAGTATGGATCAATGGGCGACCGTTCTCTTCACTGATGAGTCCCGGTTCAGCCTTACCATCAATTCTCGCCGTACGTTCATATAGAGAGAACCAGGGACACGCTACCTACCCTCCAATGTCCGCGAAATCGACCATTATGACGGAGGAGGTTTAATGGGCAGGCATCATGTTGGATGGCCGCACACCTCTCCATGTCTTTGAAAGAGGCACTGTGACTGGTGTGAGGTATAGGGATGAGGTCTTGGAGCCCTATGTTCGCCTTTTCAGGGGTGCAGTTG
Organism: Pholcus phalangioides; assembly: GCF_987345545.1. Classification (NCBI taxonomy): domain Eukaryota; kingdom Metazoa; phylum Arthropoda; class Arachnida; order Araneae; family Pholcidae; genus Pholcus; species Pholcus phalangioides. The sequence goes on from NW_028301621.1 coordinate 9,676,569, forward strand.
GCCCTGAGTTCATTTTAATGGACGATAACGCGAGGCCACATAGAGCTCTTCTGCTCGACGATTTTCTAGAGAGTGAGGATATTCGCCGGATGGATTGGCCAGCCAGATCTCCAGACCTTAACCCTGTAGAGCATGTCTGGGACGCTCTGGGGAGGGCAATCGCAACTCCCCTCCGGGAACCATCCACGGAATGAAAACAGCGTTGCTGAACGAGTGGGACCAATTGCCACAGGAAATGATAAACTGCCTTATTTCAAGTATGAAATCACGCTGCGAGACCTGTATATCTGTAAGAGGGGACCATACCCCCTATTAACCCATTTTTTTGTTTATTCTGCAACCGCTGTTTCATACCTTCCGACTTCAACGAGTGTTACGCACGATCATGCATGTGTATTACATTTATTGAATGGTTATTTGTTTTGTATTGTATATCAATGTATGTACATATCAAATTTCATTAAAATCGGTACAGTAGTTCTAGAGATAATCGACCAAGTCTGCAAATTCTCTTAATTTCTTACACCAGTGTATTTCTCTCGGTAAGATAAGAGCGCCCTCTGACGATATGTGCGGAGCTGAGAGACGCAGACGTTGTCAATTTTGTTTCGTATTTTTAACCAAGATCAATCGAATAAACTGTTTTAATATACCGTTAAATGTGTTCAAGTGATCATTCCCCACATTATTATTAATCGTTGATAGTGCAATTGCTATATATATTCACCGATAATCCAAAATTACTATTCGCGATGTAATAATTATGTCGCGTTAATGCAGTATTCATCGATAATAAAATGAGTAATCCTTGTTAATGCAGCTATTATTCGCTGATAATGCAGTAGTGACTATTTGAAAGTGATGCAGGTAACTATTCACCAATAATTCCGATTTCCCCCCGATGAAGCAAAATTCACCGATTACACAAAGACTATCTTCCTCACGATAATTCCTTATTTATCAATAATGTGTTGATTTTTCGCCGATAATGCAGCAACTATTCGCTCATGATTAAGTCAAAGATTATCCCCCGATAATTCAATGACTGTTTCCCGATAAAGCAATGTTCACTAGACACTGTGTCTATAGACTTTTTCCCGATAGTTCATTATCTGCCGATAATTCAATAAATATTCTCCAATAATGTGTGATGATTGTTCACTGATAGTGCAATGATCATACCCTAATTGTGCGATGATGGCACCCCAAATGCGCAATGATTATTCGCCGATAATGTATAGCTATTCTCTGGTTATAACTATTTTCTATATTGTATTCGACAATGATACAATGGTTTTAAGCTGATAATGCAATGACTATTCTGCAATAGTGCAATGACTATTTTGCGATATTGCAATGGATTCACAATCAAGGACATCGATTTGAAAAACATAGTCACAAAATATCTCATGTAGCCAACTTGAAGTCAAAACTAATTGAAATCTTGCAACTAAAAAGGTCTTATCGTCTTACTCTTTGACCACCCTGTATAATTCAAACTAAAAAAGGACCTTTAATCGAACTAGATTTCAAAATCTCACACAGCAGTCTTTATAATTCAACTTATAGTATTTAGCTCCTAAAAATGAAACACATATTCTCGCTCAAAAAACATTTTTTTTTAGAAATCAATCCCCATTTTCTATAACCACATTTTTTCCATTTCTTAGCTTTTAAGGAAACATATTAAGGATAGAGCGAAAACAATTTTTAGATTTAAAATCCGTCTGCTTACGTAACAACGCCATTATCACACAAAGACATTTTAAACACGGTGAGTGGTAACATACGGGAAACCACTCATATAAATGCATTTTGTGGAATTAGAATAAAATGTTTTTGAATGAAATGACTTATTTCGATACTAGAAACCGTGTTGTGTGTTTGACGGCAAGACCCCCCCCCCCCTGACTTACGAACTTTCCAGTTGTGAGATCAAAATTTTGGCGAAGTTTGACAACAAAAATTTTCCAACCGGACACTTCCAGCTCTTCCCTTCTTGGTGGAGGTTGAGCATTGTGTTTTTACAAAAAGTTTGGTGTTGGCGAAGTTAGGCAAAAATACTGTAAACAGACAATTCCTGCTATTGCCCCCCCCCCCCCCATCTTGGTTGCAGAACTAGATGGTTTTTCCCCGAAAAGTCTGGTGTTCTTGGCGGCATTAGGCAAAAAATGTTATAATCAGACACTCCCGCTCCGCACATCTTGGTTGCAGAATTGTGTTTCCACGAAAAGTTTGGTGTTTCTCCAAAATTTGGCAGAAAAAAACATAACCTATGTGTCTATATAATTATTTTCCTAATTATTCTATCAAATTTCGCATTTTTTCCTGTCATCACTTCAATGGAGCTAATCCAATACAGCTGCTATATATAGACATGTATCAGACGTTGGCGATTAAAAAAAATTGATTTGGCTTCTAACGGAGCCGTTTTACATCAGCACATCGATCTTTGGCCAGTGGTTTTCGGCCACTTCGCAAAATGGTCGTTCAAAGTCAGAATCATCTCTACGATTCGGACTTTGGCCAAAACTCGTGGGCAATTTGTGAAGTGGCCGGCCCCGTCGCGAATTGGCCACGCTTCGGGCTTCGGCAGTAACATACATATACTTTCTTCTTCTTCACGCTATAGCGTTATTTATTATTCAGTTTAGTCATTTGTCGTGAACGGGGCCGGTGCGTGAAGAAAAAATAACGATTGTGATATGAGACTCCGACAAAAAACATGTAATATATAATATGTGTTCAAGAAGGGAATAAAATACATTAATATCTTTCCTTTAAGAAATGCAGAATCACGTGCATCAGCGAGCAAAACTCCCGTCCCGGAATTCCGTTCTAGAAATTTCACCGAAAAAAAAAACACGATTTTTTAAAAAATAATTTCAGTGAGAATAATCGATACATAGCCCATGTCGAAAAAAACAAAATTCTGTGGATGTTCTCCAACACTTTCCTTGTAAGACTGAATCCACTCATACCAGGGGGGTCCTTAACCTTTCGTGTTCCACGGACCCACTTTCAGGAAAATATTTTGCATGTAATGTAAAAATTATGAGTTAAGTGATTTCTGATTCCAGCTCACGCTTCCTACTGCCTTCTTCTAACGTTATCTTTGCTAGGAACTCCGGTGGGTCCGAGAGAACCAAGAGATATCCAGGCTCTATCACACAATATGATTTCAGCACATTGTCCCATGGAAGGTACAAGGGATTCGTCATTGTACCCTCACAAGGTACAATGACGAATTGCACGGCAATGAGTGAAATTGCCTATTAGTGATCAAATCTGATCCTTGTCACCCATATAAGACACCCACCGTAGTTAATATCTAATCTATAGGAGGTAATGTTCGGTCTCGAATCGCAAACTTGCTATACAATAGAAATATTGAGCAATTATTCTGTATGGGAATAAAGTAACATTGTGTTGAGACGAATAAAAAAGCATTATATTGTGAATAGCGTTCGAGTCTGAGCAAAGTTTATTAGAAAATATGAATTGAAAAATAATTTTGCACAACACAAAGCGAGGTGGTTGCTCTAATACCATGGAAAATGTTCAGAATATTTTGAATAATCTAACGAATTACCGAAAATAATTGTTTCTACGAAGGAATCCGAGATTATTTTCGCACTGGGCCTCGCGTCTCATAGGAAACTGCCCTTAGTTTTAGTACCAAGTTGGCCGCTCGGCCTCACCGTTACCGTGACACGGACTTTCCGTCAAAACTAGCGGCTGTATTGATGGCATTCCACTAGATCCAAAGCTTGAAAAAAAGTGGGTAGTTTGAAAATTTGGAACACAAAACAGTTCTGCCAACTAAATATTGAAAGTAATCATATAAGATCACGCGTAAATTGAACACTGGGACAAACAAGAGTTGCAAAAACACATTTCGGGACAATACAATTTTTAGAAAAAAAAAAACCGGGACTGCCCTGGAGAACCAGGACATCTGACCACCCTATCCTGGGCGAATGCCACTATCATAAGCAGTAACTGATAGATGTTATTGGAGGATAATCAGGCATCTCATATTTCTAGTAAGAAGCCGTCGTACACTCACATCAGCAAGTCCTCCCCAAAAAAGATAGCCATGTCTCAGGAGAAAATTCAAAAACTAAGATAAAGGGTTATGATGTGTGTACCTCATTTCCACACGTGGGCGGAATCCGAAATGATTCCCATGCACCGAAAGTTTCTCAACTTCCAAAGCATGAGACTTTTCACCGGACGATTGAACTCGACCCTGTTCGCATGAATAAAACATGATCCTTAAAACATCCATCGCTCTCCCGTAATTTGGGAATACGTTTTAACAAAAGAGCAACTCGCGCAACATTGCACTCAATTTTCTACATTTACCCTACGAAGAGAGAATCCTTCAACTTTTTTTCTCTCGCGTATTTATGTACAGCGTGTTGCCAGAAGTAAGTGGGAAATCGGTCAAAGCCGTCCAAGGAGGAGTGACGACACCGTTTATAAAAATATATTTTATTTAAAATTGTATCCGGTAGGACTACATAGTAAGTTAATGTAAGAAATTTTCCTCTGTCGACAACAAGCGCGGCCATTCATCAGCGCGTTCCAAAACCAACTAACCATGTATCCCTGACGGCTTTGACGATTCCCCCACAAGCTCATACGAGGGCTACTTTCAGTGGTAATTACCCTGCCCCCAATCTCACAATCTAAAAATGCTCTCCCGCACCCCTGGTTGGAAACTACTGCTCTAGAGTAAACGATTCGCCAGTAAAATGCTGTACGCTGTACCTCCCGTTTGCTAAGCACCCTGTGTATATTTAGAATTTCGTTCAAAATACAAATAACGAAATACGACGTTCAAATACGATCTATTACTAAAAGGATTCAACAGAAATGGCAAAAACAGAAATAAATCGAATAAGAGTTTGGGGGGGGGGGGGGAGCGCAGTCATACAGCAATGATGGATGATGACTTGGGACATCCAAGCCCAAATGTCTAAACTTAAATAAATCGAACGTCGTCATCTCGAAAGGAAAGGAAGATGGACCCACACACACAACATAGACCGTCGCGTCCGTCTTATCAACGGGACGCCGCCATAGCAGCGGTATCTTCCCATAGGGCGAAACGCGCATCAATCATATCCCAACATGGCGCGGCAAGAGTACGTTTCTGTGTTGCCGAAACGCCAAAAACAAACTATATTCCGGGGGAAAAACCGAAAACCCATAAATCCAAACTCAAATGTAAACTCATTTTTTATCCAGGAATTTATAATCTCTCAAGTTTGAAATAAATTGAAAGTCATTTTTTCTTCTTCTTCCTCCAAATTTACGGAAATGAAAATGAGTCGAATTTCTCGAGAAAAAAAAACTCATTTTCTTAACTGAAATTTTCCGAGTTGGAATGAATCCGACGCGTGGATGGGCTATTGACACAGATCAGTTCAATGTCCGTCACCGCAACGCAACAAGCCATTCAACGACTACAGGTAGTGAGTAGGATCGTGAGCACTAATTTGCTAACTGATTTGCTTCAGAAATTTGCTCATTCGCTATGCTCACCTGCACACTGATATGCTCAGTCACTCATTCCTATGCTCCCTTGCTTAATGATATGCTCATTCACCAATTCCTATGCTCCCTTGCTTAATGATATGCTCATTCACCAATTCCTATGCTCCCTTGCTTAATGATATGCTCATTCACCAATTCCTATGCTCTCTTGCTTAATGATATGCTCATTCACCAATTCCTATGCTCACTTGCTCAGAATTTGCTCATTCGCTCACTCATATACTCATTCCTCTCTTGATTTGCTCATCCACTCACTCCTATGCTCATGTGCTCACTGTTATGCTCAGTCACTGATTCCTATGGTCACTTGCTCAGAAATTTGCTCATTCTCTCACTTCTATACTCACTTGTTTTCTAATTTGATAAATAAATCACGCGTTCCTGTTGTTCTTGCTCACTAACTGGCAATCTCCTATGATCACTTGTTTGCTCAATCCTAACTCTTATGCTCACTTGGTTACTGGTTTGCTCATTCATTCATTCCTGTGCTAATGGTCATTCCCTACTTTTGTGCTCACTTGTTAAGCAATTTTCTTATTCACTCACTCCTATGCTCACTTGCTCAGTGATTTGCTAATTCACTCATTCCTATGCTCTCTTGCTGACTAACTTGATCACCCACTACTTCTTCGCTCAATTTCTCGTTCGCTCACTCTCACGTTCACTTGATCTTTCCTATGGCCAATTCGTCACTGATTTGCTGATTCATCTCACACTCACTTGCTAACTAATTCTCTCATTCTTCCACTTACATCCTGTGCTCCCTCGCTGACTGATTTGGCCACTTAATGACTGACTCGAACGAGCAACCCAGTGATCAAGTGAGCACAGAAGTAGTCAATTACCAAGTTCGTGAGTGTGGGAATGAGTGAATGAGCAAATCGGTGAGCAAGTGCGCGTAGGAGTGAAAAATTTAACTTAAAATTCAGGAAAAGCTGGCTCAGGGATTGTCTCGTCCGATTCCTCCCAAAGAAAACGAAACACGACGGCAATCAGATCAGATTGACGGGTCGGATCCTGCGCCTGACGAGTGCGAATCAAAAGGCCAACATTTCTTTTCGACGAGCCGTGTCTGGATAGACCTTCGACACTTATTTTAGAGATTATAGAAATTTATAATCTGCGTGACGTCTAAAAAGTCAAAAATAAATTGAAATATTCATCGTGTTTTTCCTTCTAAATTCACGTTATGCAGAAAAGTCTCGAGAGAGTTTCTGGAGAAAAAAATTGATTTTCTTAATTGAAAGTTTTCGAAGTGAGAATGAAATTTGAATCCCTTTTCCTGGGAAAAAAATAGGAAATGAAAAAAAGAGATATTACGTCTATGAAGAACGTCTTATTATTACTCGTTTATAGAATTTTTTGTGACGTGTGGGTTCGGGTATCGAAGCTGTCAGAGATATACTGGAAATTGACAAGAAATTGCTAGGAAAAATCCCTTTTTTTTCTCCCTGTCAGGGGAAATTGACACTCGAGTTATGATACCCGATAAAGGTTTCCAACTAATTAACCTAATCACATTTAACGATCGATTTCTCTTTGTTGTTATCGATTTGATAGTGACGTCACAAGAAAAAGATTCACTTCATCTTGGATTGTGTGGGAATTTCTCTTAAAATGCATTCTATTCTACTTGGAGTTGTGCTCTTATTTATGGCAGTTAGGAGTCTTCACACAACGCACGGCCAGCGGGCCACGTTTCGTACTCGGAGCTTTTTGCCGCGGCCCGCCGATCATTCTCCGAAAATGGGTGAACACATTGAAAAACGAGTAATTAAACAAATGAAAGAAATAATTTCCCTTCTAACAGAATTCACTGCATCTTTTTCAATCATCGACTGGTTTCACTGATCCTCTATCCACGATTTATATATCTACTTCTTCTAAGATAGATCTAGGTCTATATCGTGAATCTGATATACAGGGTGTTTCAAAAAGAATCATCCGATTAAAAAAAATCGTAACTATTGCAAAGCTTTTAATCCGTTCTGATCGAATAATGTATAGATAGAAAGAGGGTAATCTCGAGTTTCACGCAGTTGTCCGACAGGTAGCGCTAACACGCTTTTCCTTCGACCACCACTTCATTGTTTGTCAAGATGGCGATTTTCCCACAGTTAGAAACCGATTCGGATGACTTCATTTTCCAGAAGGACGGGGGCACCACCACACTGGAGCTTGGACTTTCGAGAATGGTTTTGAACAATCGCATTCCTGAGCGATGGATCGGCCGTACGGGACCTGACGATTCAGTTGAACATCAGTGGCCCTCCAAGATCGCCGGAACCTCACAGTGTGCGATTTCTTCTCGTGGGGACGTGGTTACAAAAGACTACGTTTATGTGCCTCCCCTTCCAGCTACATTATCCGAACTGAAGATACGTATAACAGCAGCCGTGAACGCAAACATGCTGACAAAGGTTTGGGACAAATTTGACTACCGCATAGACATATGTCGTGCATCCCCAGGTGGACATATTGAGCACCTTTAGTTTGGTTTGTAAAAAAAACTTTATGATTAGCCATGTAATATAAAACTAATCTTTAGTGCCTATGTTCAATATTTTTCGTAATACACGCATTTGAAATCGGGTGATTATTTTTGAAACACCCTGTACATTAAATATACCAGTGATTCTTAACCTATGGGTCGCAACCCAAACTTGGGCCACTGGGGCTTCAGGTCGTTTAGATCAACTAACAGCCAGGAATTGAGTTATGGGTCACGACCCGAATTAGATTAGCTGGGGTCTCCGAGACGGGTCGTACAAATCTGTTAGAAATGCACTTATCGCATCACTGGGCTTAAAAATTTCGAAAAATAAATAGTCCCATGGGTCGCGAAGCTTATCTTGTTGTTGATTTTTGGTCACGGCTGGAAAAGGTTAAGAACCCCTGTGACACTTACAATATACGAAACCACACATTTGAGAATTCAGTGCTGCCATCTTGTACGTGGATAAATAACTAAATTAATAAAAATCAATATTCTCAAGAATCTAATCTGAAACTCCCAAATTTTTATGGACAAGAGCAAACTATAAAAAAGATTAAATTAAATCAGGGGTTCTTAACCGCTCGTGTTCCACGGACCAATTGGGCAAATGTAACGAAACATGAACCCCCCTCATTATCCGTACTCCCGGATTTGAAACCAGACCCCTCCGCTTAGACGACCCCCCCACCTTCCCTAAATACGCCTCTGTCTTTGGGTCTCTCTTTTGCTCGAACTCATGTTTGGGTCTCTCTTTTGCTCGAACTCATGTTTGGGTCACTCTTTCGGTGACGCGCTGCCCTATTTCCTCTCTACTCTCTAGGTCAGTATATGGCTAGCTTGGTCTCTCCCATCCTCTCTCCTGGATGTGCTACACAATCACCGGGGGGGGGGGGGGAATCGGGACCCATCCTATCTCTTGCGTCAAGGGCCATTTAGTGGTTTTGGGAGCAGTTCCATGGCTCTCTGTGACCATTGGTGTCCCCGCAACTGCAAAACGCGTTTTTTTGTTAAAAAAAAACTCCTCTTTCCGTCACACCACGGGGCATCGGGGCCCATCCCATCCTTTACGCCAAGGGCCATTTAGTGGGTTTTGTAGTGGTCCCATGGCTCGTTCGCGAGTTATAAGGATTTGTATCTGAGAGTGGCTGGACCGGCGGGCAGTGCAGTGATTTGTGGGAACTTTAAAACGACATAACTTTTTTTGAGCGGTTGCACGTTAGAAAGACGGGATAAAGACCTAGCTCTTAGAATCGGCCATGGCCGAGCGAATGGGAGGGTCGCCGAAGCTCTCCAGGCCTGGTATTTTTTCTCGGAATTCACCTATTCTCGCCCCGAATAGAATACGACGATCCCCACCTGCCAAAGCCCGTCATCTGCGACCACCGGCAAGACGAAAGCACCTACAAGGGAGAGGGAAGGTCTGCCCGATTGTCTCGAATCACCAGAGTTAACACTTTCTAAAAGTGTAAACCCGAAATCCTCCCCCACCCTACGTCCTACGGTTTCATTTCTTCACCACTCACAAAACAAGAAATCGATCGGGCCGAGGTGTTCCTGATGGTGAGAAGCTGGTGAGAGCCCGGTTCGCGCTAAAGGGACCAAAGCCGCTTGAAAGATTCTCCTAATGCAGCTTTGAAAGGGACTGCTGACAATGACTGGGGAAAAAGTAAAAAACAACAGATATTTTCGGTGCTGCCATCTAGTGACCGATGACAGTTGTTCCCATCTTGAAAAACAGATGGCAGCGCAAACTGACATAATATACCCAGGCTGGATATATTTCCTGGAGATAAATACGGGAAAATTCTGAACGTCACCGGGAAAGTAAATGCTGAAAGTGAGCGAAGTTGTTAACTATTACTGAAATAACCCAAAGCCCGAGGAGTAATTACCAATTAAAATACGGGAATAAACGGGACGTTTCCACTAGAAAAAAATGTGTGGATGGGGCCAAAATCGGGGGGGGGGGAGAGAAACGGGAAAGTCCACGGAAATACGGGTCATAGGAACATGCTAGGTGTATATAGGGTTTACCAGACCCCGAAACTGAGAAAGAGTGACGCCACTTACCCCAATTTCCATAATAGATGGCGTCACTATTCAGTCAAATATGACCGGCCGCAACAACAATTTTTCCCAATTCTCCGTGGGACGAAAGGGAGAATTTTTCCCGAAACGTTGGAGGACGTGGGGAAAAAGGTCTATGTTAAACCAAATAGTATAACGGCGCCATCTGTTGCGAACACGGTTGAGAAGTTACTGAAAAATCTCAAGCGTGCGTCCTCATTTACGAGTGCCCAAGCCTGGTAACCCTGAACCAAAGCTGCTGCAGTGCGCGTTAATTACATTTTTTCCCCATGGAGGAAAGAAACATGATTTTTCCCCCTTTTATGTGTGTTTCGTTGCTCTTGAATTTCAAGACACATAGAGTGCAGGCTGCCATCTAGCAGCCAAATGTAAAAACAATTACAATTGTTTACAAAAGTTTACAAAAAGAAGTTTACAAAACACTTACTAGATGGAAGCACCACGATGGTATTTTTTCTGAATAATCCTAAGAATTAATTTTTGGATAAAATTTGAATTTTTGGGAGTATATTTATAACAATTAAAAATGCAAAAAACTTTTGGATATTATATTTTGGAATGGGTAATTTTGTTTAGACGGGAGGCAAAGCGGACTGATACAATGTATTTGCGTATTTATATGAAATGCAGGGCCGTCGTAATGCATAGACCCGCCCGGTTTTTTTTTTTTTTTTTTTTTGACCAATCACAGTTTTCACGCTGCACGCTCTGTAGAAACCTGCTTCTAGGAAAACCTGGCTTAACATGACGGACGAGTTCCTTCGAATAATTAGCTACACGAATATCGATTTGAGCAGCCTACGTTGCACTGCCGTTGCTGAAGCCAGAAGTTGAGAAATAACGGGAACCTGCAGCTGAACAGAGTTTGTCGGAGACGCCGCTGAGCGCCGTTCTTCACGCCATCGACTCGGTGTCCGAGTTGAACTTCATACGCCAGTTACCTAAAAAATCTCACACGGGTTTTTGAAGAATGTGTGTGTGTCTTGGTCGTTTTTGAATTTAATGGGTACACAAAAGTCGCCGATAACACTTTCGTGAATATCGTGCCAATTGTTGACCGACCGCTTCGTATCCGAATACCGGAAGCCCTAAAGCGGCTGTGATCGGAGTGTCGCTAATTATCAGATAATTTCCCCCACGGTATTCGGGGTTGCGACGAATCTACAAAAAGACTTTCTGGAAGACTCCGTTAACGATGAACAGAATTCTTAGAATTTGGCGGTTTTGGTTCCACCAGTTTTTTTCTTTTTGCCAAATTATCTCGCTAATCTCGAACCGAGATCTCTTAATCAGCATTTGCGTAATGGAGTTCGAGAGACGGTGATATTCCCGGTTAATGACGCGTAAGCATGGAGGAAAAGAAGACCACAAAGAGACGTCTATTTCCTAATGCAATAACATTATGATGGATCGGACTGATAACAAAAAACGGCGGAAGATGCTATAATACACAAATTGTCCGAACCGACGCTATCCCTGGTTTAAATGAACCGTAACGTTCGGTGTCGGTTTTCGATATATTTCGAGCAAGATATGGCGCCATCTGTGATCATTATTGCTGGGTGGTGACATTAACAGCAAGTGACGTCATTTCACGAGCGTAATCGCTGATCCAAAGATGTCTCTCGCCCGATGAACTCACTTATTAAACTGCATGGGGGAGTCATTCAAATATTGCGGCAACATCGGTGAGAGGCGGGTTTTCAGATTTGCTGACTTTTGATGACGGGGGGGGGGGGGGGGGGTATCGAGATGATTCTTACGTCATAAACCACCACCCATTACAAAAATATGATACATTCTTGGTGGCATCTTACTCGGTGTGTCGAAAACGAGTAAAACCTTGCTCTAGTTTGTGGGCACCTTAACTAACATTGTCTCCATTGATAAGTTTGCTACAGAGTCACACTTTAGTGTGTGTATGTGTGCGAGATCTCTAAATGTTTCGCGGATCCAAATGATCTCGAAATATTTCCTTGCCGCTCAAGTGTTCTGGAACTGTGCCACGCATCATTCAAGCCGCGGGTAACTTGAGTGATGCAGAACGGCTCTGGCGCGGCCGCTTAGGTGCTCTAAAACTGTGCCGCATGTCACTCAAGGGATCTCTAAATGCACCACGGATCGCTTAAGTGCTCTGGAATTGTGCCACGGGTCACTTAAGCGATCTTTTTTTTTTTAACCGAGCACAATTCAGGTCTATCGCCATAGGCAATTTTCTACCTAGTGAGTTGTGCCGGAAGTGTAAGTGTGTGTACCTAACAGTCCGAGTGCGTATCTAGTGTTGTGTATGATTTTTCAGTGCTGCCATCTATATCTCAGAAGTGAAGTGAGTGATGTGTAGTGACTGAATATTTGCACTGTTTGTAGGTCTGTTGCTCTCTGTGGCGAGACTTTTTAACGGGGAGATCGGCTCGCATTTGCGCCTCGAAGTTGGGAACCACAGAAAACCAACTTCAGCCGACCACCACTGTGGCGACGGTGGGGCTCGAACCCGGGTCCCCGCGATGCGAGTCCGTCACTATGACCACTCGACCACCACAGCGGCACTTAAGCGATCTGTAAATGTGCCGCTTAGTTCATTTTTTTCCAAATAAGGTTTGGGGGGGGCACATTTGGTCCCAGGCCATGGGTTTACCATGCATGGCTTAGAGGGTGGATCGCAATTAATTTCTTAATTTTGAGTACTTGGCCTTCAAAGAGCCCTTTGGCCTCTTCTTTAACCCCCGTGGGTGAAAGAAAGGTCAAGAAAAGGTCATACAGGCACACTTTATGGAAAAGAGAGAATTGGACAAATATATATATGTTTTATTTAAATATACGGACATACAAACATTTACCATATACAGTACATACAACAAGCAAGAATGTATGACGTGTGTTTGTGTGTGACATATGTATTCTCTCGTCCAAACAAGTTGTCGAAGTACGGAAATTGAGCACATTTAACACAGACGACGAATTTGTGTACAGTGTGTATAAATAGTGTTGTACATAGAGAAATAGCTCATTATAATAATCTTTTACATTCTCATACACATATAATATATATATATAACAATTCTTCCAATGTTATATCACAATTGCACGACATTGTACGACTCCAGAAAAAACAAAAAAACTACGACAAACGATAAACGACATCATACTATACGTCACGCAAACCCTAAAAAAATGGCGTAACAAACACAAACAAATCGATATGGTAAAAATGAAATGCTCATGAAATAATTTATAATTACACTGAAATAATTTGAATAATTATTCGTATTTTGCTGTATGAGTAACCAAAATGTTTTGGCAATGTCGTCTAAAACTGCATTGGGATTTATCTGATAGATGATGAAGCGTGGAATTTGGGGGCATTACGTGTGTCGGCCATCTTGGAATCTGTAATTTCCCCTACACAAAGGAATGTATAATACTATCACGGTACTCGTCAGTAATTCGCGGCGAGTACCGAGAGAGTTCTTTTCATAATATTTACTGATATTATTCGAACTTGGGAGGCAATTAATACTTTTTATGAGGATTATAGATGAGTAATTCTCAATATAATTGGTTGAAAAATGAGTTGAAAAGCACTGGTCACAGCTGTTCCAGGGCTTGAGTTAGCCAGTGGTGCGAACGAAGTGGCGCGCAAAAATAGCAAATCAGCTAAAAAGAGGAGGGGGAGAGGGAAAATGAGTTGAGAAAAGCACTAGATACAGATATTTCTGGGTCTCTGACAGCCAGAGACATCGTAGACGGTTGCGCGAAGATAGCGAATGAATGAGTTGAAAAGCATCAGACCAGTGTTTCTCAACCACCGGGCCCTGACATTAGTCAAACTGGGACGTGAGTAATTCATTGTTCCATTTTTAGGCATTTATTTCTCATTAATCGTATGTATGGCCGGGCCTTCCACTCACAGAAATGAAATCAACCGGGCCGCGGGTTTCCAAAGGTTGAGCACTAGACAGCTTTTTCGGGGTTTATGATAGCTAGGGACGATGCAGACCGGGAGGGAGGGGCAAATGCGTTGAAAAGCAATAGGGACACGGCTGTTTCGGGATCAAAACCAAAACTGCTCGCGGACGCCGCAGACGGAAGAAAGAAATTCAAATGTATTGAAAATCACTAGAGACAGCAATTTTGGTGTCTACAATAACCAGAGACAAGTCACATCTATTCCAGGACGCCGCTAACAAAGTGGTGCGCAAAGATAGCGAATGAGTTGAAAAGCCCTAGAGGATTATTTCGGGGCCTAAGATAGCCAGGGACACCGCAGACAGGAGGGAGCAAGTGAGTGAAAAGAACTGGACACAACAGTTTCCGGGTGTAAGATAGCCAAAGAGGTCAGAAACGAGAGAGAGAGAGAGCAAATAAGTAGAAAAATTATCTTTCTATTACAGATAGTCAGGGATGGCTCGCGGAGGGGAGGACGGTAAATGATTGAAGAACTATAGACACATCAATTTCTAGGACTATAATAGCCAAGGACGCCGCAAACAAGTGGGGAAGGAAGAATTAAGAAGCACAACTATTTCGGGGTCTCGCAGAAGGAGGGGGGGGGACATAATAAGTTGAAAAGCACAAGACAGCTCTTTCGGGCCCAAGACATACGGGTGTGCAAACATGGCGAGTGAGTTGAAAAACACTAGACAGCTTTTTCGGGGGTTTATGATAGCTAGGGACGCTGCAGACTGGAGGTTGGGGTGAAAATGAGTTGAAAAGCAATAGAGAGACAGACAGCTGTTGCGGGACCAAAACCAAAACTAACCACGGACGTTGCGGACGTAAGAAAGAAAGGCAAATGTATTGAAAATCGCTGTCTAGTGATTTTCACTTGTGGTGGTCGAGTGGTCATAGTGACGGACTCGCGTCGCGAGGTCCCGGGTTCGAACCCCACCACAGTGGTGGGTGGCTGAAGTTGGTTTCCTGTGGTTCCCAACTTCAAGGCGCAAATGCGAGCTGATCTCCCCTTTAAAAAGTCTCGCCTCCGAGATCAACAGACTTACAAACGTCACAAATGTAATCCAATCATAACAGATCACTCACTTCACTTCTGATGGCGGCACTGAAAAATCAAACAACGCTACTATGCATTCAGACTGTTAGGTACGCTTGGAATAGCTATTTGGTGATTTTCAACTCGTTTCGAGCCAATTCGTTGGAAGTTGCCCATCTACGATATTGTTTGTAAAACCGGTTTTGTTTTCGGTAATTTCTTTTCTGTAATGCGGCTAGTTACATTCAAGCAGGTGCAAGTCCCGCCAAGGTCGTCTTAAGAGTATCACGGGCCCCCAGACCCGGCAAATTCCCGAAAATTTCAACCAGATCCCGACTTTGTGAGACTCCTTCTTCGCTTGGCCCATGGGCCGTGCGCAGATAGACCTGTGGCGACAGCGTCCTCCACTGGATGGCGCTGTCCGCGTAATAGGAAAAGAGCGCGCATGCGAGATAGAAAACTTTGACTTACGTTTTGCCGCTCAAATCAGACGGCCACGCGGTCCGCTTGTACCGATACGTTCTTGTAGATTGCAACGTTAGCTGTGTAATAAATGTTTAATTATAAAGGCGACTCTTCCTTCACAATTCAGGCGACAGCTCCGATGATTTGGCGATCTCATGGCGCCAAGAGACTAGGCCGGATAGTTGAGATTCTACTGTGTATATATACAGGGTGTTCTGTTAATGGACCGAGAAATTCAGAGGGTTGTTAGCAGGGCATCAAGAGGAACGAAAAATGCGATGGAACATGTTGTCGCAAACCACGTTGAGAGCGTGAAAGTCGCGAAAAACGCATGCGGGCTCTGAGTCCAGAGGAGCAACGTACCTTGCTTTTGTGCAACACGTCCTCCCGGAACTGCTGCAAAGTGTGCCGGCTGCAGTGCAGCGAGGCATGTGGTTGCCCGGATCTCAATCCGTGCGACTTTTTCCCATGGGGTCACCTTAAATCACTCGTTTATGCGACGCCTGTGGACACACCGGAGGATCTCGTAGCGCGGGTTGTTGTCGCTGCGACATTATACGCATACCTAGTATCTTCGAGCGCTCCGAGAATCGTTTTTACGTCGTCGTAGACTGTGCAACGACGTCAGCGGCCGCCACTTCCAACAACTCTTGTAATAATTCATCAAATAAATATTTTTTTGTAGTTATTATCGTACTTTTTGTCATTCCAGCGTGACGTCGAAACCTGCGCGCGTTTTTCGCGATTTTCACCCTCTCAACGTTGTTTGCGACGCCATGTTCCATTGCAATTTTTTGTTCCTCTTGATGCCTACCAACAACTCTTTGAGTTCGTCGGTCCATTAACAGAACACCCTGACGTTAAGAAGTCTATTCTGTAATTACGCCTACCGATAGAAATTTTGCTTTCAAGAGGAAGTAAATAGCTTTCAGAAGGAAAAAAGAGGACGTAGGGAGACCGCATTGCGTTGCCAATTTAAATCGATTCTGTTACGGACTTTTTTTGTTTTTTCAGCAACATGCCATATACTGTATATTGCAAACACGTTTGAGCTCTTAGGGGGGCCATTCAAGTATTACGTAAGCAGATTTTCAGCCATTTTTGATATCCCCCCCCCCCCCCCGTCAGTAAAATTTCGTCAGCAGCTTAGAATATTTCATATCTTCAAAAAGGGGTGGCTGATGACGTAAGCAACCTTCAAACCCCCCCCCCCCGTTGTCATCAAAAGTAATCAAATCCAAACTCCCCCCCCCCCCCCGATGCTGACGTAGTACTTAAAAATGGCCCCTTACAAAAACCGTTTCAAGGACAAAACACTTAAACACTGAAAACAAGAACCCTATCACATGAAATTTGAACACGCGTCAAACGAAAACAAAACTGTGATGACTGCATGCCAAACACGTTTTGGCCCGATGGAATTCAGAGCTCATTGGTCGATGCCATCATGTAAAAATAAAAAAAACATTCACATAGAGTATATAAGTACACGTGGCCATCGCTGTTGTTTTGGAAGTGCACCAATGCAAGAAAATGACATGCTTGTGCGAGAGGTGGCGTGCACCAGATTCTTTTTCTTTAAGGAACCGTAGGTTATACAAACATTGAGTTCTATCTATATACACACACATGTTGTGATCACAATTAATGACGAAACATCTCGCGCGATATGTTTGAAACATTCTTTTGTTTGTTCTCGTGCCCGAATATCAGGTTGTTTTCTTGCATAGAATTCACGCCAAGTACGTACTCAAGAATGACTATGTGATTACACCGCTCCATATGTACTCCACCACGAATGACTACTATCTGATGACGGTGAACAAGAACCTTGAGAGGATCCGGAGACAAACAATATGGGGAAAATTGGCATGTCCCGTAAAATACGGGAATCTAAAGAACCTACACGATAAGTCACCACATCACCCTGGATCCGCATCTGGGGAAAATGAGCAATGTATTTGTGTGTAACGCTATTAGACTCTTTCCTCCTTGAAGTTCTCGGGTAGCATCCTGCTAGATGGGATATTATTGGTTCTCCTGCCCCCTGGATCGTGGGTCTTGTTACCGAGCAGTCCCGTGAAGAAGTCCTTCAACGAACTCTTGGATCCCTTTGGTATGACGATCTCGTCGCACGACCTCCACCTCTTCGACGGTAGCCGGAGGACCGGAGGCTTCAGGTGCGTGACCTTCTCCATGTCCTTCGGTAAGATGAGATCTACCCTGGCAACGTCGTTGGTGTTGCTGGTGCTTATGAGGGGCCTAAGAGATTCGTCCATGTTCACGAGTCCGTTCCTGTTGCCGCTGGGCCCCGTAGCGTCCGAGTGGCAATGGCAGTTGGCGTCCGGGTTGGCGCAGCAGTTCTCGCAGTCCTCGGAGCAGATGCTCTCCAGCTTGGGTTTCTTACAGCAGCCGCCGCCGCCGCTGACGGCAGCTATGGCCGGTAGTTTCGGTGGCTGAGACACGTGACTTGGACTAGACGGGAGTTTGATGGTTGGGCTGGTGTTGGCGCTGGTGTTGTTGTCTCCGAAAAATCCGCTGTTCAGTTCGCTGCAGCTGCTGGCCGACGCACCACTGAACCAGCTGCCGCTGCCGGTTTCCTGTTGCTGAATCCTTAGCAACCTGCTGAACCCGCTGTGGGGACTGAGGAGTTTCGGGGACTTGGGACATTCCTGGGTGAACCTCAGAAATACGGGTAGCGTCGCAGAACCCGTTTCGTCGATCGGGTTGACGCTGCTGTTCCTCCTGACGGCCAGGGAACCCCTCCTGCTGAGATCGCCCAGCTTCGGACTCTTCTTACGGTTGTCCTCGGTGCGTTGGCTGAAGAGAGGTTGCGGTGGCAACAGATCCAAGTTGGAGCTGTATTTCCATTTGGGTCCTTTGGTGTGACCTTCGAGCCAGTATGTTGTCATGTCACCTTTGCCCTGAAATGAAATAGTAACGCATATTAACAAATGTTCAGAATATAACTTGGTAGTAACTCATAGATATTCAAACATGGCTCCGAAGTGACGTCACAAATGCTCAGAATATAGCTTGGGAGTAATGTCGCAAATGTTTAGAAATTAGCTTACAAGTGCGAGTACAAATTTCAGAATACGGTGCCTACGAAGGAGGTACTGGTCTTACCGTCCGTCCATCTTTGAATAAAAAAACTGAGAACCTCTGCAAGCGACATCAAATCGTTTAAAAACAGGGATAGGGAGCAGTTATTGGCTATAGCGATAATACTGACTGTCACAGTTCTGTTCAACGATAATGCATGAGTCAGCCTGGGTGTGAAGGAGCTTTAGTTCAGGAAATAACGCCGCAAACGTTCAGGAAAATTTTCCACCGGGTGTGCGCAATCAGTTCCATATACGAATGGCACACGTTAATTTATCCATCATCATCAGAAGACGTATCGGCGAAATTCGGATGAACTCTTCTCCTGAAAACGCCTCAAAAAGATGCCGCCACCTCCACACAGTGCCATAATTATTTCAAAACACGTCTATTGATCATTCGGGGGGGGGGGGAAGGAAACTAGTCGCAGCAGCCAATCTTCTCCCTTCAGGCGACGACGAATTCACTCGGGTAGGATCGATACAACACCCAGACAAATAGGGGATTCGATATCAAAACTTTTTCCGAGTCTTAATTGACAAACTCCAATAAATTCACCACCAGAGGGGCATAAGTCTCTGGAGCATGAACGAGAACAAATCAAACCTAAGGCTGTACCACAGTGTATTCGTTGCTTGATGAAAAGCAAACCGTCCCGAGTGAGTGCCATTCCGTGTGCCAATTAATTAGCTTGTCATCTGTTTACGGTAGAGTTGCAAGTTGCCATATACCCCCCCCCTCCCCGACACCATCTCCAAGTATTCCTTTTCTCTGCTAATTAAGTTCTAGCTCTCGAAAAGACTAGAAGAAAACTCCAATCTAACTATCTATCTACACGATGTAATTTTCTTACGCGCGTGTTATTTTTCTTCTGTTTTCTAGTTCGGAATGAACGCTGTCGGTAAGGAACGGCTCTTCCGCAAATGCCGGGTTCTTCTTGCGCAAAGAGAAGACGTTCCGCCGTTAATCATCTGCACAAAGAAGAAACTCCCAGATGCATTCATTATTCTCTCACTTGCCTTATAATAAAACGTGTTGCTTTGTCGGTATCAACCGCAAAACCAATGCTCGTCAACCTCTTTATACAGCAGCGGACAAGGTCAAAAGTGAACAAAAAGGAGAAAGAAAAGAAATTGGTCCGACAAAGGACACAAGATACGTATTAGAAATCAATTGTGTGTATTGGGGAAAAATGGGGACCTCTCGGAGAGAGAGAGAAATGTGACAAAAAAATTTGCGGATCGGCAAAAAAATACGCTAAGGGGCCGTTCAAGTATTACGTCATCATCGATGGGGGAGGAGGGGGGGGTTTCTGATTTGCTGACAAGGGGGGGGGGAAGGGGCTCAAAAATGGCTACAAATTTGTTTACGTAATACTTGAACGGCCCCTAAGAGAAATAATTCGCGAACAGGCAAAAGAAAATGCACAAACAGAATTAATTTGAGGACCAAGAAAAAAATTAACAGCGAAAACCCCCTCTTTTGCGAACGTAAATTCGTCCGTAAAACAAAGATCGCCATTAATAAGAGGATTTGAAATGTATACTTTCATTTTCCAAAGGTTTATTACTGTATTTGGTCCTAAAAAAGAGCGAATTGACTGTTGATAGGGGTTTTACTGTGCAAATAAAAGAAATAGTTTACGAGTTCTTCTGAAGCAAACAACTCGGCGATGAATTTTTTTTTTTTTTTGGCCTGTTAAATGGTGCGCGAGTTTTTTTAATGCTGTAGGCATGGGTTATTCACTGCAGAGAGGCTTTTTTGAAATAGATCCACTCGTATTCGCGCCTTGAAGCTGGGAACCCACAGAAAGTTAACTTCAGCTGACCACCCGTATGCTGTCAATGGGGTTCAAACATGGGTGTACCTTTACATGGAATATCAGCCCTCTCATTTCTGCCGTAGATGGATGTATATTCATCGATGAAATACATTCAGGGGTCAATAGAGGTTGCCCGACTCACCTTGACTTTGATGACTCCCCTTTCAGTTGTCTGATAACCACCGAGGCGATCCAAATACTCCTTGCACTGTGGACTTATGTGTATTCTCAGAGCTACATGGGAAAAAAAAACACAAAACGACTTTTTCATTGAGCATACACTGTAAAAATATGCAATACGAATTCAGCATTTACATTACGAAGCGTTATACAGGGTGTTCCACTTCTTATCGCTGCCCAATGACTATTTCCTGAGCCATTGCTTTCAGAGTCAAATTTCAATCAGAAAAAAAAAATGTTTCAAATGGTGTATCTCATCGTCTTAAATGCCTTTAAAACTTTTGACATCATTTGAAACATTTTACTCCAATTGAAATTTGTCCCTAACACCAATAATTCAGGCAAAAAGCTATTGGGCAAGGATAAGAGTGGACACCCTGTATAAAGAGTGTTACTTGTCCATTAAAGAGGCGAAAGATATTGAATTAGTATGGAGAGATCAGATCAGAATGTGAATTTTCAACCAGGGTGAATCAGAAGTCCTGAGAATTTTCAAGAAAAAAATTATCAAACGTAGAAGAAATTGTTGTATACATTCTGTTCAAAATCTTATGGTATGAGTTCAGATATAGAAACATTAGTTCAAAATTTCTCCGATGGGGGAGCTTTCCCATGAGGGCTATTTCCTTTCTATAGTTCTTTTCAGTCTGATTTCGATCTCCCGGGACTTTTTTCAATTTTTCGGGAAATATTTTTCATTTATTCTGAAAAATTACCATTTTTTCTGAAAAAATTTCATTAATCATGTATTCTCGCCATTTAAGAAATAATTGTTTACACCAATTCTGAAATCACTTCTCATTAATTATGAAATTACTTCTCATTAGTTATGAAATTATTTCTCATTAATTCTGAAATTATTTCTCATTAATTCTCAGATAGTTTCTCACTAATTCTGAAATTGTTTCTCTCACTAATTCTGAAATTGTTTCTCTCATTAGTTCTGAAACGTTTTCTTAAAGTAATTGTGAAGTTATTTCTTTCACCGAATCTGGAGAGAATTCATTGAAGGTTTTTCCCTTCAGAATTTCTATGAATTACGTGGTTTTTGCCGGCGGGCCAGTGCAAGCACCTTCGAGGGCCATGCATTGATGACCTCTTCTATATTAAGCCAATACATACCTTCGCCATTAGATTCCATCCTCGAAGCAGTGTTTACGGTATCCCCGAATAGACAATACCTCGGCATCGTCAGGCCAACGACACCAGCAGCGACGGGGCCTAAAATAAAACGTTCATAAATGGAGGGTGATATTGAATGACTGAATCGCATCAAATGCAAGACACATTGAATAACGTTGGGGGTGAAATTACCAGTATGGATTCCGATGCGTAGTTTCAGCGTGTGTTCGGTCTTGTGACGTATCTTGAAACTCCGTATCGAGTCGAGCAGCTCGAGGGCCATGAAACCTATCTCGCCGGCGTGTCGGTCCCCGTTCCTGATCGGCAGGCCGCTGACGACCATGTAGGCGTCGCCTATCGTCTCCACTTTGTACACGTCGTAATGGCTGATAATGTCGTCGAAGACCGTGTAAAGGTCGTTTAGGAATGTAACCACCTGAAATGAGAGAGAGAGAGAGAAATAGAGAGGTGCGCCAATTCACACACATGTTAATAAATTCCAGCACATTGAAGGATGATTAGGAAACCACTATTAGTGTGTAGGGTTTGTAGTTAAATGAGAACCAACCGTGTTGGTGCAAAGGGTGCTGGACCAGGGGCACCGAATTCACTCTTTGTTCGTTGAAAATTATTGGGAATTGGGGGTATCACTATCGATACTTGCGGGGTCGGATTAAGATGTTTGAAGACCCTAAGCACTTGAATGATTTTGGTGTCCCCCCCCTTATACGTATATTTTACACAATGTTGAATCTATCAATGGAGAAGAAAACATTGAATGAAACTTTGTATTTCAGAAGTAACTAATCTAAGACAAGCAGTGGATCCAGAAATAGGGTGGGGAGTATAATCACCCCTCCCAAAATCCGGATAATATGGTAAAACTTGGCCTGTCCCGTAAAATACGGGACAATCATGCAATCATACACAATTAGCCACCCCTCCTGACTCATCGCTGTGGATCCGTGACTGTGTCTAAGGTTAAATATATGATCTGGATATAATTTCTGAGCACTCACTTTATCTATCTAAAAGCTTTCTCCTACTTTTTCCAGCTCAAAGTCTTTGATAACATCCCTTAAAACTAACGCTACTTATACCACATTTGTGTCTATACTTGGTATAGAGATATGAGCCATCATATATTTTTACATACTTTAATCGAGGAAATGGACCGTCAGTCAAAAAGGGTTTTTTCCCCACATTATTTGCTTCAGTGTTTTGATTCTAGCTTTGAAATTACAATCTTAAATTTTATTGGTTCTTCCATTCCTCAAATTCAGCAAAATTTATTAGATAGACCATAGACCATAAAGGGTGGCCTCTGTTAGTTCGCCCTTCATCTCATCAACTATTTGTCGTAGAGGTATGGTTCCAATTTGAAAAAATGCTAAAAATGTGTCCAGAAACTACTGTTTCAGTTTTGAGAATGAAGGTACAGCGTGTCACAAAATAAAAAAACTGATTTTACATGGACACCCTATCCTAAAAAACCCAATTAGAAAGTTGTTGCAATTACAAAAATCTGCGAAAAGTTGGGAAAGAACATGTAGACTAAGGGACAAGCCTTTTTCCCTCATTTTTGCTGTTCCTTCCCAACTTGTCTCCGATCAGGACCGGACTTAGGGGGAGGGGGTGCGAATGGTGCGGTCGCACCGGGCCGCAAAATTTCTCTTTCAGGGGCAGCAATTTTTTCAAAAGAGAAACCTTTTCCTTTCTCGGCAGATGCTTCGGAAATTCTTGATTAAAATTTAATTTTTTTCCCATTAAACTATTATTGATTGTGAAAGGAGGTTTTCAGTTTAAAGCCCCAACAATATTATTTTTAGCGTTATTAGGTATGGCAGTAGCTTATTTCTAAAAGAAAAAATGGCGTATGTTATGCAGGTGGTCGCATTCTTTATCCCTTAAAAAAGTCTGGCCTTTGTTTCTGCCGTTAAAGAATAACAGGTCTATATTAACAAAAAAAAAACATGCTTAGAAATAGAAAGCATCAAACAAAAATGGTACCCTTCCTTAGAGAGGTGCCCCACGTGGCTGCACAGATAGCACGGCCTCTGGGGGCTGAAAGGCTTCAGCCTAGTTTCTTATAATTTTTGATTTTCATACTATAAATTCTTTATCGAGGGGCCAGTGAAAAATCTATCCTCTAAGGCCCCAACAAAGATCCCAGCCTATCGACCCCTGCTGCAGGACGTGGGTGCGATAAATGCATCGAGTTTTCCCGCTAGGCCAGTACGCCTTACAGATATTGTATCTATAGGAAGTAATGAATCCCGGGTGACTTGAAACATTACGCCGTCCGCCAATAGCAGTTTTTTTTTGCCTTGTATCATTTGCAGCGAATTCACAATAGCACTAACAATTTTAAAGGAATTAAAATTAATTTAATACTCTAGAATACACAGAGACATTCATTTTTAAAAATATTGTTGGTGCTGCCACCTACTTTGAAAATCAGAAGTGCCTTATGTGGTGATGACGAAGGTAAGGTAAAAAAAAACGAAATTCTTCATTCAGCTTTGCTCCTTATAAACAAAGCTTACAAACTGAAAGTTCAAATTTCCAGTTCAGTAATTTTTTCAGGTCCCAAGGAGACATCCAAAAGAAAGGACCTCCATGCAAGCAGACGACAGGTCGTTCAAGTATTACGTCATCATCGATGTGGGGGAGGGTTTCCGATTTGCTGACTTTTGATGGGGAGGGTGGGGGGGTTTGGATAATGCTTACGTCATCAACCAACCTTTATGAAAATATGAAATATTCTTAATGGCACCTTACTCGATCAGGGCCGTCTCCATTCTAGAATAGAGACGGCCCTGATTCGGTGCGCCAAAAACGAAAAAAAAACCTTTCGATAGTTTGTGGGCACTTGAAGTAACATTCCCTCCTATTGATAAGTGCTCTGCAGAGCCACTTTAGTGATCTCTAATAGTTTCCCGGATCTAATTGATCTGCAAATGTGTACGGGCCGCTAAAGTGCACTGGAACTGTGCCACGATATCACTCAATTGATTCGTAATTATATGCCGCGGATCACTTAAATAATCTGAGAATGTGCCGCGGGTAACTTGAGTGATGTAGAGCTACACTGGGGGCCACTTAAGTGCTCTAAAACTACGTCACATGTCACTCTGAGTCCCGGGTCATTTAAGTGATTTGAAAATGTGGCACGGACCGCTTAAATGTTCTGAAATTGTAACACGGGCCGGTCAAATGTTCTGAAATTGTAACACGGGCCGCTTAAATGTTCTGGAATTATACCACGGGACACTTAACCGATCTGTAAATGTGGCGTTCATTTTTACAAAATTAGGTTCGAGGAGGGCAGGCAGCATCAGATAACCCCCAGGGTCATATCTGGTCCGTGGGCCAACGGCTTTTATGCGATTTATCATTATATGGCTTAGAGGGTGGGTCGCAATGAATTTAAAGATAAACTTTGAGTTCATAGCCTTCAAATAACATTGAAATTAACAGAAACTGATTATAAGAACATATAAAGGTATTGCCTTCCGAAATTTCAAATTTAAAAAAATATTTTTTTGCATTAGAAAAATAAATTTTTGATCGTGGGAGGGGGGCACGAGCCCCCTATGCCCCCCCCCCAGTTTACGTCTCTACCAATATGTGTTAGGATTCAGAGGGGCAGAGCTGATGACGAAATTTTGCTGACAAGGGGGGGGGGTTAAAAAATGGCTAAAAATTTGCTTACGTAATACTTGAACGGCCCCTAATATCGTAAAAAGTGAATTTTCCCCACACTTCACTTTATAGTAATGTGCTGCCATCTAACGTCAAATTTAAAAGCTACTCATGTGGTGATGATGAAGTTTAAAGTAAAAAAAACTATATTCTTTATTCCGCTCAGTTCCTTGTGAACAAAGCTCATAAACTGAACTGGGAATTTAAACTGAAAGTTCGGTTATTTTATTTGAGCATAAAGGAGGCGTCCAAAACGAAGAACCTCCTAATGAGCAGACGACAGACAAGAAGTCGGTTCCCTACAAGCTAAGCTCACAAACAGAACTGGAAGTTCGAATTGCCAGTTCAGTAATTTTCTCAGGACACAAGGAGACGTCCAAAACAAGTCACCTGGAAAGAAGCAGACGACAGATTCTGAGGCATGCATGGGGCTTATATTACTGGACGTAGCATCCAGCCGCCGCGACTGCAGCGACATCACATGCAAGGAAATCACGGGGCCCGGTGAAAAAAAAGTTCTTGCCTGGCAATTTGTCCATAGAAATGTACAGGTCGGTCTCTCAATATTGCGTTTTAAAGATTAAAAAAATGATCGAGAACTCATCTAAAGGTGAAAAAAGATTAAATTATTTATTTCATTATTGCTGGAATCATTTCATTCATTAATGTGCAATAATTTCTTTCATCAACTCTTGAATTTTCCTCCATTAATTCTGGATTTTCCTTCATTAAATCTGAAATTTTCGTTTAAATAATAATTCTGGAATTGTCTCTTTCATAATTTTTGGAATTCTCTTTTTCATTAATTTTGGAATTATCTCTTTCATTAATTTTGGAATTATCTCTTTCATTAATTTTATTATTATCTCTTACATTGATTCTAGAATATTTTCTTTCATTAATACTGAAATTATCTTTCATTAATACTGAAATTATCTTTCATTAATGCTGAAATTATCTCTTTCATTAATTTTGGAATTATCTCATCGATGTGCTGAAATTATTCCTTTCACTTATTGTTTTAAATTCCTTTGGACGCCATAAGAAAATAACGGGGGATCGTGTTTGTTTTCACCGAGTCACGTGATGTTCCGACGAATGATGTTGGGGGAGACCGCTTACGTCATACTCTCTCTCCAGTAATATAAGCTCGATGGAGGCTTGATTTATATACTGTTGGTGCTGCCATTTAATCTCAAAATTTCAGGCAACTCATGCGATGATGAAAAAGGGAGTTCTTTGTTATTTTTTAGCATAAAATTTTTTTATGAGACGAAAATTTCGGTAACAAAATTCGTGCATTTGCAGCAATCGATTTTTTTTATGTAGAAAAAATAATTATTTCTTTCCACAAAAACATTCGAACAATATGGATGAGCGAACAAATAAGTGAAACTACGGATTGCGTTGTCTCTTCAGATAGGGTTACCAGATTCAAAACTGAAAAAGGAGGACGCCTGGTGCGAACCTTAGGCAGTGTCATCTTAACGCATGCCTTCCCCCCCCCCCTCCGGGCCGTGCCCGAAGGGCCTCAAGAGAAGAGGTGCCTCAGAAAAACGAGACGTAGTTGAATTTTTCGAGAATTTTCCAGGTAAGGCCTCCAAAAAATCCCTTGGCTCGGGGGCCAATGATGCTCTTAAGACGATCCTACCTGTCAGCCCCACGTTTGTGGGGGGGGGGGGGGTCATAGAATTCCAGTACTTGATTCCTTTACGTCTATTAATTTACATTAATTAAACAAAAACGGCAATAAAAAATTCGAAAAATGATCAAAGTTATCGAATTGCAACATATAGTTGATAGAGATGATGAAGCGCTTTAAAAGTATGACAAAAACTTGTCTGTTCAATACGATTCGAGCCACTATGAAGAGACAACAGGTGGCCCACGTTAATTATTAATAATAATTTATGAATTTTGTAAAATTAATTCAAATGTCATTCCCTCTCAATGGATCGTGTTCGATGACGATCAGACCAAAAATGAATGTAATACGCGAGTAGAATGCATCTTTGTGGAAAAAAGTTCCCTTTCAAGATTTACGTTCGTAACTCGAAAAGTTTGCAAGTCTTGGGAGCACACAACTACATAATTTTTTTTCATTTTTTAGAGGGGGGGGGGGGGGCCCCCCCGCAAAATTTTTTTTTTGCATTTAGCCGTGAAATTCTCATAAGCCGGAACCGGTCCCCGATTTCTGAATTTAAATATCACAGGGGATAATGCAGTTAAAAACATGTAATTTGTTTGTTGGGCGAAAGAGCAACAACTCTCTTATTGGAAGTTATAGGACAGTGGGGGGGGGGGGGGTGCCTAAATGAGTAGTTGCCCAAGTATCCAGTCGCGACCCTGCCTATAGGTCTCTTATTTCTGACGAATCACCATTATATATTGGGTATTTTTTCTTTTTAGATACATTCTCAAGTTGTAATTTACACCTGGTAGCATTTCTTTTACTTCTATAGATCAAACTACACAGTTGATCCACTAATGACCCTCAAACTTGGTTTACTGCATGGGCCTATCTGGGCACTTCTGGCACCGGGATGCCAAGTGACAATTATATCTGGTTCCGATTTTCAAGAGTAAACATGCAAATAGGTAGGTAGGAAAGTTTAGCTATAGGTAGTAGTGCCTATCTCAGAAAAATCGCTTTGCATGTGGGCGTATGATGATGTTAAGACAGCCCTGGGCGTGTACTTTATGAAAATTGTGAAAAGCTAATCGAAAAACTCAGCAATAATGTGAAGTCTATTTTGCGATATGATTAGTTTCTCATCTTTTGTGTCATCCTTTTGTGATAATGACCTTCAACTGTACAATCAAGTGCTCTTAAAATTTTAGGGTCTTCTATCGGATGATCGATGTTGAAAAAAAATTGTACATTAAAAAAAAATATATACCATTTGATATATTTTTGTGGTGCCCCTTCAGTACTTATGCCCTAAGCATCAGTATTTTGCTTAGTGGTTAATCCGGCCCTGGGTAGTTGCTCCGTACATTTTTGTTTCCAGCTGCGGATTCCCGTTCTTTTGATGGTTTTGGATGAGTAGGATGATGGTATCCTCTGCTCCACGTAGGGGTCCCGTCTTGTTGCGGATTTTGAATGTGTAGGGTAAGGGAGTCACCTCTGAGCCATGGGGGTAGGAGTCTCGTCCTTCTGCGGACCTTGGATGGGTAAGGTGATGGCATCCTCTGCTATTTATGGGAAAGTCTCGTCTTTTTGGTGATTTTGGGGGTCTTTTCCTCTTTCGGATCTTGGATGGGTAGGGTAATGAAGTTCTCTGCTCCATGGGGGTCTAACCCTATTGCGCATTTCGAATGTGCTGTACAGTAATGGTGTCCACTGATAAATGGGGTGGGGCTTCGTTCTTCTGCGGATCTTGGATGTGTAGAGTGATGGCATCCTCTGCTCCATGTTGGGGTCCTCGTTATTTTGCGGAGCTGGGATGGGTAGGGTGATGGGGGGGCATGGGCCCCCCCCATAGGGGGGCTGACAGGGCTCTAGTCCTGGGGCCCGGGACGGTTATCGTCATATTTTTACTTTTTCATGCTATAAATTAACTGCAGAAGGGGACGTTAAAACTCTGACCGAGGGGCCCGCAAAAGATCCCAGCCTAGGGGCCCCGCTACAGGATGTGGGGGCCATGGATGGGGTTTTTTTGACTCTTGCAACTGTGAAAGGGAGAATGCGACGCTAGGTTTGTTGGTATGGGGTGATGGAGGTGATTTCTCCATTTCTTTAGAAAAGGATCAGCAGTAGATATATTGGGTATAGCCCTAAGAAATGTGCAATATCTACAAACGTAGCCATAACAGCGTGCAAGATTGTCAAAATGCAACACTGAGAGTTTGTGTGCAACGTTTTGAAAGGAGTTTAGCAAGGATATACAGGGTGTCCTGTAAGTGCATCAACCGTCTGTCGTAGAGATATAGTTTCAGATAAAAAATTCTCAAAAGTCGTTCGAAAATTACCCTGTAGCAGTTTTGAGAGTGAAAATACAGTGTGTAGCAAAATAAAAAACCCTCCAAGTTCCTAAATGAAATATTCACTGAGATATTCGAATTCAAAAATAGGAAAAAAATCGAGAAAGGACAGCATAATGAGGGGAAAGTAGCGTTAGTTTTTTCAGTTATTTCATAACTTTTCTCCGATTTTTAAATTCAAATATCTTGGCGAATATTACACTGAGAAAGATGGAAATTTTTTTGGTTGGCGTCAAGAAAAGGAGGGCAACAACTTTCTGATTGGAAGTTAGTGGACCGTGGGGGCTGTGTAAAAATTTAGATTACTTATTTTTTGACACACTGTATTTTCACTCCCGAAACTGTTACAGGGTAATTTTTGAATGCATTTCAAGCATTTATTTTTTTTAAATTGGAATCATTCTTCTACCACGGACGGTTGATGAGATAAAGGCCGCATTACTAGGCTGACCATATTTCCTCGAAAGAAATACGGGAAATTGGGATTCCAAATACGGGACATCACCAATTATCGCCAAAAATTAACAAAGTTGCCAAATATTGGAGAAATTACGTAAAAATCAAAATGGCGGGAAATGAAGCATTACTGCGAATTGCAGTGGATTTAAATGAATTCCACGAAATAAAACGTTCACCAAGACAAATGTGAGAGATTAATTTATTTATTTATAATTGCAACTATCATAATATAATTTATGAGTGGGAAAATAATTTCATTCTTTGACTTCAATAATGAATAAAAATTCAGATAAGCTTCGTGTAAAAAACGGGAAAAACCGGGACCGCTAAAATGTCGCAACGGCCAAAAAAAAAAAAAAAAAAAAAAACAGAAAAACCGAGACTGTCCCGGGAAATACGGGACGTATGGTCACCCTACACATTACCATTTGCAGGACACCCTACATACCAAGCGTGGGTTTCGCTTTCAAATCGACCAGAACAGACACCCGTAGGACTCAATAAAGTGAAATATTTTCGAAGACATTCCTACTACTATCTTATCCTTCAGAAAAAAATCACAATGACAGCGTAAATCCTAAGTCATTTTAACGCTATATCACGAGGGATTCAAATAACCATGAAACTTTAGGGAAAAATTGAAGAGAATCCAAAACGGTCTTGAATTTAACATTGAAATTTCCCCCCATTGCAGATTCTATATTTTCAAAATATCTAGAAACAAATTCGACACCGCACTCCCCCAAAAACTGAGAAATTACACGGGAGGAAAGGGGGATAATAAAGTATTTCCCGAGTAGGAAATGGAGGTCCATTATTCACACGAAATTAGATGTCACCCTTGGGGAGGGGGGGATAAGAAGAGCACGTAGAATTTTTCAGTCCGTAAGCGGAATCCACGAAGGACCCATAATAGCATCGGAGGGTAAAAAGATCCGCCGAATACCCTATCAAATGAGCAACATGATGCTGTAATAGGCTGCGTATGTAGTGATGCCTCATGGGAAAATGATCCCCCCCCCCTCCCGCCACTTCTCCGTAGTAGTAGATGGCCACGTGTGTCATTAAATGGAGATGGATGAAGTTTTTGCGCGAGAAAAGAAAACGTGAAATACAATATTTCTTTCCACTTTTAAAACGTGTCGGTTTGACTTATTTGTCGATTATTATTATCGCGATAATTTGCGGAATCGTACATTTATAACCAAGAATATCGCCTCCCTTCGGCCACACCTATAACGGAGTGGCTGGTTCCGTTCAGCTTTTCGGAATTAACCAGCAACTGTGCGTTCATTTGAATCCCAGTTTGAACGCGGTAGATCCTGTTGAATTATTTTTTTGAATCCTAATTTGAGCGTGGTTGGTGCAGGTGCTTGCAATCAAACAACAACTGCAGATCCTGATGAATCCCCTTTACGAGCGTGGTTTTTTGGTGTTTGTCCAGCTGCTCGGAACCAACCCACAGCTGTAGATTCCTTTCAATCCCAGTCGGAGTTCCTTTAGTAGATCCGTAAATTCCTTTCAATCCCAGTCCAAAGGCTGTTTGCCTTTGTTCGACTGCTCCGATCACTCCGTAACTGTAGGTCCCCCTTAGAATCCCTTTCCAAGTGTATTTGTTGCGTGGTTGTTTGCTTTTGAATCCAAATTCAAGCGTCGTTGCTCGTCTTCGTTCAGTTGCTCCGAACCAACACAAAACTGTAGATCAGGCATCCTCAACCTGTTGCTTGCGAGCACCCACGGTACTCCATCCCCGTGTCCAATTTCGTGCTCTCGAGCACTTATATAATCCACGTTCTGATTAAACACCTTCTACAAATTGCATTCAAGGATTAAAATCATGCTTGATTTTCATGATTTCGTATGTCAAACTTGTCGTTTAAGGGTGCTCTTCTTTCTATAGCGGATACAAGCAGTGCTAGCGAATAGGAAAAGGTTGAAGACCTCTGCTGTAGATCCTATTGAATCCCTTTGTTTGAGAGTGATTGTTTCTTTTTGTCCTGCTGCTCGGAATCAACCTAAAGCCGGGTTTTCCTAGGAGCAGGTTTTCTATGGTGCATGCAGCGTGAAGACGCGGATTGGTAAAAAAAAACCTAAATTTCAGGTTTTTAACCAATCAGCGTTTTCACGCTGTACACGGCGCAAAAGTTCTACTCCTAGGAAAATCCGGCTTAACTGTAGATCCCATTGAATCGCAGTTCGAGCGTTGATGTTTGCCTTTGTCAAGGTCTTGGGAATCAACCCGTAACTGTAGATCCCATTAAATCCCAGTTCGAAAGTGATTGTTAGCCTTTACTTAGCTGCTCGGAACGAACCCGTAACGTAACTTCCATCGAATCCCAGTTCGAGTGTGGTTGATATCTTTGACGAGTTATTTGCAATTGACTCAGAACTGTAGGCCCATTGAATCCCAGTTTAAGGGTGCTTGTTTTTTTTTGTCCAGATGATTAAAATCACCTTATAACTTAGGTTGCTTTGAATTCTAGTTCGATCATAGCTGTCCGGCTGAATTCCAACCAATCCCAGCTCGAGTGTGGTTGTTTGCTTTTGTTCAGCTGCTCAGTACCATCTAGTAACTGTAAGTTCCATACCAACGGCGAGGTCGAGCGGCTCCAAAACAACCCGAAACTGTAGGTTGTGTTGAATCCCAGTCAAAGCAACGTTGTCCTCCGAAATTGGTATTTCTACTACAAATTACTATGCATGCAGTAAATTTATCATCTCGGGAGTTGAAAGAAAAAAAATTATACGATTTACATTGAAAGTTAAGTTTGTATTTGAATTAAAATCCAATCATTCTTATTAATGACCCGGGATTAACCGTCGAAAGTTAACGGCCGCAATTAAACGCACATGTTGGTCGTCCTAATTAGTCAATGGGTTATTAACATCAATTCGCTGGAAAGTATCTCATGAATAATTTATGAAGTTCAATTGACTCATTGACTTTCTATCATTAATCACCATTTTCTAGGAAATTCGCGCCGCAAATGTCTTGAAAGTCAGCAGTTTTTTTTTTTCAGTCTTTTCTGTACGACACAATTTGAATTGAAAGGGGCCATTCAAGTATTACGTAAGCATATTTTCAGCCATTTTTGACTCCCCCCCTCCCGTCAGCAGCTTAGAATATTTTATATCTTCAAAAAGGGGTGGTTGATGACGTAAGTAACCTTCAAAGCCCCCCTCCCCCCTTGTCATCAAAACTCAGCAAATCCGAAACTCCCCTCGATGCTGACGTAATACTTGAATGACCCCAAAGCTTAAAAATAAAGCTGAATAAAAGTCAGTAAAAACTCTAAGAGTTTTAAAAAAATAATAATTCGTGGAAATTTTCCTGAAAATGCCCGATTAATGAGGAATACAGTAGAACCTCTCGATAACGGACACCCTTGGGACCAAAAACTTAATCCGCTGAATGGGGAGATACGATACGCAGTGGGACCTCGTTTATACGGCCTTCACAACTTTAAGAAGAGATAAAAACATTCATAACAACATTATCAGTATCAACATAATCAATACAACACGTATCAACAAGCAAAACCAACACACATCAACATTCGAATTCACCACCCTGGACCATAGTTATGCTCAGTTAATTTAACACTAAATTGACGATTTATCACATTCACCAAAACGAGATTAGGATTATACATAATCTTCGTTAAATATGACAAATTCTTGGTTTATGATAAAAAAAAATGATTAAATTAGAGTTTTTGGGGGATACAGTCAACCCTACAAGGCCTCCGTACGAAGCTCGTGACGTCACTGAAGGCCATTTCACCTATTGCCATTTGATATAGAAGGCCGACGCATGCGATAGCTTTACCTTTTTTTTGCAATATATCCAATGGAAATAGGGGAAATGGCCTTCTTGGAGGTGGTGTTTATACAGTTTGCCTGAGTTTACCGTCAGCTATCGAGAGTGTCCGCTAACGGGGAGTGTGAAATATATTAAAGCCCTATTCCACGGGACCGGGGATCAGAAAAGTGTCCGTTATGGGGAGGTTCCACTGTAATTGATAAATGATAATCGCGTGAATCTCTTCTTATTATACATTTATTTAAAAACCATATTGTCGGTAAATTCGTGGACTTACACAACTACATATATTCATCCAATAATACACTTATATAGGTTACTGCCAAAGCGCGAAATCGATGAGTTTGTGCATTGGTCTATTTCGTTGTAAATTGACCCGGCCAATGGCGGAATTTCGGATTTGGCTAGCCAGTTCGCGACCGGGTTCAAACCCCACCGTCGTCGCAGTGGTGATCGGTTGAAGTTGGTTTCCTGCGTAAAATTGCCGATCTCCCAGTTAAAAAAGTCTCGCGTCATAATTATTCATTCATTACACTTCACGCTCTATGAATTGGGGGAGGGGAACTCATAGTTTAAAAAATTGATTGCAGATGGCAGCACTACACAACAAGCATTACAAATAAACAAATTTCACACACATTCTAACATGTACCAATTCGTTAGAGGTTCCGCAGAGGAAAATGGACGAAATGGCAGCACGAACACGAAACAAACGCAACTCGAGATTATAAATACGTTAGAGGATACACATACACTCAGAACACACATTCTCCGGCATGTGCCATTCGTTAGAAATTTCGTAGGGGGGAGGGGGGATGTGCACGAGGCGCATGTTCGGTTAAGTAGTAGTAGCTAGTTCGCGAAGTCACCGGAGATCCCTGGCCAAAGTCCGAAAAGAAAAGACATGATTCGGGGTCATCACCATTTGGCGTATCTTTTTGTGATAATTATGTCCCCTTCAGATATGGCAACCCGCCATGTGTCAGTCACGATGTGGAAATAATTTTCTTCTCTCAAAATTTGACAGAAGAAACTGTACGTCTACATTATTATTTTAAATATTTTTTTCCCTCACGTCACCAGAGGTGGTCCGCGACGATGTCACAGGGGGTCCGCAGGCGGACTTCACAAAATTATTCATCCGGTGCAGTTGATATTAATAACATCCATATGGGTTCAAATAAAATAGAAACTTCGTACATGTGAACATCGCAATGATGGCCAATGAACGAATAACCAACAACGCCCTCCACGTACGAGAGAAAGGACAAAAAAGCAGCATCAGTTCTCTTTTGAAAAACTATACATATTTACTTTTGTATTCGATTCTTTCGAGACATAAAAAATGTGCACCATACAACATTGAGAAGAGTGCAGGGAACTTCGATCCCAAACGAAAAATTCCACTAAATTTTGGCCAAAAATTGCAATATTTTTCCTTAAATGCATTTTGCTAACCATTAACAGAATTGCAGAAGGGTGTGGAAATAAATTGCTACTAAAAATCGCAGTGAACAAAAATGTATTTCTCTTACATCAGCACATCGAGCATTGGCCAGGGATCTCCAGACACTTCGTAAATTGGCTGGACAATGCCTGGACTTTCACAACAACTCTCGGCCATTTCGCGAATTGGCCGCACTTCAGGATCTGGCAGTAACATATACAGTTAACTCCCGATATAGCGCATCACGATTTAGCACCACCCGTTTCTCCAAGAAAAATTCAGTTAACAAACACATATATTCGTCGTATATACACATTATAATGTCGTCGTGTTCGACAAGCCATTGCCATCTCTATCATTCATATTGAAGGTGAAAATGAGAGATGCCGGAATTTTCGTGTTTATGTAAGTATCGGGAAGGGTGCTCCCCCCCCCCCCGTTTTCATCACGCCCAAAGAAACTACTATGACGTCACAACGGCGCATAGCACTGAAATGAAAGTGTCCTGGACTTTATGCAAGTATCGTGTTGAAGTGACAGATGCCTCAATTTTCGTATTTACATGCAAGTATCGAGTTCAATTAGCAGATGAATGAGTTTTTGTGTTTACGTAAGTATTGAGAAGGGTGAGTCTGTTCATCATTACTCCCAAAAAAAGAAACAACTCGCA
The DNA here is from genome assembly GCF_987345545.1 of Pholcus phalangioides. Classification (NCBI taxonomy): domain Eukaryota; kingdom Metazoa; phylum Arthropoda; class Arachnida; order Araneae; family Pholcidae; genus Pholcus; species Pholcus phalangioides. The sequence continues at coordinate 9,712,488 of NW_028301621.1, forward strand.
TCATTATAGAGCAAAGTGCTAAAGTCACATATCATGGAATTTTGGGGATAAATGTAAGTCTCGTATTCCACTCGGCAGATGTCTGAATTTCCGTGTTTTTGTAACTATTATAAGTAGCGAGTTGAGAGAGTGCCTTACTTTACCGCACTCCAAACTCCGGTAATATATCGCCACATGTCAATTTCCAAACAGTGGAGTTAGGTGGGAAACGAAAGCGTCATCTATCGGTGGTCGCCCTAGGCTCGGTAAGTAAAGAACTCGCTCCTGATGTTCTTGCCCGGATTCGAAACCGTGAATTTTGACGATAACCTTCATAGTAGAAGACGAGAATCTCACCACTGCGCCACACGGACCGCTGTATTTGAGTGTCTGACATACGAATTCTCGTGTTTATGTACGTATCGCGATGAAATATCAGATGTGCCTGCATTTTCGTCTTTATGTAAGTAACTGTATCACTACTCACGTCGTCACTACGGCTCACATCACCGAAGTGGCAGGTGCCTGGAATTTCTTGCTTTTGTAAGCATCCTGTTGAAGTTCTGCCTGCTCTACGGAGAGAGGGACTTTCCCTTGGAAGGAGAGACCCACAGCTCGTATTCGCGTCTCGAAGCCGGAATGTAACAGCTTAGAGCCCGCGAAAACATTCGCTCGAAAACAGAATAAATAATTTATTGAAATGCGTATCACGAGAAAAATGATAATGCAATGTTCTTCTCCCCCCCCCCCCCCAGAGACATGCCTTTTGTCAAATGTATCTCCAAGGAGAGAATGGATTCGCAATGCCGGGAAGTGCATCTCATGCTCCCATTCACATCGATCATGTGCGCGAAAGTAAAAATATACCAAATTCACAACTGAATGCATTGAAGTAATTCCTCTAGGGTCTAGAGAGAGATACCAGCGAAACAAATCCCTCCGAATGTACACCAGTATCACAAAAAATAAGGAAAACATGTCCTACCAAGACAAAGAAATGGGGAAAAGTCGCGTATACGTCGATTACAGCCCGAATTCAAAAGAATTATTATCATACCTCGATGTACCGATGTTTCTTACACACATACGGAATGTACCGCACGCTCCAAGTATTTCAATTTTTTTTATTTCTTGTTTTAGTCCTTTTAAAGTCCTTTTCTTTCCCCGAATCGCAAAAAAAAAAGGACTTGTAATCTTGTTTATGAAACGTGCCTTCAGGACGCTGCATAATATTATTATTTCCTTTATCGGGAAGAGACGGGAGGAAAAAGAAAACAGGAATAAAAGATCGATTTGAAAGAACTTTTGTGAAGAATTTCGGTGGGGGGGGGGAGGGAAATTGAGAGTTTTTACGTAAAATAAATTTTTTTTAACGTAATTTTTCAATGGATAGAAACGCATTAAAGATTCCGGGCGCATAACTTTTTGTACGGAAATGCGTTATTTAGAAATGTTATTTATAAATTTAAATAAGTTGGGTGTTTTTTTTGTTTTTTTTTTTAAGGAAATTGGATTTTCTGTTTCATTTTGATTGATCTCGTGATGTGATTTTTTTTTCCTTTAGTTTTATTTATTTTGTGTTTCGCGGTATTTTGAATAAAATATGGCTTTTGAAGCTCCCTGGCTATCTATGCCTCCCTTTTGGAGAGGGAACCAGGGGGCGAAACTGCACCAAACTTGGTCGGTATACATTTCAGACCAAACAATTTTTGTGGAAAAAAAATAGTTCCAAATGTGAATCATAGGGGCAAATATATTGGAGTGCCAAAAGTCATGGGATACCTCTTAATACCGCATTTCGCCGGGTAAAAGGAGGTCCCACACGATATTAAGAGGTATCCCACGACTTTTGGCACTTCAGCACCGAAGTTCATGTGATACCTCTTAATATCGTGTGGGACCTTCTTTTACCCGGCGAAATGCGGTATTAAGAGGTATCCCATGACTTTTGGCACTTCAGTGTGCAATACTACGCCAACTAATGCGTTACATTTTCCCACTGGAAATTCACCTTTACACCTTCAAATAGAAATTATATCGAAAAGCAGCCGACGACTCCTATGTCATATGTGTAACGATTTCAGTCTACTAGCATCTGCGTACGAAGAAAAAATAGCCTCATCATCCAGCCATAGATGTTGAAGATAATCAGCTCATCACTGAAGAAAGACATTTCACACAATTGCCGTCAAAATATATACGGATGGCTCCAAAACCTCTCTAATGGAGTTGCTTCGGCTTTTGTCGTCTTTCGCAACAACGTCATCATACACGAACGGCCACAAAGGCTCCAAGACTTCGTTTTCCAGGCAGAATTGTATGCTATTCATCGGGCTATTCTCCATACACTGCATGAGAACGAACCTATTCTTATTATGTCAGACAGTCTTTTTAGTATTCTCGCGCTTAGAAATAATTTTTCTCTCACCCAACTTGTACTAATTGCAAGCACAACACTTTCATCTCATGGACCAGGGCCCGTGTGGGTAATCAAGGGAATGAATTAGCAGACGCACGTCGCTTATGTCTGCATGAGGTCTTGCGACCCGGTGGATAACGCTTATGTCTCCATGAGATGAGAGACCCTGTGTATGACGCTTATACCTACATGAGATTTTGAGAATCGGTGGATGTGTGTGTGAAGCTTATGTGTCCATGATATCTTGGGACCCTCTGGATGATGCTCCGATGTTTGAGATCTCGAGACCTCGGGGATGACTTTCCGATATCTATACGAGATCCGGTAGATGGCGCTTCGATATCTCTATAAGATCTTGAGATCCGTTGGATGACGCTTCTCTGGGCTTCGATGGCTCCATGAAACTTTAAGATCCGGTGGATGGCGTTTCGAAGTCATCTATTGAGATGCAATCGATGACTCTTCGATGTCTATGGATAACGCTTCGATTTATGTGAGATCTTGAGATTCTAGTAAAGGGACCTTCAACCTTTTTCGGATCCAATGGTGGTCCAATGGTGGTTAAAGACAATTCTCCATTGTTCTGTTGCTTTGAGAAGCTTAACAAATGCCCAATTCACAAGGGAAGGGTACCAAGGGGATGTCTTCAAAAAGTTTTGAAAAAAATCGCCCCCCCCCCCTCTGATTCTACTCATTTAAATATGCACAAAAATACAAAAAACAACATTCGGCGAAATTGTTATGGGTCACTCAAAAGAATTTAAATATTAGCATTTTGAACGCCAATAGAGGCCAAGAATGAAGTAAAAAATCCCACAACCATAGTGTCAGAGAGTGACGTCATTCTACCAACACATGATCAAGTACAGCACAGACAAAGAAAGAGGGGGAAAAAAAGAGGAAATAATTATAGAGTTTCTAGAACAGAAGCTGGAGAAAAGAAGGTGAAAAGAAGTTTTCTACAAATATCACCAGGAAGCGCGAGAAGCGATGAGTGGCCAACTGTTATAACTTTTTGCGGCTTTAATAATTGAATTCTGGCGCTAATTTTCTTTTGTTTCTGGGTGAGGTGAATGTATTTAAATTGTTTCATAATTTTATGAGGACAACACCTTGGGACCCTTTTCTTGTCACTTAGGAGACCCACAATGAAAAAAATACATTCATCACACATCGATATTCTTTCTTTCGAATCCGAAGATAGATAGCTGCACTTGGATTACTCTGCAGAATGTGCTGACCTCTTGCAGAGTTAATCGGTAGTATAGATGGGATATTACATTTTTCGAAACATCTATTATTATTACTGGAATGACGTCACAAGCGTCGAAGAAGTTCTCACGTTCTTACGCCATCAAACCGCAGGAACCAGACGAAACTTCTCGAAGGGGGGAGAAAAAAATTGCGTTACACACTCAAGGAAAAGGGTTTTGCGTAAAAGCAATTAATTTCAACTCAATTAATTTAACCAGCAGGTAGTTGCTTCCTTCCGGTTCGCTGATTCCTGTCTCTGAATTGCTGCCGGAGTCCGGGTAACGCAGTCCGAACGTGCGCGAGAATCCTCTTGTGAATCTTCCTCCTACACACATTACATACGGAATAATGACGTTATCTTCAGTAACTCCCCCGTGTAAATGTAGTGGTGATTATGATGATGATGGGACTATAAACCCGTCGGCGAAGATTTTAACGAGGCGTGATGCAATACAATGTATTTTAGCCTGCAATTGATTGGTGGGGGGGGGGTTGCAATTTCTGGGTAAACTTACGGTATATTTCGAGGAGCCACTTTAATGCACTCCCATCCGTGATAATGTCTTATCAACTCGAGTTCCGTCATTCACTGTTCGATTTCATTATGGCTGTAAATCGAAGCGAAAGAACTCCCCCCCCCCCCCCCCCCGTAAATTTTAGTTCGTTGGATTGCCTTAAATTTATGGAAATCTATTCCGAGAAACCTCGTGCTAATTGCTGTCTTATCAGTAAGGCAGACTCTATTCAACCGCCTGTAAATACTCTATTTTTGAAAGAATTATTAAACAAAATCGTTAGGCGCAGGACTATTGTGGTCGACGGCATCATTTTAAAAAGAGATGTCCCGACTTTTTTTTTGCAAAACTGTCCCGGTTTTTCACGTATTTCCAATGAAGCCAACTTGGCTATTTTATTAAAATTCATCGAAAATAACTCCAAATCCTCTTTTTATTGCTCCTCAATGAAGAAACCAATTCTTTCTGTTTCATTATCTGCGTTGAAGTTTTGCTATCCGTTGTTAAAAAGCTAGATTTCCATTGTTAGCGGATAAACCAGTGTTGTTTATAGCAGTGTGTGTGTGAGTATTCAACAATCTTTTCCTACTTGTAGACAGGTTGGATTAAGTGAAGAGTTCTTCGACTGGCGGGAGAAATAATTTCGGACCCGGCGAGAAAAAAAAAGGAAAAAATTTCCTAACCTTCATTATATTTTATCATGTGAGAAACATCTGGAACCCCTGCTGCCACCTATGAAGTAAAAAGAAAACTATTGTAATCTTTCAAGTAAAATTGGTTAATGAGTTTTGAATCGGCGGATTGAAAATTAACAACACGTGGAGTGATTAGGGTAACCATACGTCCCATATTACTCGGGACAGTCCCGTTTTTTCTCTGTTTTTTTTGGCTCTCCCGACTTTTTTTGTAAAAACGTCGGTCTGTATTTCACGTATTTTCAACGAAGTCAACTTGACTTTTATTCTTCAAATCAACGATTGAAATTATGTTTCTAATTCAGAAATTATGTTACGATAATTACGACTACAAACAAGTGTATTCATCGCTCACACATTTGTCTATTCCTTTTAGTTCACTGCAATTTGAAGTGGCCCATCATTTTCCACGATTGGCGACTTTTCTGTGATTTAAGCATGAGTTAGCGACTTTGCTTACTTTCGGCATCATTTTTGGCGATAATTGGTAATGTTCCGTATTTTTCCGTATTTCGAAGCTCAATTTCCTGGATTTTTCTCTAACAAACACGGTCAGCCTAGGCTTGATATTAGATATTCTCATGATGCACGCTAATTCAAATTTTATGCGCCGTAATACCAGTTACTATGTTTCTGTATAGGAATTTTTCGCACAGGGAGCAAAAAAAAATTTGCGTGGGATCCCTATTGCCACCCCCCCCCCCATCCAATAAAATCAAACCGATAATATAATTCTTGAAGTCAAATCGGTTGTGGGCTTTGAACCGGTGTGCAGCATAAAAATAAAAAGAACATGATGTGATACCACACATTTTTTATTTTAATGCTACACATTCGTGTAAATTTCATGCAACTTAATACCGGTAACTATGTTTTCATGTTTACCAATAAAAAAAAATAATAATAATTTTGAGGCAAACTTAAAAGTATAGCAAACGGTATTAATGGCGCATGAGTATGCAGCATGAAAATAAACTATTTATGGTACCAATATTGCACGCTGTTCATTTTTACACTGCACACCGGTGTAAAATCAACAGTCGATTTCATATGGAGATATTAATTAATCATGGTGTTATTTGATAGGTGGCAGCAGGGCAAAAAGCTTCAGTTTTTCAAGCAACAATTATGCGCATTTCTCTCTTACGCGTTCTAGGCAACATAATTTATCATTCTGACGTTGGCATTTCATTTATAAAACATCAATATCTGCATTTTCATTATCCCATATTTATTTTTATTTTCCGAAAGTGTTGGGGGGGGGGGGTCTGTTAACTCCCGTGGTTGTAAGGCACTTCCAGCTGGAATTCTTATTTCTTCTTAACTTTCGGCATCATTTGATGGTGTGAGATGACTTTTAGAGCCTTTCGATAGATCCCTATCTTTTCCTATACCAACACCATGGTTTCAATGCACTACTTTCTTTCTTTCTTTCAAACCGAGTACAATTCCGGTCTATCCCCATGGGAAATTTACTACCGAGTGTATTGCGCCGGAAGTGTGAGTGTGCGTGTATCTATCAGTCCGAGTGCGTATATAGTGATGTGTCTGATATTTCCAGTGTTGTCATGCATATTTCAGAAGTGAAGTGTGTATAATGCTTGAAAATAAGTATACCGTTGTAGGCCACTTGCTCTCTTTGGCGAGACTTTTCAACGGCTCAATGTACTACTGCGATTAATTAGCAGAGCGATGATGGGGATGGGTACGAGGTGTTACACATCCACCTACGGTACCCCGACATACGAATTTAATTCCCGCGGACCAGTGCCGGTCCGTAGATCAGCGGCTGACGATAACGGGCTCATAGAATCGCCGTGGAAATCCGTTTTAGACAATCGCTTCATTTCAAAGATCGCAAAGACACAAGACCGATTCTTTCCGTTTTACTACCTGTGTAATGACTCATTGTTGCGAAATCATATAAAGCGAGGACAATTCACTGAAATATTTGAGAAAAGACAGATTTTGTTTCCCCCATTTTGTCCTCCGCGTTCCGATATGGAAATGTTAGAAAGGTTTGCTTAGTACAGGGTGGTTATAATTAAATTTCCCGTGTACGCTGAGTAGTTTTTTTCTCAAAAACTGCTCACATTCGAATACAGCTAGGATATCTCAATGAGACTATGGGTGAGAGATTTATGAAATAAAAAAAATAGTTCAATTTTCGACCACCAGAAAGTTTTTTTTATTAAATTTTCATTTTTCCCATGGAACCTATAGCGTATATACCAAGTTTCAATGGTATACGTCGACCAGAACGGGTGCTGTATAGGTCTGAGTTGTTTCAGTATAGTGACATCAAAATGTGGGCGCTATATAGGTTTCAGTATACTGAAACTGCTCAGACCAATGTAGAACCCGTTCTGGACGACGTATTGAAGTGAAACTCTGTATATACGCTATATGGTTCATGGGAAAAAGGAAAAATTCAATGAAGAAAGTGTCACTTTTCACCTGGTAGTCGAAAATTGAACTATTTTTCCCATTTCACAATTTTTTTTAGTAATAACGTGATCAGCACTTATTCCCAGCGATCGTTACGATCTGTCCAGAGAATTTGTTAGAATTTGACTCTCCATAGTCTCATTAAGATATCCTAAGAGTTTATCTGTATTCGGATAAGCAGTTTCTGAGGAAAAACTACTCAGAGTACGGCAATTTTAACCATAATTAGCATGCATATTGTTGTTGAAATCTATTGCTAGCAACATTGTTTCAAATATCGCAACAATAACTTATTTTAGAAACTAGATTCTATCTAGAGAAACGTTACTCACTTCCATAGGTGAACTCGTGGCCGACATGGACGTGAATCCGACGATGTCACTGAAGTAAATGGTGACGGCATCGAATGCCTCTGGAATCACTGGTTCGCCTCTCATCAGTTGATTCGCTACTGACCTGAAATATTGAAGGGGGGGAAAGAAATGTATTTCAACTGTGTAGATGTCGATTTCTTCCTTAGGCTAATTGGTATCAAATTTATTTACTTGTTGAAAGGGGGGAGGGGGGGGGGATCAGCAGTTATACAGGGTGTTTCATAAATTCGTAAATATGGTAGTTTTAAAAAATTAATAAAAATTGAAAGAATTGGTATATCTGAATATGGTTTGTGAAAAGGTTATTCTCAGGTTAGGGGCTCTTTTTTGGTGCAGAATTTTTTCCAAATTTTTGTCGATAGAGAGCGCTGAATGCTAGTCCAGCAGGAGTAAGTTTAAGATCAGTCGTGGCCCAGGCTCTGTCCCTTAGGGGCCATTCAAGTATTACGTCATCATTGATGGGGGGGGGGGTTTCCGATTTGCTGACTTTTGATGACAAGGGGGGAGGGGAGGTTTGGATAATGCTTAAGTCATCAACCACCCTTTATGAAAATATGAGTTGGATTCATATGACGGGATTCATATGCTGATGACGGTATTTTGCTGACGGGGGGGGGGGGGGGGGGAAGGGGGTCAAAAATGGCTAAAAATTATTTGCTTACGTATTACTTGAACGGCCCCTTAGGGGATATAAGCCATTTACCCCGAAAGGTTGAGCCACGCTGGAGAGAGCAGGAGTAACTGGACATGAACTTTTCTTCCGTCTCTTCCATGTCCGAAATGCTTGTAACATTTCAGCCGGTGATCGTGGCTCAGAAAAAAAACACTTCACTAATAGGAATCAATTTCTATCGATGCCAACGTCATAACGAAAAAACCTAACGTAAGCGCCAGTAACTGGAAAACTGAGAAATGAGTTGTTAATCGTAAACCTTGCCTTTTTTTTTACAGGACTCTGATTTGCATATTTCCAGTGATTTGCTTCTGTGAAACACCCTCTAACGACAAAAAATTGAACTATTTTTTCTATAATAAAAAACATATTAAATTATAACATTTCTTCCATATTTATCAGACTTTATTTGGGAGTTATGCATAATCACCGGTAAAAGTGATAAATGTAGGGAAATTTAATCATACTTTCCTTATCGACACGATTGATGATTACGCATAACCACCGGTGTATCACTTTTACATGCAGTATCATATAGGAACCAATTGCGGCCGATGCTAAACATCGTTTAAACGAGGTTGTACTGTATATCGTACAAACTACCTCCCCAGTAGCGGACTAAACTTTTGGTCCCGTGGGTGTCCGTTATCGAGAGGTTCTACTGTATGCATAAATGCAAAATTGAATTTAAATTAAAACTTCCAACGTGGCGATTCCTGTCCCCGATTGTTGAAATAAATCCAAAAATAAATTTCAGAATTGATCATTGATGATACAGTAAAACCACCTCTCGGATGCGGTCGCCCGTCTTTTACGGCCAAAAAAAAAAAAAAAAAAATTCCTGGCAAAAAAGCCTATTTAAATAATGTATTTCGAATCCCTTTCACGAAACGGTCACGAACACCATTTTCATTATTCGTTCCATTGGGCTGACACCCCTGAACGGACACCAAAAAAATTTGAGCAAATGTGACCGATGAGCTTATTGGTTGTATTTTTCAAGTTTTATAAAAGCACTTTTACAAAACTTTTATAGTGTAATCCCGGCCTTATACGCATCTCACATTGTCAGAATTCCATTCACATTCAAATAAAGAATCATTTCTGTTATTGTTAATACTATATAAAGCAATTTAAACAGAAACCCCCCCCCCCTCTGATACGGTCATCCCTATTTTACGGGCGATTTTTTTTTTTTTTTTTGAGTGTCCGCAAAAGAGGGGTTTTACTGTAACAGCCGAACATGAAAAATCAGAAACAATGTTTTTAAAGTGAAATTATTCCGCATTCCATGTTGAAGAATTATCACTCATAACTTAAGCATGCTGTACATTTCGTAGGAACATTTAGAAATCGCTTTTATTGAACGAGAATCGAATGAGAGAGGAGGGATTCTCTTTGGAGTGGATTCCCGCGGATTCTCCACGCATCTCCCCCCGCCCCCACTCCCAGTAAAAGCATCAGGTGTTGAGTGGGTATAAAAATAGCAGAGTTGGCATGACAACCGCGAGACTTTTCCCGTTCCCGAGTTACGGGTGGGTCCGGGAACAAGGAACCTGGAGAGTTTTCCTGTCCCGGAATTTTTGCGGTTGAATTATTCCTGGTTTTTCGTCGTCTCGACGGCGAGAATTTTTAAATCCCGTCCAATCGGATAAAGAAGCCCCAAAACACGAAGCACGAGGGATGGGTGGTGGTGATGGTGATGATGGGACAAGTCCCGGAAAAAAAATTGAGTAAAAATAAAGCAGATAGTGAATAATCGATGATGGCTTAACGAGTTTCGTTTTAGACTGCAGTTGGGAAATCGCTGACACGTGAACACCTACTTTGGCCACTTGAAAGGCGTCTTCTCTATTCAATAGCTATAATTTTAATTATTTTGGCGCATTATTTGGACCTTTAGGAGCCGTCCAAGTATTACATCGGCAGATTTTTAGTCCCATTTTCGGCTCATTTCCTTCCCCTTGTCAGCAAAATTCTGACCCTTTCCCCCCCCCCCTTGTCAGCAGCATAATTCAGAAAAAATCTGTGCCCTCCCCCTGTCAGCAAAATTCAGCAAAACTCTGATCCTCCCCCCCCCCCTTGTCAGCAAAATTCTGACCCCCCCCCCCTTTGTCAGCAAAATTGAACAGTTGTCAGCAAACTTCAACAAAACTCTGACCCTTCCACCCCTTGTCAGCAAAATTTAGCGAAACTCTGACCCCTCACCCCCTTGTCAGCAAAATTCAGCAAAACTCTGACAACTCACCCCCTTGTCAGCAAAATTCTGACCCCCCCCCTTTGTCAGCAAAATTCAACAATTGTCAGCAAACTCTGACCCTCACCCCCTTGTCAGAAAAATTCAGCAAAACTCTGATCCTTCCCCCCCCCCCTTGTCAGCAAAATTCAGCAAAACTGACAAGACACCCCCTTGTCAGCAAAACTCTGACCCCTCCCCCTTGTCAGCAAAATTTCGTCAGCTCTGTGCTCTACCTTCTAACGCACATTGGGGGTTAGAGACGTGGGGGATTTGGGGAAAGGGTCCTCCCCAGATGTTCAAAAATTTAACTGTTTGATCCAAACATTTAAAAAAAAATTAAAATTTCGAAAGAAAATACCTTTTATACATGTGTGTCATATACAGATTGTGTACCACTAAATACCGATTATGCTTTTCAACCTATATAGAGAGATCAGAGGTCTTCAACCTTTTTTCTAGTCGCGAGCACTGTCTGTAATCATCGATCATCAAAAGAAGAGCACTTCTTACGGCAAGTTTAACATAGGAATGCATGAAATAAGGATTATTTCAATCCTTGAATGCAATGTGTACAAGGTGGCTTAATTTGAATTGTTGTTCAAGTGGTCGCGAGCACGAAATTGGACATGAGCATCGAGCACTGTGGATGGTTCAGGGAGCACCGTGGTGCTCGCGAGCAACAGGTTGAAGATGCCTGCTATAGGATCAATGGTTAACATTCAAAATCTGAGTGTTTTTGTCGTTATTAAGTATCGGGAAGTTGTTTTGTGTGTGTGTAATATGTTAAAATTGAAATATATTTCCTTGATAGCGTAAGAATGATAAACAAAATTTGGGAAACAGTTCCATATCAGATGATCATGAACCGTTTCCGTAAATCAGGCTTTGAACGTGGTCAAGAAATTCTGCAGTGATGCCTACTCAAGAATACGGAAATAACGTAGCAGCAAAGATATAAATTATGTTGTAATTATAAATTATTAAAATTTGGAAAACAGTTGCGTAACTAATGATGAAATTTTAATAATTGATTGTGCAATTATCCTATGTGAATGTTTATGATCAAGTTGCGATTTGTAGCCATTTTATACAGATCCAGGATAGATTTGTTGCATAATACAAACTTTTTCACCAGTGACTTTTGACCTCGAATTAACCTAGTTCGACTATAGTTATCAATAGCATTTGAAAATATTCGATTAATTAGTTTAATAATCGATTAAAATTTTTTTTTGATTAACCAGTTAAAAATTTAAATCGTTTCCCAAGCCCTAGTCGGTTAGCAGCGAGTACCTATTTTCTTTTTTTACATTTTTTTGTCCCATTAGACCCCCCAGCCTAAGAAAATAAATTTTCAAATAAGGGGTGATAGAACAAAATGTTTATGAGAATCGAATGAGAGAGGAGGGATTCTCTTTGGAGTGGATTCCCGCGGATTCTCCACGCATCTCCCCCCGCCCCCACTCCCAGTAAAAGCATCAGGTGTTGAGTGGGTATAAAAATAGCAGAGTTGGCATGACAACCGCGAGACTTTTCCCGTTCCCGAGTTACGGGTGGGTCCGGGAACAAGGAACCTGGAGAGTTTTCCTGTCCCGGAATTTTTGCGGTTGAATTATTCCTGGTTTTTCGTCGTCTCGACGGCGAGAATTTTTAAATCCCGTCCAATCGGATAAAGAAGCCCCAAAACACGAAGCACGAGGGATGGGTGGTGGTAATGGTGATGATGGGACAAGTCCCGGAAAAAAAATTGAGTAAAAATAAAGCAGATAGTGAATAATCGATGATGGCTTAACGAGTTTCGTTTTAGACTGCAGTTGGGAAATCGCTGACACGTGAACACCTACTTTGGCCACTTGAAAGGCGTCTTCTCTATTCAATAGCTATAATTTTAATTATTTTGGCGCATTATTTGGACCTTTAGGAGCCGTCCAAGTATTACATCGGCAGATTTTTAGTCCCATTTTCGGCTCATTTCCTTCCCCTTGTCAGCAAAATTCTGACCCTTTCCCCCCCCCCCTTGTCAGCAGCATAATTCAGAAAAAATCTGTGCCCTCCCCCTGTCAGCAAAATTCAGCAAAACTCTGATCCTCCCCCCCCCCTTGTCAGCAAAATTCTGACCCCCCCCCTTTGTCAGCAAAATTGAACAGTTGTCAGCAAACTTCAACAAAACTCTGACCCTTCCACCCCTTGTCAGCAAAATTTAGCGAAACTCTGACCCCTCACCCCCTTGTCAGCAAAATTCAGCAAAACTCTGACAACTCACCCCCTTGTCAGCAAAATTCTGACCCCCCCCCCCTTTGTCAGCAAAATTCAACAATTGTCAGCAAACTCTGACCCTCACCCCCTTGTCAGAAAAATTCAGCAAAACTCTGATCCTTCCCCCCCCCCTTGTCAGCAGCATAATTCAGAAAAAATCTGTGCCCTCCCCCTGTCAGCAAAATTCAGCAAAACTCTGATCTTCCCCCCCCCTTGTCAGCAAAATTCAGCAAAACTCTGACAACTCACCCCCTTGTCAGCAAAATTCTGACCCCCCCCTTTGTCAGCAAAATTGAACAGTTGTCAGCAAACTTCAACAAAACTCTGACCCTTCCACCCCTTGTCAGCAAAATTTAGCGAAACTCTGACCCCTCACCCCCTTGTCAGCAAAATCCAGCAAAACTCTGACAACTCACCCCCTTGTCAGCAAAATTCTGACCCCCCCCCCCCTTTGTCAGCAAAATTCAACAATTGTCAGCAAACTTCAGCAAAATTCTGACCCTTCCACCCCTTGTCAGCAAAATTCAGCAAAACTCTGACCCCTCACCCCCTTGTCAGCAAAATTCAGCAAAAGTCTGACTCCTCACCCCCTTGTCAGAAAAATTCAGCAAAACTCTGATCCTTCCCCCCCCCCTTGTCAGCAAAATTCAGCAAAACTGACAAGACACCCCCTTGTCAGCAAAACTCTGACCCCTCCCCCTTGTCAGCAAAATTTCGTCAGCTCTGTGCTCTACCTTCTAACGCACATTGGGGGTTAGAGACGTGGGGGATTTGGGGAAAGGGTCCTCCCCAGATGTTCAAAAATTTAACTGTTTGATCCAAACATTTAAAAAAAAATTAAAATTTCGAAAGAAAATACCTTTTATACATGTGTGTCATATACAGATTGTGTACCACTAAATACCGATTATGCTTTTCAACCTATATAGAGAGATCAGAGGTCTTCAACCTTTTTTCTAGTCGCGAGCACTGTCTGTAATCATCGATCATCAAAAGAAGAGCACTTCTTACGGCAAGTTTAACATAGGAATGCATGAAATAAGGATTATTTCAATCCTTGAATGCAATGTGTACAAGGTGGCTTAATTTGAATTGTTGTTCAAGTGGTCGCGAGCACGAAATTGGACATGAGCATCGAGCACTGTGGATGGTTCAGGGAGCACCGTGGTGCTCGCGAGCAACAGGTTGAAGATGCCTGCTATAGGATCAATGGTTAACATTCAAAATCTGAGTGTTTTTGTCGTTATTAAGTATCGGGAAGTTGTTTTGTGTGTGTGTAATATGTTAAAATTGAAATATATTTCCTTGATAGCGTAAGAATGATAAACAAAATTTGGGAAACAGTTCCATATCAGATGATCATGAACCGTTTCCGTAAATCAGGCTTTGAACGTGGTCAAGAAATTCTGCAGTGATGCCTACTCAAGAATACGGAAATAACGTAGCAGCAAAGATATAAATTATGTTGTAATTATAAATTATTAAAATTTGGAAAACAGTTGCGTAACTAATGATGAAATTTTAATAATTGATTGTGCAATTATCCTATGTGAATGTTTATGATCAAGTTGCGATTTGTAGCCATTTTATACAGATCCAGGATAGATTTGTTGCATAATACAAACTTTTTCACCAGTGACTTTTGACCTCGAATTAACCTAGTTCGACTATAGTTATCAATAGCATTTGAAAATATTCGATTAATTAGTTTAATAATCGATTAAAATTTTTTTTTGATTAACCAGTTAAAAATTTAAATCGTTTCCCAAGCCCTAGTCGGTTAGCAGCGAGTACCTATTTTCTTTTTTTACATTTTTTTGTCCCATTAGACCCCCAGCCTAAGAAAATAAATTTTCAAATAAGGGGTGATAGAACAAAATGTTTATGAAGTTATGGTCTAATGCAGTTTTTTCCCAAAGTGGCCAATATCGCCCCCCCCCCGTGGGGGAGATGGAAAGATCCAGGGAAACGGTAGAAGCTCAGGGTTTAGTATAGGTTCCTATGGGGGTGGCTTGAGTTTGGGGCGATGAGACGAAAAAAATTTCAAAGAAACAGGAGATGGAACAAAAAATTTGGGAAAGGGTCCAGGGGAGGGGGTGGGTAGAAACTACGGGTATAACATAGGATCCCATGGGTTCGCTTCCATCGGGGGCGATGAGGGGAAAATAAATTTTGAAGAAGAGGTGATGGAACAAAAAGTTTGGGAAACTATGGTCTAAAAAATGCATATAGTTTTCCAAAGTTTTTGTTTCATCACTCCCTTCTTAATTTTTTTTCTTTCATCACCCTCCAACTCAATCAAACCTATAGAATACTATGTTATACCCGTAGCTTCTATCGCCCCCCCCCCCCCCGGACCATTCCATCGCCTACCAGGTGGCGATATTGCCCACTTTGGGAAACACTGGTCTAATGAAACAAGAAAAATAAACCCACAAAAACCAGGATAAACACTATAGAAAGATATTCACACAACGTGATAAGGACGTTATAATGTATATACGTATGTGGTTGTGTTTCGGCACTCATCGATACCGTTATCAAGGTGGGAAGAACACGTTCTGTCCCAACGAAAAAACGTGGTCATTCACGTGTTCACCTTCACGACGGCACCTTTGAGTTCCGAAACATATGTCGGTGTTTTATAAAAAAATTGCTATTTGTCCTCCTCACGTGAATATTTTTCTATAGTTTCGTGCAATTAATTCTGAGTGCAAAATTGATTCTGAATGCTTCTTTTCATTAATCAGGAGGATAAACAATGAAATATAATTTTATCAGAATTTCTCAGTTTTTATGTTCAAAGCTAAAGTGTATTGAAATAAAAGCTTCCTATATACACTGCTGGCCACCAAAATTGCAACACCAAGAAAGACAAGAGATATCGCAACAATATTTATTTTGTAGATGACATGTTGACCAAGCATCAAATGATTAAATTTATAGACTTCTGTGAAGTGTGGTTCCTGCCAAAATCAGTAGCCAGAGTAGCCGCCATTGTTGGAGATCACCGCTGCCACACGCCTCGGCATTGATTCAAAGAGACTTTGGATGTGTTCTTCGGGTACAGCAGACCAAGCAGCTTCCACGCGTTGCCAAAGTTGATCTGGTGTGGCAGCTGGGGATGTAATCTGGGTCAATCGTTGAGCAACCATGGACCACATGTTTTCTATCGGCGAAAGATCCGGAGAGCGAGCTGGCCAGGGAAGCAATTCAATCTGGCGATTGACGAAGAACCTTTGGACAATGCGTGCCACGTGCGGTCGCGCATTATCCTGTTGAAATATGGCTGTGGGCAAGCCCTGAAGGTAAGGAAGGACAACTGGCTCCAACACGTCGGAGATGTAGCGCTGGCGTTTTAAAGTACCGGCAATGCGTACTAGAGGAGTGCGAGAGTGATGTCCAATACCGCCCCATACCATAATACCCGGTGCAGGACCAGTGTGGCGGTGCATAACGCAGCTGTTCAGCATCCTCTCTCCACGGTGTATCCAGACTCGAATCCGACCATCGTGGTGTTGCAGACAGAAGCGTGACTCGTCAGTAAAGACAATTTCATTTCATTGTGCCGTCCACATCCTTCTTTCATCGCACCATTGGCGGCGGAGACGTCTGTGGTTCTGCGTCAAGGGTAGACGAAGCAATGGACGTCTTGCGGACAGACCACTCTGCTGTAAACGGCGTCGAATGGTACGCGCAGACACTGGATGATGCGGTACAGACTGAATGTGCTGTGCTATGGTTCGTGATGTGGCTGAGCGATCCGTCACTGCCATACGCACAATACGCCTGTCATCACGTGAAGTGGTGCACTGAGGTGGATGCGATCGAACACAGCGGTCCGTCGTACCCTCCTGCATCCAATGATCACATATCCGCATTACAGTTGTTTGGTTTCGTCCAACACGACTACCGATTTCCCTGAAAGATAATCCACAATCTCGGTAGGCCGCTGTCCTTCCTCTGTCGAACTCGGATACTTGATCAAAAGATGATCGCTGTTTTCTACGAGGCATAATTGATCGTTTTTTTGAAAAAACCACAAGAAAAACACAATTGCCGTACTTCAAATCGTCGAAATCTCCAAGCCTTAAATAGCGCTTTGAAGTGGCGCCACAGGCGCGCGTGATGTGCGTCTGCGCTGAAATTCTAATCATTTGCATATCTCACCTCCGCTAATGCATATTGTAAATTTCATATTATTTGCATGCTTCCTTCAGGGTGTTGCATTTACGGTGGCCAGCAGTGTAGTTTCAATTGTTGTTCAATTGATAAAACTTTATTCTTATTGCTGTTTTTTAAATGTCCGTAATAAGTGGGTTCGTTATAATAGGGTAAATTTTAACGAGCTTCTGCTGTGCATCTGAAAGTACGCAATTACAAATATATGAAATAAAGTAAGTGCAAGACGGAACGTATAACCTCTCACGTTCAGAGCCGCCCTCACGGGTATGCGGCAGGTGCGGTCGCACCGGGTCCTGCACTTATGGTAATGACAATTTCTTCCGCAAACTCTGAATTTTCGTGAATGCTGGAATTCTGAATTTTCATAAATTTTGAAAGTATTTTTTTTAATTTATTCTGTTTATTCTAAATTTTAATCGGGGGGGGGGGGAAGGTCTGAAATTATTTTTCATTTATTCAGAATTTTCATCAATTCTAGAAGTATTTCTTTCATTTATTCTGTTTATTCTGAATTTTCATTAATTTTGGAAGCATTTTTCTTTACTTTATTCTGTCTATTCTGAATTTTCACTAATTTTGGAAGCATTTTTCCTTCCTTTATTCTGTTTATTCTGAATTTTCATTAATTTTGGAAGCATTTTTCTTTCCTTTATTCTGTCTATTCTGAATTTTCATTAATTTTGGAAGCATTTTTCTTTCCTTTATTCTGTTTATTCTGAATTTTCATTAATTTTGGAAGCATTTTTCTTTCCTTTATTCTGTTTATTCTGAATTTTCATTAATTTTGGAAGCATTTTTCTTTCCTTTATTCTGTTCATTCTGAATTTTCATTAATTCTGGAAAATTATATCTTTCATTTATTCTGAATTTTCATGAGTGCTGAGATTAGATCTCTGTTAATTATTTCTTCTCATTCATTGATTCTGAACTTACATTAGTTCTCAGACAATTTCTTTCATTAGGTTTTTAAAAAATTCGAATTTGTTTTGAAATTATTTCTTTCACTATAATTTAATATTTTTTTTTCTTTCTTTAAGAAATTTCTATCAAACTAATAACCGTTTTCCATCAACTAAAAAAAAGCAAGTGTCATATTTGCCGTCTATACATACGCCGCAATATCCAAACATTTCAGTAAAAGATCCTGATATCAGACGGCGCTTAACCTGGTGTTTCAAGGTGTCTTTTTGCAGCAAATACAGTAGATTTTCTACGTGTTTATTCAGGGTGTTTCTATCTCAGGATGTTTCTTTCATTTTTTTTAACCTGATTCTAGAGGATTGCAAAAAGGAGACAAAAGCCTTCACCATGTTATTGGTATTTCATCTCTTTGCAAGAATCTTCCCCTAAAAGAGAAGAATCGCACCAAAAAAAAAAAAAAAGATTCTCATTCCTTTTTTACTTTAATGTAGATCTTTCCACAATTCGGAGTTTGTGGAAAAAAAGGGGGGGGGGGTGTTCTTATGTTATATTTCCCAGGGCCGTCCTGGGTAAACATCGTGTATACATGTATATATATATTAAATGGAACATCGGTGGGAGAAGATTGTTGAACATCTTGTTTGCTCGAAGATCCCGGATATATATTTTTATGTATTTCGATTCCTAACGTTGGTGTTTTTTTATGGTTGGAAAGAATGGCGGAAGAGATGTTCTTTGGAGATATCATACTATCTTCTCTGTGTGTGTATGAGAAAGGAATTGGGAAAAAATGTTTTTGGATTCGGATATTTTCGTGTTTAATCTGTTTTGATATCATCTGTAATATTTTGATAGTATGAGCCAATATTGTCCGACAAATAAGATGTTCCGGCGTGTTATCTGTGAGGCACGAACTGGCAAGACGGAAAAAAAAAAACACAGAACCTATCTAGAATTGAGAAAATTTTGTACTGTCCGATCCGCAATTTTAGAGGTTTTTTCGTCCAGGTCACTGTTTCCTAAAGTGGGCAATATTGCCCTCTGGGAGGGAGCGATGGAAAGATCCGGGGGAGGGGGCTTTGGGTTTAGTGTAGGATCCTATGGGTTGATGTGGGTTGAGGGCGATGAGAAGAAAAATTTTTTGAACAAGGGGACGATGGACCAAGAAGTTTGGGAGCCAATGGTGTAGGTGTGGTGTGGCATTTCATCTAAAATTTGTTCCAAATTTATAACTACATAAGCAGTGTGGGTTCCCTAAACGCGGGCTACTTTGGCGTTCTAAAATCACCCTGTGCCAGTTTTGAGAGTGAAAATACAGTGAGTCACAAAATATAAAAACCTACATTTTACTCGGTACTCCCTGTGCTCTGACTTCGAATTAGAAAATTGTTTCTAAGTGCAATATTCACTAAGATATTCGAATTCAAAAATTGGGGAAAAGTCATGAAAGAACAGCAAAAAAAACGTCCATTTCCGTCATTTATGCTGTCCTTTCTCAATTTTTCTCCGATTTTTAAATTCGAATATCTCAACGGAGTTTTTTTTCATTAATTTCGAAATTATTCCTTTCATTAATTCTATAATTGATCGTTGTTCAATGTTTACAACCATTCCAAGAAATAATCGGCGGGTCACGAGAAAAATCTCCAAGAGCCAGATGCGGCCCACGGGCTGTAAGTTAAAGACCCCTGCCTTAGTTCATTTTAAAAAAACTCACGGATATTCAGGAAAACACAAGAAAAACTTTCCTCAACGTAAACACGTACTACTGAAACATCACGAATTGTGCAACACTACGACATACAAACGTGATGACCTGCTTTAAACGCAATCCGCAACAACGCGTCAAGGGCTACTAACATATTAAAACAAGAAGTCCCAAGTTAGGCCACTGTCCGAAGTATAGGAACTTGAAAATAATGAAAATTTATAGAATTAATGAGGCAAATAGTGGAGCAACTGATCTGAGTGTTAATGAAATTCAGTATAAATGAAAGAAGTAATGTTATAATTTGTGTAAAGACGAATGAGAGAGAGAGAGAAGAAAAGAGCGGTTCGAGATTATTCATTTCCAAGTCAGACGTCGACTTACTTCGGAAGCATTCTGTGCAGAAGAGCCTCGGTTTTCTTCTTCTCCTCGACCAACTGGACAGTCCTCTCGTCCACCAATTCCTCGAGGTTGTACGCGTACTTTTCCATCATCGCCATCATGTTGTCCATGATATTAGATTTCCTTCAAACACAAGCGAACAAAAAAACGTTCAATGAATATAAAAGTAAACATGAAATATTCAAGAAATAACGTCAGATGTAAAAGACCTGTCAGAGTCAGGCAAGAGCTGTTTAAAGCACCACCTTGTATACGCATGGTGAACGTGACATGTTCTGCCAAACGAAAGGGGGTGATAGACGAGCCCGTGTGGAACATAAAACGCCCTACCAGAGAGACGCATTCATGGTTTTTCCGCGTTCGGGCTGCAGGAATTTCGACGCCCTTCTCCCATTCAAGTCTAATTTTCTTGGCTACTTTTTCCTCCAATACTACCACCCTGTATAACCCGCATGGGCTCCGCACCCCTGCAAGTCCACCTGTGTTTCTAAGACTCTTTTGGTCACTCACATGTATACACACTGTCTAAGCTATGCTTGCACTGTTTTTGTCACTCACATGCTTGCACTGTTTTTGTCACTCACATGCTTGCACTGTTTTTGTCACTCACATGCTTGCACTGTTTTTGTCACTCACATGCTTGCATACTGTTTTAGACACTCACATGCTTGCATACTGTTTTAGACACTCACATGCTTGCATACTGTTTTAGACACTCACATGCTTGCATACTGTTTTAGGCACTCACATGCTTGCATACTGTTTTAGACAATCAATGACATGGTTTCTTGCTTTATAGGTCACCCTTTTGATTATTTACACGTTTACACATGCTCTACGTCATTCTTTTGGTCCTTCACATGCTTGCTCACGCATGTGCTTTCAAACTCTCTAGCTTTTGATCACTCACTGACCTAGGTCCTTTGCTGTCTGGGCAGAGCCGGATTTATTGAGGGTTACACAAATTTTGCCGCCATTTTTTCGTTCTGCTAATTTTCTTGGCCACTCATTCCCTAAATTTTCCACCCCACTGAACTTACCGCCCTGGGCTATAGCCCGCTAAGCCTTCCTCCCCTGTGAATACGCCACTGCATCCTACCAACCCTATCCTATCTCGAACCGTTTTCGAGTTACGGTGTATAATCGATTATGGGGAAAAAAATGCGTCAAGTCCAAAAAAACCCCCGAAACTGTGAAGTTTCTGAGAGATCTACACGTAAACTAAGCACGTATTTAGAAATAGCGGGTGAAAAAAATCCCATTAAAGAGAGAGGTGACACCATTTTCATCAAAATACCTGAATTTATTGGGCGAGCTACAAGCGCTGAAAGATTGGCGAAGTTTAAAATCGAATTGCCGCCGAATTCTGTAACCGCAAACACCCTCGTAGCTTTATATAATCGATCACATTTACCAAGAACCCGTCTTTTGCAACTGCTTTTTTGAAAGAGCGTACAATAAACTGCATTAGTTTTCTGGTTCAGGATAAATTTATCCTTTTGTTCTCAATATATCACCGAAATTGGGGTTCGTCGAACAATTGGCGGTTATAGATTTCGGCTACAATTTGATTTTGCAGGAAAAAAGGCCTTTTTGGTGACACCCCGTCCGCCAGGATATAAGGATTTAATGGCGAGCTACAAGCGCTGAGAGATTAGCGAAGTGCTAAATCGAATTGTCGCCCGAAATCTACTAAAATGTTTACTTCTACAAACACTGATTCCAGTGATGTATTTTGCAAACAAAACGTGACATTTCTTCTGAACTAGAATACCGATATGGTTTATTGGAGGCTCCACCGAGAGCTGTTGCGATGGACAAGTTTCTGGTGAATTTGACCGATTGTAGCTACAATGGTATTCGCGGAATTGGCGGTTACAGAATTTTGCAATAATTCGATTTTATACTTTGCCAATCTTTCAGCCCTTGTAGCTCGCCATTAAAATCAAATATTTTGATGAAAATGGTGTCATCTTGCATGGTTTTTTTTTCTGCTCTTTTTGAATATGTGCATAGTTTGCGAGTATGTTTTTCAAAAAATTCACATCCTTCACATCCAAAACACTCATCCTTCACATCCAAAAAACATTCATCCTTCACAAATTTCGGTTTTTTGGACACATTTTTTTCCATAATCCATTAAAAATCGAAAACGGTTCGAAATAGGAAGGGTTGGTAGGGTGCTTCATGTTCCACTTGGGCTCGTTTATCACCCCCCCCCCCTCTTTCGTTTGGCAGAATAGGCCACGTTCGCCCTGTATAGGCGGTATTGTTTAAAAGCACCATTTTCTACAGAAAAAGTCCCGTAAAAAACTTGTTTTAGAAACCAAATTCGTTCAGAAAGTGGCTATGGAATTATATGGATGTTATATTGAAATACATGTAATACACATTGTAATTCCAGGGAAGATTTGTTCCTGAAAATTTTTTAAGCTGAGCTGGCAGGCGCGGATCCAAACTAATATGAAGGGAGGGGCGAATTGTGAAAGTTTGTTTGATCCGCCTGTATTTCATTGGATACGCGAATTTCCCTTTATTATTCGGCTATTCGGGAGGCACGGTCGTCCCTATCATCCCCCTTCCCCCGGATTCACGCCTACGCGAAGGTAAACATCTTCAGTTTCGAATTGAGCGGAGGCAGAAACATCTTCAGATTTCAATGGAGCAGAGCCAGACAACTTCAGCTGCGAATGAGTCGAGGTAAACATCTTCAGCTGCAATTGAAGCCGAGGCAGAAATTTTCAGCTGCGAATGAACAGAGACAGATATCTTCAGCTGCGAATGAACAGAGACAGATATCTTCAGCTGCGAATGAAGCGAAGGCAGACAGACATCTTCAGCTTCGAATAGAGTGGAGGCAGACATCTTCAGCTGCGAATCAAGCTGAGACAGGTGGATCCAGAAGCGAAGTGTCTGAGAAGCCTCTTATTGTCTAGGTCAGCGTTTCTCAACCTATGGTCCGCGACGATAGCGTAAGTGGTCCGCAAGCAGACTTGTTAATTCAATTCTAACGGGATGGAAAATTAATCAATTGTTGTAATCGATATTATAGTAATATCCATATGGATTCACAAATAAAAACTCTACCTTCATTTTTAGGTTCATTATACCTCGTCGAGGAAAATGCGGGAAATTGCCATCCTAGATACGGGATATCACTAATTTCCAGCCCAAAAACGCAATTTACGACAAATTTGCTAATTACTGCAAAAAGAGGTGAAGGGTGGGGGAAATAAAATGTTGCTAAAAATCGCAGCAAACAAAAATTTGACGGGGAAAAAACATTCACATGACCCGATTGCTGTAAAATACGGGACGCCACCAATTGTCATTAAAAACGTTGCCATAAGTCAGCAAAACCCCATATTTGTAGTCAAAATTGCTGAAAATTGAGGAAAAACAGTTTAACTTAACGATGGGAGATGAATATTTGTATATATGCCCAAAATTATTACACAAGTTATAAAAACTCTGTTTATTAATGATTTTAGTGATCATTATAAATTTAAATAAACATTATTGAAAACATATAAAAAACGGGACAAAAGTATAAAAGAAATTCAGAACCATTAAAATGCAGGAATGTCCCGTAATACGGGACGCAAGTGGTCCTTCGAATTGTTTCAGACATTTTACTGGTCCTTGGGTTTAAAAAAGGAAGGTGCACCTAGCGGATCATCCCGTATTTTACGCGACAGGCAAATATTCGGCTCTTGGGAGGAGAGATCGCTCCCCAACGCCTCCCCCTATACCCGCGCTCGTGAGCTGGATTTGCGATGAATTTTATTCAGTTGTATTTGGGAATGAATGCATGAGCGCGCGCGCGCGCGCCTGCATCGAAACTTGGACACAAATATACGTATACGATATAAAAATAAATATTTATAAAGCAAAACTCACATTCCTTCTTTCATCTTGCGAAGTCTCTCCCGGATATGATAGAAATCGGGCCTAGCCTCGGGCCGCTCGTGCCAAGAGTCCCACATCACGCTCAGGATGTAATCTTGACACTCCATGTTATCGATCGGCGGCCTGAACGGCTCTCGGTCCTCCGAAGGGATCTGCTTCACCAACATGATTATTTCTAAGGTCGAAGAGAGAAAACGGTGACATCAGTTCACCGAATAAAATAATAAATCAGTCAATTTTCACATCCTTCGCAACGTAAATGAAAATTTGTCAAAAAAACTAGTGGAATTTTTCCATTACTTCACCGCAATACACCAACTCCGGCCATATCGCTATATTGCAACTTAGGGGCTGTTCAAGTATTGCGTAAGCAAATTTTTAGTCATTTTTGACCCCCCTCCCCGTCAGCAAAAGTAAGCAAATTCTGACCCCCCCCCCCTTGTCAGCAAAATTTCGTCATCACTGCCCCGTACCTCCTAACGCATATTGGTGGGATCAGAAACGTACGCGGGGGGGGGGGGGTCATAGGAAGCAGTTTTAGAGAACTTAAGCGGCCCCTAGTGCAGTTCTACATTACTCAAGTTACCCGCGGGGAACATTCCCAGATTACTTAAGTGATCCGTGGCATAATTACGGATCACTTGAGTGATGCGTGGCACAGTTCCAGAGCACTTAAAGGATTCGTGAAACATTTAGAGATCATTAAAGTGGCTCTGTAGGGGACTTATCAATAGGTAGAATGTTAGTTCAGGTGCCCAATAAGTATCGAAAGGTTTTTTTCCCCCGTTCTTAGCGCTCCGAATAAGATGCCATTAAGAATATTTCATATCTTCATAAAGGGTGGTTGATGACGTAAGCATCATCCAAACCCCCCCCCTTCCCCCGTTGTCATCAAAAGTCAGCAAATCGGAAACCCCCTCCCTCCCCCCCCCCCCCCATCGATGCTGTCGTAATACTTGAATGACCCTCTTACTGCCGTTAACGAGTTGGGTTGAAAATAACGGTGCCATCTATCGGTGGTCGGCTAAAGCTCGTAAGGAAAAAATATCGTAATATCTATATTCTTCCCCGTTGGTTCGAACCCTTCCCCATTTCGAACCTGGGATATGAAGACAACCAATCTGAAGGCAGTGCTAGACGAGCATCTTACCACCACGCCCCTCGTGCGTTGATATTCTGTAATTTCTGAAATCTTAAGTTCAATCCGATTATTAAAAATCCTGGTGAAAAATTCTTAACTGCAATCGGCAACTTATGGGCAACAACAATAATGGGTACTGCAAGTCAAAATGTTATTTACCAAAAAAAAAAATAGTATAGTTCACAAATGTGTCAGATGAATGCATTTATTTGACTATAAGATTATAGTTAGTCATACATTCTAATTAATTACTTATACTTATTATATTCACTCTTTATATACAAGTTTCCGGACCGCGGACTGAAAAGGTTGCGCACCTCTGCTATATATATACATAAACTATCCATCGAACATTTTCTAAGACTCAATCCTCCATCCGCGGGCAACGCGAACATCGCGTTTTCTGAGAATTTTCGCGGAGTACGCTATTATCGCGATCTACACACACACATAGCGGATAAAAACACCCCTCGATTTTGCGCAGAAAAATTGAAAAAAAACCGCGCGAGGCTGGAGGGTTGAAGCAATCTTGGCTCCAGATACCTGAGGAAATTTCCCAGCGTCTTGTTGTTGTCACTTCTATATACAGGCCATCTAGCACAAAACCATTATTCTAGATTCTAGACACACACACATTAACATGACTCGACAGTGTATACAACGGAAGCTTAAAACTCATTAAAATGAATACATTGAAAATTGGTTCATTCTCCGGGAGAACGAACACCAACTCCAAGCCATGAATGGAAATAAATTCCAATTTTTTTTTCTCTTTTATTACGTATTTATCGATCGGAATAGCGAAAATGAATCGGGGAGAGAGAGATTGTATACATACGATTTTTCTCGTAAAAATAAAAGCAAATAATCATAAAGGAAAAAAATCGGAACTATACAGAAACATTTATCTATTCGCTGTTGCATAATGAAAAAGGACTGACTGTCTTCGAATTCAATTTTATCTATCGATGCGACGCTGAAGTGGCGCGAATATACATGTGTGTATATATATATGGCTATTAGTTTCTCTCTGTCTTGGAAATAGGAATTGGATTTGCATATAAATTGCCAGGCACGTGTATTTCTGGTTTTTTTTTCCATTCAAAAAGGAGCGACGGATAACGACCCACGCATTGTATTTGCAGAGAAATGCAAACAAATTCCCTATATAACATACATTTTTTCCAATTTATGTATATGTTTTGAACAATATATTGGATATATGTTCAAAAAAAGGGCGAATGAAGTAATTTTTCGGGAATTAAATTGAAATGTAAATTTATTTCGCACCAATTGAGAGAGAGAAAAAAATTCTATCTTTTTTGATGTGGTATATATATGTCTGTTTGCTCTGATGTAGTGTATACTGGGAGAGACATAGTGTTGCATGTTAAGCTATGAGTGAATCATGGTGTCTTCAATTGGCGAAGTCTTAGAAGATACGCAACGAGTGTCTAAAACTACGGTATGCTCAAACTATAGCGCAGTGCGATCCGCTTCATTGGTTTGAAGACGTGTCGCGTGCCACTTGAGTGATCTGGAACTGCACCCTCAAGCCGGTCAAGTGCCTTGAAACAGTGCCGCAGTTCACCAGAGTGCTCTTTAAATGTGCCGCGAGTTCTTAATGTGATCTGTAAATTAAACGCGGAGAGCTCGAGTAATCTGAAACCATACCGTGAATCAATTAAGTTACCTTTATGTAGCGCGGGAAGCTTGAGCGATTTGAAACTGGGCCGTACGCCATTCAAGTGATCCGTAAATATGCCGCTGGTCACTAAAGTCATGAGGTAATATCACAAAATATGTCAGAGGTCACTTAAGTGATCTGGGAATGTGTGATGGGCCGCTTGAGTGAAATGAAACTGTGCCGCTAAAATGATATGTTAATATACCTCGTGTCGCACTAAAGTTCTAAGATCTGAAACTGTGCCGCGGCGATCTGTACACATTCCGCGGATCGCATGGCTTGAGAACGCTTCACGAGACACTCAAATGTTCCTGGAACTGTGCCGCAGGTCACTCAAATGACCAGAAATTATGCCACAGGCCGGCCACGTAAGTGATGTGAAACCACACGAAGGGTCACTTAAGTGATCTAGAAATGTGTCGCTTAAAGCTCATTTTTGCAAAATTAGGTTTGGACACCAGATGACTCTGAGGGCTACATTTCCCCGCGGGACACGAGTTGCGAGTACGTATGTTTGCTCTACACACAGCGTATAACAGGAAACTTTTACAAAAACTTCTCGAAAATAACACATTGCAAATGTTTCCATTATTCAGAAGAAATTGAAATATTTTCAATTAATGGACTGAATTCCAAAACAAATTTTTTTCCTTATTATTTATCGTTTGCAGAAACGAAAATGAATCAGAAAGAGACTGTATATGTACACATACGATTTTTCTCGTAATAATGAAAGCAAATAATCATAAAGGAAAATCGGAATTATATACAAACATTTATCTATATTCGCTGTTGCATAATGAAAAAGAACGTTTTTTTTCCCCTCGAACTCCATTTTATCTATCGATGCGACGCTGAAATGTCAAGGATTATATATGCATATATGGCTATTAGTCTTTTCTCTCTGTCTTGGAAATTGGAATTGGATTTGCATATAAATTGCCACGAGAACGTGTATTTCTTTTCTGTTCAAAAGGAGCGACGAATAACGACCCACGCATTGTATTTGCAGGAAGACAAACAAATACAAAATTCCCTGTGCATTATAACACGCATTTTTTTCAATTTATGTATCTGTTTTTAACAACATACGGGATATACATCTGAGAAAAAGGGAGAGTGTTGAGGAATAAAGTAATTTCCGGAAGCAAATCGAAATCCGAATTTACTTCGTACCATTCACAGAAAAATTCTATCTTTTTTGATGTGATAAATGCGTTCGTTTGCGACGTATTGGAACAGACATCGTACGTATTAAGCTTTGAGTAGATCATGATGATTAGTCTTCAATTGGCAAAATAAAATCTCGGAAGAGACTTGATACATTCATGCGAGTGTCTGAGGCCGGGATTACACTATAAAAGTTTCATAATAGTTCATTCATAAAACTTGAAAAATGCAACCAATAAACGTATCGGTTACATTCCAGGGAATTTATTCAATGGTTGGTTTTTTTTTTTCAAGTTTTGTAAAAGATTTTTGATCAAACTTTCATAGTGTAATCCCCGGTCTTTAACAGGGATGCGTAACCTTTCCATTCTGCGGGCCAGAAACTTGTATATATGGGGTGATGGGCAATTTTGGTTCCTCCCATCTTTTCCATAAAATGTTTTTTTTTTTTTAGAGAAAAGATGTTCTCTTGTTTGTTAGTACAATATATGAGGAAAATTGGCTTTGTGTGTGTGAGGAAATATTGATGTGTTTGGGAAAAAGGAAAATTCATTTCTGCCTGGGTTCGAGAGATAGAAGGCCTCTGCAGTGTTTGCCATAAACGCCATTCAAACTACATAGCAGGTTTGCCACATTTTGAAACACAGCATCCTATTTCGTTTCTTCTTATTTTGGCGTAGGATCTTCCTGATTGGCTCACAAATAGTGATTGGATGTGGGGGATAGAAATCACCAATTCTGAGCCTCATCATTTCTTTTCCTCCCACCGATGATACTGGCACGAGCAAGGAATTTTTTTTCCTGAATATTTTGAGGGGAAAATGGACTACTTTCTGACATCACAAGCAGACTGTGCATGCCTTCTATCTCTAGGAGGAGCTGGTTCGAGTCCCCGTGAGGGCAGAGATGAATTTCCCTTTCCTAAACATCAATTTTTCCTCGTAAAGCCAGTTTTTAACATATATTTTCTGTTTCTTCCTTTTCTTTTTAACGACGCTTACTTGAATATGTGAGATCAAGAACTAAGATTACATTCGTGACCTATAAATTTGCCTTTGCCAATTTCTTGGCTGTGATTGGCAATTTTGTTTGCCTTTTAAAATTTCTTGGCTGTATAATTTACTTGCCTTTGAATATTTCTTAACTGTAATTGGCCACTTTACTTGTCTTTGACCATCTCTTTGGTTGCAATTGACGACTTCACTTGATTTTGATATTTTTTGGTTGTGATTGGTGACTTTTCATATGGCTTTGAGTTTTTTTTTTCCGACCAAAATTGGCAGCTTTACTTGCCTTTCACAATTTGTTTAAAATATCGCTGTAGAGGGATTTATCGTTATATTGAGTATTGTTCTACTGAGGTTTCATTGTATTCGATTAAGCAGGGAAATGTTACTGAACTCATTCGATTGAGCGGGGAACTTTTTATCGTAATGGAGAAATTTGGGTTCCACAGGATTTCATCCGTCCAAGTGGGGGGGGGGGGAATGTCTGTTATCCAATTAAGCGGGGCTGACTGCATTTTCAAAATATCGTATGTTAGATTTTTCATGCTGCAGTGCTATCTGTGTTTTTTTGTTTTTGTGTTGTTTTTGCGCTGTGCGGTCGTGTGGGCATCGTGCCGGACTCTCGTCCTGAGGATCTAAGTTCGAACACCGTTGACAGCATAGTGGTGGTCGGCTGAAGTTGATTTTCTGCGGTTTTTTAGCTTCAAGGTGCGAATGCAAGCCGCCCCCCCCCCATTTGAGAATGTCTCATCGCAGAGAGCAGGCAGACCTACAACACGATACTGACATAACATGAAAATACAAACATTTATCTTTACTTCAGAAAATGGAAGACCGATGGCACCACGAACACTAAAACAAGAGCAACTCATCAACATAAATACGTCAGGGGCCACACATACGCTCAGCACACATATTCCGGCATGTGCCGATGCGTTATAAATTCCGCAGGGGGCAGGGGGCATCTCCCATCAATTTCTCTAAGTATGAGTGGAGTGCAATGATTGGAATAATTTTACCGTTGTAGGCCTGTTGCTGTTTGCGGCGAGACTTTTCAATGGGGAGATCGGCTCGCACTTTTGCCTCGAAGCTGGGAACCACAGAAAATCAACTTCAGCCGACCACAACTGTGGCGACAGTGGGATACAAGTTACTGCCGAAACCCGAATTTCAGCCAATTCACGAAATAGCCAAGAGGTTCGGGTAAAGCCCGATTTGAAGAAATGATTTGGACTTTGGCTACCCAGTTTGCTGGAGATCCCTGACCAATGTTCGATGTGCTGGTGTAAGACGGTTCGTTATATAGGCACTACATCTATTTCTTTTTTCATCGCCAACGTGTGATACATGGCTTTTTTTTTGTAACTGTTTGTGTCGGATTAGCTCCACGTCACGGGAGAAAAAAATATTTATATAACAATATACAGACTTATGGTTTTTCCGGTCAAATTTTTAAGCAAAAAAATAATTACACATTGTGACTGCGATATGATTTGTATCTCGTGGAATCAATATAAAGATAATCACTGTGTAGTGAGAGCTGTGGCTACGGGGGCTTCCCTCATACCTTAGTCTCTCCAAGTTTGCAGTTGGGCAATGGACCCTCTGACTGTAAACCTCTCTGACTGGTAGTCCGATAGTCATGGCCCGCACAAGGCAGGGGCTGACAGGGCCCGGGAAATTCTCATTATTTTTGTTTTTTCGCGCTATACATGAACTATAGAAGGGCCCGTAGGAACTATAGAAGTCTGACAGGAGGGGGGGGGGCCGCAAAAGATCCCAGCCTAGGGGCCCTACTCCTGGATGTGGGAGCCATGCCGATATAGTACAATTCTTAAAGAACAACACAAAAGCATTGATAGCAAAACGTGATTATATATGATAGAGACAAGATAATAAACGATATGAAAGATAATAAACGATATGAAAGATAATAAACGATATGAAAGATAATAAACGATATGAAAGATAATAAACGATATGAAAGATAATAAACGATATGAAAGATAAAAATGTTTAATACAAACACGAAGGCCACAAAATGCCAACAAATTGTCCAACGAGGTGGCTCAAAAATTATACCCACAAAAAAAATGGATGCCAAATATCACCAAAATATCCAATATGAACGCATATATCAGCAAAAAAAGAAATAGCAACAGTAATAATTAATTATATAGAATACAGTGCCCTTAAAAATGTTATGCTTGTCTTATTTTTAAGTACTTTTTTTTAAACATACAATTGTGTTAGAATTTACGATACCCAGAGGTAAGCTATTCCATTTATTGGCAACCCTATTAGAGGAAAAACTTCCTGCGACACCACAACCTGGAATTGTCCTTTGCTAAACGATACCGCTGTTCCCTTGTCGAAGCAGTTGATTGACGATGAATTAATAACTCGTGGTCCATCCTATCGATCCCGTTGAGAATTTTAAACACTTCGATCATATATCTCCCGACACCTGCGTTTTCCCAATATAAACATATTCAAGAAATCAAGTTGTTCTTCATAGCTCAAGCCTTGAGTATCAACTAGAGCACACGTAGCACTTCCTCTGCAACCCCTCAACCAAGTCTATGTTCCTCTGTACGTACGATCTCCAAAAACTAATGGCACACTCCAGTGCAGGACTAACTAAGCTTCCGAAAACCGGAAGAATGACTTCCAAAGAATGCGAAGGGCCTTTTTTAAGAGTGAAACGGAGCGTTTTCTATTCGATTTTTTGACCACCGCTGAACAATGTTCAGAAAACCTAAGCCACTCGTCAATGAGAATTTCCAAATCGGTGCCCTAGTTGCATCCAGGATAGTAACATTATTCAACTCGTAAGTCAAACGTTGGTTGTTCGAACCAGAATGAGCGACCATGCACTTATCGACACTAAAGTTCATGCACTCTTCATTAGCCCATGCTGCAACCATATTCAAGTTTGTCTGAAGCATCTCCCTATCGCTTGGATTCCCGACTATCTCCATTAGCTACCCCATTTCGTCATCTGCGAATTTGCACACAATCCCATCGATACTCTGATCGAGCTTATCGATAAAAAGTGGGAAAATTATGGGCCCAAGGACATTTCCTTGAGAGATTCCACTCTTCACACCTAATCAATCGGAAAATACCCCGTTTACCATAACCCGTTGCCATCTCTCTCAACCACGATTTTATCCAATTCAGCAAGTTGCCCCAAATTCCAATATTGTATGAAAATACTTCAAGTGTTTACCATGTTGGACCCGATCGAATGCCTTCAGGAAATCAAGCTAAAAAACATCGGCGTTTCTGTCAATTCCCATGTCCTAGTCACGTGATCATAGAAGCAAATGAGGTTGGTTACACGTGACTTCCCCTTCCTGAACCCATGCTGGTGTTCCAACAATAATTTAAATAAATATTAAATTATTTGAAACTTCGATAATCTGATTCCTTTGATCGTTATGGTTGCCATAGCTAATGTGGCCGTAATTATCACGAAAAATACAGCAACTTTTGGCGAATCGACCCATCATCAGGGTCGATTTTGGGTTTTGGTAATAACACATACGCGGCAATACCAATTAAGGAAACTAATGACAGTAAACACGCATAACTCTGCAAACACAGCTGTTTTGGCTATATCGACACAACTCACCTCTCCTATAGTGACAGAAAGACATCATTAATCTCTAACAGACTCATCGACACTATTATGATACAAAACACAGTCCATAATGTAATAACGAGGCCAAACATATTGATCAATAATTCTGGATATACCTCGTCGCTATGCCACACACACACGAGCCAAACTAAAACAAAAGATTGTTATACAACTGCCGTAATAATGTTATTCTTTCTAATAACTGCTGATTAGAAATTTTCTTTTCGGGGGAAATGTCTTTTATTGGCAACAATCACGAAAAGGAAGAAAAAAGTAACTGGCAATCGAATTGTCATATCTTTGGATTTTTTCTTTCGGTCCAAGGAGACAAGAGATGAAAGGACTCTTCGAAGTGGGAAGGAAAAGATTACATATATATTGTTTTCTCTCTCTCTCTGAGCACAAACTTACTTGGATTGTTACTGAAATTGTCGCAGAAATTGGCTTTTATATGTTACGACCTGAATGAAAGCAGCGATACAACCCTTCAAACTTCTCCTCATTTCCCCCCACACTTTCGACAGCGAAGTAATAATTACGGAGAATCGATCCAACTTCGACTCTAAGTTAATAACAGAGAGTTTGAAAGAATCTTATTTTATATATTTTTTGGAGGTTATATTTTTCCCGAAATATCTAGATTATTAGCCCTGAATAGCGCTTCTAGTCTTTATAACTGATTCGAAAAAGTGTGGCATTCTTATTGAAGTTTGGGAAAGGAGATGGACTTTTGTGTTAAGAGTGTGGCGATGGTTTCAAGATTTCATGCCAAGACAATCGGTGTAATTTGTATCAAGGGTGGAGTTTCATTTTTTGCTCCTGTGGGAAGACAGCGATTTTTGATTTCTGCAAAATTATATTGAGTGGACAGGTTCGTCGATATGTTTATTGCGTTTATGCTCAAAGATCTGAAGTCCCTTCATATGATGTGTGCGCAAACTCCACGTCCGGAAAATTCTCCGATAACTATTGGTGGCCACCAGTAGCGTAAGCAGGATTTCATCTCACGGGGAGGGGTCAAATTTTATTTTTTCCCAGAGGGGAGAAGTTTCGTTTTTGTTGCAAAAATAAGCCCTAATCTCTGTTCGAAGGTGAGTTCAACTTCAACCTCCTTGTTCCGTAGGCCTATGGTCGCCATGCAATTTACTCGTGAGAAATTGACCGACGCAAAATTAGCGACTCCTCGACTCACCGATAACAATTAGCAACCCCGCAATTAAGAAAATCGACCGAAAACAATATGGTACCACGTACTTCATTGACAACTATTCGGCGCCATGAAAATTCGCCATGGGGGGGAATTCACGATAACAATTTACCGAAGGAAAATTCTCCGATAACAGCACGCAATTCACTGGCAATAATTAGTCGGCACACAGTCCCGATAACAATTCACCTACCCTTACTTCAGCACGTAAAACCCACGATAGCGATTCACCAAGACACTGACAGAAAATTTACCGAACGATTCTATAACATGTAATCCGATGACAACAGTTAACTGTCACAGTATTCATCGATAACAATTCAGCACCACGTAATTTACCGTCAGAAAATTCACAGTAAACAAGGCGGCACCCTGCAACTTGCTGACGGAAATTCACCGATAACAATTCGTCGGTGCGCACCTCATCGACGGGAAAATTTACACAAAAGATGACCGCGCGTCCCGAATAGCTATCGGTAAATTTTCTGTCGGCAGACTGCACGGCACCGAACTATTATAGATGAGTATTACGTCAGTAGTTCTTGTACCTGTGAATTTTCCATTAGCGTAATTGCATGACACCGAATTATTGTTATCGGTGAATCCCGTGGCGGTTGATTGTCGTGTGGCGCCGAATCGTGTGAACTTTCTGCCAGTGAATTGCGTGTCAGATAAATAATACCCAAGCGCTCACTCATCAATCGAACAAAAATAAGATATCTTTGGATCACTCAACACCTACCCATCTCCAAACCTTCAATCCCAGGTAGACTCATAGATGATTTGCCAGTCGATCATCTCACTACCGTTTTGCCTGCTCGAACGAATAAGAGAGAGAGCAAAAACTCACACACACACACAAAATTTCACGCGACATGTTTCCCGACCACCGCCAAAAATTTCTGACAAAAAACACGGTCAATGGAAACTTTAAAGTCCGTGGAAAACTCCTCCCATTGATTGAGTACCATCACCTGACAACCAACAACGTTTTCATTGGCCCAACAGGCACGTGTACAGTAGCATGATCCTCCTTTGTCTGTGAAATATGATGAGATAAATGTGATTGCGTTGCGACTCTTGTATGTATTTCTTATATAAAAAAAAAGTGTGCGTCGTAAGAATTCCTGAGACAGGAAAGAAACCACCGTGTTGTTTCCCGGTGTAAAACGTATGGTTTCTAAATTCGTTAAAGGCGGGAGGAATGCGACCATGACATATTAATGTAACCTTCATTTCCCCCCCCCCTTTAACGTATTTAGAAACCACACGTTTTACATAAAGGGCCATTCAAGTATTACGTAAGCAGATTTTCAGCCATTTTTGACCCCCCCCCCCCCGCCAGCAAAATTCCTTTCGTCAACAGCTTAGAATATTTCATATCTTCAAAAAGAGGTGGTTCATGACGTAAGCAACCTACAAACCCCCCCCCCCCTTGTCATAAAAAGTCAGCAAATTCTAAACCCCCTCCCCCACTCGATGCTGACGTAATACTTGAATGACCCCTAAGGAAACAACACACTCGTTTCTTTATACGTTAAGGGGAGAATGCGATCATGGCAGCGTCACACTCTCTTTGGAAAGAAGATCCCTTCTCATCATAAAAATATATATTTAAATTTGGTCAGTCACCAAAAATAGCACCAAAGACGCCAAGGTGGTATTTTGTTGTAGGATATATCGTTTAACCAATCTCGTTTTACTTATATGTATTTCGTATCATATATGATTAATAATCCTTTTTCAAGACGAATATATCACTCAGTTACACAGTGTATCATCATCAATTTCAGCCTAGACAAACCTTCAACAGTTGCCACACCCTTGTTTAGATAGACCCGTCATGAAGGGAAATAACATGTGTGTCGCCATTTATATTGCAATTTCGATCCGGATACGGCGTGGAATTATATCCGTCCAGACGGAAGGTACCAATTATGCTCTATGTTATACGGTCAATAAAGATGATTATCTGTCAATATTGATGTGGAAATGATGAAGCGTGTTCGTACCTCATAGGGTGAGTTCAGTGTAACAGAATAGCCCTTGTCTGGTGATTATCTCAGTTCTCGGAAAATTCACTGGTAACCATTAGTCGAGACGCAATTCAAGTGTCAAATTTTGCCGCTACGCAAGTCACCGATGTAAAACAAAATTCGTGATAAAACATTCGCGGACACTCTATTCACCAACAGAAAATTCTCCAATAATAGTTTATTGATACGAAACTCCCCGACAAAAATTTACGATAACAGTTCGTCGACACGCAATTCACTCACAACTAGACGCCATGTAATTAGACGATAAAATTAGTTGTCATGCAGTTAGACCGACGAAAAGTTCACTCTTAGAAATTCGACAATGCGGAAGTGACTGACTTAAAATTCACAGAAAACTATTCGGCTCCACGCAGTTCACCGATAACAGTTCGGTGCCATGCAACCCCTCTATTTCGGAATCCTATATTTCGGAAATTCACTGATAACAGTTCGCCGTCGGAAAACTTACCGATAACACAACTCGCATACACGCAATTCGTCCGACAGAAAAATTAACTAACAACATGGTCCCGAATTGTTATCGGTGAATTTCCCGTCGTCGGATTAGATGGCATCGAGTTGCTATCGGTAAATTGCGTGACAGTTTATTGTTGTCAGTGAATTGCGTGACGCCGAATTATTTTTTGTGACATTTCTGTCAGTGAATTGCGTGTCGGCGAGTTGTTATTGGTGAATTTTCTGTCTATCAACTGCATGGCACCAAATTATTAGCAGGGGATTTTCTGTGTATGAATTCTTGGAGGAAGGCATCATCTATAGGCGGTCGCTCAAGCTCGTTTGGGAAAAGAAGACCCTTCTGGAAGCGCGGGTCTCAGTCTACTGTATATTTCGAGAAAGGCGAGCCAGTAAGAGGGAAAGGTGAATATCCATCCCATATATTACAGGACAGAGAACAATAATTTTCCATCGGATGAGTATTTCTGGCGATGAGTGTATAATCCCACCCTCATTGAAGAGAAAATTCTTTCTCATCGTAAAATTAGACAATTCATCAAAATTGTTCAGTCACCAAAAAATAGCACCAAAGGCGCCAAACAGGCCAAGTTTTAACGCTTGACCAATTTCGTTTTACGTGTTTTTAATCATATAGAATTAATAAACCTTCCAGACAAATATATCACTATCAGTTTCAGCCCAGATAATCTTTCTGCAGCTGCCACACCCTTGTTTTGAGAGAAGTAACGTATATATATCGCCGTTTATTGCGATTTCGATCCGGATATAACGGGGAAATATATTTGGCCGGACGGATGGTATACCAATTTATTGTCAATGTTGCACGGTCAATATAGATGATTATCTGTCAATATTTATGTGGAAATGAAGCTTTCGTACCTCTCGGGGTTAGCTCCGTGTACCCGAACGGTCCTTGCCTGACGAATATCTCGTGGAGGATTATCCCGAAGGCGTAGATGTCACCTTTCTGGGTCCCAAAAGGATTTATGGATGGATATCGAAGGAGCTCTGGTGCTTTCCACAGCAGATCTACAAGCACAAAGAAAATAAAACACCAAAATATACTTAGTTAGAGAGAAACAGCAATGAAAGCTTTCGTCATAAATTCACCAAATCGATATCTTACCCATATACATCTCCAGGCTTGACAGATTATTATTACCGCGTAGAATAAATTTATGCTTTGCAATGTAATTTTTCTGGTACAGACATTTTCCGACTTACGAACAGGATCGGTTCCAAACATCGTACGTAAGTTAAAATCACGCCAATTAGCAGTGGTGTCAGAGCCGGGGTTGCAGTGGGTGCTCAAGCACCCACGGTCATTTATGACATGGATCCGAGCACCCCAGAATTGATACAGAAATTAAAATGTCCGATATAAAACTGAAGACGAGCACCCACAGTTTCGAAACATTTCCGACGCCTCTGCCAATTAGATGATGTGAGATCAGAAACACAAACGAGGCAGGCTAGACTACAGTATTTCTTAAAAGTATCTCCAAGGTCAATCGCCAAGAGTTCCAGATACACTATTTTAGTTTGAAACTCAAAAGTGATGGGCATAATGACCCTAAGGCATGCGTATAGCCACTGGATATAGCTTATATACTTATTCCAGTCACTTTACCTTAGACCATGGCCTAATAGCGAGGAAAACGCTCTTAAATGGTATTTTACCGAACTTTTATAGCGTAATCCCCGTCTAAAGAAAAAAAAAATCGTCGGAATAAATTGGTTGTCATACTCACTCCTGTAATACTGATGTTCAGCCATGGATCCGGTTTCAGCCGATGCTCGTAGTTCGTGCAGCCCGAAATCGGTGATTTGCAGAACCCATCTGCTCGTGACCACGCAATTCGACGATTTGAGATTTCCGTGAACTTTGATATCACTTTCGTGCAGGAAAATCATCCCCTAAAGAAGATTTTTAAGGGAATAAAAAGGAAAACATTTAACATATAAATATAGCATTTTGCAATACACAAGGCATTTTCAAAAAAAGGTTTACGGATATTTGGCCTCCGTCATTTTGTCACCGGTACATTTCACATTTTGCCGACATTTTGCCTGTCATCACCGTATGAGTGACGAAACGAGAGTGATGAGTGACAGTATGAGTGACCAAGTGAATACGTGTGATACATAGGCGGAGGCAGACTTGGAAGTCTGGGGGGGGGGGAACGGTGATTATTGTTGGGGGAGCACGATGATGATGTCAATTCATATATACACATTAGATCAGTCGACTCCACCTTTGACGATGGGGCGGGTGACCCGCCCCCCCCCGTACCTCCGCCCATGATGTGACCGTATGAGAGACCAAATGAGCACATTAACTCATACGATCACTAACTCGATCCCTCATTCGGTCCTTCATGCAGTCACGCACTTGATCACTCACACGGTCACGCATACACTTAATTGCACAGATAATTCACCTCATACGGCCACTCACTCATGCAGTCACTAGTCATACAGTCACTCATACAGTCAGCAGTCACTCATACGGTCACTTACCCACTTATATGGTCACTTACCCACTTATATGGTCACTTACCCACTTATATGGTCACTCACCCAATCACTTGATCACTCACACATTTATCTACTTATCTGGTCACTCATACGGTCAGGGCACGCGAAATTTCCGGATCCTTCCAAAAAAATGCCAGTTTCTCCAGAACCTGGTTATTATTTGACGCTTCAGAAACGATATCGATGGGGGGGGGGGGGGGAGGAGGGAAACTGGACTGACTCACCTTGATCAGATCGAAGACCAATGATGCGATGAACATGTTGTCCAATTTTAGGTCATCATTCTCAAGTATGTCCTAAATATTTGAGAAAAAAAAAATATCATGAATTTTTTCTAATTTAAAACAATGAAATAAAAACAGGTTACCTGTTATTAGTCATTATGATTTCAAAACTCTTGTTTCAAGTTATACACCACTTGAAAACAACAATTAAGTGGAAGCATTGTTGAATAACCAATGTTGAAATACTACGCCTGTCGGTAGCCTACACATAATTTGGTCCCGATGAATCAAACGGTTCCCGATATACTCTAGAGTTAAATGAAAACATCACCGATTTCTGTAACATATCAACAAACGTAACCGATTTCCGTTGCATAGAACAGTGTTTCTCAACCGCCAGGCCGCGGCCCGATACCGCACCCTGACATCAGTCAAACCGGGCCTTGAGTAGCTCACCGATTCATTTTCACCCATTTATACTCCATTAGGCATTCTTCTACTCACATAAAATAAATCAACCGGGCCACGGTCTTCCAAAGGTGGAGAACCACTGGCATATAAGATTCGAGTTTGTGATTTTGTGTTATAGAGTAGATTTAGTACTACTCTATATCAAACAATACATCACAATATAAGGCAAGACGAATATGATCCTATGCGGTTCGGATTTGGTGTATCGTCTTCTGCTGCCGCCAGAAAATATCGTTTCTAGTGGACGACGATCGCCTCTTATCTGTACCAATGGCGGGGGAGAATCAAACTTGTGAATACATTACAACTTCGTGCGAGCTGTTTATCGTTTCAAGTCCCCACCAGTGGACGACCGGCGTTAAAGTCCGACAGAGCGGGGGGTGGGGGGAGCGGTTGGTCTGGAGGCCTTAAGGTCCTGATAAGACTAAGACAATTATGTTGAAATTCAATATGCAAGAAAAGTACTTCAACAATAACATTAAGAAAGTTTCTAAAGCATCATCGTCTATTGCGAAAAGGCGGAAGGTGCTTCTTCCCGAGCACCTTCACGGATTCCCAACAGATCCTGAAGTAAAAGGGGCGCTTTCATCCAGTGTTTAATCGGATTATCTCTCCGTTCGCGTCTCTTCTAATCCTGAATTTATTTCTGATGGGAGCAGAATCCACGCCATTAGCCTGACTCTCGAAGCAGCTAATAACAACAACTTTTATATAAGAGAATCAACTTATACACACATATATAATTTCGAGATTCTCTTCATTATTCACCCTTCAGAGTTGTCTCGAAACACTCCCCCGTGGCTCGTGATTTTTCATGCTAAAAGCTTCTTTCGAAACGCCGTCTCGAGAGTTCAAAATTTGATTCCTTCAGTGCTCTCATCCGAGACATTCTACGGCAGAAATGTTCTGATGTCTCAGAATTTTAACTTCTTTCGGAGCCAAATAAAGTCTATAGATACTTTGCAATTTCAGAATTTTCAATCATAGAATGCCTCTGATCTTAAAAATTTAGAATTCATATAACTATGTTAAAAGTATCACTAAAGTAGGAGCTGTGTTGAAAATACAAAAACGCCGCAACAGGCAAAATGTCCAACGAGGTAGCTGAAAAAAAAAAGACTATAACCATGAGCATTGTTGGGAAAATTACTGAAATCCAGCGG
Organism: Pholcus phalangioides; assembly: GCF_987345545.1. NCBI lineage: Eukaryota > Metazoa > Arthropoda > Arachnida > Araneae > Pholcidae > Pholcus > Pholcus phalangioides. The sequence goes on from NW_028301621.1 coordinate 9,753,235, forward strand.
CATTGTTGGAAAATTACTGAAATCCAGCGGCATTGTTGGAAAATTACTGTGACTAGAAGTCTGTTGAAAAACTGCTATGGAAGCAAACAATTTCGAAATGCCATTGCAACAAAAAGCAAATTTGAAAGTCCACTTATACAAAAATCAATGTTGAAAGATTACTGAAGCATCGCAATATAGATATTGGGAAAATTACTTTAAGAGCATTATTGACGTATATCATTTATTAGGAACATTATTGAAAAATCCCTGTTGCAAAAATCATTGTTGAAAAATCACTAACTAGGAGTATTGTCGGAAAAATACTGTAACTCTGAGAATTGTTCAAAAACCATTGTTACAGAAAGCAATGTGGAAAGACCAAGACCACTGTTACAAAAAGCTTTGAAAAGACAACATCGCAAAAAGCAATGTTGAAAAAGTACTTCAACTATGTGAGCAATGTTGAAAATTCATCGTTATAAGAAGCAATTTTTGAAAACCCTTGTTGCAAGGAGTAATGTTGAAAAACCATTGCAAAAAAAATGTTGTTGTCAGGAGCTATTTTAAAAAGATATCTCTTAAGCCGCATCAGCATTATTGAAAACTATTGCATCAAGTATGGTGAAAACCACTTCATCACCTGCAATAAGAGACATTGTTGGAAATAATTACCTTTATTGTAAGAAAGATCATTGTCAGAACATACTCATTCATCGGAAGTCAGCATGTAATTATACAAATACAAATACAACGCCACAACAGGCAAATTGCCGAACGAGGTGGCTGACTTAAGAACATCATGGATCCCCGAGCCATTTTTTGGAGGCCCTACCTACTACTGCTACACCACACATGCACCCCGCCCACCCCCGCGGAACCCCCAACGAATCGGTACATGCGGGAATGTGCGTGTACGTGTAGTGGTGGTGGCGTTGTATTTGTATTTGTATTAGTGAAACCTGACGTGAAGTTTTTTGTTTCTCTGTAATGCTTGTTATGTGTAGTGTTGCCATCTGCCACCAGTTTTTCTAACTATGAGTGAAGTGTTATGATTGAATGATTTATCGTTGTAGGACTGTTGCTCTCTGTGGCGAGACTTTTTAACGGGGAGATCGGCTCGCATTTGCGCCTTGAAGTTGGGAACCACAGAAAACCAACTTCAGCCGACCACATCATAACATCATCAATGAAACTGAATCAGAATAAAATTCAATGCGCAGGAAAGTACCCCCCCCCCCCCAACAATAACACCAGGAAAATGTTACAATATCACCCGTTCACAAAATGCTCCTCCCCGAGTACCTTCACGGATCCTCAGCATATCCGGGTATTTATTTTCCGAGTAATAAAAGAAGCATGTTTTATCCGATTTTATCGCATGTTTATCTTTCATGTTGTCTTTTATCGCACGTTTAATCCTATTACCTTCTAATCCTGCATTTATTTCCGGTTGGGAGCAGAATCAGCGCCATTAGTCCATTCTCGAAGCAACTAATAACAACAACAGCTTTTAAGAATCGACTTACAGGTATAAAATTTCGAGAGATTCTTGATTATTAATGCTTCGAAGCTATTTCGGAGCACTCTGTGACTGATTTTCCTGCTAAAAGCTCCTTTCTAAATGGCGTCTCAAAGTTCGAAAATTTGATTCCGTGAGCGCTCTCTTAGACATGGCAAAAATATTCTAATGTCTATGAATTTTAAATTCTTTAAAGTGAATGGAAGTCCCTGGACACTTTCGAATTTATGAATTGTAAATCGTATATGGAAACCATGCTTCTAATTCATAAAAAGTATTAACATAAGCAGGGCAGGACTTGGTCATTTAGCGGCCCGATGCGAACAAGTTTTGGGGCCCTCTTCAATATTACGAAAGATAATGTGGGGTAATGAGATTTGTGGGGGCTAAGGGGTAAGTCTTGGAATTCGGATCAATCAAAAAAAAACCAATCTTTCCCGAGGAGGTTCCAGAAAGCAAGTTCGTCTTAACGCATGGCCATACTGGATAGTGAAGGTGGACAAGGAGCCTCAAGTTCACGAGACTTATGCGGAACAAAATACAGTAGAAGTTAGAAGTCCGTTATAACAACAGCTCAAAACCACAGGAAAATTGAATTGTCTTTATAACGAATTTCTCGTTGTAAGTCGTACTCGTTATAACGGACTCTAATGAAAAAAAAAAATGTAATAAGATTTTGAATCGGGGGGACGTATTACAAGTCTAATGGGGTGACGGTCCCATAGAGAGACTTTTCCCGAGGGCTCGTCGCGCTGTCAAAATCCCCCCGAAATGAAAATGAATTCATTTCGAGCGGGAATTATAAGAAAATTCGAATAGACCAATTGGATAGCAGCACTATGCCGCAAGTGTCCAATCAGGACGCTGCATTAGTATCTCACGCAGGCTCACAGCTTCAATCTGATCACGACGTTTGAAGTGAACAGACGTACTTCTTCCGCTGAGCAACCGAGTGTTAAGATTTGGTATTCAACCCAAGTGGGAAACTCGGTCAGCGTGTGTGACTAGTGGTTAAATTTTCCTCTGAAGACAGCAGGTGATGAAAAGACCATTGGTGTTGAAATGCACTAGGACTTTTTATTTTCGTGTATTTGCCTTATTCGCTGGTGTCTTCTTAACCTTCGACATGGTTTCACATCGGTGATAGCGGTACATTTACACATCACTTATGTGGCCCACGGCACATTTACTGATCATTAAAGTGATCACAGCATATTTATAGACCGCTTGAGTTGCCTGCGGCACATTCCTAGTTTTTAAGCGGCCTATCGCACATTTTCAGTGACCCACAATTTCACTTTAGTGACACACGACACGTTTCAAACCGATCGAGCGACCCGCGGCACATTCCTAGCTTTTTAAGCGGCCTATCACACATTTTCAATGGCCCACAATTTCACTTTAGTGACCCGCGACACGTTTCTAACCGATCGAGTGGCCGACAAACCAGTCACGGCCCAGGCTCTGTCCCTCCAGGGATATAAGCCTTTTACCCTTGCGGGTTGGGTCGCGCTGAAGTGGTCCGCGATCGAGTGGCCCGCACTCTCCAAAAGAGTGACCACCCTTGATGAGGGTTTTCCGAAGTTAACCGTAGACTTGAATTCTTCACCAAAGGGTTCAAAGCAAACGGCGCAAAACATGGCAGCTCTCGAACTCAATAAATTCTCGAACCTTCCAAAAGGGAAAAATTTCTCCTCCAGAATTTGGCTCGTGCATCAACGGGGGGAAAAAAAATCAAATTTTTATCCCGAATACTTCCAGAAATATTCGGATTCCAGAAGAAATCTCAAAAATCCTCAGGAAAAAAAGAGCAACAATTTCTCCTGAAAGGGGGGGAAAAAAAGGAGGGTACAAGTAATAAATCTTTTCTGGTATTAAAACTCGTAATAACTTTTGGTGAATTTCACGGTGAAGAGAGAGAGAGAAATCGATTTTTCCCCTTTAAAAGAGGAAAACTTAATCCAGGATAGAAAGGGGAAAAAATTCTGTGACATTTGGAAGTAATTAAATGATCTTTTCCCGAAACATTTTCTTCTTGGGAAATAGAAGGTTCCAGAAATGAACAATCGTTTCCGGAAAGATCGTCTTCCTTTAAATGTACGTATTTGTGATGAATGAAGAGATTCGGAATTTTAATCCTGGATTGATTAGATTTTTCACGAACGGAATACGGTCCGGGATTTGTTTCTAAGCCCCCCGAAGGGAACAGGGTAATTAATTTCTGGACATTCGCTGTTGTTTTTTTTTATATTATTCATCGACGGACTTGGAAGAATATAATTTATACGGTGGCTTATCTTATATGTGGATATGACATACATTCTTTAAGCCCTTATGGCGGGGGGGGGGGGGAGAGATCTTCAACTCATGGCCTGCGGGCCACATGTGGCTCGTCGAAGGGATCGAAGGACACTGAAAAGACTTCTTACGTACTCACACGTTCATGGAAATGCTGGAAAGGGGTCATTAAAGTATTACGTCAGCATCGGAGGGGAGGGTTTCGGATTTGCTGACTTTTGATGACAAGGGGGAGGGGGGGTTTTGAAGGTTGCTTACGTCATCAACCACCCCCTTTTTGAAGATACGAAATATTCTAAGCTGCTGACGAAATTTTGCTGTCGGGGGGGGGGGGCGTCAGTGTTTTGCTGACGGGGGGGGGATCAAAAATGGCTGAAAATCTGCTTACGTAATACTTGAATAGCCCCAAAACTGAACCTCGATGACAAAAACAAATGAAATATTGAAAATTAGGAACGTAATCTCAGTCATTTCTGAATTAATAGGGGAATAGTTTCTGTTGGTGTGACCCAACTGATGGATGAAAACTTACTTCGCAATTCATGAAAATTCGAAATCAATGAGAAAATATTTTCAGGATTATTGAAAGAAATCTAATTCCAGAATCATTTAAACAAGCATATTTTTAAAATCGTTGAAAAATATTTCCAGAATTATTTGAAAAAAATTATATATTTCCAGTATCATTGGAAAAATATTTTTAAAATCACTAAAAAAAAAAATAGTTTCATAATCATTCATAAAAATATTTTCAGATTTGGAGAAAGATTTATGTGAAAAAAAAAAAATAGTTCAATTTTCGACCACCAGGTGAAAAAGTTTCTTTATTGAATTTTCCTTTTTTCCCATGGACCCTATAGCGTATATGCCAAGTTTCAATGGTATGCGTGTAAGATTTAAACATAACTATTTTATTTACATAGACATTATCGTTATATCGTCTTTCGTCCGCCGCGTCGTCATTCGCTCTCCTCGTCGTCCCTCTGCGCACGCGCGCCCACACATACTCGCCAGTCCTGCAAATCTTCCGTCCCGGAAGATCTGATTTTCCGAAACACCCACTTCTTCATGCACTCAGCATACCCGATAATCTTCAATGGTATATGGTCATAATCACACCAACCTCGTCGTGTGCGTCTTTCACTTTGACTTTTGCCAGTCTGTCGAGGTTTCCAAACTGTGACTGCGTCTTTACGTCCTCAAACTGAGATCCCTTGATCGCGATCAAATCAGCAGCACGGCATTTTTCTGCGGTCTTTCTGTTTCGTCAGTCACTTCACTATAAAATCTTATTAATCTCTCTCTTAAGTCTACCTGGGACACTCATTATTTTACTCACATCTTTTTGCGTGCAATTTTCATCTCTTTTTTTTGGCAGTTGATCCCATCTTACATCACAGTCTAGGCTCAGGAAATTTGCAACAAGCTACTGATCTGTTTCACTCCATTGCTCAACAATTACAGCCAGAAGGTTTTTGTATTCCTCGGAGCCATGCTCGCACCGGAAACCATTAAAATTCCCGAGTCTCTTTCGAGATTTCCCCTATCGCCGTCACACCTGAATATGAGTTCATGCAATTTCTTAACAATCTTTGCGGACGCGCTCTTTATGTTGGCGTTAATTTGAGGGATTCCACCCAAACAAATAGACATTTTGTTCGTTGGAAACTGATGAAAACGCACTCACCGTGAACACTTCAAAATCGTCGTCGTTGATTTAGCGTGGTTCGTCGTCGTCGAATGGAAACTGTCATCGTCGAAAGGAATTGAAATTGTCATCGTCTTGAAATGGCGTCGTCACCGGAAAGAAACTGTCGTCGCATCTTAAAAATTTCGAGAATGGTCGTCTTAGGAATCGTCGTCTCGGACAATCCCCGAATTTCGAAAGATATAAACATAATTATTTTATTTACATAGAGTTATAGACATTATCGTTGTATCGTCTTTCGTCCGCCGCGTCGTCATTCACTCTTTTCGTCCACTCGCTGCACACGCGTGCCCACACATACTCGCCAACTCCATTCCGGAAGGTGGCGCCATCTCTCACGTACGCCCTCCAGAACGGGCGTTATATAGGTCTGAGTAGTTTCAGTATATAGACACTGCTCAGACCAATATAGCACCCGTCAGTATACTGACACTACTCCACCTATGAAGCGACCGTTTAGGAAGACGTATTCCATTGAAACTTTTCATATGCGCTATAGAGACCTTTGGAAAATGTAATAAAAAAGAGTCACTTTTTTACCTGGTGGTCGAAAATTGAACTATTTTTTTATTTCATAAATCTCTCCGTGGTTAACTACTCAGAGTACACACGGGAACTTTAATTACAATCACCCTGCATGTTTTGCACTACGCATCGCTTTAATTTCAGCCATTTCATGGACAAAATAACCGCTTAGTCTTTGTGTGTGACGGAGCGGAAACCTCGGGCTTTTTTCAACTAATTTCCTATATATATATAGATATAGATATTTTATTCTATAAATATTACATATGATGCATAGTTGCGTCCCGAATATCTTTCAGGCTTGAAAGATATTCGAAAATATACGTGAAAGATATACGTGACACGCATAACATCCATAGGCTGTGGTTTCGGATAATCCGTTTATTCTACTACGGTGGGGAGCGTTATTGGTTTCCGAGGAGCGATCCATTAGAGCTGGACACGATTTTATACGCTTATACGTCAAAATAGTACGTATAGGCTGATTTCGACCATCCATAATATAGCAGCAAGATGAGAGTTTTATTATGAAACCTGTAAAAAGCTGGTGTCATATTCTAGGTTTAATCTGAGAATGGTAACTGTGTGAGGAAGACTGTTATATATGTTATGGATTATGTATAGGCTGATCGATAAGTAGTGTGAGACCTTGGTACAGTGTCAAAACCTCTCCTGATAAAAATGACTACATAAGCAGGCGTGACTACAGCAATTAACAAGTAAGCCAAAATCACTAATTATACCTTTGAAAAAATCAAAGTTAGAAAAGGGGGCTGATGTTAAAATTGATAGACGTTATACCGATTTTGACTTTAATTCTGATTCATATAGGCATAGGCGTACGCAGAATTTTCTCAAGGGGGGAGGGGAGCTCTACCTGTTTTCCTGCAAAATAACACTATAATCTAGGCTTGGGGGGTTAGAATCCCAACCCCCCTTCTTTGCGCATGCCTTAATGCATAATAGGTCTTGTAATGTTTATAATTCACTTCTAATTCATCCGTTTAGGTTTGGAACGGCAGAGAATCGTCTTACGACGGCGGCTGATCCGATTTGAGCGGGATGACACGCGGAGCTAGTGACACAAGATTACCGAAAACGCGAAATGACGCATGAAAATGATGACAAATGGTCATGAAAACAAAGTCAGATGGCACGTTGTTACTAGAAAAGTGTGGAGAAACATGAAATTGCCACAGAAGCAAAAAGTGGAATGACGTTGAATGAGAAAAATCTCAGAACCACCGAGAAAAATGAAACGTGAAGATAATGTCATAGGCTCAACGGAAAAGTTGAATAACATATGCAAATGCCACTCGGTCACCGAAAAAATGATACATCCTGAACGAATAACTAAAATACCACATGTTGGACGAAAAAGCGAAATGACATGTGAAAATAATGCAACCGGGTCACAGTAAAAAATATATATGTATAAAAAAAATGACATGCGGAAAACGTGCATGAAAAAACGATGGCCAAAAATGTAGAATGTCACGTGGTCACCGGAAAAAAATTATACGTGCTCAATGAAAAAGTGGATTCACACGTGCGTAAAAAAAAACAGTGATATTACTTGCGTTCTACGAAAAAAAAAATGGAATAACACATGAAAATATTGTTATAGGGTCGGCTGTAAATAATAACACAAGCTAAATGAAAAAGTGGAATAAGACATGCTCAACAAAAATAGCTTAACGACTCACAAAAGAATGAAACGTGGTTAACAAAAAAGTGGAATGACCCATGCCTAACGAAAAATAATGTAATGCCATGTGAAAATAATGTCAAAGGGTCAACGTAAAAAAAACTGAAATCACACATGTTCAACAAAAAAGTTTGATGACGCAAAAGAATGAAACGTGGTCAACGAAAAAGTGGAATGACACATGCTCAACTAAAAAATGTAATGGCACGTGAAAATAATATGACTGAGTCACCGTGAAAAAAAATTTATGCTCAATGGAAAAAGTTGAACGACAAAAAACAATTATGGCAAATATTCACTAATAAATCCGAATAACATACGTTCAACAAAAAATTGAAATGACACAAAGTAATTTCAAATATTCCCCGGAGAAAATAACAAACACAAATTTTCCATGTACTGTATATTATGAAAATTGATAAACACATTCAAAATATGGATCCAGAAAAATTAAGTAAAAATTCGATAAAAAAAATTAGCTTCTCATTTTTAAAAAATATAAATTACCGGAAGAAAAGCATTGAAAATTCAATTCCGCAATTTATCGACTCAAAGATAACTGTGTAAAAAAAAAATTACCTCCAAACAAAAATTTAATAAATTAATTTCTAAACAAAAAAGAAAATCAATCTCTGAAGCTAGAATTTTGAAGATTTCAATTTAGAGAAAACAATGTATTTCAATGTAAATAACATTCGGGGGGGAGTCTTTTTGTTTGAAGGGTAATGAGATCACAGTCCTCGGCCCTCCTCCTCCTCCCAAGGGATTTGTCTCGTGTGGGTTTTTGTTGGTACTTACAGATAACATTGTAACCAACTAACTCCAACTACTCCAAACAGAAGTTTTTTTTTTAGTTAAATTCGAAAACAAAAGCGAGAGAGAGAATGTTTTGAATCTCTAAAGGAATTAATTATCGGATGTAAATTAAAAATTTGCCGGCTTTTCAACTGGAAATATTTGCAAAACTGCACGTTGAATAGATGTTATTCAATTTTGTTTTCCCTCTCTCGATGGAAGAGAAAAAAATAAAAACTATCACTGGGAAATGATTTTTTAGTCAATTTTTCGAATTTTAGTTTGATATTTCCGATTTCTCAATGGAAAATTTCAAATGCAATTTTGTAAAGAATGGAAGGACCGATGGAAAAATTTTCAACTTGAAGTAATTGGGTGTCTTTATTTTTGAGCTGAGCAGTCGTTTTGATGAGATATTCCGTTTTGTCCCGTATTTTCACGTTTTTCCCGAGGATGATCGTTTTGCGAAGAATGCAGTAGAACCACTCGATAACGGACACCTACGGGACTGTAAATTTTGTCAGCTAACAAGGAGCGTCCGTTAACTAATAGCAAAATACTTTGTGTCGTCGACGTAATTCAAAAGAGGGAGTCGTCCAGTATGGGAGGTTTCATTGCATTTACATTTTCAAAATCGCTGATACGTAAAATTATTACATAATTTTATTACTTATGATTATTTTTTTCCGGTCTGCAAATTACTTCCCTTATTTATTTATCTTTTGCCGGTCAGCAAATTATTTATCCTATTTTTTTCTTTTTTTTAAAGCGCCGGAGTGGCATGTTGGTAAGATGCTCGTCTACCACCGTGAAGGTTGCCGTCACGGTCCCAGGTTTAAATCCGGGGTGGGGGGGGGGAGAGAATATAAATACGATATTTTCCTAATGTGCTTGAGGCAAACAGATGGTACCTTCGTTTCCAATCCAACTCATTAATGACAGTAAATTGCAATATAGCGATATGGCCAGAGGTGGTGTTTGGTGAGGTAGTAGCCTATTTATTTTTCACTGGTTAGAAAATTATTTATCCTTTTCATTATTTTACCGGTCAGCAAATTACTTATGCTATTTATGTTTTTACCGGTCAGCAAACTATTGCTTCTGACCGATCCACTCGGAAAGAATATCATTGACCGCGGTGAACCCATTGTTTCACTATTTCTCACATTTACGTAATTTGTGTACTTTTTTTCGGTCAGGAAATTATCTGTCTAATTTATTTATCTTTCCTCTGGTCCGCAAATTATTTTTCTCGTTTATTTTTTACGGATAAGAATTATTCTTGTTATCTGTTTAATTTTTTCGGTCCGCAAATTATTTTTCCTATTTATTCTCCCATAAATTGATGCGATGATTGTAAATATTTTAAATCGTAACGAAAACAATAAATAATTGTATCATCCACATATTTGCGGATTTGCAACTGAAAGCTTCATCAGGTCTCGGTTCGAATCCCCTCAACGAAATGCAGATTCAACCGCAAATGCGCAGTATCTAATGAAATTAAATCTCTTGGATGCATAAATTAAGTTATCAACGCGTTTTGAATTTTAATTGATGTTTCACTAAATTGTGGCAAATCATCTGGGACACCCACGCACACATTCCTGTTGGAAGATGCTCTCTCTCCTTTTGAGTTATTCAACTCCTTACAGGAAAGTCACTCATACGTACTTAGACAAAACCACCAAACGTAACGATGGAATCAACATCAAATGAGCTCGACAAAAAGGAACCACGAAGCGTAACTAATCAACGTTTACATGCATCGGTAAGTCATTTACGCCAAGTCGGTCCCAGATGATCCTGATGCCGTCTCATCTCGATTTTGTTGTCACAAGAGCCGATTCCACCGCCCACGTTGCCTCGAAATTCAAACTCTCCCATTTATCTCTTTTGTTAACAGAGAGAGAGAGAGAAAGAGATTTCTCTTTGAACTAAAACTAATTAAGAATCATTCAGATAACAAATAACAGGTAATCGGCACGGACATAAAAAAAACTCACCTGGAGACTCCCTTTGGTGCAGTATTCCGTTACGATATATACGCAGTTGGGGAGGACGCAGGCCCCGATAAACTGGTTGATTTGGTCGTGGTGCATTTCCCTCATCTGTTAACGAGAGAGAAATTTGTCACTGACATTTATAGAGAATATACAAGGTGATTAAACAGACGTGGAAACCAAAGCAAAGGGTAGTGTGAAGCGTCGTCTATCGAGAGATTTTGTAGCTATTTACATACCACTGCAGAATCATTGCTCCTTTCACAAAAGGAACCAACGGGAAAGGCAAAAAAATTCTAAAGCGTTTCGAACCGCCCTAGGCGCAGTGTTCAGAAGATAACAACTATCAACACTGACTGGGGAACTCACTTGGGTTGGTTACGAAATATTAACTTCCGGTTGTTCAGTGGAAAAGATAAATACGTTCGAGTATCAACGTTGTGGTCACAATCGGGGAAAGGGTGGGGGGAGGGGATTAGAAGTTGTGGTCTTTCTTGAAATATTTGAACTGACGTATTTTCTCTGCTGAGTAGCTGAGAGTTGAAAGCTTTTATTTCTTCACATTTGGTGAATTTTTTTTTCACTGCTCTCTGCGGACCCCCATGCCACCAGCAATGGCTTTCCTCCCCTTTGATTTCCTCTCGTGCCCCCACCCCTTCCTTTCACTTCTTTCCAACTCGTTCTTCCTCTTTCTTTGCCTCATTCCTGTTCATTTTCGTCTCACCTTGCTTCATTTTCCCTATTTACTTCCGTTTTGTATTCCGTTACTTCTTTGTAACTTACAACTCCATTATCTTCCTTTTTTATCCTTCCTTTCTAATGTCGTTTTTCATTTTTCTCATTTCTTCACATCTGTTTTTTTTACAGCTTTCTTTCTATTCGATTTTCACCAGTGACTTTATTAGAATATTCGTTGTCATGGGCAGCCACCCCCCTCCCCCAGTGTCAAAAGAGCCTGCAGATCTAATGTATGTTCGTATATATGAATTGGTATCATCATCATCATGCTCCTCCAGCAATCATCATCGTGTCCCCCCCTCCACCAGCCTTTACGTCTATCTCCACCTATGCTCCTTATTCGACCGCAAGGGAGCCATATAGTCTCAGGTTCATAAACAATGATTTAAAAATACATTATTAACACATATTTTAATGGAAAATGAAGAGAGAGTGAAAAAAAACGAACCGTTTTCATTTCTTTTTTAGTTTTTCTAGAAACGTCGACGATCTTTTTGCTGAATTTGAGTTGCTTGACAGCTATCAATGTTCCTCTAAACATGGCCGTTTGAGTGAATATTTGGCCGACGACTTTGGACTCGATCGACACGTGACTGGCAAGGCTCATCTACGTATATAACATTTAAAAAAAAGAGAAAATAATGCACCATTGCAGAAAAACAATTCTTTCAGAAATTTAAAAGACATCAAAAAGATTCTAATCCGATCACCTGAGTGAATAACAATAACTTAATAATAACTGAATAGACAATCCATTAGATGTCGAGAACGTTAAAATCTCTTCAGAGAAAATCTTTTATAAAGAATTTCCATTAAAAATCAATTTCTTTCAAAAATTAAAAAAGGAAGGGAAAACTTATCAGTATGTAAACATGTAGTTTAAATCAAATTAAAATCTTCTTCATGTTGAACTTTAATGTTGAAATCTCACGGAAATTCGATAGAATGTAAATTCTTTTTGCTGATTTGCATACACAAATAATCTCCAATATACAGTGCATATATGTATTTTTCCTCTCTCCTGAGTATACAGTGTCCTTTCCCCACACGGAGCTGATGTTTCGAAAGTCCTTTTCATCTACTTGATAAAATAACTTGATGTTTACTCTATAGTTTGCTCTCGTGTTCTTCTATACAATAAAAATGAAACTGATTTTATCATATCGTTGCTGTTAGTTAATGATAGGCTATTAAGTGAATTTCAGTCTTCTTTCGAACTTATTTCTTTACTCTTCTTCCTTTCTCTCTTCATTTCGTCTTCCTACTTCTTGTTCGTTTATTCTTATTCTTTTTTCCTTGATTCTTCCCTACGTTTCTTCCATTTTTAAAAGAAGTACTTTCCTTCTTGCTTCAATTTTTCTCTTCCGTTTTCCTATTTACTTCCCTTCTGCTTAATATTTTCTCTGACATACAACTTTATTTTCTTATGTCTATTCCCTTCTTCTTTCTTGATGTGTTCTAAACATTTCATCTTTTCTTCCTTCGTGTTTATTCGCTTCAACCTCTACTTCTTTCATTTCATTTATTTTGTTTTTGCTATGTTCATTATTTTTCTATCCATCCTTTTTTTTTACTTCTCAATAATCACTCTGTTTCTTCTCACCTTTTCATTTTTCTTATTTTCTCACTTCTTGTTCTTTCCAATTTTATGATTCGGTTCCCTCCTCCCTTCACTTCTTTTTGACTCCTTCCCACTTCTTTCCTATTCTTTCCCCTTTTCTTACTTGTTTCTTCTTATTCTTTCCGCTTCTCGCTTCTTTCTAATTATTTTCCTTTCTTACTTCTTTCTTATTGTATCCCACACGTCGTACTTCTTTTTTATCCTTTCCCCTTCTCACTTCTTGCTTATTCTTCCCATTTTCACTTCTTTCTAAATCTTCTCCTTTCCCACTTCTTTCCCCTTTTTCTACTGTTTCTTATTCTTTCCTCTTCTCACTTGTTCTTTTGTGATTCCCTTTTTCCGCTTCCCTTTCTTCTTATCCTTTACACTTCTTTATGATTTTTTCCTCACTTCTATCATTTCTCTCTTTTCAATTTTTTTCCTTTACTTTTTTTTCTTATTCTTTCTCCTTCCCATTTCTTTTTGATTCTTTTCCCTTTTCACTTCTTTCTTCCCTTTGTGTTTCTTCCTAATTCGTTCCCCTTATGCCTCATATTCTCTTCCCTTTCTCAGTTCTTTCATATTCTTTCTCCTATTCTTATTTCTTTCTTATTCTTCCGTGAGGGCGGGGTGCCCAGGTCGATAAAGCACTGAAATACCAAAGGATGTTTAGAGGTATAGCGAGTTCATACCCGGTTTGTCCTTGTGAAAATGGGAGACACATGGGAGAAACCGAAACGGCGATATGACCAGAGAAAAACAAGAAAAACTCCAAGTATAAAAAGGCTGCCTTTCGCAATCAGCAATAAATTGTAAGTCCTGGTCTAATTAGCCCTCGTGAGCAGAAGAAAATTACCGTTGCGAGACAGAAATGATCAAAATGATCAATTATTCTTCCGCTTCTTCACTTATTTCCTATTGTCTCCCACTTCCCAATTCTTATTCTCCCCCCCCTTTTCCACTACTTTCTTAATCTTTCTCCTTCCCCTTTCATTTCGATTCTTTGTCTTCTCCGATTCTTTCCCAACTTCTTCCCTATTTCCCCTTTGCATCACTTTTTTCCTATTAATTCCACTGTCTTTGGACTGTTATTACTGAACCGCACCTGTGCCACCAAAACTTTTCGTTGACGAATTGGTACACACCGAAAGTTTTGTGCTTGTATATGAGTGTATGTGCATCTCTAACGTATTCATCAATGTTTGAGGTCTGGGTGTTGTGTGTTCGAAGTGGTGCCATCTATCATCAAAAACGTGAAATGAAAGTGGCAGGCATATGAATTATAGTGATTGTATGCTTGCGAATCTGTCTGAGCTCTGGGAGTCATACGGCTCGCATTCGCGACTTTAACTTGAACAACCGCACGAAACCAATTTCAGCCGACCAACACTGTGTGCAGCCTGCGGGGATCAACCTGAGCCATCGTAATACCCACGAGAGAGCACAGTCGCAACTATTTGCACAGCTATTCATCAATGTTTCTCATAGGAATTCGGTTAAAAAACATTGGGATAGAATAAACCAGTTAGCAAGAAAAGCAGAAGTCAGAAGGTAAAAAAAAAGGAATGGTCAATAAAGAATAAATACGTGGAAGAAAACAGAAGGGGGGTAAGGAATGAATATACGGAAGGAAAGATAAGAAAGTTGTTTGAGAAGTAAGAAGGAAGAAGATAAGGAAAGGGGAAAAAGAAGAGTGGGGTATATGATGGGGGCAATAATATCAAGGCACAATCTTACCCTACTCGAAGATGGAACCATTCCGCCCACACCGCATTTCTGGAAATCCTCATATTCGATCTTCCAGAGTAGACCGTCTATTTCTTGCTCGTATTTCCAGTTCCTAAGGAAAGAGAGAGAGAAAAGTAGAAACACGTGGCAAGGAAACATTGGTCTATAAAAATGTAGACGAAAAATACAAGAGTGAAATCATTTATTTCTCCTCTTGAAAGGTCGCTCATTGAAAACCCTATAACCCCGGTTCATAGCAAACTTTCGAAAAAAATTAACGACATTTTTGTTTCCTTGCTATAGAGAATGTTCTCTTATTAAATGCTGATCAAGAAACGCTGTATTTAACCACTTCACGTACAAGGTTTTCGAAAAAAATTTCGATTATCTCTACTTAACGAATCGGCGATAAATATGGTAACCTTGTCCTAACCTAGCCACACGTTAGAAAGAAGAAGAGGGAAAATATATAAAAGGAAAAAGTGTAATATAGATAATATAGATAAGACAATCTTTTTTTTTAGAGTTCTCTTCCGTTCTTACACATTACACACACACACGTATATATATCCACGTAGAAAGATAGATTATAAAGAAAGAAAGGAAATAAAAAGCAACTCCAGTAGATAATAGACAATCGTGATAACAGGGTTTCTATAAAGCTCCGCGATGGTGAAGAGAGAGAGAGAGGGGAAGGAAAACACAGAGAACTTGTTTGAATTTATTGCACTGTTGTTTGGAAGGAATATTTCACCCGTGATCGTAAAGAGGTTAATATTCTTCTGCCATTCCTACATGCTACATGTTGAGCTATTTTCCACTTGCTTTTTACTAATATTGTAAATTTAGCAAAAAGAGGAAAAATGCTCCTTTTTGAAAATAAACTCTTAAATTATAGAATATTATAACTTTTCGTTAGCGCTTATTCATATACCATAACATAGAAGCGTAAATTATTATTGAATTATTCAGCTACACCGGATTTTGAAGGAAAAACATTTCTCTGGATATTATGTCGAAAGAAAAGTCTACTGCTCTCCAATGGGAATCGAATTCAACATTCTAGCGAACCGGGCAAGCGCGCCATTCATATACAACCACTAGAGACATGACCGATCCTTCTTTCACTGTCTCGTGACGCGCTGAAGTAAAGGTTCAGTAGCCTCTTTCAACTTCAGCAAATGGCCGCCAGGTGGCAGCAGTCGCGAGAATGTTTTTTTTTCTCAGCCCCATACAGAAGGGAAGACTTTTTCTGGATATTATCCAGAGTCGAACCCGGAAGGAAGAGTCTATTTGGCCTCCGCCAAGGAATCGAACCCAGTCCCCTTGCTTACCGGAAAAGCGCGCGATATCCGTGCAGCTCAGTAGGTAATGAAATCGTTTCTGATGTTGGGTCTAGGTCAATTCGTTGCGCTCAACTTGTCGCGGGACAATTCGTCGTGCTACAAACTTGTCGCGGTACAAATTTGTCGCAGGCTCATTTCGTCGCGGTACAAATTTGTCGCAGACTCATTTCATCATGACAAATTTGAATTGTTTTAAAATTCATATGTTTGTTGTGATCTTATAAGTAGGGTAGTTGCTTTAGGCGTAAAAAATGGAACTAATTTTTTTTCTCATTTATTGGAAATGTTCTCCCTTCCCATCTGTTTTAATTTTTATCAAATGAAGGAAAGTATTCATTGAAGTCATTAAATTTTTAAAATTTAATTTTTACTATATAAGCCGCATTTCTGTCGGGACTTCCATTTCTCGCAATGAGGGATGTTGATGAGCTCACCCAAATAAAAAATTGAGATCAAATAAATTTTTAAATTTTAATTTCCACCGTATAAGCCGCATTTCCCATTTTTTGTCGGGATTTGAGTCCCCTGAGTACGGGTTTGAGTCCCCTGAGTACGGGTTTGAGTCCCTTATAAACGGAATGAATGGCGGTTTTCAGCCCTCCCCCCTTCAATGTTTCCTTCATGTCGGCACCTTTGACTGGCCAACGATGCCAGAAGTGTTTGAAACTTGTGGGTTCTTGTCTTGATCTTGAAGTAGGAAATTTTGGTTTCTGAATCATTTCTCTGGGTGCTCATACCCATTCCATAAAGTACCCTGGGCACCAACAGCATCTCTGTCTCTGACACCACTGCAAATGTCAATCGATTTTTGATATTTTTTTTTCAACTCCAAAGTAACAACTCTCGAGTGAAAAGAATGAAGTCAGACTTTCAATTAGCCCATTGTATGTAACTTCGTGTACATGACACTCGAAATTAAAATTAATCGTGAAAGATAGGCTCACTGTAATTTGGGGAATATCATACAAACCGAAATTTTTTCACATGATATTGAAATTTTATCACAGCAAAAATCAATTATTTAACATTTCAAATTTTTATAACCGAATTTTCAAATATAATTAAACTTTTAAATGCAGTTAAATTCTTAAATGTAATTGATATTGTAATTTTAATTTCGATGACCTTTCTGCATTGACAAAAATTAATTATTTTCAGTTAACTGCGTGTACACTTTTGTTCATGTTTTTATTTCACGTGTAAGACAAAAACCTACATACAAGCTCGCGTGGAACATGTACAGTGAAGAATCGACGGTTCGACGAATTGATTCTGCGCTGCAATATATAAATTGACGTCACGACGAATTGACACGGCGGCAAATTTGTACAGCTACGAATTGGAGCTGCGACGAATTTGTATCGCGACGAATTGACACTGCGACAAATTTGTATTGCGACGAATTGACCCTGCGACAAATTTGTATCGCAACGAATTGACCCTGCGACAAATTTGTATCGCGACGAATTGGAGCTGCGACAAATTTGTACCGCGACGAATTGACACTGCGACAAACTTGTACAGCTACGAATTGGAGCTGCGACGAATTTGTATCGCGACGAATTGACACTGCGAGAAATTTGTATTGCGACGAATTGACAATGCGACAAATTTGTACCGCGACGAATTGACACTGCGACAAACTTGTACAGCTACGAATTGGAGCTGCGACGAATTTGTATCGCGACGAATTGACACTGCGACAAATTTGTATCGCAACGAATTGACCCTGCGACAAATTTGTATCGCGACGAATTGGAGCTGCGACAAATTTGTACCGCGACGAATTGACACTGCGACAAACTTGTACAGCTACGAATTGGAGCTGCGACGAATTTGTATCGCGACGAATTGACACTTCGAGAAATTTGTATTGCGACGAATTGACAATGCGACAAATTTGTACCGCGACGAATTGACACTGCGACAAACTTGTACAGCTACGAATTGGAGCTGCGACAAATTTGTATTGCGATGAATTGACCCTGCGACAAATTTGTATCGCAACGAATTGACCCTGCGACAAATTTGTATCGCGACGAATTGGAGCTGCGACAAATTTGTACCGCGACGAATTGACACTGCGACAAACTTGTACAGCTACGAATTGGAGCTGCGACGAATTTGTATCGCGACGAATTGACACTGCGAGAAATTTGTATTGCGACGAATTGACAATGCGACAAATTTGTACCGCGACGAATTGACACTGCGACAAACTTGTACAGCTACGAATTGGAGCTACGACGAATTTGTATCGCGACGAATTGACACTGCGACAAATTTGTATTGCGACGAATTGACAATGCGACAAATTTGTATCGCAACGAATTGACACTGCGACAAACTTGTACCGCGAGGAATTGGCACCGCGACGAATTTGTACCGCGACAAATTGAGGCGCGACGAGTTGAGCGCGACAAATTGACCGGCTACGTCTGATGTTCTTGCATGGATTCGAACGCGTGTACCTTAACGGAAATGTTACTGGACATTTTCGAAAATGCGTGACAATACATGCATCATCGATATCCCAGATAAATAATTGCATTGACATTTGTAACCGTTGCATCACCCTGACAACCCAAAATAAAAATAACTTTTTTAACGCGGTATTAACTAATTGAAGTAACATTGAAAGGAAATTGTACAAATTCAAACTTTCTTTGCAAAAAAATTTTTTCTGACATAAAAAAGAATAAAAGCATTAATTGCAATTTAATAAAGCGTGTTCTTTTTTCCTTCAGAAGAGAAATTAAACGTATTTCTTCATCCTGTGACGGATTAAATTTAGAAAAAAATATTTTTTTTTCGGCTCTTCCCGTTACTGATTATAGTCACGAGGGGTCACTAATTTGCATACACAGAGGAGGAGGGGAAAAACAAATTTGCATACCGAGTATGGCATTTTCAGGGGGAAAGAAAGAGTGATACTACTACTCCGTCGGTGAGAGAAAGAGACGAACCTGATACATCGATATAAACCAACCCTAAAGGAGACCCTCTAATTAAGACAAGTTTCTCGCTCCAAGAATCGCAGTAATTAAGGCAGTAATCAACTCCGATAATGAGCTGAGGTATATGTAGTACACGTGGGCCTACTCCTCTCATCCTCCTTCCATAAATCCCATTAAAGTCGATAGCGAAATTTTATTACGCATTCTATTATGTTAAATGAAGAGAAATAAATCATAATGAAATTCAAAACAAAAAATTAATCAAAAAATATATATTTTTTGCAATTTATTTAGGAACTTACAAAATAATGAAGTCAAGCTCGGATCTCTCGCTCCATGTGGCTAAATTTAATTTGAAAAATGGAGATAATTGTAACAACGTCCCGATCATAAAATTTCCAAGTGTTTTTCGGTGAGGGTGCGGAGATTCAGCTGTTGCTGAAATGCTAATAGATGCAATTCTGTAATAACTTTTATTCTCGAGCGAAATGGTAATTGCTTTTAATGCTATCTAAGGAAATGATTTCCCTACATCTGCTGTAATTGGATGGAGAGACTTCCATAAACGGAGCTGTACGCACCTTTATTTTTCGGTTGATCAATCGTTTTGACAAGATGTAACTGTTCGTTCCGTATTATCACCGTTTTTTTTTAGCTGATCATCGTTTTCATTTTTTTTTTCTACTGATCATGCTTTTCCCACATTTCTTTTGGATGATCATCGTATTTTCATGGTTTTTTTCTTTGCTGTGATCATTGTTTTGTTGTCGTTTTTGGCAACAAAACAATTCTTGCATCGTTGCCTAACGTTATTCGACTGATCATTGTTTGCTCACGTTTTCTTGGCTAACCATCGTTTTTTTGGCACAAATTATCGTTTTTCTCCCGTTTTTCTTTTCTTTGCTGATCATCATTTTCTCACGTTTTATTTTTGGCTGATCATCGTCGTATTCTTATTAGTTTTTGGGTGATTGTTTTCTCACGTTTTTCGGCTGATCATCGTTTTTCTGCTAATAGTTTTCTCACGTTTTTTTTCAGTGATCATCGTTTTCTTACGCGTTTCTGCCGATCGTTGTTCCAACAAGAATTTCACATAATTGAAGTTATATAAAAAAACGAAATAACAAATTAACAAATTCATTTTTTCCCCCGTTTCTTGGGCAAAAACAGCAGTTTTCTGGCGTATTAAAAAAACATTAATTGCAATTTAATAAAGCATGTATTTACTTTCAGAAGAGAAATTAAACGTATTTCTTTATCCTTTGACGGATTAAATTTAGAAAAAATAATTTTTTCCGGCTCTTCCCGTTACTGATTATAGTCACGAGGGGTCACTAATTTGCATACTCAGAGGGGGGGGGGGGGAAGGGGAACAAATTTGCATACGAGTATGGCATTTTCAGAGGGAAGGAAAAGAGTGATGCTACTTTTTCGGTGAGAGAGAGAGACGAACCTGATACATCAATATAAACCAACCCTAAAGTAGACCCCTCTAATTAAGACAAGTTTCTCGCTCCAAGAATCGCAGTAATTAAGGCAGTAATCAACTCTGATAATGAGCTGAGGTATATGTAATACACATACTCCTCTCATCCTCCTTCCAAAATCCCATTCAAGTCGATAGCGAAATTTTATTACGCATTCTATTATGTTAAACGAGGAGAAATAAATCATAATGAAATTCAAACAAAAAATTAATTAACTTTTGTTTTGCAATTTGTTTTATAGGAACTTACAAAATAATGAAATCAAGCTGGAATCTGTCCACGTGGCTAAATCTAATTTGAAAGATGAAGATAATTGCGTCCAGATCGTAAACTTTCCAAGATTATTTCCCCATATTTTTCGGTGGGGTTGGAAGGATTCAGTGGTTGCTGAAATGCTAATGCATGCAATTTCGTAATAAAAAAAACATTCTCGAGTGAAATGGTAATTGTTTTTAATGTCATCTTCATTTCCGAAGATGGTATTAAAAATTAAGAATTCTCTACATCTGCTTTAATTGGATGAAATGAGTTCCACAAGCGGATTTATGAATTTTTATTTTTCGGTTGATCAGTCGTTTAGTCAAAAATGTAAAGTTTAGAAGTTTAGTCCCGTAATATCACGTTTTTTCTCTTCTGATTAGTCGTTTTGACAAGTCTATTACGTGTTAATCCCGCATTAAACGTTTTTCGGCTGATCAGTCGTTTTCACAGGAATGTAAATTTTAGTCTCGTATTATCACGTTTTCCGACTGTTTAGTCATTTACAGAGATGTTACGCTTTGCCCCGTTTTCTTAATTTAATTTTTTTTTTTTTTTGCTTATATTTTTTTAATAATTTTTTAGCTGATCATCGTTTCCTGAAGTTTTCCGGCTGAGCATTTTCTCATGATTTTTGGCTGATAATTTTTCCTCACGCTTCTTGGCTTATCAGTCGAGAGTTTTTCAGCTTTTCACCGCTTCCTCGCGTTTATTTATTTATTTCTTTTGGCTGATCATTTTTTCTCACATTTTCTGGATGATCGAAGTTTTCTCAAGTTTTACGGCACATCGTTTTCTAGTGTTTTTAGCTGTTCATGATTTTCTCACTGATATTTGGGTTATCATAGTTTTCGCGCGGTCCTCTTTTAATCATTTTGAACAGGCCCTCCGATTAAGAGAAGTTTCTCGCTCCTGGAATAGCAATGATTAAGGCAGAAATCAACTCCGATAATGAGCTGAGGTGTGTACATATACTCCTCTTACCCCCTCACCATAAATCCCATTCAAGTCGATAGTCGAATTTTATTACACATCTGATTATAGTCAACTAGAATAAATAAATCGTGAAGTTAAAAGAAATAATGATAATAATAATTAAAAAAATTGTAATTTATTTAGAAACTTGGAAAATATATAATGAAATCAAGTATGTATACACAAGCTCGAATCTCCCTCCACGTGGCTGAATTTAATTTGAAAAATGGAGATAATTGAAACAACATTCCCCCGATCATACAGTTTCCAAGATTATTTCTCCATCATTTTCGGTGAGGGTGGAAGGATTCAGCTGTTGCTAAAATAATGCTAATGGATGCAATTCGGCAAAAAAATTTCACTCTCGAGCGAAATGGTAATTGCTTTCAATGTCATCTCCGGAAAAGGTTTCTCTAAATCTGCTTTAATTGGATGGAATGAGTTCCATAGAAATGATGGAATTTCAATGCTTTGGAATTTTTACGTCCGTTTAAAATTAATTTCTTTTTAATCGTTTTGTTCGAGCTTGTCTTTGTTGCCAATGATATAATTTTCAAATGTATCGAATAAATATGTAATAATAATAATTCTTAGTTAACAGTTTTCTATTCTAAATTAATTATTCTCATGAATTAAATTTGTGCTTTTGTGTTGGTGGTGATATCGATTTTATTGCACAATTAAATGGATAATTCTCTTCACTAATGATCTCCCTAATTGGAGATTTGAACTTGAAAAACGAATAAATATGTATTTACGTTTATGAATAATTTATTTATTCATTAAAAATCAAATTATTCATAATTATTGTCCTGACTTACATTACTTCGATTTCAATAATGTGCACAAATGAGGATGAAAAACCTATGCTTAGGTGCGCTTTTGCTCAGTTGTTCACAGGTAAGAGCAGTCTCGCTATTCTTCAGGAGACAACAATTTGACAATTCAAGGCTTCGTTTTCAGAGATATTCATAGACAATTGTTGTTGTTTTTTTATATTAAATAACTCCTGCAAGGTTTCGCGCGAATCGATTTTCGATTCCAGTAGTTTTCTCTTCAATGCAAATTTCTACATTTTTCCCTCTCCTGATGTAATCCTGATCTCTTTTGATAATCCGGCTGATTTTTGTTTCAGTAATTATCCAAGAAATAGCTATACTTTAACAAACTTTAATAGCGTAAATAACTTTCAGCAAACGTTGTTAAAAGAATGTACAATAGGAAACAATGATACTCTAGAAATGCATTCAGGAAGAGTTTTTTTGTTTTATTTTTAGAATAAAAATACAAGGATACAACAGGCAAAATGCCCAATGAGGTGGCTGAAAAAAAAAAGATGCCCATAACAAATATGGATGTCGTACAGTTCTAAAATACAGGAACCTAGTTAAAATGCAATTACAAAACTTAGAAAC
Organism: Pholcus phalangioides; assembly: GCF_987345545.1. Lineage (NCBI taxonomy): Eukaryota > Metazoa > Arthropoda > Arachnida > Araneae > Pholcidae > Pholcus > Pholcus phalangioides. The sequence goes on from NW_028301621.1 coordinate 9,776,277, forward strand.
GATATATATACAAGATAAAATATTATATAATACCCATAAAATGTATTTATGGTTGTCTTATTCTAAGTTTGGATAGCTTCTCGATTTACCCCAACATGTTTATCGTATTTCTTTTAAAACATGTCAACTGAGTTAGAATTTTCTACCCCTCTCCGGGGGTAAGCTATTCCATTTATTAATAACCCTATTACAGAAAAATTCCCTACGACACCATAACCCAGCATTGCCCTTTACCAAACGATATAGGTGTCCTCTTGTAAAGGCAGTTGAATGACGGCAAATTAATAAAATGAAAGAATGCACTAAGAATATGTGCGTTCAGAGACCGCATTCAGAGCATTTCTCAAAAAATGTATCCAGAAATCACTTCTTGAATAATGTATCGTGAAAGCATTGTTCAAAAAAAGGTGTTTGTGGCAAGTGGTTTTGAGAGCACATTCGGAAAGCTTGCACCAAAAAATCCGATTGGAGAGCGTTTTTCAGGGAATGCAGTCGAAAAACGTTGTTCGAAGAATGCATTTGGAAAGCGTTTGCTAAGAAAACGCATTAGAGAAGTGTCTTTGAAAGAATGCATTCGGGAATCTTGTACAAATTATTATATGAAAAGTTTTACTTATCGAACGCATTCGAAAAGTGTTGTTCCAAAAAATTTATCCGGAAAGCGTTGTACAAACAAAAAAATATATATATATACTGGGGGGGCTCTTCCCCCCTGCCGCCTTTGGCGGCCAACCCCCCCCCCCCCCCCTCCACTTCTCTCCCGGACATATCTTGTTTATTTCGTCCCACTTCATCAGCGTGCTATGGAAAAGGGGAAGGGACGTGTGAAAGCACCAGCCTACTGAAGAAGCGAATTTTAATGAAAATAATAATAAAGCAACAAAAAACAAATGAGATTCATCAAGTATCCCCAGAAACTTCCCCATGGGGGTCCCCAGATTCAATTCGCTGAATTTAAGTGGGGCCCCACACTGGATATATCTTGGGCTACCGATGTGTTGCAAATTTTACAATGTTAAACCACAAAAATCAATGAGGGGCACCGAATTACAACCTGCCAACATTTCCATGAAGCCCTGACCTGCAAGCTTGTCGGACACCCCCCTGTGAGAATTTTTCATTTTTATCAATTTTACAATGAATAAAATCCAGGGCCCCACATCCAGTAGCGGGGACACAATACGCAGATTTTTAGTGGGGCCCCAGACTGGCTATATCTCGGGTTTCGGCTGTGGCAAATTCTACAACAGAAAAGAATGAGATTCATCCAAAGCCCCCAAAATCAAACCTGTAAACATGGGGCCCCCCGACTTGGAAGCTTGTCAGTCATCCCCCGGTGCGAGTGCCATGAAAAATTTTCATTTGTATTCGTTTTACCAACGAATAAAATCCAGGGCCCCCAAAATGAAACCTGTAAACATGGGGCCCCCGACTTGGAAGCTTGTCGATCATCCCCCGGTGCGAGTGCCATGAAAAATTTTCATTTGTATTCGTTTTACCAACGAATAAAATCCAGGGCCCCCAAAATGAAACCTGTAAACATGGGGCCCCCGACTTGGAAGCTTGTCGGTCATCCCCCGGTGCGAGTGCCATGAAAAATTTTCATTTGTATTCGTTTTACGAACGAATAAAATCCAGGGCCCCAAACAATTACCCGGGACACCAATTCGCATACTTTTGGTGGGGCCCCAGACTGGCTTTATCTCGGGGTTCTGCTGTTGCAAATTCTACAACAGAAAAGAATGAGATTCATCCAGGGCCCCCAAAATGAAACCTGTAAACATGAGCCCCGACTTGGAAGCTTGTCGGTCATCCCCCGGAGCGAGTGCCATGAAAAATTTTCATTTGTATTCGTTTTACCAACGAATAAAATCCAGGGCCCCCAACCAATTACCCGGGACACCAATTCGCATACTTTTGGTGGGGCCCCCGACTGGCTTTATCTCGGGCTTCGGCTGTTGCAAATTCTACAACAGAAAAGAATGAGATTCATCCAGGGCCCCCAAAATGAAACCTGTAAACATATGGCCCCCGACTTGGAAGCTTGTCGGTCATCCCCCGGAGCGAGTGCCATGAAAAATTTTCATTTGTATTCGTTTTACCAACGAATAAAATCCAGGGCCCCCAACCAATTACCCGGGACACCAATTCGCATACTTTTGGTGGGGCCCCCGACTGGCTTTATCTCGGGCTTCGGCTGTTGAAAATTCTACAACAGAAAAGAATGAGATTCATCCAGGGCCCCCAAAATGAAACCTGTAAACATATGGCCCCCGACTTGGAAGCTTGTCGGTCATCCCCCGGAGCGAGTGCCATGAAAAATTTTCATTTGTATTCGTTTTACCAACGAATAAAATCCAGGGCCCCCAAAATGAAACCTGTAAACATGGGGCCCCCGACTTGGAAGCTTGTCGGTCATCCCCGGAGCGAGTGCCATGAAAAATTTCAATTTGTATTCGTTTTACCAACGAATAAAATCCAGGACCCCCCAACCAATTACCCGGGACACCAATTCGCGGTGGGGCCCCAGACTGGATATATCTTTTGCTTCCGCTATCGAAATTTTTCAACGTTAAAGCAGCAAGAAAACAATGAGATCCATCAAGGGCCCCTGGAAATGAAAACTTTTTACTTATACGTGAAATCTTCCCCGGGTACCCCGACCCTGTGTTGGGAGCACTGCTGTTGTGTGTGTATATTATACATATATATACCTCTCGGCATGGACCTCCCCCCCCCCCCACAAAGGAAGGGCTGACAGGGGCCACAACGATTCTTATCACTTTTTGATTTTTCACACTATAAATTAATCACAGAGGGGCCCCTGAAAAGCTGGTTTGGGGGCTCGAAATCTAAATTCCAGCCTAAGGGCTCTGCTGTAGGATGTAGGAGCCTCTTGGTACATGCACATAACATGGTCCCGATATGTGAATATCGACCCAATATCGATATATGAATATATGAATATGAATGTACGATATATGAATGTGAATATCGATATATGAATCGAAACCGACTTCCGTAACAGATTTCCGTCACTCAAAAATTTCACCCACTTCCGTCACTCGGTTGCTTAGCAACAGGCCCTTTTCGAGTTTGTTTGTGATTTTATATTATAGAATAGATATCAACCAGAAAGGATTGTTTTTGAGAATGCATTATGATAAGAAAAAGTTATAACAGTGCAGTGGGATACAGAGAAGTTTCAGTGCACCAAGATACACAGAAGTTGCAATGCAATAAGATAAAAAGAATTTTCAACAATGTACTAACAGAAACAGAAGTTCTAACTATTAAGAAAGCATTGTTTCGAGAATGCATTAGGAAGCAGAGAATATTCACTTTATTTCGGAAAGCGTTACTAATTAGAGGATGCAACAAAGAAACAATGATATTTTAGCAAATGCATTTGGAAACAGTCGTTTGAGATTGCGCTAGGATACAGATTAAGTTTTAACAATGCAATCGGAAAGCAATTTTTCGAGAATAAGTCAGGAAACATATAGAAATTATACCAATTCATTCAGAGAGCGATTGTTTAAGAAATCATTTTGCTTGCAAGGAAATAAACGCCGTTTTTGGCGGATTTAATTGAGAAAAATTCTTGAAAACTTTGTGAAAATTATTTGCACATTATTCAATTTTTTATGAATTTAATTATTTATAAAATTGTTTCTAAATTATTTTTTAAAAAAATTCCTCCCGAAGAGGAAAATATGTTATTTAACCTTAAATAATTCCAGTATTTATGTGCCAAAATGAAAGAACGACTCCGACTTCGGTGGTCTATGGACAACATCGTTGACACTGAAGATGTTACTGTAAGTTTTAGCGAAGCGTTTGGTTTAGTTCTGCCTAGACCGAGACTCTGGAGTCTGAAAACTTCCTTTTGGCCATTTTTATGCACAAATATTGTTCAAAAATATTTCTTTTACTTTGCTCTGAAGATACACGCGATTGATTCTTCCGTCTTCGTGAAAATTCCACGAAGTACGAGAATATTCACTTCGTATTTTCAAGGATTACTAAAAAATTGAAAAAAAGTTTGTACTTATTCAGGTGTTAAAATTAGAATCTATCCTATTTATTTACACTTCCTCACCAACTCTCGGAAATATCGAATTATCAGTAAAAAATAATGACTCATTGAAATCATTCTGTAGAGAGAGACCTTAATGAGAAATGTCAAAAGTTTTCAAGCACTTTTCGCATTATCATCAGTCTTGAAAGTGTTCGCATCGCTCTTAAAATATATTTTCAAGTTTTTATATAATTAAAGTTGCTGCAATATCATTTTGTACTAAAAGACTTAATTACCCCTAATTACTTTAATTTCCACTCCAAACCATCATAATGAAAGCATCGGATATAATCGTTTGAATGCGAAAATCCGATTATATTATAAGTGAACCACTTTAAAAATGCTGCATTTCAGATCAAAAAGATTCAATCTGACGTTAAATTAGCAGAAAAATCTTAACCGAATAATTCCCGAATCAAACTCCGATGGAAATTAGCTGAATTTTTTTAAAATTATATAAAATTTCGGCCACTAAAAATATTTATCGCTCAATTATTCAATATGTAATCCGCTTCGGTTATTCAACTAAGATGGGAGTTGGGAAACACACATACAAGTAATTATCAATATTTCCATTTTTAACTCCTCCTTTCGCTACGTGATGGTAAAAATGAAAACTGACGGAATTATCTCAAAAGCAAAGATTACCACGTAAGTAATAATTACGAATATGGAATATTTTTCTTCCGATGGAGAACTAAATGGGGTATGTGTGATCGTGACTAAATATTTAATTATTCATTCAGTCATGTGAAGTTTTGCATTTCACATACCGAAACCGACTTCACATTAGTATGTAGATGACTCGAAATTTTTCCACTGTAATATAAAATTTAAATTTATTTAAGGTTAAAATTCTCACGAGTTGATAATCAGATAAGTGTTTAAACGTAACATTACGGTTAAGGAAATGTAATATTGTAATTATTAGGGCCTGGAATTTTATGGCCTTAAAGATAAAACGGCGTTCTGATAGGTTAAAAATAGGCAACCCGGAAATTCAGGTTTTTTTTTAATGGATCAGCAACGAAATTTCATCTTTAGGTCATAAACATCCGAGCCCCAGTGATTATACTACTAGAACCAAAATTATGTGCGTATGCATTTTTTGGCCTTTTTTAGTATTCATGCATATAAAAATATGAAACTAAAGGATTTTTCGAATACTTGTATATTTGTGAAGTTTTAAGCGGAAGCTCAATCGCATTTTTGTAACTTTTTAAGAAAATATTGCTCATAATATACGCATAAGATCGGTTTTTTTCACGCCCATAAACAATGACCGGTAGGAAAATGTTTGTGTCCTGCCTACGTAAAAGTTTCTTTCTTTCCAAGAAAACTTCGTTTTACACTGTTTTTAATGAGTTTTTAAACTAATTTGAAATACAAAAATTTTTTACCTTGGAGCTGGTATGTACTGTGATTCACTCCCCTCTTCCTGTTCTTGCTCGAAAGGGGATTTTACAGATGGGCATAGATAAGTTGTTCGAAAACTTTTATCACCCGCGGCTCCCTAGCCCAATACATGGTTCATACTCTGCGACTGCGGTCCCAAACCAGAGTGGTTTGGTAGATATTTTCCTAATATACGTATATATATATATTAAAAGAAACACTTCAAACACATAAATGGGCAGACGAATCAATATTTCTAGCTTGCCGCGACGCACACTTTGAGAAACACTGTCAAAGGTTAACACGAAAACGCCTGAGAAAGGAAGGAGATGAGGGGACCTAGATCCCCCTCCCATCATCGTCACGTTGAGGCCGCGTCCAACGATGTCTGGAATCAGGAGGCGAGCCTCGGGGAAGCAATCGTTTTTATGGCGGGCGTCCAATATAAAGGTCATAATGAACAAAGGAATGATGGGACAGGAGAATACACCTACCCACCAACGGAGAACGTTCACACATTTCGAAGTGGATAGCGCAGAAAGGTATCAAAAAACGATGGAAGCGAAGAGGAAAGCGATTGTCCTGTGCAGCTAGATATACTGAACCTATTAGAGAAACTCCCCGAATTTTTTCTTCCCACCACACATAAACCCGTTTCTTTGAAATTTCTGAAGTCCGGCATCTTTTTCACGCTGGCTCTGGTTGTCTGAAGCATTTTGTGGTTTATGTCGAACAAAAATGTTTTAATACCTTTCCCTACCCGGCGTGATTGCGTTTGGAATCATTGGACGTCCCCTTTAAGCTAGGATCTCACAATGACTGAGTTCTGACGCAGGATAAATTAAGATAAAAGATAGTAAAAAGTCTTTAAATATAGTAAAAAGGAAATAATAAACCACAAACCGCAAAATGCTATCGGCAACTGCAGTCGATTTTAAGAAAAGCCGTACCTTTTCGGAAATTTCAAAGGAAGACGATTGGTGGGAGAGGAAAAACCTCCCGCTCCGTCATTATTCTATGGCCTTTGTATTGAAAGCCATAAATTATTGCTTCCCCCGAGGACGATGCCGGACCCAGTCATTGTGGGATCCCAGCTTTCGTTGCCCCGTATGGTCCCGGTCGCAAATATGACGTCAAGTTTTTTTCTGCGCAGCAAAAAATTGTGCACATGTAAGCATTCTCAGACTATAAACGCCTATATTTTGTAAACTTATTCATCATGTAAAAATATTATTTCCTTTCTTAGTTACTTTTTCCCATAACCAAAAAACGGTTGAAAACATAATTTTATCAGCAAAAAATATGCCTATTAGAAAACACTGAAAAACTTCTGTTTTATATTAGAGATAAAAAAAATCATTGAACTAGAACCCCTTCTGCCATCTATCAAATAAAAAACACAACTGTTATAATATTTCAATTGATATTGGTGACTGGTTTCCGACTCATGTACCGCATGGGAAAAAAAAGAATATATGATATTAATAAATATTTTATGAGCAATAATATTAGTTAAAATATACAGTTTTCTCAAAAATTTTAACAGTTGCTGCTTTTTAATCATTAAATAATGCCAGTAAAATCCACTAAGGTAGGGCCCGCCTTGCCAGAAGACCTAAAATATCTTCGCAATTTTTATTAGCATTATTTACGACAGACAAATAGTGAATTAAAATGTTGAAGTAAACTGGATATTTTAACTAATAATAGTGCTTATAAAATATTTATTAATATTTATTCTCGACATATTGTATATCTTACCAACATATTGTTTTTTATGCGGTACATTTTGAGTGGGCATCACTATTTTTCTAGTATTTTTCATACTTCATAGATGACAGCGAAATTTTCAAAAAGTAGCGATATCATTCATTTTTTACGTACTCAATATGCGAGAGAAAACGTTCAAGTAGGGTTACCAAAAATTCCTAAACATGATCACGAGGACGCATGTGCACACACTTTCGGCTATATGTTCCTAAACATATATTCACAACAGAGAACGCTACCCCACCAACGATGAAAAACAATTGTTTTCTAACCAAAACAAGAACCGCTTTTAATATGTGTCCATTTCATAGGTACTTTTCTATCTCAACGGAGGGTATTTATTAATTATAACGCATTTCGTAATTATGACCAATTTCGTTTTCCTCTGAATTAAAAATGGAAGAGATTGCTTCTGATTCTCTAATAAATTTCCCCAGGGCCACCCTAAAGTATGATCCTGCTAGGCACAGTCTGGAGGGGGCTTCTCGTGTGCATAGTGACACTCCGCGATAACGGGCTCAGATATTATGATAAATAGTAGCTGCCGCTTGGTCAGATGCTTCACTTTTACAAGCGGAAATTCGAGCAATTGACAAGAGCACATAATTTTAGGGTGCTCTGATCCCACACCCCACCCCCTCTGGAGGCAGATTTATGGCTTTATCCCCTGTGTGCTGTAGATTTTTTTACACCCGTCATCCATTATACTCTTCCTCGACTACTTATTTCTCTAAATTAGCCGCCCTGGACAATATTCCTCCGCGTCTAAGCAGCACCTCCTTGACATAGAAGGCCTCCGCATGGGTTGTCAAATTCATTTGTAACGTCATTAAGACTACCTAGCAAGTTTTCCACATTTTGAACCACAGCATCCTATTTCGTTTCTTCTTATTCTGGTGTAGAATCTTCCTGGTTCGCTGACAAAATACCGCATGGTGTTCGGATATGGGGGCATAGAAATCGCCACTTCTGAGCCCGATCATTTCTTTTCCGCACAACGATGGTACTGGCACGAGCAGGGACCCAGAATATTCTGAGGGAAAATGGACTACTTGCTGACGTCACGAGCAGCGTGCGGAGACTTTTCTGTCTCTAGAAGGTGCTGGTCTAAGTCGCTCTTTTGGTCGTTCACATGCTTTCACATTCTGTCGGTCACTGTTTTCGCCCCTCGCTTACATGGTTGCGCACTCTCTTGGTCAAGAGATTCAACGTGAAAAACCTCTCGTAGAACCTGCAATAGTTATAAGACTGTTCTACAGAGAACTCAAACTAATTTTTGTATATTTTTATCCGAAAAAAATTGTTCCTACAGCCATTTCAACAGCATCATAGCCCCTCTGGGTAAAATTGGGTACCATTTCTTAGGATCGATATATAGTGGCCGGCGAAAGCCCGAAATTCTGACATTGCCTTTTTTTCCCGGGCATTGGCAGTGTAACATTATAAATTTAAATATAAACATGCAAAAAAAAACCATGGAACCGATCACACACAACACAGTTATTATCAAATAAACAATGCCATCGATTTTCTTGTCCTTAGAAAATCCATTTTGCAAAATTAAGAACGAAGGGGGAAAAAAATCAATCCATTCATTAATTAGGAATCCACTGACAAACACGAGAAGCGTGGAGCGATTATTAAAAATCCGGGGAAAAAAAACAACCATTTTGGATATCAACGAAATAATTAAATTAAGTGCCGGATTTCTAAAGACGGAGTAATTCAATAATGCCAAAAACGTAGAAAAAATAATAATGACCGGGAATTTGAATATTCAGATAAAAGATAGTCTATATAAATCAAGCAATATTCTAAAAAAATCCGTATTCAAATCCACACAAAACAGACGAATACGCATGTAAATAAACATGTCGAAAGAAAGATAATAATTATGCGAGAAATAATTGAAACAAAAATATTATTTTTGAATACCTTCAGTAAATTTCGGCTATTTTTTCCATAGATTGTAAACTATTTTTTCGGAAATATTTAGTCCCCAAAGGGAATTAATTTCAAAAACAAAATCATCAAAAACATTGAGAATTCTTAGTCTACATAGAATTTCACAACGAATTCATTAACACGAATGCTTAATTACATGCGCGAAGGTTTCTGCGTGGGTGTCATGTTTCCATTCATTAAAACTTGCTTTGCATTCATGGAAAATATCCGACTTGTTCATTGTCATGCAAAAATATTTTAAGGATCGAGAAGAAGATTGTTCTGAAGTGAACTTCATTAAAATACTGCGCTTGGTACTTTATTAATGGCTGAATTATACGGTATGTTAATGAAAGAGTAAAATTTTGAAGCAGAAATTGACGGCGATCAGATGCAGTGAAGTATGTGATTAGTGACTTAAAGATCGGAAAGCATTTCCGTTTGACATTTATTATCTTTGTAAGATATTAATTTTCACACGAAGGAAAGTCTATTTTTAGAAATTGATGGGGGGAAAATCAATGGATTTTGAAGGGAAAATTTTTGCTTCACGTTGTCGTGAAAATTATTTCCACATTAACAACTCCGAAAATTCTTATTAAGATGTTCTAATGTTTTTGAAAATTCTTTGTCTGCATATTCTTACATGAATTATTAAAATTTTCCATATAATTCTTTAAAAACCCATTTCAAAAATTTCTAAAAAATTCTTTGAAAACTTGCATAAGATATTTCACTAAATTTAGTCAGCAACACGTATAAGAAATTTCACTAAATTTAGTCAGCAACACGTATAAGAAATTTCTATAAAATTCTTATTGACACGTACCAGAAATTTCTACCGAGTTCTTCAGAAACTCGTGTTTCTATAAAATTCTTATTGACACGTACCAGAAATTTCTACCGAGTTCTTCAGAAACTCGTGTTTCTATAAAATTCTTTAAAAACCCGTAACTTATTAGAAATTTCAATAAAATCCTTTAGAAACCGAAACTCGAATTAAAAATTCCTATAAAAATCGGAAAAAGTAGATTTCGAAATTTTCGTTGAAACTCATAAAAAATATATAATTTTTTGAAATTTTTCCATGACATATCTAGGAAAAACATATTGAGTATATATTATGCAATTTTTAATAAAAACTCGTTTAAAATACCTAAACTGTTTTAAAAAAAAGTGCACTTCTTGCAATATTCGATATAATTCTCACAAAATGCTTTTCATAAATTCTAAAATATATGCTTCGTGAACTTTCCAATAGAACACTTTTTTTAGTAAAATTCTTATAAAGTTTCTATTCAAAATTCTTCAAAAAATTCATGCTTAAATTTAAAAATTCATTTAAAATTTCTGAAATGTTAATCTGCTGTAAGATCACTCGAAATAAATCAGAAGAAGTGATACTTTAGGCGTTGTCTACAAAATAAAGTCTCAATGAGATATCCCATATTAGAGACTTCATTGAATCTCATATTAGGCACAACTAATGTTTAAGAAATATCATCGAATTAACCAAGAAATAAGCAAAAGAATTGAGAAATCGATACATGAATATGAAACTACATGTAATGCTGAGTATGTACTAATAACTAAATGTTTAAAAATGACTTTCATTGTGCGTTGTACAACCCGTCGAAAAATAACTTCTAAAACTCTTAAGCAGGCTGCTCAGTTACATAAGCTCCTGAAGCTGGAGCTGCATGTACTAATTACAAATGAGTAAGGTTATATTACTGGCAGCTCTATCTACCGTCGAGCTAATAGTGCATGCCACTAACAACAGACGTCATCACTGTACAAAAGAGATAAAGGGGTGTCTCATATTAGGCAAGTATCTCATTATAGGGCACTTTCCCCTATATATTTGCTTACCGTTAAAAAATTAAGAGGGAAATCATGTTCTGATTGGTAAAAAATAAATAAATAGGAGAAATAAAATATGCAGACCTACTGACGGATAAGACTGAACTATAAACCAAGATACACAGGCTGTATTTTATTTGCCAAATGTAATTTTTATAGCAGTTAAATGAATTTGGTGAAATTTCTTGCAGATCGGCAGGAAATAATTCAGTCCTTGCGGCAATTGGTATCGCAAAATCATTCCGAGACAAAATATATCCTCGTCAACAACCATTTGATGATAACTCATGAACGTGGAAAAAGATACCAACATTTCTCGAAAACATATTTTCCAGCAAATAAAATTCCATATTTAAGAGAACTTATGAACCTTTCTCGCGACGTAATCTATCGTAGAGAACCTCTATCGTCGTGTTGCCATCCGTAAAAGAAGAAGATCCGTCCTTTCTTATTCCGTTCGCCAGAAAAGTAGATGGATGAGATGAAAGGAGAGATGGAAACGGTTGTGCAAAGAGTACATTTTCTCCTCGTCTTGAAACGAGGCTTTGAATGAATGTGCTAAGGTTGACGGTAGCGCATCTGACTTCGAATTAATGAGACAAAGTTTGAAATACTTGATGTTTAATTATGGGGTTATAAAGAAGATATTTACAGGTACATATTTACATTAGATTAAGAGATAGAAAGACGGCGTGGATGCATCTCGTGTGGAAGCTGGAGCTGATCTGGTGTTCTCACACGCATGGCCCTTCGGACCCTATGTACTTTAGAAACCTTGCTTCGGACCCTCCGAAGGTACACCCGGTCACGTGATCATCTCGTGTTTCAGTACAGACTGTACTGAGATTCTTTCACGTGACCAGAGCGTGCTTGGTAAGAGAGCCAACGTGCAAAGTATAATAATAATAATAATAATATATATATTATTGCTGCTCTACTATATATATTGATGCTCTACAAATGCAAGCAATACATGCCATGTCCCATACAAGCAATACATGCCATGTCCCATACAAGCAATACATGCCATGTCCCATACAAGCAATACATGCCATGTCCCATACAAGCAATACATGCCATGTCCCATACAAGCAAGTCCATACCGTTATGTTACTGCATACAAGGTTTATATGCTGTTGGATTTACACTCAGAGATTAATTCTTCGCAGTCCTCAAACTATGGATCGACTTCATTCCCCACCACCAAGAGAATAAGGAACCTCATTAGAGGTTCCGAAAATTGGTAAGCTTATTTATTTATTCCTACGTATTTCGCCAGGAAGTGTATTTTTGCCTGTGGAAATGGTGGGCTATTAATTGCGTGTGTATGTGATGTAGAGAAAAACTCCCTACTTATTTCCAGCATTTATTTATTGCACGGCCAGATAACCAATGGATTCCGTAAAATGAATAAATAGGAGAAGTAATTTGAGAAACTGCAGAAAAGAAATAATTTCTAATCGGCAAATAATACATAAATGCAAAAAATTATTCTCGGTCCGGCGAAAAAAGAATAAATAAAACGAATAAAGAATCAGAAAACCTGCAAAAAATACATAAATAGGAAGAATAACTTGCAGGCCTCCAGACCAACCGTGACTCCCGCTCTGTCCCCGTAAGGGATATAAGCTGGTAAAATTTGCAGATCAGCAAAAACACTTGAAACGGAGAAATAATTTGAAAACTGGCAAAAAATACATAAATACGAGAAATAATTTACTGACCGACAAAAAAATTTATAAATAGCAGAAATAGTTCGCGAACCGCCAAAAACAAAAATGAATAAATGATATGCAGAACCGATGACGAATAGGACACCGGTATATACAGACTATATTTTATTTGCTAAATCATAAGTTTCGTATCGACTACATGAATTGGATGGAATGTCTTTTGCGGACCAGCAAGAGATATAATCTAGTGGTTGAAAGTGCACATCATAAACAACAGCACTCGCTATCGAAAAATCATATTCCCAGACAAGATACAGCATATTCTCGTCCAGAGAACCATTTGATAATAAAATTCATCCTCGTAAATAACTATAAAAAAAAGGAGACGAACACATGAAAGACACCAAGATTTCTCGAAAACATATTCTCCGGCAAATAAAATGCCATATGTAAGAGAAGAACTTATGAACTCTTCCCCGACGCAATCTAATGTAAATACGGGAGGAACCTTTCCGTCGTGTTGCCATCCGTAAAAGAAGATCCGTCCTTTCTTATTCCGTTTGCCAGGAAAGTAGATAGATGAATGGAGAGATAGAAAATGTTCTCTTTACACAACCTTTTCCCATCTCTTCTTAGAACGAGACTTTGAATGAATGAATGCAAGCAATAAAAGTCCATGCCGTTATGTTGCTGCAAACAAGGTTTATATGCCGTCCGACTCGCACACAGAGAGTTATCCTTGGTTTTCCTCAAAGGGGAATGGATGGATCGACTTCATTTTCCACTATAACAACAACAAAAATAAGGAACCCTCCTTTTTCCGCGTAAGGTAAACTTATTTATTTCGCACGTGTTCCGCCAGGAAGTGTATTTTTCCTGTGGAAATGTTGGAATAATAGTTGCGAGTGTATGTTGATGTAGAGAAAACTCCCTCCGTCTTTTCAACACTCATTTATTTATTTCATGGCCAATCTAATCGACGGATTCCTGAATATCCAGGAAAAATGGATGTTTTCGATTTTTTTTGTTTTGTTTTGATTTATGAGGGGAGTTTTAATACGTGGATGTTTCAAAAAGTAATGTGCTTGATTCCTATCAACCACAAACTCTCTAAACAAAAAGTCTCTAAAAATCCGGATTTATTCACGGTTTTTAGACACTTTTATGACCAACTTTGTAGATTGAATGTGTTGATGTTCAACACATTTTCTATGGGATTCTAGAAGTTCGATGCGTGGCGAAAAAAAAAAAGAACTAATGTAGAGGTTCGTGCAAATTAAGTCAGTATTAAATATTTTGTCATCCATTTTTTTTTCATGATTTCGATCGGACCCAGGCTTCACGTTTTCCATGATCTTGATTAAACCCAGGCTTCTCTTTTTTTTCACTATCTTAATCAAAGTCAGGTTTCTTTTTCTTCACGATCTTGGCTAAATCTATTTTTTTTTTCACGATCTTCATTAAACACAAACTTCTCTTTTTTCATGATCTTGATTATGAACCCATGCTTCTTTTTGTTTTCATGATCTTGATTAAGCAAAGGCTTCTCTTCCTTCACGATCTTGATTAAATCCAGACCTTTCTTTTTCTTGACGATATTGATTGAACAAAGGCCTCTCTTTCTCACAATCTTGATTAAACCTGTACCTATAGGACCTCTATTTCTTTTTCACGACATTGATTAAACCCAGGCCTCTCTCACTTCACGATCTTAATTAAATCAAGGCGTTTCTTTCACAAACTTGATTATACTCAGGCTCCTATTTTTTTCATGATGTGGGTTAATTAAACCCAGACTCCTCTTCCTTCACGATCTTCATTAAACTCATGCCTCTCTTTTTTCACGATCTTGATTGAACGTGGACCTCTATTTCTTTCACGACCTTGATTAAACCCAGTCTTCTCTTACTTCACGATCTTGATTGAAATCAGGCTTCTATTTTTATATGATCTTGATTAAACTCGGGCCCGTGGGCCATGTGTTAATGTCTCTACCTCATACACGAAAATCGGGATATTCTCTTTTAACTTCTGTTGCAGATATCAACCAGCATCAATTGAAAGTTGAATCCAAGTTGGATCAGACCGATTCTCGTTGTGCTGATCCTGATTTCTGTTTAAAATATCCATTACGTTATCGAAAAGAGGGAGGGAAGCATAGGCGGTGATAGACTTGGAAGTCTGGGGGGGCGCGCGGCCATTATTGCTGGGGGGGGGGCAAATGGTGTTGTTGTCGATTCATCTATGCATTAGATCAGTCGACTTCACCTTTGATGCTGAGGGGGGGGGGGGGGGCTAAAAGTGCTACAGAATAAGGCCCCTAAAACGAATAAACATAAAACATTATCGGAATAGGCGTTTACGACGGGGAAAAATTGAAAAAACGGCATTTTTTCCAAAAATAAAGTTTGAAAATAGGCGAATAAAGGCATTTATGGCATTTTGCCTGCACTTCCAGGCTCTAACGATGACGCACAACGATTGGGCAGATCATGTGAGTGACGTATCCAATTTTTTTCGGTTATAATCGGCAGATTTACTCACCTTTGACAATTTCTTTCGCTATAATTAGCAATTTTACTTTCACTTGGCATATTTTTATTTTTGGATATAATTAGCAAGTTCATTTCCCATTGACAATTTTTTTCGGCTATCATCGGCAACTTGACTCAGCTTTGACAATTTCTTTCGCTATAATTTGAAACTACTTTCACTTGACAATGTATAGGGTATCTGAGAAAGATCGTAATTATTCAAAACATTAATAACAAAAATACGAAAAGGCGAAATGAATTGCAGTTTGCGGCAAAAGAATGAAGAAATCTAACAGTTTTTTATAGTATCAATTGCCTCAAGTAGATTGAAGCTGCCGAGCAACTACCTCCATGAAAAACTAAAATGGCGACCGCGCAGAAGAAAGCGCAACGTGTAAGGAAACGAGATCACCGAAAACCGTGCAAACAAAGTTTCGCCTGATGTGCCATAGAAATTCACCAAGTATGTCTCCAATTTATGCATGGACGCAGAAGTTTAAAGACACAGGAAATGTTGAGCATGTGAATTTCTCGATTTCTCACCAAGTGTCAATTACACAGCGTCGTACAAAAGACCACACCAAACATTATAATTGGGGCTGTCTGGTTCATGCTCGACTGAGATGCATCTCTGATTCGCTCGACACTTTCTTCTGATGCCGATGGTGGGCCGTAATTTTTCACATGCTCAATATTACCGGTGCCTTTAAAATTCTGCGTCTATGCATAAATTGAAGGCATGCTTGGTGGATTTTTTATGGTTCATCAGACGAAACTTTCTTTTCCCCGGTTTTCGGTGATTTTGTTTCCACTAATCAAAATGCACACTGCGCTTTCTCCTACGCGGTTGCCATTTTCGTTTCTCATTGCAGCTGCCGAGAAACTAGCGCCGTCTACCTCAGGCAATTGATGCTATAAAAACTGTTCGATTTCTTCATTCTTTTGCCGCAAACTGCAGTTCATTTCCCCTTTTCGTGTTTTTGTTATTAATGTTTAGAATAATAAAGATCTTTCTCGGACGCCCTGTATTTCGCTATAATTAGCAACTTTACTTTCACTTTATTTATTTTAAATATTGTTAGCAACTTTATTTCCTCTTTCTTTTTCTGCTATCATCGGCAACTTCACTCAGCTTTGACAATTTCTTTCGCTATAATTAGCAACTTTACTTTCATTTGACATACTTTTTTATTTTTGGATATGATTAGCAACTTTATTTCCCTTCGACAATTTTTTTTTTCATTCCATAACCTGCTCAGAACCCAAAAGAAAGTCAAACATAAGTAATAATTATTATAGCAAGAATCCCAATAACGTATACAAAAGGTAAAAACCAATAATAAGACGCAAGTTATCAAGTTATCTCGGTTATCATTTCCCCCCCCCCCCCCCATTAAATAGGAATAGAAAAACATTCCGCTATTTCATTCATTTTTACATTCAATTTCAGCGACAGCTTTCACTCCAGAAAACAAATAATATATATATAAATTTCCGATAACATAAAAATGAAATGGGACGGAACGAGAAAAGTAGCAATATGTACTCAATATGGAGCTCATTCACGAGTCGATGGAGCCAAAAAAAGGAAAAAGATGGCGAACAAATTACCCGGAGATTGAAAAGATATCGTCAAAACCCCGGGAAAATAAAAACAGATCAAAAGCATCTTTTTCCCTACAAAAGGGACATAAACGGGGAAAAAATATTTCTGGAAAAAAAATTGGGGGGAAAAAAGTAAAATATATCATTTTTCGGAATTAATCAATAAGTGAAAATGCGAAGAAAGAAAAACTCATTAAAACGGGAAAATTACACCTTCAAAGAAATATCAATTCATTATTTTGTGTTTCATCTTCGATATATTTCCTTATTTTCCGGAATTACTTTTTATTTATTTGTTGATTCAGCTGGGCTGTGTGTGCTCGACCCGTGGCCCTCGAAGTCCACTGAAGTGGCCCGCGACCTCATTCTAATTTTGTAAATAGGAACTAAGCAGCACATTTATGATGGAGTCGTGGCGTATACTATACAGATGGCTGCAGTGACCCGTGACAGTTCCAGAGCACTTGAGCGGCCTGTGATGCAGTTCCATATCATTCAAGTTACCTGCCGCGTATTTGAAAGTTACTTGAGTAACTTACACGCACACACACACGGTCAGCTTGTTGTCTGAAGAAGCTCAAGCCATGGGAATATGATTAGCTTTTGTACGTTCGCGTAGGTCAGCGGTTCTCAACCTTTTTTGACTCGCGGAGCCCTTTTAAGTAAAAGTTCTATGGCGGAGCCCCGTAGGCCAATTTTTTAAATTATTCATTAAAGTTACTGATTTATTTTTACTATTTAAAAATATTTATAATTATTTTTTTTTAATTTTACTGGTTTTTTCTATTTTCCTCGAGCGGCCACGGAGCCCCTGGAGAGTGCACAAGGTGCCCCAAGGGCTCCGCGGAGCACCGGTTGAGAACCGCTGGTGTAGGTTATCATCAGGAGTTGGCGTCAAAGAAGCCCGGGGCCAATTCTGCAGCTGTTCAGTTAAAGTTATTTTTCGAATTCCGGGTTTCCAACGCCAGCTAAGTTTAACTTTAAAACGAGAAAAGCCTCGTTAGAGCGAACACGGCTCGTGTGCACCGTTTCAAAAACTTCTTGTGGTGCCATCTACAGGATGTTCAATAGAAATGCAAATCGTTCACAAATTAACAAAACTCGAAGAAATTGTTGTGTCTGAAAATGCGATTTTGAGAATAAGTCATTCTCACGAAAGTAAGTGTGCGACCGCATCGGGCCATTAAATTTTAGGAGCCGCAAAACGGACTAAAAATACTTTGATTACATTTCAACTTAAACGGTCTCAACAAAGCAAATTAGCTTAAAATTCTGTCCAAGAACTCTAAAATTCAGACATCGAGCTCTCTGGCCTAGTGTGTTCAAAGAAACCCTCCTCCCACCAAGCCAAATGACGGATGCAGATGGATCTATTACCCCGGGCGCTGGAACACATAGGGACGCTAAATTCTTTTAAATTATTTCAAAATTACACGAGGGAGGCGTAATTCATGGTTGCCTGCTGAAAGACCATCTAGTTCTTGCCCTAGGTAGATAATCGGTTCTCTACCCATAGCCCCCCCCCCCCCGTCAGCGACGTTTAAGTGCCTGGGGGGGGGGCACTTTTGAAAATTTTTCACTGGGCAGCGGGTACTATTGTCAAAATTTGTAGTCGAATGGCTTTCTCAAATGTTATTTTTTATGACCTGTGAAGCAGTAGTTTGATATTCATTATTGGGTGCCGATGTAAACCTGGCGTGCACCAGGGTGTCCATGGTTACTGGGAAATCGCGAAACTTCGAAAACAGCTTTGAGGCCCTCTAAGACGCACCGGGCCGCAGAACATTTAAGCCCGTCCGTGGGAACAGTTTTCTGTCCTACTACAAAAACAGCCAATGATACGTGATCTTTTATTGCCACATTGTATTTCAAGCCATCGTGAATAATCATAAAATTCATAAAAATTGAAGAAATTTGAGTATTTAAACGTGGTTTGCACGAATGGAGGATTATTTTTGGTACAAAAAAAATTCAATTACAATTTTTTTCGATAGAGGGCGCTGCACCGATCAAATTGGGAGTCAATGGACTGACCCGAACCTTACTTAAATCTCTCCTGTGTTCGAAACGTTCGTAAATCTTCACACGGTGATTCTCAGGTAAAACAACTTTACCAATAGTGCTTTATCCACCAACGTCAACATCATAAATGAAAACATTATGTAAGCGACAGTAACAGGAAAATTCATAAATGAGCTTTTAATCGTACAACCTGCATTTTATGAGTCTGATGCGCACATTTCCATTGACTTGACTTCGTGCAGCGTCCTCTACCGAAAAAATTTGAACTTGGTTCATTTCCTCTACCATAAAAAAATAAATCTCCCTCCTTGAGAATAACTTTTTCCGCAAACCCCATTCAAATATACCAATTCCTTCAATTTTTGCGAATTTTTAAACGAATTTACGAGAGACGCTGTACTTAAAAAAATTATGGTAATTAAACGCAATTATTTTTAGACTATTGCGGTAAGACTTCACACAAAAAATTTCCACATTTCTCTCAAATAATAATCAATCTCAATTAATAATAATTCCCGATAAAGAAAATATCATACCGCACATGGAGCAAATTGATCAACTTTTTCCACATTTAAAACAGGATTATAAACATCAAACTCGACTCATAATGGTCTTATCTACAAATTCTACGAAAATAATGAAGAGCCAATGGCGATATAATTATCAGATCAATACCTAACTCAAGTATCATATCGATCAATTTATTTACAAGTAGATGGATGGCAATCTCTAGGACAAAAAAAAAAGTCTTAAGGGGCACCAAAGAAGAGAAAGCAAAAAAAAAAAAGGAATAGGAGGAGATTAACGTGTATTTAT
Organism: Pholcus phalangioides; assembly: GCF_987345545.1. Taxonomy (NCBI): domain Eukaryota; kingdom Metazoa; phylum Arthropoda; class Arachnida; order Araneae; family Pholcidae; genus Pholcus; species Pholcus phalangioides. The sequence continues at coordinate 9,795,980 of NW_028301621.1, forward strand.
TCCCCGTAGGGCAACACCGGAAGGGAACAGTTTTCTGCCCTACTACAAGAAACAGCCAATGATACATGATCTTTATTTGCCACCATCTTCGAAGATACTCAGTAAAGTGTATGTAATCCAATTAGCGTAGTGAAGATCACGTAAGCGTTACACTTTGATGACGATGCTGGAAAATAAGAAAAAAGAAAGAAATCCCCTAACTCTTCACAATTGGATCTTCGACATGACAACCGAGTTCCAACATTCACCGAAAAAAAACTGAGTCACTTTTGCACAAATACATTTTGAATCGATTTTTCTGAGAAATGATTTCAAATATATTTAATTTGAAATATTCAATTATTTTTTTTTTCGATTTGTTTTTCTAGAGCTGCGAAGTCATTCGAAGAAAGATGTGAATACGGGGTGCCTATAACTAAAGTTCACGTGCTCGCAGCTGTGTAAAATGCCCAAGATGTAGATATGCGGTGCCTATAACTACAGTTCACGTGTTCTGGGCCATGTAAATGTCCGAGATGCAAATACGGTGTGCCTATAACTACAGTTCACGTGTTCTGGGCCATGTAAATGTCCAAGGTGTAGATATGCGGTGCCTATAACTACAGTTCACGTGTTCTGGGCTGTGCAAATGTGCGAGATGCGAATACGGGATGGGTGCCTATAACTACAGTTCACGTGTTCGGAGCTGTGTACAGCCGTGAATATTTATCCGAAAATTATGAAACTTTGGGAACATATAAATGTGAAAATGAGAAAGAAATTGAGCGCAATTTGCTCACACACATTTATATCAGTGGTGATCAACAGCTGGTCCGGGGACCAGTGGCACGTTGTGCGAGAAATTTTTACCAATTCGTGTAGCCCTGCACAGTTGGATCTAACTCTTACTATAAACTTTACTAAACTACTATATGCAGTCTGTATATTGGTTTATATTTTTTTTTTTCCTTAGCCATCCACAGCTCTACGAATCATTTCTCCTATTAATTTTTCCCCCGTGTCCGTAAATCATTTCTCCCCATTATGTTATTTTTGCCGGTCCGCAAGTTATTACTATTGTTCATGCTATATATTTTCACCAGCTTTGAAAATTAATTCACCTATGTATGGATTTTCTGAAATGGCGCAAATTATTTTTCCCGCTAATTCACTTTCTACTGGTCTGCAAATTACTTCTGAAATTTATATATTTTTTTCCGGTCCGCAAATTATTTCTCCTACTCGTTCATTTATTGCGGTCCCCAAATTACTTCTCCAAAATATATACAGTATATATATATATATATATATATATATATATATATATATATGAGTTCGGGGTCCGGAGGAAAAAAAATATTTTGAGCTTTCCAATTTAATGAAAATATTGGGGGAAGGGAGAGAAAAGTGAGGGAATTCCACAAAAAAGGCGTACATAATTTTAGGGAAATTAGAAAAATGTCTAACTACAGATAATGAAGAATTTTAATGAAATTAGTTCATATACAATTATTGAAAATTCGGAATAATTTAAATACAGACATTGTAAATTGTCCCTTGCCGCCTATGCCAAAAATACAATTTTTTTAGTAAGCAGTGATGGTTCACCCCCTTCCCCCTCATCGCTTCAGTTCCCATATCCACCTATGCATCAGTATCACCGACGCGCCGGACTCACAGGGTTCAAACCTCACAGTGGTGGCCGGCTGAAGTTGGTTTACTGTGGTTCCCCCCAACTTCGGGGTTCCCAACTTTTCCACTACTACCAACGGGGATTGTTATTTCAAGCATTAATAATAATAATTCTCACTTACTGGAACATTCATAATTTATCATCTCTACTCTTCGATTTATCATGCAGGAAATTTTAGAAAAATAGATAATTCCGAAAATTCTTCCAGCGCGGCCAAATGTTATTCCTGAATATATGAATGATAATGAAGCACTTGGAACCTCAAAGATCTATTCACACACGTCCGTGACGGCTCATCGCAGCCACGAGACTCCAGCCTCGTCCCCGTTGAAAAAAATATTCTTTTGTTGCCTCTGTGCCATCCTTTCGATTCACTCATCAGGCGCAGTGAAGAATCCGACCCGTCAGTCGGACCGCCTTCATGTTTCGGTTAATGTGCGAGGAAATTTTTGACAAATCGGACGACCACCCGAGGGCTCCATTTTCCGAATTTTGAGTTGAATTTATTTTTTTTATTATTTCCTACTGCTCACGTCTATTCTCACTTGCTCACTAACTTGCTCATTCACTACTTCTGTGCTCAATTGCTCACTAACTTGCTCATTGACTATTGACTCACTTCATCTTGACTATTGCTCACTTCGTCACTGATTTGTTCATTCACACATTCTCATAAGGGACCGTTCAAGTATTACGTAAGCAAATTTTTAGCCATTTTTGACCCCCCCCCTCTTTGTCAGCAAAACGCTGACCCTCTCCCGCTCCCCCTTGTCAGCAAAATTTCGTCATCGGCTCTGCCCCTCTGAATCCCAACTCATATTTTCATAAAGGGTGGTTGATGACGTAAGCATGATCCAAACACCCCTCCCCCTTGTCATCAAAAGTCAGCAAATCGGAAACCCCCCCCCCATCGATGATGACATAATACTTGAACGGCCCCTAATCACTCGCTCATTATTTTTCTCATTTACTCGCTGCTGTGCTCACTTTCTCGCTGATTTGGTCACTTAATGACTCACTTGAATGAGCAAATCAGCGAGCAAGTAAGCACAGAAGTAGTGAATTGACAAGTTAGTGAACATAGGAATGATTGAATGACAAATTAATGAGCAAGTGAGCATGGGAGCGGCGATTGAACAAGTTAGTGAGCAAATGAGCACAGAAGTAGTAAGTGAGCGAGCAAGTGAGCACGGAAGTAGTGAATGAGCGAGTAAGTGAGCACAGAAGTAGTCAGTGAGCAGTTTGTGAGCAAGTGAGCATAAGAGTGAGTGAATGAGCAAATCAGTGAGCAAGGGAACACGCGAGTGAACGATTGAGCAAATCGGTTGGCAAATTATTCTAAGGTAACAAATCGAATTTTTGATTCGAAAAACTATTTTCGCGGATGAATCCGAAATTCGTTATTTGGAAAAGTTTTCTGCGATGAATGCAAAAGTTTTAACTGGAAAAATATTTTGCGGATGAATGCTAAATTTCTGATTTGAAAAATAATTTTTGCGGATGATGTAAAATGTTTTGTTTGAAATTTTTTATTCTATATTTTATTTTTATGAGTAAATGACAGATTTCCAATGTGCAAAATGTTTTTGCAAAATTTGGATTTTTCTGCGAAATTCGGATGTTTTCGCGATTTTTATTTATTTTCCAAATTTTCGTATCTATAACTACTGCATCACCCGTCTAATTTCAGCCAGACTTCTAGAACACCTTGTATATCGACATTCATTGCGATTTTAAAATTTCTCCAGAATTAATCCTACGGGGGTATCGTCAATTACTGAAACATTCATAATTTATCATCTCTACTCTCCGATTCATCATGCAGAAGATTTAAAAAGACCAAGATGATAATTCCGAAAATTCCCCCATCACAGCCAAATATTATTCCTGAATAACTGAATGATAATGAGGCACTTAGGACCTTAAGGTGAAAAATAAATATCTTATATTTTTTCCCATCGCCCCCTACATTTCTTTCATGAAAGACGAGTATAAAACGGATATAAGATAAAAGTTTTCGGATCTTTCGAGAGACTTTGAATAGGAATTTCGAAGTTTAACTTTCGTCCATTAGATTCTACACACACTCCTTTTTTTTTTCCCCTTATATATATATATTTCGCAGTGAAGTGATGGTCTAAGATAAGAAAAGAACCGAACGTCAAGACCATCAGCTTTAAAGCAAGAAAAAGATAGCCAAAAACTCTCGCACGCACACACACACAGAACTCCTATAGGGGGAACTTCGGCAAGAAGTTTTTTTTGTCGAGAATGAAAGAGATAGAAGTTGCTTTTTTTTTTCTCGTCTTAACGTTCTTTCGACGGTGTAATAGGCAGTGGAGTAGGTATTTTATAAGTCTCTGGAGTATTTATATGATACAGAAAAAATAAAATAAAATAAAGATACGCCTTCTCTCGTAGGTAACGCTCTCAAGGAAAGCGTAAAATTCGAGCTGTAACGTCACTTAGAACTTGGTACCTATATCGTTGAGAGCGTTTCTGTGCGAAATTCCCAGGTGGCTCAAAATGGAATGCAGTCCTCACGTTACGAAAAATTGCATTACTTATTTATTTTTCGATGAAAAATTACGATTATTATTCACGTTAGTAAACAAATAATGATGATTTCTTTGGAGTTTGTTAATAGGAATTGTGATATTCTTAAAAGACCCATAAATATGTACACTGGCTTCTAAAAGTTAAGCACGCGACGGCTGTGATATAACATAACGACGCCACTTTACTCTTGCCTCTCTGGATTGGACGGTTAGTGGGAACACAAACACGTGTACTCGGGCGTGCAGCTCTTTCATGTCGCCGCAGTGGTGGTCGGCTGAAGTTGGTTTCCTGTGGTTTCTAAATCCGAGGCGCGAATGCAAGCCGATCTTCCAGTTAAAAAAAAAAGTCTCGCCGCAGACAGCAACAGACCTACACAACGGTGGAATCTTCAGTCATTACACTTCACTAATAGTCAGAAAATTTGGTGGCAGATGGCAGCACTGCACACAATAAGCATTGCACAGAAACAAACTTTCCGTTAAGTTCACAACACGGACATTCCAAGATGCTCCAATTAGCTGGAAGTTCCGCAGAGGAATATTTACGAGATGCATGTGGGTTCAGTAGTAGTAGTCCTATCTAGTGCAACATTCAGTGCACAGTGATGGCAGATATTGCCTTTCCAAGTGATGCGGCAACCATGCATGTTGCAGTTGTAGAGGTCGCTCGTCAATTCCACTTCGCCGCTATAGCAATATACTGATCATCAGAGGGCCCCTTGTTCGACCGGGCACAGTTCTTCGGTCAACTGTTCCGACTTGCTTTGGAATCGTTATTAGCTATAGTAGTTTTTTTTGCCGTAGTTGCCAAACGGAATCGATGAGCGGCCTTCACAACTGTTAATCCCATGGTTGCAGCATCAATCGATAAGACAATATCTGTTAGTACTGGGTGTCGAAGACTCTACGTGACGATACCCCGAGCACCGCGTGTTTGTGTTCCCACTAACTGTCCAACCCAGAGAGGCAAGGTTGAAATGGTGTCGTGAAGTTATATAAGCCGTCACGTGCTCAACTTTTGGAAGCTCCAGTGTACGTGTATTTGTTTCTAAAAAACAATTAGAACGTCTTAGAGATTGGCGTAATATCCCAAGTTTCATGGAGACGTAAACGTTTTTTTTCCATCAATGATGGATGCTGATCCTATCGATCATGGCAGATCCCGAAGATCCTGAGAGTGCATTCGAACTCCTGGTAGCTTGTTAACCCTTTGTGGTCGCTTAAATATAATCGGACATATGCTGCTCTCTCTCTCTTTCTCTCTCTGCAAACGGAAAAAGAAATTTCCGAGGTGCTTTTTCACTTTTTTTTTTGTGAGAGATAGATGGCAATCAAACTCAGACGTTGCATAGTTTCAACAGCAAAATAAGCAAATTAGCCAGAGGATAAGGAAATGATGAAAAAAGAGGGAACTATTTCGCCAAACACCAACTCTGGCCATATCGCAATTTACTGCCATTAATGAGATGGGTTGGAAATGAAGGCGCTATCTATCGATGGTCACCTCAAGCTCGTTAGGAAAAATATCTTATCTATATCCTCCCTCGGGTTTGAACCTGGGACTGTGACGGCAACCTTCACTGTGGTAGACGGGTATCTTAACAACGCACCACGCGGGCGCAGGAGGAACTCGAACATATATGAACTCCATCTGGAAAAAAAACCCCGATTCACATAAATCTGTAGATTGAGCAGCCCACTAAGGACATCATCTAAAATCAATGGGAGAAGTTTAGGGGGTTCGAATTACCTTATTTTTGATGAAAAATTGGAGGGCGCACACAAATTTTTCTGGGATATCAAAACAATGTGAACCAATTCCAATTTTTTTCACACTAAAAACCCCATAAAAATGCAATGAAATCTCGTGAAAATTGAATCAGTTGTTGGAAAAGAAAATTTATTTGATGGTTTCCGTGCAGCTTGGCTAGAATCATGTGCATTCTGATGAGGGGAAACTGCTTTAAATTCATAAAATACAATTTTCTATAACTAGTTGAGATTTCGTTGTAGAAGAAAGACTTTTTTTTTTCTTTCTGTTTCAAATGTCAATGTATGAATAATTTAAAAACAAATACAGGGTGTCCTGTAAGTGCTTGTACAGTCTTTATCGCATCAAACGTCCGTCGTACAGGTATGATTTCAAATTTAAAAAATGCATAAAAAGGCGTTCAAAAATTTCTCTGTGAAAATACAGTGTGTAACAAAAAAAAAAGTCTAAATTCTTATACTGTCCTCCCTCTAACTTCAAATTAGAAAGTTGTTGTCCTGTATCTCCCGAGGCCAACGGAAAAAATTCCATGCTCCTACGTGCAATATTCGCCGAGATATTCGAATTCGAAAAGAGAAGTTGGGAAATGGCAGCATAAACGAGGAAAATGAGCGTTGCCCGTTATTCTTTGCCGTTATTTCACAACTTTTCTTCGGTTTTTTTTAATTCAGATATCTTAGGGAGTATTGCACTTAAAAACTTCCAATTTCGATTTTTTTTTTTTTTTTTGGACTCGGGAGATATAGGGCAACAACTTTCTTGTTGGTTAGAGGACTAGGTACCCAAGGTAAGAGTGCCGTTGAAGTTGGAGGACAAGAGGACCGTATAAATATTTAGATTTTCTATCTTGTGACACATACTGGTTCTGAACGTCTTTTAAGCATTTTTTAAATTGGAATCATACTTCTACGACGGGCCGTTCTTGAGATAAAGGTCGCATTAGCACTTACAGGACATCCTGTATATAAATCAATAGAACTTAAGGAACAATAGGAAAATCTAAATTGAAAAAGATGAAGAAATATGGTTTTTTTTTTTGGCAACTGGAAGTTATTTCTAAAACTAATAATATGGGAATTAGCTTTTAAGAATGGGCACTCGCACACTTGATTAGCTACCATGAGAATGAACACTCTGTATATAATGTGTAGAATGAGTATAATAAGAGTCTCACTTGTAAATCATATATATCACAAAACACGATATGACTAGAGCCGTTCCGAGCACAATCGTGGTCGTTTGCTTTGCAGTGTCTGGAAACAAATGGAAAAAAAAATTTTGTTTATGTCACTTTATTATATAATATACAGTTTGTTTCACGAAAAGAATCCGAAAGCAATAAAAAAATTATTTTATCGATACTCAATATTGCACATTCAAATATGAAAAAAAATCTGAAACATGGAAAATTTTCAGAATTTAGCTGTGATCGTTTCATCCATGCTCCCCCCTCCCCCCTCCCCCCCCACAACATGCTGGACCGAAGCCCCCCCCAGGCTAGAACCTTCAGAACCTGGGATGGACACAAGTGAACCGAATATAGACTGTTACCGTAAAATCGGAAGTGGCCAAGCATCTGGGCTGGCCACATGCACAAGATGGGGATCACCCGAACCAACCAGCCTGAGTGACGTGGACAAGCGAATGGTAAGGCCACAAGACACGACGAACACATATCTGACTAGAAAGAAGGGGACGTGTATTCTTTGTATATACTGTATCACTAATTTCTAGTGTAAATTGTTCTGAGGCGCTGTCACCCGTGTAATAGAAATTTTTGTTGCAAATAAAGCGACCTGGGGACTTTCGGGACTGGGTTGCGGGGTGTGTGGCCGGGGGATCCTGTGGCCGGTGTTCGGGCCAGTGAACCCCTCCAAGGCTTGTCCCGAGCTGGGGCTGACATTGCAATAGAGGGGAAGGGCAAGACCCCAAGGATCAGGCTCGCTCCTGCAGCTAAGACTTTTAGAGGATTGGGGGTGTCGGGAGGGGCGCTCGATGGCGATTCTCTTGCGGGCGTCCCGGCCGGCCACTCCCGGTCCTCCCCAGCATGGTCCCACTGGTAAAGGGCTAATATCCCGCAAAGGACATTGCCCGGGCCTTGTCTGGTCTAAGAGGCCAGAACCTTCGACAACCCTCCCCCCCACTTCTATGGGTAAAATATAGCGTGGAAAAACAAAAAAGGACGACAACCTTTCCGGGGCCCTACAGAGCCCTGTGGCCCACATATTTTTGAGCCTTAAAAATTGTCAATCGTTTAGAATTTTAATTAAATTATCCCAATGAATTTTTCTCATTAAAATTCTAATTTTTTTTTAGTTCTTCACGTCACAATGGATCTGCAAGGGCGGAGCTATCACCGCGTTATTTTCTGTTTCAGTGCGTCCCAGAACTCTATCTACTTCCGCAATGAGTGGTCGATAGTACACGTCGAAACAAAAGATTTTTGCGATGGAACCTACGGTAGTAAACTACTTATTTGGGGGACATAAAAATCACGTCATTTCATAAGTCACCAAAACATGGCAACCTTGCTCACATGATGAAAATTTCTTCCTTCTAGTCATAATGGGGGGGGGGGGACATCACTTTAGCGAGTCTCAGCCTTCTCACCTCTAGGATTACTACAGGGAATATTTCTCTTTTTTGGGAACCAGTGGCTTAAATCACGTGTTGGCATGCGGTAAAAGAAGTCATTTACGACCTTAGGTTAAATTGGCAAAATCATTTGTCTGGACTCGTATTATGGACCCTCTTATTGTAGCGGTGAAGTTCTAGCAAACCCTGTATATTTAAATATAATATTTGCAAACTTTAATAACCAACCGTCGGATCCCCTTTCGCGAATACTGTTTGCTTTACAGCATTCAATGTGGAATAGTGTTTAGTGATGCGATGCTGCATACATCGATTAGGAACGAGAAACATAACTAAACTTCTCAACAATCATCCAGCAGCGACGTATGTTGCCATAACAACCGAGCCGACATTCGAATGCCATACTGTTGCCATTTCACGACTCGTTACAATAATAATAATGATAATAACTTAATAACATCTTCAACAAATAGTGCTTATAATGTACTCGCATAAAGAGCATTCGCAAATTTACCCAACGGCGCATAATTTACCTGGTGATGTGCAGGCGCTTCCATCGAAACCACAGGGCGGTACGTCGATTGGTGGCTTGTCGGGGTTCACCCACAGAACCTCCTTTTCCAGTTTAAATCTCTTGTTGAAAATAAAATGTGATCGTTATATACAAATATATACCAGTCTCATATATTCAGAAATTATGCAAAGAATTTATTTTAAAAAAACAACAACAATGAATTGGAATCTCTGGGAATTTTATAATTTCTTCCAATTTTGACAATTATTGTTCGAAATTGAATTACACGCAATGCTTACCAGTTTCTTGCCTTCCTCGTCTTGGTATATGTAGAAACCCCCGATGGGTAGCATGACATGCGAAGGGCGAGGCACGTCTGTCGGCAGCCTGAGAGTCAGGTTACTGGGCGTAGGTTGCCATGACAGAACCGTGTAGTTACCTTCCACGTGGCCGTCCTTGTCGATTCTCATGGTGGCTCCAGTAACACCTAGCAAAAAAAAAAAAAATTCCACCACACGTAAAACAGATGCTGCTACTTATTAAATTACTAGCTATAATACCCGGCGCTGCCCGGGGTTTCTTCAATGAGGCTTTTTTGGATCACGTGATATCTCCCTCTCTTTTTCTTGAGGGACATACAAACCGTGTCCAAGTTAACCAATATGGCGACCTGCGTGATTCATGAAATAAACGAATCTAGATTTACACAGAAACGTAGAAATTAATATATATTTTTCTTTTTTTAAGGGGCGCTAGGTATTTCGATTCCCCCCTCCCCCCCCCCTGAACTTCAAGTTATCCATCTGTCTGTTCCAGCTTCCAAAAATCCTTAGTTAAAGCTGTGGAATTTTTTCGATGCACTTTTCACTGGCTCATAACTAATTTTAAAATATCCTAACCCACATGAATTTATGCAAATAAATATCAAAAGAGACAATATGGAGACATTAATTTTCATACTTGAGAAGATATAAATGAAATCAATGATATTGCTCGAATATCCAACTCAAAAGTATAGGTTTGGCTAATTACTTCATATTTAATCTCCTGGGCTTCGTATATCTCTAAGCGAACTGAATATTTCAAAAATCGAGAATTCAATACAATTTTTAAAATTATTGATGGGGTGGAAAATAGCACTAATTTCCGCATTTCTACAGTAAAATCGACAATTTTAGCACTGATTTCTATGAGGATCACCCTTTTCCTGACTCTCAAAGCGATGCTGATGATGATTATGACATCTATTCAAAAAGCCTCATTACTGAGAGTATATTGAAAATGTGGCAAACCATTATAAAGGCATAAACTATTATACATATACTAACAGGATTAAAGAAGTGACAAACCGTTGTAAAGGCATATACACGTCTGAAACGCATTGCTAGGGAACCACGGTAACCAAAGTAAACGTTCGGAAAGTGATTGTTGAGGCCCAAAAACCATTGCTGCCGGACAGTTTTTTGCCCATTTGGGGCATTTGCCCTGGTCTGATGAAATTTTAAAGTAGCCTATCGTTCAAGTCGGGTCCCATTTGGTATATATGCAAAATTTGGCGACGATCGATCTAAAATTGTAGATTTGTATAGAGAACATACACACACACAGACACACAGACACACAGAAAATCAATTTTATATATATAGATAGATATATAGATTGTTTCTGATCGTGGCTCCCACAATGGTAAAGCTGACAGCCCGAGGGCCGGGACGAATCTCATTATTTTTGGTTTTTTTTCACTATCAGTTCATTATAAGGGTGGCCCACCAACGATCTCAGCCTAGGGTCCCGGATCTAAAATGTTGGGGGGGGGGGGGCATGCCCAGATTCTGATCATGTTCATCAAACGCGTTAGAGAGAGACGGTGGTTTCAAACTTTTACCGTTAATCACTAGCGTTGGTATTAAAAAATACGTACCAGTGAATACGAGAACCTACTGGTCCACTAACATCATGACTACTTCACCAAACACCAACTCTGGCCATATCGCTATATTGCAATTTACCGCCATTAATGAGTTGGGTTGGAAATAAAGGTGCCATCTATCGGTGATGCTAAAGTTTTCCTTAATTTCGGAAACGGTTTCTCACATTAGTTTAAAATTACCTCCATTAATTTTTGTGTTAATTCACATTTGTGTAGTTATTGTTTTCTTTTGTACGGGGGTATTTCTTAGCGTTCGTGTATATTCATGCTGCCGATTCCCTCTTCTCCACAAAATATATGAAATCTTGTTAAAGGGAGGGGGTGTCATAAACATTTTTCGTACCCCGAAATTGTTCAGACGCACCTGGCCCCGGTTCTGTGGCACTAGCGTAATATGTAGAAAACATGGATAAACATTTTCACAACTTTGATGGGAAAACAAAGTTTATGTTTCACATAGCATATAACGAAATTTTGGCGGGGAGATTTTTGTTAAAGTAATAATGTAAACTTGGAAAACTAACTGGGTTTAATTTCCGATGCTCTATAAATGAATCATTGTTTTGGTTTTAACATAAATTAAATGGAAAACGGTTCGAAAGTTTTGGGGTTTTTTCTTATGGGAGACATTTTAAATTTGGTACTCACATCAGATGCAACATGTTAGGCCATAAATGCTTAACCCATGTCCTGTGCTCCAAATGCCGCCCTCGGAAGTATTTGATGTGGCCCGTGACAACAAAAAACAAAACAAACCTCTCGAGTGGTCTCGAGCACATTTCAAAATCACTTGAGCGACTAGCGCGGCACACCTCCAGTTCACTTAAGTGGATCGTGATACATTTGCAGATTATCCTATTTGAGTGGTTAGTGGCACATTTTCAGATCTCTCGAGTGGCCGGCGGCACGCTTGCAGATCACTTAAGCGGCACGTGCCACTTCTTTTTAGATAATTTTGGAGGATCGAGGCTCATTTCTGGATAACTTAAGAAGCCCGCGAAATATTTCAAAACAATGAAGTGGCCCACACCTTCCAAAAATTCGAGCACCTTTGTGCTAAATATCTGACAAAGGTGTTTCAGCGACTGGAACTTTGGCAACGAGTGCTTTAAATTATTATCGAATACTGGTGAGGCTTTATCATTGAATCAAGTCCCGGCAGACTAAACACCCCAATCGTTATTGATTTTAATATCCATTTGCCATCTGCAGAGGAGCCAATTTTTAGTTTAGAAGATTCCGCGAACACACACACACACACACACAGAGTAAAAGAAATGCGCGCTCTTTCGTACAATGTGCTCCTACTGAGCTGAGATACACTTCTCCGAGGTGTTATCGGAATTTGACACCACCTGCCCCTACAGATGATTATATTTATGATGGCCGTTGACTCTGAATAAAAACGAGTGTGTAGGTGAGGAAGAGAGTCTCTCCCCCACAGATTGTTTTAATTTCTATATGACTTTTTTCTTCTCTCCCCTTTTATCACTCCGTAAACAATCTCCTCTCTCCAAACTATAAACAAGAATGTATGCAGTCAAACTAAGCAAATGGCCGTCTTTTCATTTTCAGCTGCATTTAAAGATCCTGTCCTTTTTTGCGGGTTTGTCGCATACAAAAAATCTATCGGAGATCAATCCAAAATAAAGACGAAATAAAAATTTCTATAAAAAACATACGCAGACACAGACAGTTAAAAAATTTATACACATGTATAGATTATTTACAGAAATGTTTAGAACAATTAATTATTGTTAATTTTACGCTAGAGCTATTATTTCCAAATCACTCTTGTTAATTAATTTACCGAACATTTTGATTACACCGAACCGGCTGCGTTAAAGACTTGAAGCAATCGACACAGCTTCGTAGTCAGCATACGTCAGCGACACGGGCAACACACGGAAAGGTGTGGTCTGAAGAGGAACGAGCCGAGCCACGGCCAACTGACGCCCAAGCTACGGTCCTGGCACGGTGCGGATATGTGTGTCCAGAGCTTTACGCGTAATCCGTTCTGGATAATCATAATTCATTTCCGTAGATACATCCAGAGGAGTGATATACCACCAAAGGGGGTGCGAAAAAAAGCCATACAAAACAATTAGAACTGCATTCATACATTATTGAACCAACCCTGTTGATTCTGTGGATTTATCGCTAAACAAGTGCGGAGGCATTTCTTTTATAAATTGCATTTCGAGAAAACATTCTACGAAAGGTATTTGCTTCTAAAAAAAATGTACACTGAATGGCGTTTGCTAAGATTCACGCGCAAACAGAGGCATTAATGAAACAAAATATTTTCCCAAATGCACACGCGTCTGTTTTTATTTTTTTTTTACCTTATTCAGCAAAAAATTAGACATGGCATAGACAGAAAAAAACCCCCACCTACCCTGGAATGGACTGTCAAGGGTTCTTAAACTTTTTCAGTCGCGACCCAAAAACCAACAAGATCAGTCTCGAGACCCACACACACATCGGACTGTTTTTTCTCGAAATTAGTGAAACCAGTCATGCAATATGTGCATTTATAACAGGACTGTGAGTGGATTTGTACGACTCATTTGGAAGCCGCTGTGAATCAAGTTTAGGTTGTGATATATTCTAGAAACCTTGGGTTGTTATGACCCATCAGAAACTCCCAGCCGCTAGTGGAGTTGTATAACCCATACATGAGATCAGTGATTTCCAACGTGGGCAAGTTCCAGGGGGCGGTAGAGTGCCCGAGTGACGCAGTGGTCAAGATGCTCGTCTTCCACTATGAAGGTTACTATCAAGGTCAATGGGTATCATCCAGGCATAGAACATTAGAAGCAAGTTCTTTACCTACCGAGCGTAGGGCGACCACCGATGGATGGAGCCTTCATTTCCCACCCAACTCCACTGGTTGGAAATTGCCGTATGGCGATATATGACCGGAGTTGGTGAGCGGTGTAGTAGTGGGCGGTAGAAGCTACGGGTATAACATAGGATCCTATGGGTTAGATTGCGTTGGAGGGCGATGGGAGGAAAAAAATTCTGAAGAAGGGGGCGACGGGACAAAAAAGGTTGGGAAACTATGCATTAGGTCAAACATTTGAACTGGTTTGAATTACATACCCGAAACTACTAAAAATGTAAAAAGTGTGACAACTATCCCCAGCCTCCCCTACTGACCTGTACCAAGAGGCCACAAAATACGAATAGCAGTGGTTTTCCGTATGAAAATGGAGTTTTTGATGGTATGGAGGGGATAGGAGAGAAGTGAGCATTTATAGAACTCCGGCCTGTCCGTCTTTTCTGTTATCCGGCCCGCCCTTCCGCCACCATTAGGCTTGATTCTACTTGAACATTATTTTTCCCGATAACAAGGATTCTCAGTCATTTTCTGACTCTGAACATCCATATTTTGTAAACTTATTCACCATGAAAAAATGGTGCCTTTCTTTGGCAATGGTGTCCATAACCAACGAACGGGTAAAAATAAAATTTCATCAAAGTATGCCCTCTAGAAAATGACTATATGTATTTATATCGAGAAATATCGTTAAACTGAAACTTCTTCTCTGCCATCTATCAAGTAAAAAACACACAACTGTTATGATTCTTCTATTCAAATTTTTTAATAATGTACTACATAAAAAAATAAATGCAGCATGATATTAATAACCATATTATAAGCAATAATATTAATTAAATCATTAAGTTTACTGCAAAATTTTATCCGTTGTTGTTAGTGTAAGATAAATTAACGTTAGTAAAACGCGCAAAAGGTTGCTTGTAATCGTGAGTACACAGTTTGAGTCCGGTTTACATGGCTTTTGATCACATCAGAGGATGCTTAGGAGGACGTTTTGCTCGTTTATTAACGTTAATTTACCGTACACAAATAACAACTGTTAAAATTTTGCTGTAAATGTGATAATTCAAATAATATTATTGCTTATAAAATATTTACTAATATTATACTGTATTTATTTTTTTATGTAGTACGTTATTCAAAAAATCAGTTAAAAATTTGAATAGAAGAATCATAACAGTTGTGTTTTTACTTAATAGATGGCGAAAGAAGTTTCAGCTTAATGACGTTTCTCGATATAATACATAATTGTACTATACATACAGTTATTTTATAGAAAGCCTATTTTGACTGATGAAATTTTATTTTTACCCGTTTGTTGGTTATGAACAAAACTAACTAAAAAAGGCATCATTTTTTTCACGGTGAATAAATGTACTATGGGTCTTTAAAGTTTGAGAAAATGATTGAGGATCAGTGTAATTTGAAAAATCAATTTTAAAGAGTAATTTCAGTCCTCTGGTATTTATTTATTTCATGAGAAACAGAGAAATAACTCTATTTAAAAAAATTATCTAAAATTTCAAGGATTATTTTCACTCCTCAACAAAATTTGTAGTAAAATTGAATTTTAATGCGTGAATCAAGCATCTACATTCGTGAACACCGCTGAGAATACTTCCGTGTACATAGTTTTTTGCCGTGCAGAAAAAAATTCCCCCATACTATCTATATGTAGTAGCGTGATAAAGTAAAAGTCCATCATAATGCGTGCGGCTTATAACGAGAACCTCGATATAACGAAGGATTTATGGATGATTGTCGGAGAGCTGATGTAAGAAAAAACATTATATCGAGAAGTCCGTTACAACGACTATATATTTTTCACGCTATTATGAGCCGTCGTTATAACGGACCTCATTCCGCTCAGATATCGAAATTTTATGTGCAGGTGAATTTAAACAGAATGTGTGTCCACTATCTGTAAAATGAAAAGGATCCTCTTGGTACCAGTGAAACAACAATTTTTATTCAGCTCAGCAGGATGTTTTTAACCGGCTGATGGTTAGTATATTTTATATTCCACAGACAGATGAGAAAGAGCAGGGGTTCCAACGTGTAACGATATTAGTTATTATTTACCTACTCAATATGTGAGACAAAGCGTTGAAGTGGGGTTAACAGAAATGCCTAAACTTGGACATAAGGACGAACGACTGTTCCTTCACACATTTGCAAGAGATGGTGCCACGTGTAGTGGCACCATACTATGTACACATGTACACACTAACAGTGGACAACAATTGTTTTCCAACCAAAACAGAACCGCACTTCCGGTGCTTTTCAGCGGAGGATTTTATTGATTATCAGAAGAAAAGTGCTGTTTTACTCATTTTGTTTGTTTCTCATTTGAAAAAGGAAGATATTGCTGATTCTTTAATATTAAACTACTCCAGGGTCGTGTTAACGTATGAACCCACTAAGCACGATCCGAGGGCCTTCACTGATGCATAAGGGCACTCCACGGTGCCGCATATGTCTCATTTTTCCATGCGGAATTCCGAGCAATTGATAAGGCCCACATAATTTTAGAGCCCTGCAATGAGGGCACACGGTTCATTTACAGGTCACTTAAGCGGCCCGCGATACATCCACAGATCGCTCATGTGATCCGTGGCATAGTTCCAAATCACTCAAGTGGCCCGCGACACTTTTTTAAACCAATGAAGTGGCCCGCACTCTCTAAAAGGTTGAGCACCTAGTAGCTATGTGTATCACAGGTTGGAAATCACTGGCATGAGACCAAACCAAAACACCGAACCCATACCCTCCATGGATAACTGGCATAATACAACTATTTAATCTAACTAATCACCGTCAATTGGCAACAAGCAATGAATCCCGCTGAACAAAATGTTGGCGATAAAAAAGGGAGATGTACAACTGGCCTAACACTAGGCGTAGCCTCCCTATGCCCCGTGTAATATGACACGCTATTATTTGAAATACTCATTACTCACTTATGTATTCCTCTCGTTGTCGAAATATTCTCATGATTTCTTTGCCGTCGTGCGGGTCGGAGCCATTCCTGAGAGCCTCGCTGAGTGCGTCTGCGTACAGAATCACCGCGTCGTAGATGTAAGCGGCGAACGGTGTAATCCGCTACAGAGAATATTCATAACTTGTAAAGCATGAGCATAGAAATACAAAGGAAAGAATATTACAAGACATATCAAGTTATTCCCATGTGTGAGCACAAAATCATGACTTCATTTCTGTGTGATACAGTATTACAAATAAAAACAGAAGTAACAAGCGGGGCCGTAACTTGTATTTTTGCCGCCCCACAATTTTAAAATTCGACAATTTCATGATGGTTTTCTTTGTTTCCACATAAAAGGGCCACCCTCTAAATTTTGCCGCCCGTACAATTGTCCTTCCCCCCCCCCCGCCCCTCCGTCTAGTTCCGGCCGTGGTGATAAGCAATTAATGTCATGGTTATTGGGTTTTTTTCCCAAGCATCAAACGCATCGCAATAACTAAGTCCATGGCCGCAACTGGCAACGTGAAATGTAGTCACTGTTTGGGGTTGTTCAAGTATTACGTCAGCGTCGATGGGGAAGGGGTGGGTGTTCTCATTTGCTGACTTTTGATGATAAGGAGGGGTGGGATTCAAATGATGCTTATACGTCATGAAAATACGAAATATTCTTAATGGCATCATACTAGATGCACCAAAAACGAGAAAAACCTTTCCCTAGTTTGTGGGCACGTAAACTAATACCCCCCCCCTCCCTCCCCACTATTGAAAAGTCCTCTATAGAGCTACTTTAGTGATCTCTAAATATTCCGCGGATCTTTTAAGTGATTTGGAAGTATGCCCGTGTTGCATATAACAACATATAAAGCTATTTTCTTCCGATATGTTAATTGTTTAAAGAATATTTTTTGCATCAAAAAATAAATTTTTGATCATTAGTGGGGAAAGGCATAGGGGGTGCGTCCTCCTCCCCGTGTACGCCTCTGATCTCAACGAGTGTTAAGAGGGGGGGGGCAGAGCTGAGAAAATTGGTCTGACAGGGGGAGGAGCTCAGAATTTTGCTGACTTCCGCTGACGGAGTGGGGGGGGGGAGGTGGTAAAAATGGCTGAAAAACTGCTGACGTTTATACTTGAACGGCTCCTCTCATCCAAGGGCTTCGCAACAACAGATGAATTGTGGGAAGTAATTTGCGGACTGACAAAAAGTAAAGAGGAAAAATAATTTGCTGACCAGCAAAAAAAACATAAATAAGAGAAATAACTTGTAGACCGGAAAAACAAATAAATAGGCGAAATGCGATTTGTGCACCAACAAAAAAACATAAAAACAAACAGGCGAAACAATTAGCGGACTGGGGAAAAAAATAAATAAATAGAAATAGTTTGTGCACTGTAAAAAAATAATAACTGGGAGAAATAATTTGCGGACTAGTAAAAAAAGAAAAAAATTTGAGGCTGGTAAAAATACATAATTACATACGTGAGAAATATGAAGACCAGCGAAAGATAAATAAATAGGAAAATAGGAGAAATATAATCATCGGACGGCCGAAAAATAAATAAATAGGAAAAATAATTAGCGGACCGACAAAAAAATGAATAAGTAGGAGAAATAATCAGTGGAATGACAAAAAAAAAATCAATGGATATAATGAAATAATCAGCGGACAGACGAAAAATGAATAAATAGGAGAAATAATCAGAGCACTGTCAAAAAATAAATAAATAGGGGGAAATAATTCGCAGACGTGGCTATGCGTAAGGCACAATCCGCGGATAAGTAGTCGAAGAACACTGGTCTAGACCATCCACTGTGCTAAAAGTGGACCAATCAAGCTTTAATTTAGGTATTGCGCGATCCAGTGAACACTCTGTGTATAGTACAATAAAGTCCATCTACAAAAGTGCAACAGGCTTGTTGGCATAAGAAAATCACCACCAAAATATACAATAATTTGTTTTTCCAGGCTTAAACAGGAAACGGACAATAGACGCAAAGGATATTGTAAGGCCTAAGACAAAGAACGAGGCCTAACAATGAATGAGAGGGAAAACTTCTCTTCCATCGACTATGAGAGAAATGAGAATAAAATAGTTACGTCATACTTAGAAAATGGTCCTGCCCGTGAATGAAAGAAAGGTAGAGAAGAGACTTTTTCTTATCAAAGAAATAGTTTCAAAAGTCCTCTAAGGCGGTTGATGTTCGTAATTGCGTAGGACTCTACCCCCCGGAGCACTTCACAGGAGGGAGTTACAGAAGTTGAGGGGAAAGAAACTTAATTAAAAAGTTCCACTAATTTCGTGCTTTTTAATTTGGGAGCATTCAATTAAACGGAGTAAAAGCTTCTCGTAAGGTGATTTCAAAACGTTAAAGGCGAAACCAGAACAAGAGGGTCCGCCTAAAGCCTTAATTAAACCGTAAGGACGGACAGAATTCCAACACCTGAACGACTTTTAAGCCGAGTGTTGTTTTACTTGTGGAAGTGCTCTTGGGGATTAGACCTGGTTCTTGGGCTCGTCGTTCCTCACTGGAAATAATTGTATTCAAAGGAATTTTAACTTCTATTATGAGATAAAATTTGGATAATGAAACAACTTTAAAGTGAACCGACACAATTGCATCAAACAAAACGGCATCGGATATTACATTGAAAAATTTCAACAAATAATTGCGTCGAAAAATTTCCACAAACAAATGGCAGAAAAGAAAAATGCATCAAAAATTTTCATCGAAAAATAACATCGTGAACATGTTTTGAAAAAAAAAACCAACTTAAATAAAATGCATCAAGAAAAAGAAATCGTAAAAAGAAATCGTAAAAATGCATCGAAAAATGTTTTGTTAAAATGTATCGAAAATGTTTTTTGAAATACTTCGTAACAGTACATCGAGAAAAACGTCGTAAAAATTCATAAAAGACAACGTCAAACTGCATCAACAGAAATTATTGTGAAACTAAATAAAAAGAAAACGTTGCTAAAATACATTAAAAAAGCAAAAATGCATACCAAACGAAAAAATTCATAAAAAAAATACAAAAATATAGTGAAAAATATGTATCGAAAGAAATTTATAGTAAAAGATGTAAGGAAAGACATCCCAAAAATTCATCAAAAAGTAATACTTGAATTTCCTTTCGTTCACCGAAAAGAAATCCTTGTAAAAATGTATCTAAAAGAAAATCTTATAAAAATGCATTGAAAAGAAATTCTTGTAAAAATGCATCTAAAAAAGAAATTCCTGTAAAGTTCAATTGAAAAGAAATGAATTCCAGTGAAAATGCATGGAAAAATATTCTTGTAAAAATGCATCGAAAAATATTCTTGTAAAAATATATCGAAAAGAAATTTTTGTAAAAATGCATCAAAAAGAAACTCCTGTAAAATGCATCGAAAAATATTCTTGCAAAAATGCATCGAAAAATATTCTTGTAAAAATGCATCGAAAAATATTCTTGCAAAAATGCATCGAAAAATATTCTTGCAAAAATGCATCGAAATAAAACATCGTAGAAATTCATTGAAAAACAACTCCTACCACAGTCTTAGTGGATGTTTGTCCAGTAAAGAATGTAGAAAATAGATTTCACACTCTGGAATTCATACCAACATGTTTCATTCAATGGATTTTTTTTCGCATATTTACATTCACAGAACCTTTATAACATGGAATTTTTCAAAAACATGACCGAGATATCGTTTACAAAAAATCGTAATCTTACCGCTGCGAATTCAGGGAATGTCCAAATGTAAGGGAAATTGAAAGGCGCTTCCGTGTTGTACTTGCGAACCTTCTCTTCGAACTTGTTGTAGGTGTCGCTCAATGGAGGGGTCGCCACGATGACCAGCAGTGACCGACAGGCTGATATCAAAGGAAGGTAACTCTCTTCACCATCTGTTCAGATTAAATTAGAAAGAAATCATCATGATTAATTTCCATTAAAAATGCAAAAGCGTAGCGATACCAGACAAAAATAAGACATTCCAGCGGTTCTTAACCTTTGGGTCGCGGGAGCTTCTGAGAAGGGTCGAACGAATCTACTTACAGGAAAGGGTTTTTGAGCTACGATTCCCGACCCAAACTAGATTCGCAGGGGATTCCGAGATGGGTCGTACGAATCCACCTTCAGACCGGGATTCTCGAGCTATTACTACTTCTTCTTAACCGCACATGCACCTCGTATACATTCTGCTGCGGAATTCTCTAATGATTCGGTATATGCCGAAACGTGTTGTATGAGTGTATGAATGTACGTGGCCCTAACGTATCCATGTTACCGGAGTTGTGCTTGTTTCATTTTCTCGCTATCGATGCCATCTGCCTTCCATATTTTGAAGTGAAGATGGCAAATGTTTGAATTTTCAATGTGTAAATATAATGTTAAAGGTCTGTCTGCATATTGTTGAAGTAATCTCAATGATCACGACCCAACTATGATTCGCAGGAGCTTCCAAGATGGGTTGTTCAAATCCACTCACAGCCAGGGTTACTAATGCTATGGGTCACGACCCATTTTCTTTGGTTCCCAACTTCAAGGCACGAATACGATCTCCCCTTCAAAAAGTCTCGCCACGGGGAGTGACAGACCTACAAACAGTACACATGTAATTCAGTCATAACACATCACTCACTTCACTTCTGAAATATAGATGGCAGCACGGAAAAATCGAACACAACACTACATGCACACTCAGACTGTTAGGTACACGAACTTACACTTCCGGCCCAACTCACTAGGTAGTAAATCGCCCATACGATAGACCTGAGTTGTGCTTGGTTTGAAAAAAAAAAGAAAAAAGGGTCACGACCCCCGAACACTATTCGTAAGGGCTTCCAAGATGGGTCGTTCAGATCCACTTACAGCCGGGGTTGGTTTCCGGAGCTATGGGTCCCGACTTAAACTTAATTCCCAGATGATACCGAGATGAGCGTGCAAATCCACGTAGGGTCAGGGATTCTCGAGCTGTGGGTCACGATCAAAACATGATTCGCAGGGGATTCCAAGATAGGTCGTACGAATCCACTCAGAGTCCAGTTATAAATGCACATATTGCGTAACTGGTTTCACTAATTTCGAAGAGCGTAAATTTCTGATTCGTCATGGGTCGCGAAACTGATTCTTGTTGTTGATTTTGGGTTGCTGTTGAAAAAGATTGGAAACCCTTGATTCATTGCAACAAGGAATTATCACATTTACAATCGGGGTGAAGTCTGTTCTCGCAACTGAAAAAAAAATGAAGACTATGAAATAATGTCTACAAAAGCTCATGGACAAATAAATCCTGTCTATCGACGCTCGATATTTTACCCGTTCAAATTTCCTATTACATAATAATGCCATAGTTCAGTGGCGAACATACACTGTATGCATAACATATCACGATACTCAATACCCCCCATTTTCTTGAAGAACAAAACAAAAGCTAATAACAATAGAAAAAAAAATATTTCTCAATTTCAGGCATGTTATTGGAGAAGGTTCTTTTTTTGCCAGTGTATTTTGCCGCTTCCGTTGACGAGAAATCGATTTTTACATTTCCATCCATTTTCTCATATTACCTTGTATTACCTCATTTGTTGGAACAAATCGAAAAAATATCGGTTCAAAGAAGAAAAACCTCTCCAAGTAGGTGCGTGTGATCGATACAATATGTTCAAAGAAAACATTGTGTTGCGATCAATTTATTATTATGTATTTTCTGTAAAAAAAGCCAATTCTTTAATGGAAGTATCCCGAAAATACCACTGCATCCGAAAGAGATAAATATTTGATTATCAATCACGTAGACAGGTAGTGATTATTCTATGCACTTATAATGCGTGAAAATGTTCTTTTATCCTATATGTAATGGACCCTCGAATTTAATAAATATCGTGTTTTCACACGTAAAATTCAAGAATATTCTTTGTTAAGTTGTTATTTAGATTTTCAAAGTGTAATTTACTTGTCGAAAGGAGAAGCGTCTTTATTCTTGAAGCTAATTGACGTCTCAGTATTTACACAACCATTACCCTGAATAGTACAGTATGATGAGGAAACAGAGTAATTTCTTCCAGTAAGTAAACCAAAATGCACACATATGGTTAGAGTTTGTTAGCAGTAAATAGTTTAATATAGTTTGACAAGTGCTGTTCACGATCTTGTGGCGTAAATTTCAGGATGGGTCTAAGGTAACAAGCAATGAATATTCCGATGAACGAACCATCGATAAATAAAGGGACAATTCAAGATGAAATTAATAAACTATGAATTTTTATTGAAATATGAGAGGGAAACGGTAAACGAGCCGCGTTGTTGTCAGTTTGGTCGCTGAGATGATACTAAGTTGCGCGCGCAGCCATCCAAGGCAACGGGATGCTGCTGCCATCTAGTGTCTTCAACAAGTGTCCCCCCATTTTCAACACCACAGCAGAGAATAGTTACCGTTCGACAAGTCTTCTCCATCTTTTCAAAACAGCAACAGTGTGGCGGCTACTACTACTACTAAACCAGACATGCACCTCGTCCACATTCCTCCGTGGAACTTCTAACGAATTAGTACGTGTTGGAATGTGTATGTGTAAATGAACCTTCCATGAAGTTTGTTTCTGTGTAATGTTTGTTATGTGTAGTGCTGTCACCTGCTACCAATTTTTCTAACTATGCATGAAGAGTAATGATTGAATAGCATACCGTTGTAGGCCTGTTGCTCTCTGCGGCAAGACTTTTTAACGGGGAGATCGGCTCACATTTGTGCCTCGGAATCACAGAAAACCAATTTCAGCCGACCACCACTGTGGTGACGATGGGTTCCACAGCACCACAGGACCACAGCGGCGCAACAATGTGGCTACAGCTCGACGTGTTTTCTCCATCTTCGATATGGCAACAGCGTGGTTATACTTCGACTAGTTTACCACCTGCTCAATACGAAAGCAGTGTGGTTAAAGTTCGGCGACTCTTCTTTTTAACACAGCAGCAGTGTGGATAGAACTCCCTCTTCACAGTGTGACTTCTTTTTAAGTTGAAGTCTTTTTTTTTAACACAGCAATAGTGTTGTCAAGGTTAGGCAAGTCTTCTCCATCTTTTCAACAAAACAACCATGCGGCTGGAAGTCAACAATGATCCTCCATCTTTACAACACAGCAGCAGTGTTGATAGAGTTCGACAACTTTTCATCTTCAATATAGGTGTGTCCAGAGCAACAAGGGGGGGGGGGGAGGGACCCAAGAGCTATACTAGTTTTCTCCATCTTCAGGACAAGTCTGCTTTATCTTCAACACGGTAGCAGGCAGTGTGATTACGTTCAACAAGTCTTGTTCTTTCCGACTTTTCGACGCAGAAACAGTGTCGTTAAAGTTCGCCAAGTTTTCTCCATCTTTTCAACACGGCAATAGAGAGGCAAGAATTCGAAAATCTTTTCAACATACCAATGGTGTTTCTAGAGCTCCTTTCAAGTCTTCTCTATGTTTTCAACGCTGCAACAGTTTGGCTGAAGCTCGACAAGTCAAAGCAGCAACATTGTGGCTAGAACTTGACAAGTCTTCTCCATGTTTTTAACGCTGTAAAACAGTTTAGCTAGAGCTCGACAAGTCTTTTCCTTTTGCAACACGGCAGTGGGCCGCGTGATTACCGTTCGACAAGTGTTCTCCATCTTTCCAGCACAACAACAGTATGGTTAGAGTTTTACAAGTCTTCTAAATGGCAGGAGGCAGAATGTTTACCTTTCGACAAGTCTTCTTCATATTTTCTACGCTGCAACAGTTTGGCTAGAGTTCGACAAATCTTCTTGCAGTAGGCAGTGTGGTTGCCGTTCAACAAATCCTATCTTTTCAACACAGCGACAGTGTGGCTCAAGATTTACAAGTCTTCTACGTCTTCTAAATGGCAGTAGGCAGAATGGTTACCTTTCGACAAGTCTTCTCTGTCTTCTCAACACGGCAGCATGCAGCGTGATTATTGATTACGATTAGACAAGTCTTCTCAATCTTTTCAACGCTGCAACATTTTAGCTAGAGTTCGACAAGTTTTGTCCCTTTCCAACACGGCAGCAATCAGCGTGGTTGCCGTTCGACACGTGGCTAGAATCCAACAAGTATTCTTCTTCTTCTGTTCAACATAACAAAAAAAGTGGATGGAATCGGGGAGAAGGGTTCTATAATCTCCAACAGGTTATTTTCAGGCTAATAAATTTCTCGTAAAAGAAATTATGCATCGATAAATCGAGGGGAATCATTTCCAATTCAGACAATAAAAAAAGTTAGAATTTAATAGAATTCAAATAAAAGGTATTTAATTGAAGTTTTAATCACTCGTTCTTTATAATCGAAATTGAATATCCCTCTGAGGCAAAACGGGGGAGAAACCAC
Source organism: Pholcus phalangioides (assembly GCF_987345545.1). NCBI lineage: Eukaryota > Metazoa > Arthropoda > Arachnida > Araneae > Pholcidae > Pholcus > Pholcus phalangioides. The sequence continues at coordinate 9,821,195 of NW_028301621.1, forward strand.
AAGATCGATGATGACAATACACGAAAAAACGACATTTTTTTCATTCCCGTGAATAAATTAGTACCACTTCGATGACGTTTTTTCCAAGGGGAGTTCTATTGGAAAAATTCAACTTCTAACGATAATTAACAATTTTCCAATCGGAGGAAATTGCGATAGAAGTGATTTTTCCACCGTACTTAGAAAGAGAGAGATGCAACCGATTTTTCAAGAATGGGGTGGGGGGGGGGGGGAATTCATTGTTAATGTACTCGTATTTTTAGGATCACGAAGTTTCCCAATTGACTTTTTCTATTGTATCAATCTTTTTACCCTATTTTCCATTCTCTTACACCCGTGACTCAATTCGAGAACACTTCTGAGTCCACCGATTTATGAAATTTATATTCCCGAAGGGTGAATTTGAGTCATTTCCTGACATTAATGAAGTAATGCGGAGTAAGGAAAATTGGCATTTTCTGCGGGAAATTAATTAGTTTAGAACCAATTAGTTTTCCCAGCCCCTCCCCTTAAAAAAATAAGGACTTTTCCGCTAATTGAAGGTAACGGTTCGCTTGTTGTTATGAAAGTACGACGATAGTTTCGCTTAATTATACTACGGATTAGATTATATACATGTTTGCCGCAGCGATAGTAAACAACCGTGAAGTTTTGTGAATTCAATCAAAACTAGTTCTGCCACTGGTTTCTTGAGTTTTCATTGATTTCTGCTTGTGTTTTTCTGTCTGGGTGTCTTGAAAATGACTATGGATCGGATGCCTCCCGTGCACAAAATTATCTGTCACTTTCAATGTGTATTTGCGTTGAAGTTGTGAAATACATTACTCAAGGATTACTAAGAGTTGACTTTTCTGTTTGCCGTGTTCGAGGCTTTTTAGAAGCAGACGTTTCTAAAAACTAGAAGCAGACGTTTTTAGAAGCAGACGTTTCTAGACTGCTGTGGTGGACATATTCAGTGCAGTTGGTGGCAAGTACGAGGATAAAACGATCTCATTAGACAACCGTTATCTACTGACGCTTTGGTTGGAGACGTGGAAGAATCAACCTCTTCGCTGTGACTTCGAGTGATATTGGTGTGACGTGGCAGCTTATGATTGGCTGGGTCGGAGATCGGAGTCTTTAAATTTGAATGGGGGATCGAAATACGGAAGAGTTCGTTTCCTAACTGTCCTGATTTTGGTCTTTTAGATTGTCGGGTGCCATGTTTTCCTCAATCCGGCAATCCGAAAGACTAAGATCTAAAGAACTAGAATCCCAATACGACCGACTCTTTTGAATTCCGATCCACCACCTGAATTCAGAAAAATTCTGAATTCCAGAATCGAGGAAAATTCACAAAAAATTGAAAGAAAGCTTCAGAATTGATGAAAATTCACAAAAAATGAAAGAAAGCTTCAGAATTGATGAAAATTCAGAATTTCAGAATTGAGGGAAGTTCACAACAAATGAAAAAATAGTATCAGAATTACTGAGAAAAAATTTTGAGATTTCCAGAATTGATGAAACATGAGAATTCCAGATAGAAACTTAGAATTTATTAAAAAAAACAATTTAAGACTTGGTGGAAATGCAGAATTCCAGAATTATTCCTTTGTAGATGAAAATTCAGGATTTATGAAAGAAATTATTGTTACCGTAAATGCGCCCCCCCCCCCGCTCCTTCAAAAACGCGTGGCTCTGTGTGACCGCACACCCCCGTAAGGGCGGCTCCGAGTCGATGAATTGTAGAACCTAGCGGAAGAGAAAATTTAGCGCATTCATTAAATGTACTTCAGAAAAAATAGGAATTATAGATATACTTACGTAACATATAATACTGATGAGAAGTTTCCGGCGTGTAAAAATTCCCGGTGTCCCTCGTGTCGACATAGACGATCATGTAATTGCCGGTGGCGAGAAGCCCTCGCATTTGGAGGATGTTCAAGAATTCGGCTAGATCAGCGATTTCGCCGAGGAACACGTATACTGCAAGAAAAATGAATTATTTATTTTTTACTCTCTAGTTCCACATACATATTCATTCACATATTTTATGAGTTGGGTACGTGTACCACACGGGGGAGGGGGTTAGGGGGTCGCAAATGATTTTTATGTTCAGCGAATGGTTCACCCGAAATTTAAGCCACTGGTGACGAAAAAAAAAGGGAGGAAAATATGTTTTTGAGTACCATGGGAAAAATATTTCCCCACACGCCCATAATACCAATAGAGAGGTATAAAAATGATATTTTTCCCCTCTGCAAATCGACTGAGAGGAAGAATTTCCCTATCACTGTTTATGAGGTGCGCAGGGTTGCCATATTTTGGCGACTTCTGAAGTTAGGGAATACAGTCGAATCCCGTTTTAACGAATACCATTATAGCGAAAATTTCGTTTTAACGAACCCTTTTCTAATCCTCCAGATAAATTTACATAGGAATAATGCTAAAACCTGAGATTCCTTTATAACGAAGTGATTTCTCCAGTTTCTTGGAGTTCGTTATAACGGGATTCGACTGTACACCACGTATTATGTATCCACAATGTACATATACACTACTACTACTAAACCACACATGTACCTCGTCCATATTCCTCTGCGGAACCTCTAACGAATTGGTACATGCGGGAATGTGTGTGTGTACGTGTAGTGAAACCTGACGTGAAGTTTGTTTCTGTGTAATGCTTGTTATGTGTAGTGCTGCCATCTGCCACCAGTTTTTCTAACTATGAGTGAAGTGTAATGATTGATTAATTAATCGTTGAAGGCCTGTTGCTCTCTGTGGCGAGACTTTTCAATGGGGAGATCGGCTCGCATTTGCGCCTCGAAGTTGGGAACCACAGGAAACCAACTTCAGTGTACATATACACTGTACATATCCACAATGAAAGGTAGGCGACCATGGGTTTGTTTAGGAAAACATTATTGAGACTTGGATATATACCTTTCCATTTTGGCGGTAGAGTTATGGGACACTCACGTATGCACAAACAATTTAGCTGTGGGGAAAAAAAGGCGATAAATTGGGGGTTTTTTTACGATTTTGGTTGCAGTTACGTAATTTTTATCTTCATTTATTAGATAGAAATCCCTACCATTTTGCTCTAATTTATTGAAAAATACCTACGATTTTGCCTTCACTTATGGTTTTACTTTCAATTAAAAAAGAATTCAAAAATTCTCACAATTTTGCTGTCAATATAAAAACTCCCTACGATTTTGATTACTTACTTTATTACGCACTGTCACTTCATTACTATTTTTACTTAAACACATTACTTCTATTGAACTATTAACTGTATTATACCATTGCTATTTTACTTTTTCACGTTAAATGTTAAGGTAGATGTGATAAATCGGGTTACTATACATAATAACTAATAATAATAATAATACCGATAATGCATAATTACCGAGCATTTTGGTAAGTTGGATAATTTTTTCTAAATTTATCACTTTTACCGGTGATTATACATAATAACCAAGCGTAGCGTCTTTGGTAAACATGATAAATCATGCTATATGCTATACTATATATTATAATTCATACACGTATCGTATCATTATATCGAGGTAGTACCGTAAAATTTGTCATCATTAAATCGGGGTCCAACGATATTCATCACGCATACCAGACCTTTTTCATATTTATCAGATTCACCAATTCCGCTCTGGTGTATTGTGCATAATCACAAATAAAGGCGATAAATTTCTAGAATTTATTAAATTTACCACCGACGCCTGGATATAATGCATAATACTTTGTAAAAGGGATATATTTATCAAACTTACTAAGACGATTGGTAAGTATGCACGATGAGAATTTATTAAGTTTAATAACAGATTTGTTACATTTACCGTTAACATTTATTTTCAACTATTTTATTTTACATATTTTCACTTATATTACTTTATATCCTTATTTATTTATTACTTATTTTTATTTTATATCCCGACAATTTTGCTTCCTTTTTAGAAATTCCCTACGATTTTGCTTTTATTCACGAAAAAGTCCCTACAGTTTTGTTTTCATTTGTAATATCACTTTCACGTATGAAAAATCCGTACCGTCTTTCGAAAATCCCTACTTTTGTACATAATTTTTTGCACGTAAAAATTTGGAAAATCTCCCTCTATGTAATTCTTATTCCTCAAGGTTGACAGCTGCACAATAAATAACACCAGCGTCGGAAAAATTAAATGTTCAATAATCTTTAAACGTGGGAAGAAAATGTCAGGGGAAAACATTCGTTCGGAGAAAGAGGAGATAATGATTAAATTCACCGCTCTTGTTAACATTGAGATAATTGAGACATGACGTGGAAAGAATATTAAAAGATGCAGCATCATCAATTCATGAATAAGAGAGTATACGGCTGTTTCTCATACAAAAATAAAATTTTTGAAAAAGAATTTCCCAAGGGAAAAAGGTTCGAGTAAAATTTGCCTTAAAATGCCTATAAATAGGATTATCGAAATTTTAAGAAATTTCATTCCAAATTGTGAATCACTGGATTCCAGAATAATTTAAAATACATTTTTTTTATTTAATGTTTCGTAAAATTTCAGAAAAAAATTAAAAGGAAATTCTAATCTTTCATTTCGAATATCAATAAATTAATTTAATTTCTTTTATTTTGCGAATTTGTAAGAGCATTTGCTCCCAAAAATAATTATTACTTGGAAAAAAAATCAACGATGCATCACAAATATCTCTAATTTTAATCTATTTCATTTGAATTTAAATATTTGAATTTAAATTTATTTTACTTTAATCTGAAATTTAATTTCAAAATTTATTCAGAAATTTAATTTCAAAATTTATTCAGAAATTTAATTTCAAAATTTATTCAGAAATTTAATTTCAAAATTTATTCAGAAATTTAATTTCAAAATTTATTCAGAAATTTAATTTCAAAATTTATTCAGAAATTTAATTTCAAAATTTATTCAGAAATTTAATTTCAAAATTTATTCAGAAATTTAATTTTGAAATGTACTTCAAATTTCATTCAAAATTCAAAATTTTATTTCAAATTGCACTTAAAGACCGATGACACTTTTCTTGGAAATCATTTCAAAGAATATCTTCTGAAAATTAGTGTTTCAGGTTTAAATATTACCGAAAACTGTCATAAATAATTTTTATGAAATTGGAAACCGGTTATGAAAAAAGACGCCAACAGATAACTCATTGCTCCTGGAATGGGATAAAGAGAGAGAGATGGTGCTTTTAAAATTCAAATTAAGTCTATAATGAAGGCACGAGATAATGCGTTCCATAGCGCTTGCTGGATTAGGCCAACGATCGGCGCGTCCAGAAAATCCACCAACAACAATTCACCGAAAGAAAAATTGACAGCAAAGAAAATTCGCGAAAAAACATTTCGTCGACAACCTAGTGACCGAGGAAGTGAATGAACAGATTAAGTGAGCTGGTGAGTGAGCAAGTAAGTGAAGAGTGAATAGGCAAGTGAGTGAAGGGTGAATGGGCATATGAGTGAAGGGTGGATAGGCAAGTGAGAGACTGAATTAGAAAAATCCCTTGGGCTCCTTTCACACGGAGCGGACGCGGGTCCGGATCCGCATGCCCTATCACACGAGCACCAAAAGATGCGGGCGTAGGCAGCCTAGAGCCATTCTTTAGTGGTTTAATCTAGAGCCCCCATAGAATATGGGTATAAAGATGCCTTCAGTTCGATCCTCACAAGTAGTCGATGGGAGAAAATATCTTAAAATATTTTCGAAAGATTTTGAAAAAAAGATCAGTCTTTTTGGAAAATATGAAAGAAAAATTCCAAAAAAATCCAATGATGCCGAAAAAAAAAAAAAAATTCAGGAGATATCAAAGGCTTTGCAAGTAGAAAATGGGAGTGGGGGTGGAGAATTTCGAAATGTTCTGTGCTTAGAAATATTCGCATCACAATTCTGTCTGTGAAGCCCGGATTACACTATAAAAATTTTATAATAATTCTTTTACAAATGCAACCAATAAGCTGATCGGTTGCATTTGCCCGAATGCAACCGATACATTTATTGGATCCATTTTTTAAGTTTTATAAAATAACTTTCATAAACCTTTTAGAGGGAAATCTCATCTTTAGAATAGTTACTTCTGAAATATAAAATATAAAATTTCACTATTTTTTTAGTTCAGAGACTCAATATCGATCGTAAAATATACTTATAGGTATCGGGGGGCACCAAAACTATTCTGTAATGAATTACGGAACGGCTTATAATTTTGGTCTCGTCAGTGACCGTTGTTGACAGGTTTTACTGTATAAAATTATAAAGTATTAACGAAAGGCAGTTAAAGTTGCTATATCTCCTACATCTCAGAAGGAAACGGAGGGATAGACGTATATGGGTACATCATATTTTTGATGAACAGGGACCCTCATATGGTGTTTTTAAGGGTATTTATGGCAAATAATTAAAAAATTCCGTGCAAAATCATCCGATAAGTTGCATGAGCATGAAGTGCTGTCGGCGAATTTCGCAAACCACCGACCAGCTAAACACGAAATTCTCCAACCAACCGAAAATAAAACGGCAAGAATGAAAGACAAAAGATACCTATTCATAGAAATGATGGCCTTGAGGGGAGGGATCTCCATACAGTCAAGGTTAAAAAACATCTAATAAATAGAGATCACAATAACCCGCCAGACCATAATGAACTTCATTTGAATTGTCTTTCTTACACACACAAGCACATTTTTTTTTTTTTTAATACGGAAACTTACCATTCTAAATAATTACAAAGCATCTCGAGAAACAAAAATTTCAGTCAAATGCTTTGTTTTTCAAGAGCAAAAAAAAAAAATATAATAAAAAAAAAATTGATAGGAGTTTTAGAAACAACTAAAATATTTCAAGGAAACTCATTAGGTGAGCTAAAAAAAAAGAAGAGAGAAATGAAACCATTAGAAAAATCAACCTAAGATATTTTTCAGAAAATGAAAAAAAAATATATTTTTTTAAATTGTTGTATTTTTCTTCTTACAAAAACATTATTCCAAGGAAACACATAAAAAAAATGTCATCAAGCTGCTTATTATTTTGTTTCCAAGTTTATATGAAGTTCTTGTATAATTTTTCTTTTCCTCCTATTCAGTTCAAGAAATGAAAATCTGTAAAGAAAATGAAGTTCTTTCTATTGTCTCTTCTTCGGAATGGAAAAAAAAACCAAAATTTATGGAGAGCATGATACATTCGAGGTTCTTATCTTAAAGTGGAGAGACTTGGATCAATTTTTAAAAGGAACTACAGGGTTCGTGAGAAGTCCATGACCCATTATGGAAATTTGTTTTTAAAAAAAAATGAAATGATTTTAACAAATACGCTATAATCAGATATAAAAATAGTTTTGTGCACTGTGTACGAAAAGAGAAAGAAATTGTAAAATTGGATGAACGGATGTATATGGTTGTTATTGTGCATATAAGTATAGATAGATACATGTACTATATGTATGGTGTTACATGTAATGTACTAACTGATATTCATAATACGTAATTTAATTATATAACCGTGATTATGACTTTCGAAATGAGAAATCTAACATCTTAAAGTATACCGTAACCGTAAATATGTAAATAAAAATATAATATAACATGTCTAATCTTTATAAAAGCTGTTGTCTGAAACATATGTGATTATAACCCACTTTAGACCTGCTGGAAGGACTTATAAGTCCCTTGGGGTCACAAAGTGTTTGTATTCATGTGTTTTTATGTTTGTACCTATGTGTATGTTTGTATTTGTATATATATCTGTGTTTTTGTGATTTATTTATTTAAAAAAAAAAGCAAATCAACAAATGAACTTGAAATAAGTACGGTTTGCACTTAAATACAGGGTGTCCCGTAAATATAAGGTATTTAGGAATACATTTACATCACTCAGACGTATGTAGCGCCCATTCTGATGGAATTATTTTGATGAAACTTGGTTTATGGGTAGTCACCATACGTCCCGTATTTAACGGGACATTCCCGGTTTGTTTTTCTGTTTTTCTGGCTGTCCCGACTTTTTTGCTAAAGTGTCCCAGTTCCCAGACGTATTTTCACCACACACACACACACAAAGACAACTTGACTTCTTTTCCTCCATTTCTTTCTTGACGCAAACTATTAAAATTATCTTCCCAGATCAGAAGTCCATTACTATTCTTATTTGTAGGCGTGATTATCTTAATCTCACATATTTGTGTTCTTTTTTTTTTTAATTCACTGCAACTTGCAGTAGCTCTCGATTTCCCACAATTGGCACCTTTTCTGCGATTTCAGTCAACAATCCCCTATGTATAAAATTATCTATAGGGGGCATTGGCGTACCAAAAAGCCTCCCAAGCCAAGATTATAGTGTTATTTTGCAGGGAAAAACGTAAAAAATCCCTCCTTGAGAAGAAAAAAAAATTAACCCCCCCCCCCCAAAGAAAATTCTGCATACGTTTATGATAGGGGGGTGTTGTTTCAGCACGAGTTGACGACTTCGCTTACTTTTAGCATCATTTTTGGCGGTAACTGGCAATGTCTCATATTTTCCTTGAACAAATATGGTCAGACTATTTATGGGATCTGTGGACCGTGGGGTAAAGAAAGATTCAATAATATGTTGGCAAATTTTTTACCACCAGGTGAATGAAGAAGCGGTGCTTTTTAACACAGTTGTCTTTTTCTTTAATAGTTACACTGACACAGTGTTTACCAATACGCATCTAGATGCGTGATTTACGCATCAAAATTCAATTTTACTCCTCCAAATTTCACGTAGGAGTTGAAATACTCCTTCAAATTTTAGGTATTTTTTTATAGTTATTTATTACTGATAAAAAAAATACCCCTTAAAAATTTTTGGCAATAGTGAAATTACTCTTCACTAGTTTTGAAGGAAATTATCAGTCTCCACTCATTTAAATGTGCACAGAAATATGAAAAAATCTGGCAGAATTGTTATGGGTCACTCAAAAAAAAGCTAAATACATATTAATAATATTTTGAACGCCAATAAAGGCCAAGAATGAATTTAAAAATCCTGCAACCCTAGAGTGTTACAGCAACGTAATTCCAACAACACATGATCAAATACAGTACAGACAAACAAAGAAAAAAAAAAGGGTAATAACTAGTTTCTCTAGAACAGAAAAGCTGGAGGAAAGAAAGTTGTATACGTATAAGTTCTTTTACAGATACCGCCAAGAAGCGCGAGAGGCGATGAGTACCCCACTGTTATCATTTTCAATAATTCTTTGTGGCTTTAATAATTATATTCCGCCGCTCATTTTCTGTTTCTGTGTGGGATGAATAACACTTAAAATTTTTCACAATTTTTTGGAGAACGACATCTTGGAACCCTTTCCTCGTTAGTTATGGCCATGAGTTCTGAATCACCCTGTATGTTCACTTTCAACGTGGGGGATTAATATTAAAAATTTCATTTCAACATTAAAAGTCAAACCTTTAAAATTATTATTAAGATCTAAGAATATTTCACCAGAAAAAAATAGAAACTGCGCCATAAAATTTCCCAAAAAAGAAAACACAATATAAGTTTCGGAGCCGGAGAACATATTTGATTATTCCATCGATAAACTTTTCTCCAGAAGAAAGTCCTCTTTTTTATATATATATATTCCATTTCCATATCTGAATATGGCTTAACAGGAAAGAAAAACTCTATTATTTTTACACGATATTTTTCCTTTTTTCCCATAAGAAATAGGGAAGAAAAAGTTCCTTAACGTGTCTTTAGTAGAATAAAAAGGCAAAAAAAATCCTACATATATTGATTATCGATTGGGTAGAAGAAAGAAGAATTGGGCAAAATGGAGAGCCTTGTGGCAATCCTGCAAATACAGTTTTTTTTTCGGTCGTCTCTTCTACACCTTTTTTTTTCTCTTATGATTTTTCTCAGCATTTGTGAGATAGAAAGAAAATAGACTCACAATAGAAAGAAGAGAGGGATTTATCGGGTTCGTTTGCAACACTCAATCTTTTATCGTCTTCGTCACACACGTTTTCGTGCGAGAATTGTATGGGGGTATCCTTTTCTGGTAATAACGCTTTTTCCTCCTGCCGTCGACGAAAATGTGTTCTCTATAAAATATACAATTCTCGTACTTATGTACTTGGAATATGTACACCTTTTTTCCCCGATATCTTCATGGTAGGCTTATTAGACGGCTTTACTTCCTTTCAAATTTTTGCACGCGATATATCGGGTCGTCTTCAATCAATACTGGTAAAACAAGTTGCGAGACACCTTTGAAATCATTTACAGGTCTACGAGAAGGATGGTATATGTACCATGAAAGATTTTGTTTTTCCGGGTGTTAGTCAACCACTTCTCTGACGAGAGCGAGATATCTCGTCTTAGAGTGAATGGAAGAAATACAAGGTGAGAGGTGAGCGGAATACCCATGGCACATTTTAAAAATGAATAAATGAATGCCTAACGCTCGTACAGTGTAACCTGTTTATACGTCGTTTGTACGTCACTCAGTTTGAAAATATGACTTCCATATTTTCGTGTGACGTTTGACTTTGGTCGCAATTGTTTCCTGTAAATTTTGATGTTATACTCATAATAATACATTTATTCCACTCAAAACCTCAATCATTCGACGTTTCCAGTTCGATTCTAACTCAAAATCCTTAAAGAAACATTTTTATCCATCAAATGCGCGCAATTTTTGCAGACGGGTGTGCTTCTTGCGCATTGCCACAGCAAAAGCCATAAGTTTTAAAGGTAATTTATAACTTATACGAAAATAGACACTGAGTTGGCTGATGATGGGGCATAATACCGCGTCCAAACACCAGTGGAATAAATTCAATCCAGCTGACTGTTTCTTCAACCTCTTTTTTTCCTCATCGCGAAGGTTTATTGTAACCTTATGAAACAAAGTTGTGTGTTCCCTTCTTTTTTTTCCTCCCACCACAATCGTGATATCTCAACGAGATAACGATAAACTGATAACGAGCAACTGAGATAACAGTGGTGGGGTTCTGCTCAGCTTTCCCCCCTCTTCCTTCTCCATGGCATTCCCCCCCCCCCATATAATGTATCTCTCTTTCTCAGCTCCAATCCTTCTAGTATATACTATGTACACAGAAGTGAGAAAGAGAACAAGTAAAAAAACTGCAAAACAAGTTTGTGGGGGAGGGGCGGAAAACCAAGGCACTGCGCTAATACCCCCTCATCCAATTATCTCTGTACTGTTCATCCCCACCTTTATTTTTTTTTCTCTCTCTTTCTTTCCCTTTCTTCCTTTTCTTTAACGCGGAACAAGGCAACCACATTTATCGCCCATACATCTAATGCAGATCATCGCCAACAGCTCGTAAGCGTAAAAGTTAAACTGCATCATAATTTTCTCTGATAAATGCCAGCAGCTGTCGCACCTCATTTACAAATGATTTCCTAAAGAAAGATAATTCAGAAACCAATCCCTGAGGAAACAACAGAGGGATCTCCTCAAATTCATGTGCATCTTAATACACACAATCAACTTTCGATCATTCAATAATTAACGTATCCTTAAATAATCCGTATTTGTCATAAATTAGACGGGAAATATGTAAATTTTTCGGATAACACGTTAATAATGCAATCCCGTTCTCTAATTAGTGATCGTCAATCCTCAGCGGATGGTCTCGGTGAATCAAACCAGAAATTCCGATTATCAACACGGCATTGTTTTCTTGGCTAGAACGTAAATTTTAAATCATTTTGGAAAGCTTTTCAGTAGCAAAATTGATATATTTCCAGTGTAATGTAATCAATTCAATTATTCAGATAGTTTTCAAAGAGGAATATTGTTTCATTATCCACCTCTAGAAACTGACAATTCAGGCTCAAACATCTTGCTAATACAGACACGGTATCGATCTTCCACTTGATAAGCAAAACTAATGGGAAATCTCACAGAGCCACCTGTTGCGATGGCTACTAAAGTTGCAGAATATCCATTTCAAGGTAGAGTAAACTGCAAAATAGCAGTTAAAGTGGGTTTCAAATTAGCTCATTTACATATCAAAGCTACCGTATTCTGTATCTGTTCTATCTGCAGGGATTGTGATGACTCCCGAGAATAGTCAACTGCGATTATACTAGTTTGGGGGATTACAGGTACGGAGGAATATTGTATTTGAACAAGTTAGGATTAGATTGACGTAATATTGTTTATCCTTAATAAATGGTATCAAGGACAGAATTACCAGGGAAGTTTGAAAGACCTATCCAGGTGTATCCAGCCGTTGTATCGAGAGTATCACCTCGTTTACATGCATTCTGGCAGAGACGTATTTAGAGGGGGAGGCCTTAGTGGGCTGTAGCCAAGGGCGGAAAATTTGTAAAATGAGCGATAGAGAAAATTAGTGAAATCGGAGAAGAGGACGGCAAAATTTTTGTAGCCTAGGTAATGAGGGATTAGGTCAATTAGTGGCCAAACGAGTAATCCAGATTCTAGAGGGACCAGGTGAAAGAGGGACATAAGGAGCGATGAATCCGGTTGGTTAGCGACCAAAAGTGTAGTCTAAAGCATGTGCAAGCATGAGAGTGATCAAAATAGTTACTTAGAGAGTGTGTACGCATGGAAGTGAAGAAAATAACGACCTAGAGAATGAGAACCAGGTCAGTGAGATCTAGAGAATAGAAATACCAAAAGGTAGAAAGGAATCTGTAAGCATGACCCCTCTCATGCTTACAGGGGTCATGCCAAAAAATGACTTGGACAGTGAGGAAACCAGGTCAGTGAGTGACTAAAAGAGTAGTGTAGAGAGCGTACAAACATGTTGAATGCCAAAAATAGTTCCTTAGAGGGTGTGTAATCACGGGAGTGATAAGAAGAGTGAGCTAGAGAGTGAATGACCAAGTATGTGTACAAGCATACAAGTGGCCAAAAGAGGAACTTACAGAACATGTTGGAGAGTCATTTCTACCGTTCACATTGTTTATCAAAACACGTTGGGAAATTATTGTTACTGTAAACATTGTTTATAAAAACCAGGTTAAAGAATTATGTTACCGCAATCATCGTTTAGCAAAGCAGGTTTCAGAATCATCATTACTCTTAACAAAACGTATTGTAGAGCCATGATGGAAGCGCAATATACGATGAGGTCTCATTTCGCAGCATTTCCATGTGCGACTAACATACTGAAAAAGAATTTACTCACGTCAATATTTCTCCAAACATGAAACCTGTAGGAATACTCATTAATGAGACAGTTGGAAAACGTTTATGTTATCCTTATAAGCACCTAAAGTACGGAGTCAATTGCGCTAGATGATGTGATAATGACACACTTGTCAAGTAAAATGCTTGCGTTCGGTTTTGATTCCATTCGACGCGAAAACTGCGAATACAATCTCAAGCATGAGCAGAAGCAGCGAGCAAATAGCTCGACATGATTCATTAGCGAAAATGAATTCCTCCGGAAAGGGAAGATCAGCAGTCGTTGTAAATTCCTGTTATATGGTTTGAGCATAACGCAGATTGACTAATTTGATGATGATAAGTGGACGGGTGTGATCCCTAAATAGGCACGCACACAGATGTTCGGGCTGTGTATCGATCAACGAAAAGATGTCTCAAAACCCATTAATATCCATTATCCCTTTAATTGGCAACCATTGAAACATCCAGAGGAGAAAAGTTTTGAGGAGGTTATGTGTTAAGCAAATGAGGGGTACATTGAATGCAATTAAATGACAAAAACAATTTATTGTAAATATTTGAAAATATGAGATGTTGAACCTCTGAAAATACACTGTAGTTCTAGGATTTGCATAGATATGAATAGTATAAAAATGTAATTTATTGTATGCCAACTTACTTTTCTATCATTGTTCACGAATGCACAGCAATATGTCTTCACCACGCATTTTGTATTTCCGTGTATTTTGTATGTAAACGTGGGTTGTTCAAACCAAAATGAGCGACCATGCACTTGACAATACTAAACGTCATGCTTCATTTATTTTCCCATGCTGAAATCCTGTTAATGTTGATAATCCTAATTAAGTTGTTCTATAGCAACTCCCTATCGCTTTGATTCCCGATTACCCCCATTAACTTCACGTCATCTGCGAATTTCCTAACGATCCCATCGATACCCTGATCGAGTTTATCGATAAAAAGTGAAAAAGGTATGCTGCGGCCAAAGACACTTCCTTGAGGGACTCCACTCTTCACAGCAGTCCAATCAAAGAATTCCCCGTTCACCATCACCAAGTTTTGTTCAGTCTCTTAACAGAGATTCTATTCAATTAAGCCAGTTGGCCCCAACCTCGTGTAAATGCTTCAAGAGTTTGCCATGTTGGCCCGATCGAATGCCTTCTGGAAATCAAGATGAACCATATCGACATTTTTGCCCTCACCCAAAATCTTAGTCTCGTGATCATAGAGGCAAAAGGAGGGTGCTTACTCATGGCTTCCCCTTCCTGAACCTACGCTGACTGTTTCTCCAACGTGTTTCTTTTTTCAACGGTGTTTCTCCAACACGAGTTTTTATGAAATATTTACGGTAACGATGATTATCCAACTTGTTGTTTTTGTACTATACTAGCTATAATACTCGGCGCTGAACGGGTTTTCTTCAAACTTTAGCGGGAATTTTCCCAGTAAAGTGACAAAAACCATTATAAAGGCATAAGCTATTATACATAATACTGGCAGCATTAAAGTGACAAACCATTGTAAAGGCCTATGCATTTCTGGAACGCATTGCTAGGGAACCACGGTAACTGAAATAAACGTTCGAAAAGTGATTGTTGAAGCCCAAAAACCATTGTTGCCCGACAGTTTTTTGCCCATTTGGGGCATTTGCCCTACTCTGACGAAATTGTAAAGTAGCCTATCGTTCAAGTCGGGTCCCATTTGGTATATATGCAAAATTTGGTGACGATCGATCTAAAATTGTAGATTCATATTGAGAACATACACACACAGACACACAGAAAATCAACTTTACATATATAGAGATTCACGGGGGGTAACAATAGTTCTATATTTGTTTTATCAAGCAGTGTGTACGGTACGTGATTCGATGTGTTTTTTAAACAATTAATCTCACATTTGTATTTTTAAACGATTATTCACGAACATATTTCTTCAAACGGAAACAATGATTCTCTAATTATCGTGTGACTTGTTTGTTAAACGGTAACAATGATTTTAACTCACTCCTCTACTAGGTTATATGTCAGCTCATTCACAAACTTATTCGGTCACTCACACGTTCACTGACCAGCTCTATTACTCAGACACTCACTCAGCCACTGGTGACGAACTGAATGTGTCCGTCAGGGAGAATTCCCCATTAAACTGTATTGCAGCCTTTTCGTCTTTTGCTGTGCGATTTATGGTGAGGCGAGAGCGGCACGGGAATGAATATTATTATTTACTAAAACATATTTACACAGAAAGAGAAATGCGACGGCGTCGATGGCACATGGCGAACTCAACGGTTGAAGACGAACAACTCAACGTTCGTAGATTAGTAGTGTCGACAGATACATTGTCCTCACAGAAAGACTTTCTCCTTCTCCCAGTATCCGTGCTGCCATCTGTCGGGTATTTACTTGACGGCAAACACCACAATGGGTTTAATAGGTGATGCCATCTATCATCAAAATTAGAAACGAGTCTTCAACGGCTTCGTTATCTTTGTATGTTGAGAGTCCTCGGAATTCTCCCCAACGACAACAAAGCCACAGAAAGACGATTTTAACTGAATCACCTGAAACAAATAAAGCCAACTCCGGCTAAACAATCGGCTAACCACAAGAAATTTACATTAACAATCCATTATCTGACTTCCGTTCCTTCGAATCATCTGTACAAGGATAATCTCGTAGGCGGATCTCTCAATGATTAATTGCTTATCGTCAATACCATCCGAACTAAACATGTGAAGTTCACTTTCACCTCGAACCCATCTATCTTCCAACACACTCAGTCAAAACTTTTAAAAACGGAACTAAAGAAACTAAAAACATTAAAAAAAAAAAAAGTTAATTTAAATTAGCATCAGGTTTAGATCTTACTAAATCACTGTTTGCATCTCGCGGTTTTCAGCAACACACCAACCGTAACGAGCCAGACCCGACTAATTAATCAACTCGCTTTTAATCAGGATGCGGCGATCATAAACAACAGTTTGAAGAACAAGAATTCTTCGCCTTAAAGCAATTCATCATTTTAGCCCGCGGCCTGAAATAATTAACATAGTGATCACTATTATAACAATAACGAGACTTTCCATCGGTTTCAGTTGAATTTTCTCTCTATCATAAAAGTTTCTTGAACATCTTGAAGAAACGCTTCCCAAACTTGGCTCGGAATTTTCGATTAATTAGCATGATTACCATAAAAGACTTATATTTAGAATTATTTTCACATCATACATGAGAAACATGCAAAATTATAAGAAAGAGCCTGTCAAACACACGTATTATTATATACAGGGTGATTATAAAAAAACTATCCCGACATATGGGCCCCTAACTATCATACCATTCACAGAAACTGAATGAAATTTTGGCATAAGGTATTTTGAGGTATGCGCTCAAGAATGATATGGAAAACAACAGTGTCACTCTAACAGTTACGGTTACAGTGAGAAAATATCAAATGGCAACACCAAGTTTTTTGTATTGGAATGCGATCTTCATACTGAAAAACACTAAATAGCGTTGGAATGGCACCTGTAGTACGAAAATCACCGGAGCTAGGCAAGGAAAAAGTAAAAGGACGTGCACCAGAGCATTAATGTTCGTTTCTTCGGCTGAGATCCCAGCCTGATTAGTCCTACACAAGGTCATGTGGAAAACACAATAAAATGAGGACATATTTATTTTATGCTGCTTCTCTGTCCTTATTGGTTGTCCTCACTTTTAGCCTATCTACCGCCGGTGATTTTCATGCTACAGTTGCCGTTCGAACGCTATTTAGGGTTTTTCACAATGGAGATCACATTCCAATACAAAAAACTTGGTGTTGCCATTTGATATTTTCCAAATTTTCTCACTGTAACCGTAACTGTTAGAGTGACACTGTTGTTTTCCATATCATTCTTGAGCGCATACATCAAAATACCTTATGCCAAAATTTCATTCAGTTTCTGTGAATGGTATGATAGTTAGGGGCCCATATGTCGGGATAGTTTTTTTATAATCACCCTGTATATATATATATATATAGTCTGCGGATTTTTTTCTCCTCTACGTCTTGTGGATAAATCGTTTAATTTGGCTGTAATGCTTAAGTTCAGTAGAAAATAATTTCTTTTAACATTTTGCTGGCTAGAATTGCATCTTTTGTTGAACACTTTTTATGATAATAATGATTTTCTGACGTGCTTTGTTGAAAACTGTAAGAGTACTGTTTACACTTCACTGAAACAATGATTCTCCGTGATTTTTTTAATTGATGATTCTCTAACGTGTTTTTTCAATTGATGATTCTCTAACGTGTTTTTTCAATTGATGATTCTCTAACGTGTTTTTTCAATTGATGATTCTCCAACATGTTTTTTTTTTTTTCAATTCATGAAAAAATGCTTCTCCAATGTGTTTTTAACGACTCCCAACGTGTATTGTAAAACAATGACTCTCCAACGTGTTTTGTTGAACAATATTCTCCGTGTTTTTCAATAATGATTCCTTAACGGGTTTTGGTAAACAATGTTTACGTTAACGATGATTCTCCAACATGTTTTTAAATAAATAAATGATGCTCCGATGGGTTTTGTTGAACGTTTCACTATGAAAAATTACGGCAACAATGATTCTCCAACGTTCTTTTTTTTTCAGCCAACAATTCTTCGTGTTTCTTTAACGATGATTCTCCAACGCATTTTATACAATTTTTGTTTGTGTTGAGCGTATTCTGCATTTCATCACGGACAAACAAAGGCAACTCTAGCCAAACAATTGGCTAACCACAAGAAATTTACATCAACAAGCCATTATCTTACTTCCGCTTCCGTTCCTTCGAATCTCTACGAGGATAATCGTAGACGGGTCTCAATGATTAATTGCTTACCGTCAATACCATCCGAACTAAACATGTCAAGTTCACTTCATCCCGAATCTATCTATCTTCCAACACACTCAGTCAAAACTTTTCAAAACGGAACTAAAGAAACTAAGAACATAAAAAAAAAGTTAATTTAAATTAGCATCAGGTTTAGATCTCACTAAATCACGTTTTGCATCTTGCGGTTTTCAGTAACACACCATCCGTAACGATCCAGACCAGACTAATTAATCAATTCGCTTTTAATGAAGATGCGACGATCATGAACAACCGTTTGAAGAAGAAGAACAAGAATTCTTCGCCTTAAAGCAATTTATCATTTCAGCCCTCGGGCTGAAATAATTAGCATAGCGATCCCCATGATGATAATAACGAGTCTCCAATTGGTTTCGGTTGGATTTTCCCTCTATCATAAAGTTTCTCGAACATCTTGAAAAAACACTTCACGATCTAGGTTCGGAATTTTCGACTAATTAGCATGGTTACGATAAAAGACCTATTTAGAATTATTTTGAAGATTCTCCATGAGGGCATGCAGAATTAAGAAAACGAATTATCGTCAAGTACATGTATTTCATTTGCTTGGAGACTTTTTCTCGCATAAGTTCGGTAGATACACCACTTATTTAATTTAGCAGAACCAAATTTCAATATTGAAGTTCAAGTGAAAAATAACAATTTCTCTAACGATGCTGTGCAACAATGATATAATCTTTTGTTACTGTCTTTAATAACAATTATTCTCCAACGTGTTTTGTTAAACAATCTTCTATACGGTAAAAATGATTCTCTGGCGTGTTTTGTTAGTGTATTTTAACTGTAATAATGATTCTTCAATCTGATACCTACAATGATTTAAGCACAATACAATGATTCTCTACGTGTTTTGAAAGTAATGTTTACGATAATAGTGGTTCTTCAACGTGGTTTGTTAAACACAGTGACTCCAATTTGTTTTTTTAAACGATGATTCTCCAACGTGTTTTGTTAAACACAATGACTCCAATTTGTTTTTTTAAACGATGATTCTCCAACGTGTTTTTTAAATGATGATTCTCCAACGTGTTTTTTGAATGATGATTCTCATGTTTTTTTTAAACAATGATTCACTACCGTGTTTTGTTAAAACAGCGTTGATAGTAGCAACGGGTTTTCTATGTGTTTTGTTAAAACAACGTTTATAGTAGCAACGGTTCTTCTATGTGTTTTGTTGAACAATGTTTACGGAAAAGGTTATTTTCTAAGTGTTTTATAAAGCACAGCTTCAGGGATTCTCCAACATGTTTTACTAAACCCTGTTTACGGTTACAGTGATTCTGCGACATGCTTTGGTAAACAATGTTTACTGTAATAATAATAATTCTCTAATCTGTTTTATTGAACAATGTCTAAGTTATAACAATGATTTTTAAGTGTTTTTTAAAGCAATGTTTACGGTCACAGTGTTTACGGTAATAATCAATGCTTTTGGTAGGTATGGTTCTCTAACATGTTTTTGTATGGGCAACGTTTTCAGAAAAATGATACACTGGAATGATACGTGTATCGTAAAAACAACTAATTATAACATGCAATGGCAAATATGATGAATAAACCAATAAACGACTTACTTCTTGTCCCGTCTTTGGTGTCCTGCACAATATCTATGAAAGGGTTCGAGCAACATTGCTCTTTCTGCTTCTGCTCTTTCGTGGGATTCCTCCTCGCGTCGTAAACTTTATGGTGCAACATTTGGAATGGTTTATTTGCAGCTTTCTGGATACTCTTGGCAACAGTCGTATAGATCTCGGATGAGTCGTGGATTATAGAAAACTGGTGCCAGTTGTAGTAAGTCAGTAGGGCGAACACCGAAGCTACGATCTGCAACAAAGAGAGAAAGATATGTTTCATGTGATCTGATTATCAAATATCGTGGTCGAGATCTGGGAAGTCATGGTGCATATGTTTGACACCATGAAGAAAAAAAAAATAATGGCTTTGTAAAGCCTTAACAGATTAAAAGGGTAAATTTTCGTATCTGCATTCAACATTCTAACCTAGAATGGTTTTTTAAAAGTAGATTATGACAATTTATCGGTAGGGTGACTGAATTTCGATAAATCCAGACGTGTAACAAAGCTCCATAGAGTATTATTGCCTATTTACCATCAGTAATACAACCCAAATTCACATTACATCATTGCGCATATTGAAAAGCTTAAAGAGGCCATATTTAGGAAGATCATGCGAGGTGAGTTCACGTTTACAAAGTTCATGTGAGGCCAGTCTACATTTAGGAATCTCTTGTGAAGTGAGTTCATACTTAGAAAGCTCATGCGAGGCAACATTTATAAATCTCAAATTAAGCAAGTCTTCCTTGAGGAAGCTCATGTGAGGCGAGTTCATACATTTATGATGAAGCTCATTTCATTTTATTTATGAAGCTGAGGCGAGTACACATTTAAGAAGCCCAAGTTAAGCAAATTCCTTAAGGGGAGTAGACGTTTAGAAAGCTCGTGAGGTGGGTCAAAGTTCAGGCCGCTCATGTGGTGAGGCTCATGGATGTTAGAATAGTAAGGTGAGCTAACGTTCAAGAAGCTCATGGGAAGCGAGTTCACGGTCAGGAAGTTGAAGCGAGTTCACATTTAGGGAGTTCAAATGAGTCCACGTAGACGAAGATCATGTAAAGAGAGTTTATGTGAAGTTAAGTAGAAAGCTCTGAGATTGCAAATTTTGGAAGCTCAGCTCCTTTGCAGCAAAAAGTTTGACAACTCATGGTTCATGATCTTATATATAAATGTGAAAGTATGTATGTATGTATGTTCTTTATACAAACGTACAGTTTTAGACCGATCGTCGCCAGATTTTGCATATATACTAAACAGGACCGGGATTGAACCGTAGGCTACTTTAAAAGTTCGTCAGAGCTGAGCAAATGCCTGAAATGGGCGAAAAACCTGTCGGGAAACAATGGTTTTGGGGCCTTAACAATTACTTTCGGAACGTTTACTTTGGTTACCGTGGTTTCCAACAATGCGTTTCAGACGTGTATATATGCTTTTACAATGGCTTGTCACACCTTTGATTCTGTTATTATAACAGTTTATTCCTTTATAACGGTTTGTAAGTTTTCCAATCCTCTCAGTAATTGAAGAAAACCCAGGAAGAGCGCCGGGTATTTCTGCTAGCCTATATACAGGGTATCCTGTAAGTGCTAATGCGGCCTTTATCTCATCAACCGCCCATCGTAGAGGTATAGTTTCAAACTAAAAAATGCTTAAAAGGCGTGTGAATAATATTCGCTGCACAAGCTGGACGTATGACGTCGCTAACAACAGAGAACAACAACTACGACGACAAAATTGGGAATAAAAATGTTTAACGCCAGCTGATGAACTCAATGCTTGCCTCAAATCATCAACAGTCTGTCATTAAGTTAAAAAATTATCATTATCCACCAACATGCGAGTTCAACTGAAAAATGACTCAGCACTGCTATCATTTTCACGTCAGTTGATCAAACTTGGCAATGGAAGAATTCCCGTAAGATACCCAAGCACTGGACTCATTACGTTCTCAAATTGATTTTGCCAGTTGTTAAACTCAGTTCAAGAACTTGCAGATTGCCTCAAGTTTTTAATCAAAATATTTAAAAATGAAAGTAATTTTTTCTTACTTGATGCAGGAATTTTTTTGATTAAGAAATAATTAATAAGCTATACTTATATGAATTTTTTACGGGGCGGGCAACGTCGCCGGGTATCAGCTAGTATACAATAAAAATAAGACCGGCATTAAATTCAATCATTTTGATGAAGCTTTCAACTTATTAACCCGTTGACCAAGTTCATTTCTCCTATTTGGCAATAGTTTGTAGCTTCAGAAAGTTATTTCACACACAATTCATTTTTCTCAAAAGAACTATCTATAACTGGTGCAGTATCATTTTCACCCAAATACACAGAAAACGCTGCATCAAATTGCAAGTAACTTCGTATTCAGCAATAAAAAAATAATAATTTTGCTCTGAAGCTATTATTATTTCCACTATTAGAGCGAAAATACCTTACACTGACATACTTCATAGCCCCCCCCCCCACCTCCCCATAAGTGCCCACCAATTCATTTAGAACCGCCAGACTTCAGACACTGGCCACGACATAACACACGAACGAAAACAGCTATCATGACCGAATATTTTCTTTGTTTTCCCATCTTATAAGGAACAGACAATGCCATAAACAGGACATAATTAATCTTCAAGGAAGGGTCAAGCGAGAATCCACACACGGTCCACGGGACTCGATTAAAAGATCCCGCGTATGCTGCGTTATTTACGCTGCCATAAGTCACTTTTGAAAAATGCCCGAGCAATATATGGCCTTCGCTATCTCAGACAAAGACCGAAAAAATAATAATAGATTCGTTTACCCATGAAATAATTTGAGGAATTTTTTCGGTCGTTTTTCTTTGGCTGTCGCATACCTGCAGTCAAGTCAAGTCATACGTGCCATAATAAACGTAAGATATGTCATCATAAAAAAACGTGTGTTGACATCGCATTCTTCTTTGGGATATGTCGAGAAAAATTACGGAATTCTCTTGAGAATCTTCCCTATAATCCTAAGTCTATCTACAGCGCCGGTCTCCATTGAGGCAATTTAATGCTACATATACGATGATGTTGTATCCTCGAAGAAAGAGAGATACGGCGTAATATTTTGCTAGAGGAGTTGCTCTCGGGGGTGTTCGAACACGGTCGTCGAACCGTGCAGAGGATATTGATGCGTCCCGACATGATGTTCAGTTGTTATAAGACTCTATTCATTTGCGAAAATTATAGGAGAATGTCGCGAGAAAATGACCGTCAGGGGGAAAGGAGGCCAGTGGTAAATGGTCACTAGAGCTGCAAGTAAATACTCGCTAAATAACGCAAGGATCCATTGGTAAATTATGGTAGTCATTTTCATGCTATGTGCAAAATGGTGGTTAATTAACGCCACTTTTAGATGATGGCTAAGTAAAGCCGCTGGTAAATGATGGCTGAATAAGGCCCATTGGCAAAGAATGTCTAAGTAAGACAACTGAGAAACGATAGCTAACTAAAGAAATTGGCAAACGATAGCAATTCTGCTATGAATAAGGCTGGTGATAAACGATTGCTGTTCAAGACCACTGGCAAACTGGATTAACATGGCTTCTGGAAAACGATGGTTGAATATGGCCGCTAAGAAACGATATATAATTAAGAAAATTGGCAAACGATGGGTGAATAAGTCCACTGGCAAACGAGTGATAAGTGAGGGAACTGAGAAACAATGGCTGAATAAGGTCAATGGTAAACGATTGCTGTTTAAACAGACTGACAAACGATGGCTGAACATAGCCACCGAGAAACGATGACGGAAATAGCCACTGACAAACGATGTCTAAGGAAGGAAACTGGTAAACGATGTCAAAACGAGACAACTTTTTTTCTTCAAAATCGGACACAACTCCATTGCCATAGGCAATTTACTAATGATTCAGAGTTGTATCGAAGTTTCTGTATCTAACAGTCTGAGTACGTATCTAGTAGTATGTGGGAATATTTCAGTGCGCCATATATGATTCAAATAATTCACGCATAATCAATACTCGCCAATCTGTGGATCATAATATAATGGCAGTAACCTGCAATCCAGCGGGAGGCAGGCATTGGACCAGCACCTCCTAGAGATGGAAGGCCTCCGTACGGGTTGTCAAGTTCATCTGTAACGTCATTAAGACTATCTAGCAAGTTTGTCACATTTTGAACCACAGCATCCTGTTTCATTTCTTCTTATTTTGGCGTAGAATCTTCCTGGTTGGCTCAAAACTACCGCATGGTGATTAGATGTGCGGCATACAAATCGCCGATTTCGAGCCCGATCATTTCTTTTCCGCACAACTATGATACTGGCACGAGCAGGGAGGAATATTTTTCCCTGAATATTCTGAGGGAAAATGGACTACTTGCTGACATCACGAGCAGCGTTTGGAAGCCTTTTATATCTAGGAGGGGCTGATTGGGTTCGGTGTTTTGGTTTGGCAAAGGAAACACGAAGAAATGATGATGGGGTAAAGGGAGAGCTGTGTAAATTAGTCGCTGCGGCAAGGGCAACTGAGTCAGAAAGTTTGAGAAAGCCACTCTATTAGAGGAATCCTAACAATGGGTATGGGCTGCCATTCAACGATTTCCAACGCGACAGTGAATAAACAAGTGATGAATTTGGCAATGTCAAGGGAGCAATCGTGTGATTTTTGTTTGGAAGCGTTGGGGGAAACAGGATAAGTGTTCCAGACTCTGCCACGAAGCTGGGCTGGAACAGATCTCGGCAACGGGATAAGTCCTGTGACAAAGTTCTGGCGTTCATTCATTCATGGGGACACAGAATCAAATTTGTGTCTTGAATGCTAGAAAACTACAGAACTCCAGTTCATCATGTGTAACTCTTCGACCACACTTTCACGTTTACCAACATTATCCAGGATAGAGATAGACGACTTTTTTGCAATATATCACGGACACAGATATTTTCTGGATTTTATGCCGAGATGAACTCGAAATGAAAAATTAGCTAGTCTCCACCGAAACTCGAACCCAGGCTCTCTTGCATTCCGGGCAAGCATGCTACCATCTACACCACGGAAGATCTGACCCTGCCTTCCTTATTTCACCCACTGCGAAGTGAGGCGCTGAAGTAGAAGCATTAGCAAATCCACATTCCTAAATTCGTCTTTGCATCGGCCAGCTGTTGAAAACCTTCGTGAGGCATTAGTAGCCTGTCTTCACTTCAGCAAATGTCTACCAGGTGCGACGGTAGAGATAAGCATTTTCCTCAGCCCAATATGGGGGGAGGGGGTGTTCAGATGACTTTTCTTTCTGATTTCAACTCGGCATAAAATCCATAAAATATGTTTCCTTGATTATCCAAAGCCTCAAGACATTCGAGTAGGGAAAATTGCAAAATTGACACATTGACCACCTTGCGGATGTGGCTCTGCAAATACACCTTACTTGTAATTATATATATTTTTTAAAAATGGTAATGAATGAAACGAGATTTACAGACACATCAACACTAAGTAAAAAAAACAGAATTTTTTTTCAATAAGTGCTTCGTCTCAGTTTTAAAAAGTTATTTTTTTTTAGAAAATTCAGAGACGATTTAATGAACTTTCCAAGCCATTAATTTGCTTATCACTCTACTTTTACCTCATAAAAAAGAAACATATCTCAAGATAACAGGATTTAATATGTGTGTGTGTGGATTTATGAATCGATAAATCGGTATCTAAAAAAAAAAGGAATAGTTTTTATGTATTTTTATAACAAGATATCGCTCCGAGGTTTATTTGAAAGAAGAATGAAAAACTAAGTATAAGTCTTTCTCGAGGCTATCATTATGGTCTGTTACTGTATATACTTAAGCTTTTTGTTGTGTAAAAACCTTAATGCATTAGGTTTTTTTTTTTAATGTAAGAGAGTTTTTCTTTATTTATTTAAGGTAAAAAAAGAGAGATGCCTTTCGGAAACCCGAGGGAAAACCTCAACCTGTAAACTGGGGTATGTGTGGTCGTTATCAAGTATCTTCTTTGTTGAATGAGGCTAAGAGATTCTGAATCTGAAAAAAATTTAGAAGATGTTTGTGAGAATAAATATGAGTATTTTGATGATTTTGAATTGGAAAATATGGTGTCCCTTTCTCTCCCTCTCAGAGCCGAGCATTCATTTTTTTTGGAATTTTCAAAATCTTTCTGCATTTTTGATACTCAGAAATGCATTATAAACGTAAATGCCAGCAAATCCCATTTTTTTTAAAATTTCCAATTTTTCATTTTTATTTTATTTTTATTATTTTTTTGTAAATACATAATTCACTTCGTTTAAATTTTCCAGTCAAAATGTGATGCGGGGCATATTTATCTTTTTTTCCCCAGAATTTATTGTATTGTAATAAATCACACTTTCTCCTGGAAGCCATCTTAAAAAACCTCCTGAAATTTCTACTTCAACTGCTGCCCTCTGATGAAAGGCCCCAAAGCTCATATTCATTGTATTTCTAAATCGGGGATTCCTTAACGTGGGGCCCATGCCCCACAGGGGGGAATTATGGTTTTTATATGAAGGTTGGAACCCCTTCTGTGAACTCCATTTTTTTTTCTTTCAGTTAAAACTTTTAACAACTGGATCAGTTCAAAATCAATTTCAGTTCAAAAAATTTTTAAACAATTTCTTCTCTTTCAGCGGAAGGGTGGTTTGCCTAAGGGTGCTTAATGTTTTGTGCTCCATGGAAAATTTGTGTCAGTAAGTAAAAGCGTATTAAGAATCCCCGAGACATTTCGAGGTGACCAAAAGAAGGCAGATCAAGTTTGACGAGATATCTCGGGATTGCCGCTGTAAGGATTAAATTTTTTTTCTAACAGTGGAAATTACAATGGAAGTAACAATGGAAATTATAATGGAATTAACAATGGAAATTATAATGGAATTAACAATGGAAATTACAATGCAAGTAACAATGGAAGTAACAATGGAAATTACAATGGAAATTACAATGGAAATTACAATGGAAATTACAATGGAAATTACAATGGAAGTAACAATGGAAATTACAATGGAAGTAACAATGGAAATTACAATAGAAGTAACAATGGAAATTACAATAGAAGTAAGAACATTTTCTAACAATGGAAATTATTTACTCATAAAAGGGCAGGGATGGCGAAGTAATGCTTCAGATCACTCTTCATCTACTTTTATCGTGTGACTCGCTGTGTGATTGGTCTAAAGTCGAGTCAGATCTCCTTCCGATTTCCCGAACCCTTCCGAGGAAGTCCTTCGCTTACATAATAGTCAATTTAACTATCGCGTACCTTGGATGTGTGTTGGATAGAGGAAGACCTGGGGGGAATTGCGATGAACCAGGCTGGACAACAATGTCGTCTACAAAACCAGAAAATGGACCTTTGCAAGAGGCGTTGTTTTCACAGAGAAATGTTTAAGAGCACATCCAATAAATATCGTTCTAAGAGAGAGAAAGAGGGGACGTGGAATTTTCCAACAGTGGTGTGCACTGTTGCAGCATTTCTGGTTCTAGCCCTCGTTCGAGTTCAAAGTGATGGGAGGTCGATCTTCATTATTATGATAATACCAAACTAGTAGTGTTTTATGAAAGGTGGCAAAGTTAAGTCGAGTCTAAACGAGATAGTTGGCAGTATCACTAGCCTTCAATGTTTCTGGCTGTAGTTGTGAATTGCGTTTGACAATTTCTTTGGTTGAAATTGCCACCTCGTCTTGCCTTTAGCGATTTTTTTTTTCTTTGCGTTTATCGGCAATTTTACTTGCCTTTGGCAATCTTTTGGTTGCGATTGGCAACTTAATTTGCCTTTGACAATTTTTTACTTTTATCGCCAACTACACTTGCTTTTGACAAATTTTTTGGCTATTATCGGCTACTTTACTTGACTTTGACAATATTTTCGCTGTGATTGGCAACTTTTCTCGTCTTTTACAATTTTTTTGTTGGCTATAATTGACAACCTTTCTCGCCTTTGATAACTTTTTGGCTGTAGTTTACAATTTGACTTTCCTTTGAAAAAAGTTTTTGGCTGTTATCGGCGACTTTACTTGCCTTTAACAATCTTTTGGTTGTGATTGGCAACTTAATTTGCCTTTGACAATTTTTTACTTTTATCGCCAACTTCACTTGCTTTTGATAAATTTTTTGGCTATTATCGGCTACTTTACTTGACTTTGACAATATTTTCGCTGTGATTGGCAACTTTTCTCGTCTTTTACAATTTTTTTGTTGGCTATAATTGACAACCTTTCTCGCCTTTGATAACTTTTTGGCTGTAGTTTACAATTTGACTTTCCTTTGAAAAAAGTTTTTGGCTGTTATCGGCGACTTTACTTGCCTTTAACAATCTTTTGGTTGTGATTGGCAACTTAATTTGCCTTTGACAATTTTTTACTTTTATCGCCAACTTCACTTGCTTTTGATAAATTTTTTGGCTATTATCGGCTACTTTACTTGACTTCGACAATATTTTCGCTGTGATTGGCAACTTTTCTCGTCTTTGACAATTTTTTTGTTGTAATTTGCGGCAACTTTTCTTGCTTTTAACATTCTTTTGACTGAGTTGACAACTTCTCTTGTCTTTGATAATTTTGTTGGCTGTAATTGGCAAATTTTCTCGCCTTTGATAACTTTTTGGCTGTAGTTTACAATTTAACTTCCCTTTGAAAAATGTTTTTGGCTGTTATCGGCGACTTTACTTGCATTTGAGAATTAGATTAAGCCAATTAAGCTCGATTAAATTGAGCCAAAGAGGCTCAACATTTCCGAGAGTGCGGCCCACTTAATTGGTTTCAAAACTTTTGTGACGGGCCACTTAATTGGTTTCAAAACTTTCGTGACGGGCCACTTAAAAGATCTGAAATTGTGCCGTGGGCCACTCAAGTGATCTATATATATACATGCTACAGTAATTGTGCCGCAGGCCATTCGAATGACGGAACCGCACCACAGGTATATGTGAAGTGATCTGTTTTCGCGGATCACTTAAGTGATCTGGACCTGTATATCAAGTTACTTGAGTGATCTGCAACCGTAGAGCAGGTCACTTGAGTGATCTGAAAATATGACGTGGGCCCCTGAAGTGAACTGTGAATGTGTTGCGGGCCACTGAAGTGATGTAGAAATCTGCTGCAAGCCACTTAATTGATCTGAAAATATGCCGCTGGTTGCTTAAGTGCTCTAGAAATGCATATCGAGTCCCTTGAGCAATCCGGGAATGTGCCGTGGGCCACTTGAGTAATGTGGAGCTGCTTCGCGGATGACCTAAGAAATGTGCCACATAGTTCATTTTTTACAAAATTAGATTTGAGGTTACTTCAAGCCACTTCTTTTGAGGCTCGACAAGTGGCCCGCGGATTGTTGCGAGGGGGACCGTGAGCCACTCAAGGGAAGTGTGAATGTGCCACGTGGGCTGCTTAAGTGTTCTGGAATTGTTCCGCGGGTCACTCAAGTGATCAATATATATATATATGTACACCATGGGTTACTTCGGTGATCTGGGAATGTATCGCGAACCACTCTATAGACATGCGAAAATACGTCGTGGGCCGTTTGAGAGACCCGGAAATATGACGCGATAACTGTAGTGGTGTGGAACTGCACCACGGGCCGCTTAGGTGCTCGGAAACCGTGTCGAAGGTAATTGGAGTGATCTTTAAATATGGCGCAGGCCACTTAAGTGATCCGAGAATGCGCCGCGGTGCACTTAAATGATGCGAAACTGCACCGCGCGCACCACTTAACTGATCTAATAATGCGCCTGACACTAGTTCTTTTACAGAAGTAGGTTTGAGATCACGGGCAACATCCGACGATTCCGAGGGCCACATTTGAACCGCGCGCCACGTGTTAAGCATGTGTATGCACTAAGCTTTTTTTAATTGAAAACTTGAGTTGTTCATGGCAGAAAAATAAACAAGACACGTTGTTTATTATCGGAGACCCGATGCCAATGACATCTGCGCATTTCCTTTGTTTATTCCTTTTCCCGCTGATGGAAGTAACAAAGTTCCTGTGGAAGAGTTTCGATAATTGTTTACGATAACGATAAGAGATCTGTTATCTAACGATGACGATTAAATGCTCCCTGGAAAGTTTGCTCGAGATCTTTTTCGGATCTTATCCTTGTTAAAACAAGTACGTTAGTAAGTTAGGTCGCATGATTGCAGAATCAAGTCCTTCGTTATCACAGCTCCGCAGTCGCGCAGGCATTGTGCTGGATTCTCATCGCGATGATCCAGGTTCGAACCCCATTGGCGGCATAGTGGCGGTCGGCTGACGTTTAGTGCGGTTTTTTCAACTTCAAGGCGCAAATTCTAATCCACGTTTCAAATCTCAACCAGTCCACTAGCCCGTGCCGTGCCGGGGGGGGGGTTAGCATAAACTGAAAAATTTTAATAGTGGCAACCAATATATAACAGAGTTTTGTCATTGTGGCATGGTGGTAAGATACTCGTCTACCACCGTGAAGGTTGTCGTCCCAGGTCCAAACCCAGAGGAGAGTATACATATTTTCCTAACGAACTTGAGGCGACCACCGATAGATGGTGGTGCGTTCGTTTCCAACCCAACTCATTGAAATATAGCGATATATGGGACAGAGCTGGTGTTTGGTGAAGTAGCCAATAACAGAAATACAATGATAAGTAGGGCTAGGATTTCTATGAAATTGCATATTTTTTCATGATTTTTGCATATTTTTACGCGATAGATTCCAGTCATTTGATATTTTTCATGCGATTCAGTAACTTTAAGGTATTTTTTCTGGTGATTTCAAGAATTTAAGGCATTTTTTCTTGATTTTAAGAATTTAAGGCATTTTTTCTTGATTTTAAGAATTTAAGGCATATTTTGGAGCATTTTTTCTTGATTTTAAGAATTTAAGGCATATTTTGGAGCATTATTTCACTGATTTCATATCAGCAGACCAATAAAGCGGGTTTTTCTTCCAACGTGCTCTCTCTTCCCAGTTTCATTTCCCCCCCCCCCAATTGGCAGTTTTTCGGCAATATTAGAAATAATTGGCAATTTTACTTGCTTTCGACATTGATTTAAGCAACATCAATTTTTTTCACTTTATTTGTGCACCTTTTCCATTAATTTTTGACAATTATTGGCGCTTTCCCCCTAATTTCCTCGAGGTAATGTTGCCATCCTATTTCTAAAAGCATATTTTCAGTTTTTTAGGACATGAATGCATTTTTTCTGAAGCATATTCTGTCGGTTTTCAGGTTATGAAAATCCCAGCCCTTATGATAACATTATCTATGGTTAGGGGTTGTATGCAAGCCATCTCCCCGTTGCCGGTCTCGCCACACAGAGAAACAGTTCTACAACGATACAATTACTCAATCATTACACTTCACTCGTAGTTAGAAAAATTGACGGAAGATGGCAGCAGAGTACACATAACAAGCCTCACACAGAAACGGACTTCATGCTAGGTTCACAACACATACATGCACAGCTGCCAGCATGTCCTAGATCTTCTTCGATCACCTGCTAAAATCTCTTCATTGAGACAGAGCGGCAGGCCATGATCAGGATAGGAGGAGGTTAGGATGTCCTGATGTCCCGGTATTAACCAATAAATGTCCTTTAACATAAAATGCTTTCGGGACGGCTGTTTGTCCCGTTTTTTTTTTCTCTCTTCTAATCAAAGATTGGATCATTTTTAAGAATTGAACTGGTTTTTTTTTTGGTTTTTTTTGCAGTTTCAAACTACCGTATTCTTCCCGCATTAGCCGACATGCCAGGAAATTCGATTCACAGGAAAATTCTTAAATATCTTTACTATAGAAAACCCATTGAATTATCCGAATGCATACTGTGATCTTCATTAAACCTCGCTTTTCCCGGCATACCAGGAACAGTCCAGAACCTCCAAGGGTCATTGAAGTATTACGTCAGAATCGATGGGGGGGGGGGGAAGAATTCCCGATTTGCTGGCTTTTGATGACAAGGGGGATGACAACTGTGGATGATGCTTACGTCATCAAACACCCTTTATAAAATTATGGAAATTTCTTAATGGGCATCTTTCTCGGTGTACCAAGAACGAGGAAACCTTCCCCTAGTCTGTCGGCACCTAAACAAACATTGTCCCTATTTGATAAGTCCCCTAAAGAACCAAGTAGGTCTAGTGCCCTGGGCGCTAGACCAGCGAGGAGGCACCGAACTCATCTTTAAACTGTTCCTTCTACATCACACGGAGCGCCAAAATGCGTGCTTGCACCGGCCGACAAAGTATCTAGTTGCGGCCCTGCTTGGACTTCCCAAGCGGTTGCTGATATCAGAAGAACATGTTTTAGAACAAAACAGAGTGACACACATGAAATCGCCGTTGAGAATCGCAGTCCTAGTAGCAGGAATATCTGACTGCGTTGTCTGACCAATCTCGTGTCATCACTTCAGCCAGGTTGCACATGAGATCGGAAATTTCGCCTCGGTACCTTTCGTCCACGGTACATTTCGACCCTGACATTTCATGCATGAGTAACCGAGTAAGTGACCAAGCGATTTGGTGAGTGGCCGTATAAGTGACCATATAAGTGGGTGAGTGACCGTATCACCGTTTGGCCGTATTGCGATTGACTGTACGAGTGAGTGAGTGACCGGATGAGTGACCAAGTGAGTGATCGTATAAGTATGTATGAGTATGTTTAAATGAATGGCCACATGAATGATCAAGTGAGTAACTGTACGACTGTGAATGGGTGAGTGACTGTATTAGTGAGTTAGTAACTGTATAAGTGACCACGTGCTTCACCGTATGAATTACTAGGTGAGTGACCATATACTGATCAAGTTAGTGACCGTATGAGTGACCACACTCGCTTGGTCTCTCGCTCAATCATAAGTTTACATACTTCATTCACACTCATACAGTCACCCACCCACTCACGTGTTTACTCATACTTTATTCTTTCAAACCGAGTGCAACTCGAGTCTATCCCCATTTATGGGCAATTTACTACCTAATGAGTTGTGCCGGAAGTGTAAATGTGTGTACCCAACAGTCTGAATGAGTAATTAGTGTTTTGTCTGATTTTTCAGTTCCGCCATCTATATTTCAGAAGTGAAGTGTAATGATTGAATTACATTTGTACCGTTTGTTCACTCATATGATCACACACTTGGTCACTCACACGATCACACGCTTGGTCACTCGCACGATATCTACTCATATGTACGTGCCAGCCGTAAAATAGGACACCATCTAGTGGAGATGAGATAGAGAATCACAAGCATACGAGGGACAGCATTGATAATAATCTGGGAACCGATTCGGATCAATACCGGTGACATAATGTCAGATGGCACTGACTGATGAATTCTGGATATAATAGAGGAAACGACGTCCACACAGAACTTCCCAGGGTTATGCTAATGAGTAGGCGAAGGAAAGTTCGTTCCATTCACGTGAGATATTTCAATCAGAGGTCCTCTCTCGTGGAATTGAGGACGAGGCTAAAGGTAAAACTAATTCTTGCGCATTCGAGTGTCCTCTCAATTTCGCCAGAAATATTTTTCCCTTTGATCTGTTGTGTATGAGGACAGGGCCACATGGCTTATTGATGAATTAATCCGAGATTCTCAAGAAAATCATGTTGCCCTGAAAAACTTGTGATGTTTTAATATTGTTGTCATTGCAAAATTTTTTAGAGGCTGCGTGGTTTTTCACTAAGACCGAGGCAGGAAAAAAATGTAACACTGACCGATACAAAAATGTTTTTTATCGATGGCTAATGCAAGTATTTTTGTTTAGCAAATACCGATGTAAACTTTTTTATTCATGACTTATGCTTCCAAACTTATGTCCTTCCTGTCCTCTCCTATGCCTACGAAATTTGGGATCCCTATACACAAAGCAATATCTATAAGCTGGAATCTATCCAAAATAAATCTACCCACTTTATTTTAAACTGCTGTGATCTTCCTGTTACCATCACACAGCTCAAAACGCCAACTTGATATCCTCTCTCACTCACCTCCAGTAGATATATCGCTCGCCTATCATTACTTTTCAACATAATCCAAGGCTATTTTAACACATTGACACTATATACAGGGTGATTATAAAAACACTATCCCGACATATGGGCCCCTAACTATCACACCATTCACAGAAACTGAATGAAATTTTGGCATAAGGTATTTTGATGTATGCGCTCAAGAATGATATGGAAAACAACAGTGTCACTCTAATAGTTACGGTTACAATGAGAAAATTTCGAAAATATCAAATGGCAACCCAAGTTTTTTGTATTGGAATGTGATCTCCATTGTGAAAAACCCTACATAGCATTCGAACGGCAACTGTAGCATGAAAATCACCGGCGGTAGATAGGCTAAAAGTGAGGACAACCAATAAGGACAGAGAAGCAGCATAAAATAAAGCATTTTATTGTGTTTTCCACATGACTTTGTGGAGGACTAATCAGGCTGGGATCTCAGCCGAAGAAACGGTGTGACGAATGAAACGAACATTAATGCTCTGGTGCACGGCAAAGTTCTTTTTCCTTGCCTAGCTCCGGGATTTTCGTGCTACAGGTGCCATTCCAACGCTATTTAGGGTTTTTCAGTATGGAGATCGCATTCCAATACAAAAAACTTGGTGTTGCCATTTGATATTTTCGAAATTTTCTCACTGTAACCGTAACTGTTAGAGTGACACTGTTGTTTTCCATATCATTCTTGAGCGCATACCTCAAAATACCTTATGCCAAAATTTCATTCAGTTTCTGTGAATGGTATGATAGTTAAATGGTATGATAGCCCATATGTCGGGATAGTTTTTTTATAATCACCCAGTATATACATAACCGCATTCTAATCAAATCTTCACATTTTCCCAATAGACTCACTCCCGAAAATTGAAACCTTTTTTTTTTTGCATCCACAGATTGCTTCAAATTTAGTTCCCCCCCCCCCCGTACAATTACTGATTAGAACAACATTTGCATCAAATTCTGTAGACCAATTCAATCTCTGATTGTTGTATGTAGCATCAATCGCCTATATCCAATCCCATCACCGCACTCTCTTGTATAGGCCTCGGCCAAACAATATTGTATAAATAAATAAAATAATGCAAGTATGTTTTTTTAACAAACACGGATGAAAAAATGTTTTTTATCGATATGACTAAAATGCAAGTATGTTTTTCAACGATGACTGATGCAAATAAGTTTCTTTAAGCACAAATAATGCTCCAACATGCGATTTTTTTTTTCAGACTCGGGTTGCGCTGTTTGTTTGAAAAACTTTCCAATACTTGTTGCAATACTTGTTTTTAGCAATGGTTTTGTGGATGGAACTTGGTAACACACACACACACAACGTGGAATGCGAAAATAGTTTTGAACAATGCAGAACATTGTTCAGATTACAGGAGCTAGCTATGATAGGAAATTCGTAATTTTATTCAAGAAAATGATAATACCTAATTAATTAATAGTAAAAACACATAAATGTCACATAAATTCGTTAATAGTTAAAAAAAATTGTAAAAATATATTTGATTGGTATATTTGAATGCGGACTGCGAAAAAATATTTGTATGTAAATGGTTTTTTTTAGGTACAAAAACAATTAGTTTAATTTTTTATCGATAGATGACGATCGCTGCACAAAATCAAATAATCAGAAATATACAAATCAGAGCTCTATAAAACGCAAGGTGTAAGATTAACAGTTCATTTCTGAATTTCCCTGTTATTGGCGCTCACAAAAGGTTTTCATTGCGATGTTGACATTGGTGGATAGTGGTGAAGTAGTTTTACCCTAGCCATGAATCGCCGGCTGAAGTTTCACGAGCGTTTCAGACGCAGAATAGATTGAAGAAAATTTTAGGTCCATAATTCTGGGATTTGAATTCGTACAGTGATCTCTATCGACGAAAATTTGGACTTATTTCTTTCTGTACCAAAAAAAATTCCCCCTTTGAGAGAACAACTTTTCCGCAAACCGCATTCGAATATTTCTTCAATTTTTATGAATTTTTAAACTATTCAAGAATTTATTGGCCACCCAGTACATTGCCCAAAATGTTTAATGCTCCGGAAAACAAAATTTTTGACCACACTTCAGACAAAAAACATTTAACAAAAGTCCGGACAAAAAAGGCTTTTAGAACAATGGATTGTTTGTGCAGGAATTTTCAAATTTTCTCCACTGAACAAATTTTTAACAATTTTTCAGACAAAATGTTTTTTTTAACAATATAAAGGGCAACAAAGTTTTGGACCAATACTCCGAAATACTTTGAGAAAGTTTTCAAAATTGCTCCGAACAAAAACAGTTTTTGAACTATATGCAAGCAACACTCCCTCTTTTGAACAGGTCAACAAAATTCTGAACAATTTTTCTGAAAACGAAATTTCTGATCATACTCGGGTCAAAAAAACCGTAAGTTATTCATGAAACATTTTATGAAACTGAGAAACGTTTTTATTAATGCTCAAAGACACTAATTTTTTAAATATGATTCTCTGAGCAACAAATTTTTCTAAACAATGGCTCTAATGTTCTGAAAAATAAATTTTTCTATAAAAACATATTTCTAACAATTCTCCAGTACGTAAAATTTTTAGAACTTCTCCAGAGAAAAAAAAAATTCAATAATGCTCCGGCAAAATTTTTTGAGTAATGTTATGTAAAAGTTAGTTTCTGAGTAATGCTGTGTGCAACAAATTTTTCAAAAATGCTTCATACTACAATGTTTCGACACTGTTCCAGATGACAAAGGTTTCATCTATTCTCCAGGTTTTGGATAATATTATAGGCAACAAAAGTTGTAGAAAAATAATTTTAATGACAATAGTTTCCGAATGAAATCTAAATTTTTTTTTTTCAACAATACTCCAAGCAACAAACAATTTGGACAGTACTATGAGCGTCCAATTTTTCTAACAATGCTCTGAGTAATAAAATTTTCGAGCAATGCTATGAGCGACGATTTTTTTTTTCAATCCTCCTGGCAATAAAGTTCCTAAACAGTGAATTCCAGGCAACAATTAAAAACTGCCACCTGTAATTTTTCAATAATATTTTTTGGTTCTTCGTCAATAAATTTTACTATAGAAATGCTCTAAAAAATACTTGATTTGTGAATACCTACAACAAGCAATACCCAGTACAATCGTTTCTGTCGAAATTCCTCAGACAACAATACCTTTCATTGCAAATCAATTTCGATTGGACAGACAGGACTGTTTATCAATGTGCCTAGTGTGATTCCAGACGAAATGAATGCCCGTTTGTGAGAGAAGTCTGTTTGTGCCGAGTATTATGTCATTGAATGGGATACAACAATCTTTATGCAGTCGCAATAATAACGTTTGCTTCCCTTTTCGCCCTCAGGAAACAGTATTATTCATCTGTCAGCGGCATGTAGAGAGGAAATACTTCTTATCTATCTACATAACATGCACATGGTCGATGGTGTGCCCGAGGTCTTCCTTATTTCCATTTTCCGCCAGGAGGTATCTTCGATTCGGAAAGTACATTAGTAAGAAAGTGATATCAAGTGACAGACCGCAGGCAAACACCGGGAGGATTATTTCCAGGAATAAGGAATAAAAATCCTTAAGGCACATGCAACGAGAGATACTCTGGAAAACTTACGTAGAGAAAACGCTTAAGGATTACATTCCATCCAGCGTTTATTTAAAACCGTCCACAAAATCCTTGAATATCTTTCACAACGGGAAATAACGACATATTAGAAAATTTTAAATACACAAATACACAGTGGTGACTACTTTCTTTTAAAAAGGGAAAACTAAACTACTACTTACTAAACAAACAGGTTACATTTGTTGCAGCCAATGTCTGAAGTCTGAACTAGTGAATGTTTGAAGTGCTCAATGAACCGAAAAAAAAACGTGTGGTTTAAGTATCTATGAATAATGTCGTTGTCTTGAAAACAATAAACTGAAAAACTGTATGGTTTATTTAGTATCTGCCATTATTATCGTTGTCTTGATAACGATAACTCAGTAAACCGATAAAGCTGTATTGTTTAGAATATATGAATATATATTGTATATGAATATGAATATGTATTGTATATGAATATGTATTGTATATGAATATGAATATGTATTGTATATGAATATGTATTGTATATGAATATGTATTGTATATGAATATGTATTGTATATGAATATGAATATGTATTGTATCATACCATCTACGCTCACAATAACGACTGTCATCGATCCGTCGAAAACTGACGTTGTATCGGTGGTCGTTCGTTTTATAGCTAATGGAAAACATATTGGTTACTTGTTATATGAAAACATTTGGGAGCAATCGTTATAATGACGGTCGATTGCATCAACGAATATTATGGTTGTCTTGAAAACGATAAATCGGAAAAATTCTGTAGTCTTGTACAGTATATACGCGTATTATTGTGGTCTTGAGAACGACAAACCGAAAGAACTCTATGGTTTGGAATCTACAAATAATATCGTGGTCTTGAAAACAGTATAATGAAAACAACAGTGTGGTTTAGCATATACGAATATTATGTATTGTTGTCCTGATAACAATAAACCTAAAAAACTGTATGATTTAGTAACTGAGAACATTATCGTTGTTTTCTTAAGAACAAACCGAAAAAAAAATGTATGGTTTAGTATCTACGAATATTATCATTGTCTTGAAAACGATAAACAGAAAAAACTGTATGGGTTTTTATAATCTACAAATAATCCTATTATTGTTGTTCTGTTATTAAACAAAGAAAAAAATATATATGGTTTTTTTGTCTAGAAAAAACATTATCGTTATCGTGAATAAACTGTTAAATAGAGCATTGGCTGTCAAATATACGAAAACAATAGTACAGGATTACAGAAAAATACATGAAATCGCAAATTGTTGTCAAAAAAGTGTACCAAAGCTAAGCAAGGCTTCCAATTATTGCTAAAACTATTGCAAAAAGTTGCCAATGGTGAAAAATCAAGTACTACTGCAAATTGTAGAGGATTGAAATGAATTCTGTCGAGGGAATTCTGTCGAAATGAATTCTGTACATTTAAAGACCTTGCACAGCAATCCTGAAGTATCTCATCAAACTTGATCCTCTTTATTTCAGCCACTACGAAATATCTCGGATTCTAAAAACGCGTTCAAGTTGTTTTTGCAGTCAAACATGTTTTCCTCCCTCCCTCCAATCGATCAACTGCCAGGCAGTTGTTAAAATAAAAAACAGTAAAATGAAAAAAATATATATTTAAATTATAAATATTTTTAAATAGTAAAAAATGAATCAGTAACTTTGATGAATCATTAAGAAATGGGCCTTCGGGGCTCCGCCATAGAATTTTTTACTCAATGGGCTCCGCGAGTCAAAAAAGGCTGAGAACCGCTGCTCTAAGGTCACTTCTCAAACTTGCGGCATTCCATGCCAAAACACGCAGTGGTTTGCTGCTGGCAAGTCTTGGAATTGTGCCGCGGGTCAATCAAGTGATCAATATATATATGCCATGGGTTACTTCGGTGATCTGGGAATGTACCGCGAGCCAGCTGGCAAGTCTTGGCGTGCCAATTGTTGTAGTGTGAGATTATAGTGATCAAAAATTGCAATATGAATTCAATTTTGTTCCTGGATAGACCCAGTTCCCTCAAGAACGGTTCTAAGTGAAAAAAGTAAAAAAAGTTTGAGAACCATTGTATATAGTAGCGGTTTTTCCTGATGTCGATTTCACTTTGACACACGCACACAAGACCGCCAAAAAACTCTTAACCCTGCACACCAATTCACCCATCTTTGCCATAGGTGATGCCTCGCGCGCACTCTTGGAGACCTTGGCGATACTTTTCTGTTGTACGAAATCTGGTAAAAATTCATTTTTTATTTAGCCACGGTGTTTCTCTTTCGGAAATATTGTAACTTTTAGTGACAAAGGGATATATAGAATATAGACACAGTGATACACGTACACGACGACATAAGTAAAATGGCATGATCCAGGCGGCTTTGACTTGAGAAGGATGTGGTGTTGCCAATATAAAGAAACAAAAATAAATAAATGCAGCAGAGGGGCACTACAAATACCTGTTAGAAGAGACCTACCATTGTGAGTAAACCAGCTGATGGACCTCCCCCCCCCCCCCAATCGGGTATTGACACACAAACATACCCTCATCTCATCTAACATTCCTCCCGTCGGATCAAATTCCAGGTCTATTATGTTCGTCCACAATATCAGCTTTGTACTCTTCAGTAAGCATAACTACACATTTTTGGTGGCTCACGGCAATTGAACAACAGCATTCGTTGGTACCGAAAAATGATAGAAGACACGGCACAAAAAATGTAATTAATATTTGTTTACAGAAGTTCTAGTGAATTTCGGACATTTATAGCAACTTCTTTTCCGGATTTCGCCAAAAATTATCACATTTTCACTGCTTTTTTAGTTCGATAACTATGGCCAGTAAAAAAAAATCCAAGACTTGGAGCAAATTTTGTCTTCTACAATATTGTAATTTGCACTCTTTTGCTCTCCTAAATATAAATCAAAAACCGAAAATGTCCGAAAATTTCCACTTTTTTTCAATATAACTTTGTGCTTACACGAGGCTTTCGTCTCTGCAAACTTGTTTATTAGTTGCCTTGGTTCCTACAACACAAAAAAAAAAAAATTAGAGATACCCCACCTTTTACAAGGAAACAAATTGACTGGGCTGTCACCACATTCAAATTCTCGAACAATAGCCTTTGTTCTCGCTGTCATCACGCATTAAGTGCTATTGAAGGTTCCATTAGTACCGAGACAGACTGAAATGTGTAAATAACTTGTGGTACAAACGAAATTACCTGGCTCCTTTATATACAGGAGATCCGCCTCTATCAATCAATACAACTTCTCTCATTTGTTTTTGCACCAAAAGAAATACAGTCGACGCCGCTTATTAGAAGCACTGATAATGTAATCATTTGAGTATTGGTATCATTTTTGTAAGGAACAGGATGGACCAATATCATAGCATGGGAAAGTAATTCGCAATTATCGCGACTTTGGATAATGTTATCTTTTTTTCCGCCAAATGTGTGTGTGTGTGTGTGTTTTCATTCTGTGAAGCTAAGGTTTAACCAAAGTTATTTTTTCAATGCAAGTTATCCTTTATCAGGTTGCAAGTCTATTCGCGTTCAAACGAGGCTAGAAGGGTGGAGGGCAGGGCCGTCTTAAGAGCATCGTGGGCCTCCGGGCCAATTGGTGGACTCTGAGGCCCTACCTTGCCAATTCTAGAAAATTTCAATCGGTTCTCATTTTTGTGAGGTCCCTCTTCTCCTGAGGCCCCCGGGCCGTGCCCGGGTGGGCCCATGCGTTAAGACGGCACTGGAGGGTGGGGGGGGGGGAGTTTCCTGATGACAGTCAGTACCAAGAGTTGGAGATTTTGAAAAGATCAAACTTTTGAAGTTCCCCACGCACAAAATATCTAAGTTCTACAGAGTACGCGACTGTTCAATTCTAACGCCTCACAATATCTGAATAACAAAAATGCAGGATTTTGGCCTTGGAAAAGAAAAAAAAGTCATGTTTTAGAATGGAACAAGAAAAAATGTGATTGAACAATTTGCTGCAAATTATGTGGGAAAGAAAAACCAGATTTGTCCCGTTTTACCTCGCTCGACAAAACGAGATGTATGGCCACCGTACTTGCAAACGGGACTTCTTTCAGATATAGTTATCATTCGGTTATTCTTATCATAAACCCAGAGTCCCGACGCGATCACATTAAGCGGCTTGGATTGCACCACTTACTTTCATTCGATTCTCCCCAAGCTTCATAGTTCGTCAGAGCGAAGTGATCCATTCATTCTGACGCTTTTACAGGAGCCCGGGGAGGGGGGAGGGGGGAAGTTGAAATAGTTACAATGCATATTTGATGAGAGCAGAAACGAACTACCACTCTCTTGAGCAAACATTCGAGAGCAAACTACGGAAATTTCCGGAAAATTCGAGACTTCAGGCAATGTTTATTCGGTGTGGTCCTCGAGAAATTCGATGTTTTACCCGGAATAATTTCAAGAAATTGTTATCGATTACGAAAACACGTTCGGTCATCGCGATTGGAAAAAAAAATATGTATATACTGTGTGTGTGTGTGTAAAATTATTCGTGTCGGAACTTCGTGTCAAGACCGAAAATACGTCTTAATTTTTGCAAAGCAATGATGAGAATTCTAATTAAGATCATCAGAGAATCTCTTAATCAATTCTTATCAAAGTAAAATGCTTCAGGCATGTACTGATGCCCGCCTTGATTAATTCCACTCCGTATTTGAATTTCTACAAGACTGCA
Source organism: Pholcus phalangioides (assembly GCF_987345545.1). NCBI lineage: Eukaryota > Metazoa > Arthropoda > Arachnida > Araneae > Pholcidae > Pholcus > Pholcus phalangioides. The sequence goes on from NW_028301621.1 coordinate 9,863,136, forward strand.
ATTTGTACATCCCGCTGTGGCGCTGTCACACCGGGCTCCCGTAGTTTGGGAGCCCTCAGATATGATTTTTTTTTTGTCATTAATTCTGAATTTTTACCAATTCTGAGATTTTTCTCTCATTAATTCTGAATTTCCATCAATTCTGGGAAATTTTTTCTTTCACTAATTCTAAGTTTTCTCATCAATCCTGAAATTATTTTTCACTAATTCTAGAATTAATCGTTTTTCAATGTTTTTAACCATTTTCTGAAAACGATCGGCTGGCCAGTTATAGCCAAAAGTAATGGGAAAGGCAAAAAATTGCAGCTTACAGTGAAAAAAATTGTCAAAGACAAATAAAATTGACAGTTAAAGCCAAAAAATTGTCAAAGACAGGTTAAGTTGTCGTTTACAGCCAAAAAAGTTGCCAAAGGCAAGTTGTCAGTTACAGCCAAAAAAATGGCAAAGGCAAAACGTTGCCAACTACCCTTAAATTGCTGAAAAATCGGCAATCGCGGAAAACGATGGTTACCGCAAGTCTAAATGTAATTCACCAAAAAAAAACCGGAGTATATATTTGGCAAGTATTGTGTGTGCGGTGCACCTTATATACATTTACATGCCATAAATTACATTATGATGATTATCACAATTGATTACAAGTCATGAAATAATAATCTTAATTCTTGATATCAAAAGGTCAACTAAGCCTTGTTGAAAATAAGGAAAAAAACGGGACACTTTTTTTATAAAAAGTTTTGGATGACGAAAATTACGGAAATATCCCGTAACACACGGTCACTCTTTGTATACAAGTTTGTCGTTCGCGGACTAAAAAAAAATTGTACACCACCAGTCCATCATATAACCAACAGCGTCCTCTACCGCTTAGAAACAGTACTTTTGGACACATTCTGTGGCGTCTATTTCGGGAACTTCTACGACCCTTTTCCTGAACCTCATGGTAAATATTAAATCAGCCTGGAATTTATCTCTCCAGCTGAAAAAACATTTTCTCGTACCAAAATATTTCTTTCCGGAACATCCATCGTAACATCGACGTCCCCTTTCCTGGAGAAGAAAAAAAAGGCAATCTCATCCCCGTATCCATTTAATTTCTTGATATATACGTGATATTTACTTTTATTTCTACTTGAACGTTCCAATTCAATCCGAAGTCTATCTGTTCCGCGACGTCCATTCCGACGTTCCCTTTTTTTCCCGTTCCGAGTCTTCCACAGAACCGGAAAATAGCAAAAAAATTGCACAATCTCGAGGAGGTCGTTCCCCCGGAAGCCAATTTCTGGGAGCCGCGGGAACCAAGTTGGAGATATAAACGAAATTCCTGATGTATATATTTTTGTGATGTTGGAGATGATGTTTGCCTTGTGTGTGCCACACGCTGTTTACCATGTTGCGTGATCAAGGATTACTTTACATTTTTATCCGGCGGGAATGTTCTTATTGGATGCGAATATTCGCTTCCGAAATCTCGCCTCCAGGGCGTTTCGTACCCCGAGAATGCGCCCCCGGACGGAGCTAAGTGAGTAGGTGAGTGACCGAATGAGTGAGTAATTGACTACATAAGTTACAGTATGAGGGAGTGACAGCATAACTGACCGAATGGTTGACCGTACGCGTGACCGAGTGAGTGACCGTATAAGTGATCTCATGGGTGACCGAGTGGGAAAACCACCCGATGGTTGACCGAGTGAGTGAGTGAGTAAGTGATGACATAAGTAACCGTATGAGTCAATGACACCATAACTGACTTAATGAGTGACTGTGTATCAGTGATCAAGTGGGAAAGTGACCGCATGGTTGACCGAATGAGTAAGTGACCGCATGGTTGACCGAATGAGGAAGTGACCACATAAGTAACCATTTGAGTGACCAAATAAGTAAATGAAAATATCAGTGACCAAATCAACTACCGTATGAGTTGCTAAATGAGTAGGTGAGTAAGGGTATGAGTGACCAAGTGAGTGAGTATCCCTGTGTCGGGAAAGTTTCTGAACCGGGTATCGAACTCGCGACACCTCTGAACATTCTTTGGTAATTTAGGCAAGTATCTCATCGACCTGGGCTACCGCGGCTAGTTTAATGAGACAGCCCTTGTTGTATGGCCGTGGGCAAGAGCAACTTTAAAAAGTTGGGGCGGCCCTTGTTATACGGCCTGGGCAAGAGCAACTTCAAGAGGATGAGACATCCCTTACAGCACTGCACTCACCCACTCACTCACTTGGTCCCGACCGGGAACAAAATGATCTGGGGGACGAAATGCCAAGTTTCCGTAAACCGTTCCTATTGGATACTCGGGTTCTCAACTCGGTCATGACGTTAGATCTCGACGTATAACCGACTGAGTCCAATACTGCGTAATGTCATCGTCATGGGATTACGGAGCATCTATTTTGAGACATTTGGACATTATTCGGCTGGAAATGGGGGGCCTAATGAACTGTCACGGAATAGGATTGCCCTGTCTCTGATTCCATTTCCCTCGTGAAGATCTTGATCCGCAGGAAAATATGCATCGTTATAATGAACATCTCGTTTCGTATCATGTGGCGTTTTCTGCTTTTTCCAGCGATTTCTCGGGAGAAGAAGATGGATCTGGAACTATGCTTGAATTTATAGGAAATATTCAGAGAATTACATTTACTTTTTGCCTTAAATAACATGTAATTTTTACGTATTGTTTGAAAACATTGCCATTTGAATATTTCCGAAACTCAATTCCGGGTTAGAAGGTCTTTTGAAGGGTATTATCTATCTCATTTCTATCATACTAATCCGATGCTTGTAGTGACGACATAAAACGTAATGAAAACTTAACGATTTAATATACGAAAGAAACATAACGAGAAGGATGACACGTGTATACAAATCGGTGGTATAATTCCAACTGACATTTTTTCTTTTTTTACAATCACCAGGAGCGTGAGGAGGGTGCGCCATCTATACAGATAAGAACGCACTACAATACTAAAGTATTTGAAGGCATTATACCTAATGCCTTCAAATACTTACTAATACTTACTACAAATAATACTTGAATTTTAATTGAATGCATATTAAATTGAATATTATTTGAAAAACAATCACATTCGAAGTCTATTGAAACCATTGTTTTCTGAAGGTTTGTTCGGGAACAATCTTTAGAATTCTAGTCATTGCTAGAAGCTGGATTTTTTTTCTTCTTCTGTGTATTGTTCCAATATCGGAGCATTTTTTGGAACCGTTGTCTTCTGGGCATTGTAGAATTTGTTTGAAACTGGTTTTTTTCCCTCTCTCTCTCTCTCTCTCTCTCTTTTGCATTGTTTGAAACCGCTGTTACTTGGGCATTGTTAGAAACAATTTGCCGGAGATTTTTGCTGTTTCTCTCCGGACATTTGTTTGGGATGGTTCTGCTTCGGGAATTCTTTCGAGCCGTTCTCCTCTGGACATTGTTGGAGAAACCGTTCTTATTTGAACATTTTTGAAGGGCCTTCACGTCGTTATTGGAAAATACTCTTCTCTAAACTTTGTTTAGAACGGTTTTCCTCAGGACTTTGTTTGAAACTGTTTTCCTCTGTGCATTGTTGCAAACTCGGAGCATTTTTGGAACCATTCTTCTCTGGGCATTGTAGAATTTGTTTGGAACCGCTCTTACTTGGGCAATATCAGAAAAAGTTTACCGGAGGTATTTGCCGTTTCTTTCTTCTCATTGTTTGGAACGGTTCTTCTCTCGGCATTCGTTGGAAGCGTTTTTCTTAGGCCTTTGTTTGGAACCGTTCTTATTTGTGCATGGTTAAGAGACCTTCACTTCTAGGCATTATTGGAAAATATTCTTCTCTGAGTATTGTTGAGCATTACTGGAAATAGTTCCATGGACATCTTTGCAGTTCCTTTCTTCGCATTGTTTTGAACCGTTCACCTCTGGGCATTGTTAGAAAATATTCTTCTCTGGGTTTTATTCGGAACCGTTTTCTTCTGGACATGGTTAGAAACAGCTCCCTGGACATTCCTGTAATTGTTTAAGGGATTTTTTTATTTTATTTTAATCATTCTCCTGTGGGCATTGTGTGAAACCATTCATTTCTGGGCATTGCCAGAAACTGTTATTATCATTGAAAATATCTCTTATTTCGGCATTATTGTAAAGATCTCTTATTTGGGCATTATTGTAAAGATCTCTTATTTGGGCATTATTGTAAACATCCCTTATTTAGATATTATTGTAAGCATCTCGTATGTGGGCATTATCGTAAACATCTATTTTGGCATTACCGTAAACATCTCATATTTTGGCATTATCGTAAACATCTCTTATATGGGCAATGTTAGAAACCGTTCACCTCTCGGCATTGTTGTGAATGTTCTTCCCTGGACTTTGTTTGGAACCGTTTCAATTTGAGCATTGTTGGGAGCCGTTTTTCTCTGCACGTCCATTATACCCTGGACTTTTTTTTTCAACCGTCCTTCTTTCAACAATTTTTAGAATGATTCTACCCAAAACATTTCTCGGAACCATTATTCTTTGAGCATCGTTCGAGAGCAGTCTTCGTCCCTCGTTAAATATTGTTTACGAACATTTGCCTCGCGAACTTTCTTCAAACCATTTTTGCTCCGACATATTTACGAATAATTCCCGCATCAGTATCGTTCGAATATATGGTACACGGAACACACATTGTTGCATCCCCTCTTACCCGTATCTGTTCGAAGCCATTCTCCACAGAAACTGTTCAAAAATAATAATCATCTTATACTGGAACTACTATATTCAATTATTAAGCAGTTCTCAAATGCATGATAAAGACGTCAATCCACCCTTTATAGCATCATAAATATACACATTTTATCTTACGAAAACGAATTTATATCGGCTAACAAATGCGAATAAATTCATCTCCAATTTCATATGATAAAGCAAATCTACAAATTGCAATTAACGGGACATTCATGGAAACGGGGCTAGATAGAACACTAAAATTCTGCTTAAACTCCAACAGGTTAGCCGCAGATGAAAAATTAATAATCAATGATTTTGAAGCACACAAATGCGATTTCCAGCAGTTGAATGCTGATAATTGCATTTCCTTTTCAGTTTCGGGATAGAATTTTCTCGATTGGTTCCAGAAACGATAATCGAATTGCAATTTCTCCGACGACCATGAATGTTTATGGATGAACTCGGAACGTAGGAGCACCTTCTTCCCCCCCCCCCTTCCTTCCCAGGCTATTCTAATTAACGAAATGACTTATAAACACGATTCACCTCAGAAAAGCCCGCTAAAGAATCTGCCATTTTCAAACGGGCTTTCGAATTGCATCAATATATTTACTCATGATTAGAAATCGTTACGAATAGTGGTATCAGGGATACCATGGTGTTAACTATTAATGTCATTATGCGAAATTGAAATTCATAATAAAAGCTTCACGGATTTGGATATCGCCAATAAAGATACTGAAATACGCGGCTTTCCTAAATGAATAGTGGCAGTAAATTTGGAATGACTTGGAAACGATTGAAAAAGAAAGTGAAGGAAGGTATTTTGAAAGAAACATTTTCATGAATGATGAAAAAAATAATAATAATGATTTCAGGAAGAGTGGAAGAAACGATGAAAATAATTTCCAATATAGAAGAAAAAATTTCGGAAATTGTGAGGAAAAACTAATTTTTGAAATTAATGAGAGAAAGTAATTTCACAAGTAATGAAATTTTTTTTGGAATCATGAATGATTTTCAGAAAGAAAGAATTCGAAAATTTATGAAAGAAAAAATTGGGAAATTAATGAAAGAAAAAATTGGAAAATTAGTGAAAGAATTGGGAAATTTATGAAAGAACTGGGAAATTTATGAAAGAATTGGAAAATTAATGAGAAATAATTGAGGAATTGATGGAAGAATTGGAGAGTTAATGAAAGAAAAAATTTTAGAAATGATGGGAAGAAGAAATGATGACAGAAAGAATTTTTGGAAATGATGAAAGAAGCGAATTTCAGAAATGAATGAAATTTTTTTTTAAGGATTGGTGAAACATTTTCAAGGATAATGAAAGAAAGAATTGCAGAAATAATTAAAGAAATTCACAAATAATGAAAGAATCGCAGAAGTAATGGAAGAATTGCAAAAATGAAAGAAAATTCATAAACTTCTGAAATGATGAAAGAATTTTCAAATGGTGGGGGGGGGGGGGAATCATTTCAGATATTATTTGAAAAAATAATTCCAGATACGTTAAAAGAAAGAAATTCAGACATGATGAAAGAAAGAATTTTAGAACTGGTGAAAAATAATTTTAAGAACAATTAATTTCTACGTACTGAATTGTGATATCATTCGCGGTACTAGAAAATTATTTCATAAATGATGAGAAAAGAATCTCAGAATTAATTAAAGGAAGAATTTCAGAATTAATGAATGGAAGAATTTCAGAATTAATGAATGGAAGAATTTCAGAAATGATGAAAAAAACTTTCAGAAATGATTTCTAAAAAGAATCTCAGAAATTTAAAAAAAAAAATCAGAAAAAATTCCCTGGACGGATCATGCTGATCCCTTTGGAATACGTGAGGATCACGTTATTATTAAAAAAAAAAAGCAATGATTTCAGAAAATATGATAGAAATTACTAAAATTAAAATATTCAGAAATTGTGAAAAAACAGAATTTCAAAAACATTGAAATGAAGAATTTCAGAAATTATTAATGAAAATAATTTCAGAAGTTAATGGAAGAAACGATGTCACAAATGATGAAATAATTTCCAAAATAGAAGAAAAAAACTCGAAATTGTGGGAAAAACTAATTTCGCAAACAATTAAATTTTTTTTGGAATCATGAATGATTTTCAGTAATAATGAAAGAAATAATTGAAGAATTAATGAAAGAAATAACTGAAGAATTAATGAAAGAAAAAATTGGAAAATTATAGAAAGAAAGAACTGAAGAATTAATGAAAGGAAGAATTTGAAAATTAATGAAAGAATTGGAAAATTAATGAAAAAAAGAATTGATGAATTGATGGAAGAATTGGAAAATTAATGAAAGAATTGGAAAATCAATGAAAGAATTGGAAAATTAATGAAAAAAAGAACTGATGAATTGATGGAAGAATTGGAGAGTCAATAAAAGAAAAAATTTCAGAAATGCGAAATAAGAACACTTTCAGAAATAATTCATTCTTGCATATCTAACCGCAATCAGTCACATTATTTGACACATTTGCTTACTGGCAGTATATTTTCAATAAACTTTCCTTTAATAAAACTCACGAATACTCTCGTCGTCTGCCATTTCACATCGTCTGCTTAAGTCGAAATATCCATTAAACTTCCATTCGATTATTTATCATTCAAGTCGGATCGCCCACACGAAACTCGGCAAGAAATCCAGAGCTTCGAATTGCAATTTACCGCGAATAATCCGAAGTGGACATTCGATAATCTCAACAGAGACATTTATTAGGACGCAATTGGCTACCCTATCACTTAAGAATGCCCGGGACTCTTACAAATGGATTAGTTCTTCGAGGTACTGTCTTATATACAGAGAGCGGTCCTCTCTCTTTCTAAGTTGTAAAAGCCAAGTATTAGATGTCAGCAGTAATACGACCTCGATAGTTTGGCGCGTTCCAGGAACAGCGATGATACCGTGAGACAGAAAACGTGTAAAGGTTAGGAACTCGAGACTCCGAGGAATGCAATGAGTCATTTGTCGAATGAGACAACGACTCAATTAATGAGTCGGGAAGGAGGGCAACTAATAATTTTAGCGTTAATGAGTTTAGTATGCCGAGACAGGCGAGGGTTTCGTATTGTAGACATCTAGGAAATCGATTGCATTTCTTCCATAAAACTGGGTCGCACGGGGGGCCCCCCGCAACAAGAAACTTCGCCAGCCGGGACAAGTATGCGTTTTTAGCGCCTTGAAATTGATGAAAGAAATCTCATAATTAATGAAAGAAATAACTTCAGAAATAATGAAAGAAATCTATATATATAAAATTGATTTTCTGTGTGTGTGTATGTATGTTCTCTATACAAATCTACAATTTTAGATGGATCGTCGCCAAATTTTGCAAATATACCAAATGGGACCCGACTTGAACGATAGGCTACTTTAAGATTTCGTCAGAGAAGGGCAAATGCCCTAAATGGGCAAAAAACTGTCGGGCAACAATGGTTTTTGAGCCTCAACAATCACTTTCCGAACGTTTACTTTGGTTACCGTGGTTCCACAGCAATGCGTTTCAGACGTGTTTTATGCCTTAAGGTTATGGTGTCGCAGGCGGGGAATTTTTCTCTAATAGGGTTGTCAATAAATGGATTAGCTTACCCCCGGAGGTAGTAAATTGTAACATAATTGACACGTTTAAAAAGAAGTACGATAAACATGTTGGGGTAAATCGAGAAGCTATCCATTCTTAGAATAAGACAACCATAAGTATTCTTTATGGGCATTGTATAATATTTTATCATGTGTATATATTGTTTATAATGTCTCTAATTACATTTTTAATTGGGTTGCTTTATTTTTGAAATATATGACATCCATATTTTTATGGGCATCTTTTTCTCAGCCACTCCGTTGGGCATTTTGCCTGTTGTAGTGTTGTATTTGTATTTGTATAATAGCTCGTTGATAATTCAGGATTGACGAAAGGTATGGTTTCAGAATGAATGAAAATTTTCAGGATGAATGGAAAAAATTAATTTCAGAATTGGTCAAAAAAATAATTTAGAAATTGATTAGAGAAATAATTTCAGAACTGATGAAAGAGATAATGTAAGAATCAAAGAAAATTCTGAATAAATTAAACTTCAGAACTAATTAAAATTCATAATTTCATAGTTAATGAAATTTCAGAATTTCATAATTAATGAAATTTCAGAATTAATAAAAATTCATAATTTCATAATTAATGAAATTTCAGAATTAATAAAAATTCATAATTTCATAATTAATGAAATTTCAGAATTAATAAAAATTCATAATTTCATAATTAATGAAATTTCAGAGCTAATGAAGGAATTCGTTTCATAATTAATGAAATTTCAGAATTAATGAAGGAATTCGTTTCTTAATTAATGAAATTTCAGAATTAATGAAAGAATTCGTTTTTTAATTAATGAAATTTCAGAATTTCAGAATTAATGAAAGAATTAGTTTCATAGTTAATGAAATTTCAGAATTTCAGAATGAATGAAAATTCAGAATAAAAAATTAAACAAATAGTTTTAGAACCGATGGAAAGAAAATCAAAAATGGTAAAACAAAATTTTAGAAATGATGAAAAAATTTCAGAAATGAAAATTTTTTTCAGAAATTATCAGAAAAAAAAAATTCAGAAACAATGGAAACTTTAGATTTGATAAAAGAAATAATGAAAATTCAAAATTGATGAAATTCTTCAGTAATTTGGGACTGCTGTTTGACTCTTGGGACCTAGTCCGCCAATGACAACAACGATGCTCTCTATTGATTCGTCCGTATTTCTGTCCGCGAATCAAAACAACGTGATTTTCCAACAAATACGACATTTTCACCTCTCTACATCATTCTTGTATGTATAATTCTTACGTATTTCACATTTATTTAATGGAAATACTTAAATGTTAATTTCCTATTTAGCAAGGGGGGAAAAATGCGAATATTTAGCCATCTCGTTACATTAATTTCCAGCTTAATTCCCATAAATAAATTCGGTGTTTCTGGAAAAATGCAAAATTCGTTGTCGCGTCCTATTAGCTCATCTCCACACGCGATGCTGCGAAAAAGACCGAAGCGCAATAGCATTTGCTCGGTGGAAAAACGATTAAAAGCCGAGAGCTATTAGCGTCCCTCCGAGCGACGGGACTCCTAAATGCCTTTTCGTTCCGCAGCGGACTCGCCGAAGCAATTAAGAAATCGCTAGAAAGTCTTCGTCAATACCGATTAAGTCCCTTAACGGGATATTTATACGCTAGAAAATTCGCTCGCCAAGTTAAAACCGTTTCGGTAAATAGCGATCGCCATCAAATACTCGAATAATGTCAGAATTACAAGGTTGTTTTCATAATATCGATAATGAAGAGAAAAGCTTGTAACTTTTGTACTCCCTTATCCCGTTTTTTTTTTAAGTGAAAATTTGTTATCCCGGGCAAAAATCCCGAGAAACGCTACATCTGGAAATTTGTCATCGTTTCATCCACGTGAGAAATGAGCTGTATAGGAATTTAAGGAGTGTGTTTTGTGTAGATACTTTGATTAAGTACAGTAAAACTTTTGCGGACACCCACGGAACAAAAACAATTTGTCCGTAAAAGAGGGGGGGGGGGGGTTCTGAAAAATTTTTAAAATACACAATGTCCCAACTTCAAGGCGCGAATGCAAGTCGGTCTCCCACTTAAAAAGTCTCGCCACAGAGAGTAACAATCATCACGCTTCAATCGTAGTTAGAGAAATTGATTTCAGATGGCAGCACAGAAACAAACTTCAAGGTAGTTTCTCAACACGGACATTCCAACAAATACCAATTCGTCAGAAGTTCCCGCGGCACAGTTCCAGAACACTTAAACGATCCGCGGCACATTTAAGAGATCCCTTGAATGACATTTGGCACAGTTTTAGAGCACTTACGCGGTCCCCCCCCCCCCCCCCAGAGCTGTTCTACATCACTCAAGTTACCCGCGGAACATTCTCAGATTACTTAAGCGATCCATGGCGCAGTTCCAGAGCACCTAAGTGGCCCGGACGCACACAATTAAATAATGTACCCAGGTTTTACCATGGGATACGCTCATTGGCGAAGATCACAATTACGTCATTAAAGATCGAGGGAAATTCTAACTCCGAACCTATCTCGTGACGTATTAGACGAAGAGCCGAACATTACCGATTCGGAGCTACGGCTGGCACATCCCATGTTAAAAAAATCCTATGTACGGTATGGAATTACGCGGCCCGGACACATTTCCTGAGCACTTGCTTGAAGGATCCGTGAAACATTTAGAGATCATTTAAGTGGTTCTATAGGGGACTTATCAATAGGTAGAATGTTAGTTCAGGTGCCCAATAACTATCGAAAGGCTTTTTCCGTTTTTGGCGCACCGAATAAGGTGGCATTAAGAATATTTCATATCTTCATAAAAGGTGGTTGATGACGTTAGCATCATCCAAACCCCCCCCCCCTCCCTTGTCATCAAAAGTCAGCAAATCGGAAACCCCCCCTCCCCCTCCCACATCGATGCTGACCTAATATTTAAATGACCCCTTATGCAGATCATCGCACAATAATCTTGTCTTGTATATGATAGAATCTGGAATTGGGTTTATCCAATATATAGAATATACGCGAGGCATCTCTCATTCAAAATTTTGGTTCAGATGTCAAAAAACGCGCTGTAATGAAACTCCCGTGGAATCGCAGTCGTGTTAAAACGTCAAAAAATCATGGTCAGAAATGGTCGGTTAAAAATTCGAAATATCGCGCGCGTCCAAATAAAAGCGATAAAAGATCGTGTCGGAGAAAATTCTCATCTAGAAAAACGATGTAAAAAAAAATTCCCATTTCTCTTATTTATTCCAAGAACGTCCCGGAAAAACTGAACTTATTTCTTGCTTGCGGTTGAAATGGAAATATATGTTGTCGCGCGTGAGCTTTGATGTATGCGTTACGCATGATCTCATCGGAATTCCATACACTTATCGAACTTATACAGGGTGGGCAAAAAGTCCGCAGGAAGTTTAAAAATGAATAAAAACCGGAAAAATAACCGAAATAGAAAACGGTTTGCAGGGTTAGCATCGCTGGGAATTTTTTTAAGACAGGAGAAAAACAAAAACAATAACGCAAAAAACAGCCGATTGATAGCGCTGACGCACACAAGTCAACGAAAAAATATACAAATAACGAACACAATGCCTCCAAATCGTTTATTACAGCAGTATGTGTTCCAGAAGGGGATAACACATAACGTGAGTTCGTTATTTGCGTGTCTTTTCTTTGACTTTTGTACGTCAGCGCCCCCTATCGGTTGTTTTTTGAATTTTTTCCCCTGTCTTAAAAACATTCCCGTGACCTAGCGATGTTGACCCTGCAAACCGTTTTTTATTTATTTTATTTTTCCGGTTTTTATGAATTTTTAAAGTTTCTATAGAGTTTCTGCCCACCCTGTACTTATCGTTAACTTTTACGCTATTTCCAATCTGAAGATGATAAGAAAAAAGTTCACCAAAGGCTTTTTTTTTTCCTCTCAAACTGAGCACAACTCAGGTCTATTGCCATCAATTTACTACCTAGTGAGTTGTGCCGTAAGTGTGCAAGTGCGGGTACCTAACAGTCTGAGTGTGTATCTAGTGTTCTGCATGATTTTCAGTACTATATTTCATAAGTGAAGTATAATGATTGAATTACATTCGTACCTGTTTGTACATGAGTTGGTCTCTGTGGCGAGACTTTTTAAAGGGAGATCGGCTTGAAGTTGGGAACCACAGAAGACCAACTTCAGCCAACCACCGACTCACCATATGATCTGGTCATTCCTTGAGGAAAATCTTGTCTCACTGTTTCCTCCCTCCTCGTTCTCCACGGCACCCCCCGTCACATATGTAATGTAGCTTTCTCAGAACTAATGCTTCTGTTACATACTGTACATGAAAGTAAGAAAGAGAACACGTAGGTGAGGGCGAAAAAACAAGGTACTGTACACCCCCTCCCTCTCTCTCTCTCTCTTACTTCCTTATATAAATATCTACTGCCTGTACTCTTCCTCCCCTCCCTCTCCTCTCTCTTATTGGTTTTTTTTTTTTATTTTTTCTCTTTCTTCCATTTTTAACGGGCGATCAAGGCTACCATATTTATCGCCTATACATCTAATACAGATCATTCAAATTTATCGCCAACAGCTTATGCGCGAAGGGGGTTTATAGACTTATCTGTTGGTATTTTATTTCGAACGATTTCGGATTTCAAGTATTTGAAAGCACAAGCAAAATGTGCAGTGAATTTAAAATGTATTTGATAATCAGCCGCCATCGCAGTTGATAAATAACTTATCCAACCACACCGCCAATCCTAATAGACAAGCCAATGAATTGGCGTAATCATATTGTACCTTTGTGGGGGGGGGGGGGGAAACTTTAGAAAATGCAAAGGCACACAAGTTCAAAGTGACATAATGTATAGCTTGCTCAATAATACTCAATCTTGTAATGCATAAAAGTGGTAACCTGCGTCTTTCTAGAATTACGCACGTTTATTCCCCCGCATTTCTATGGTATACGTAAGCCTCTTGAGCGTTTCGAAGGGCGCAAACGTGTCTTGCGGATTTCTAAGTAGTACGCAATTTTGTGACGCATTTCCGGTACTTATGTAAGCTTCCTGCGCATATCTACAATTTCACACATCCCTATACGCATTTCTATATTTTCGCACATTCCCCCTATGCATTTCGGTAAAAAAATTCGCACGTTCTTATAATTTCGCACATCCATCCCCTACGCATTTTTAAGGTGTATTATCCAAACGCACTAGGTGTACTCGATGGCACACAAACCTCTTATGCGTTTGGAAGCGTACGAACGTCTCATGCACACATTTATAGTATTACGCATGCTTCCTGTGCGACTTTCTAGAATTTCGCGCATTGAGGAATTTCCATGAGTTACGTAAGTCTCTTACGACTTTTTTCAGAAGGTTCGAACACTTCCTGCTCATTTCTTATTAGTACACAATTTTGCGACGCATTTATAGGGCATGCGAACTTCTTGCCCAATTCTAGAATCATGCACATTTGTTACGCATTCCTGGGGGGGGGGGGGGGTACTTAAGACTTGAAGCATTTCAAAAGACACGAAATCTTCCTACACATTTAGTAGTAGTGCACAACCTCGTGGCATATTTCTAGTGGTATGCATGTTTCCCGAGCATTTCTACTATATTTCCGATAATACGCGTTTCCAGGAGGTACGCAAGCCTCTTATAGGCGATCCAAGGGACACAAACTTCTCTTGCAGATTTCTAGTAGTCCGTAATTTATATAATGATGCGTTCCCGGTACTACTTCTTGCGCATTTCTATAAATATTCGTGCATGTACACTCCCGTGTTTTAATTGAAATGAATCAATGAATTTCTTTTGTTTATTAAGGATTTCAAAAGAAAATAGTGGGTATAAAAGTCCAAGAAAAGTCCCTTATTTTGATTCGAGAGATTCCAGGTTTTCCTAAAGGAATGACCAGGTTCTTTGGTGAACTGTTTTCTTATCTTCTTCAGCTTGGAAATGAATAAGCGTATGGAATTTCAATGAGATCGTGCGTAACGCATACATCAAAGCTCACGCACGGCAACAAATATTTTCATAAAAACCCAAGAAATGAATAAATTTAATTTTTCTGCGACGTTCTTGGAATAAATAAAATGGAATTTATATTTTTTCATCGTACATTTTTTATCGCGTTTATTTGGACGCGCGTAATATTTGCATTTCGGATGTTTATTATTTTCCCCTCTCCCTTTAAAACATGACTCTTTTTGACGTTTTAACATGATTGCGAATCCATCTCTTTTGCGGACACTCGTGGGATAAAACATTCGACCGTGAAAGAGGGATTTAGTTACTTATGTATTTATTCAATGTTGCTTGGGTCGAGGCCTATACAAGGGAGTGCTGTGGTGAAGTTTGACAGAAGAGACGGTTGATGTTGCAAAAGAAATTCGGAAACTATCGTACAATCAAATGTTTGGCGGAAATTTATTCCAATCGGTTATTGTTCGAGGACAGAAACTAAATTTTGAACAGTCTGTGGATGCAAAGATGGGTTTCGACTTTTGGGAATTGTTAATTTCATTGGAAAAGTTTGAAGCTGGAGTTAGAAAATTGGAAGTGTCGATATGAAAATGGCCATGAAGGATTTTGAAAAGGAAAGTTAATCGACAGATATGTCTACAGGTGAAAAGCAGTTGTGTATTGAGTTGGCGCTGGAGTTCAGTAGCGGAGACGGAGGATGATCAACAGTTTAAAATGAAGCGGGCGGATTTATTTTGGAATAGATTCTGGTTTCAAGGAAACAGTTATTTTCCGGATATTATGCTGAGATGAACTCGGAAAGAAAAGTCATCACGTCTCCGCCGGGACTCGAACCCAGGCCCTCTTGAATACCGGAAAAGCATGCTGAGGGCCTGGTATGTAAGGGGGATGTATGCAAAAAAAATTGAATAGGCTTTTAAGCCGGAATATTTTTATTTGGCCGTAAAACAGGAGTGACCGCGTTAAGAGGGGTTTTACTGTATAAAAATAAGTATTGTGATGATCATTTGTGGTTCAATAACACATAGCAAGTATTGATTATGGCTTTGCAAAAACAATCATCGCATATAGACGCAGATTTCATCGTAGTGGAAGTTCCTTGGAGATGTTTGTACTTGAAATGCGTAGAAGGCTTGCATAACCAACTAGAAATACTTCGCAAGATTCCAGTCAACTCGAAATATACAGTTGTTGCAGTTTGAAATGCTTAAGAGGCGTTCGTGACTTTTGAAATGCGTAAGACCATTCCTTGCCATTGAATATGCGAAGCAATCTTAGCTCTAGAAATGAGCGAAAAATGTGCGTCTAGAAATACGTAAGTGGCTGCCATAGCATTGCCTAACGGACCTGCATTCCCCCTAAGAATCGCACGAATATTGTCTCTACAAAGGAGACAATGTTTAGAAGACTTGGCAACCCCAGAAATGCTTGAAAGAGGTGTGTGTAATTTTGGGAATGCGCAGGAAGTTTGCATATACTAGTTTGAATGCGCCGCAACATCGCATACTACTAGAAATGTGCAGGAGGCATATGTTCTTAGATATACGCGAGAGAATTTCATACCGCTGGAAATGAATTGTAAACTTCCGTAATTATAGGAATATGCAGAAGGCATGAATACTGGTAGAAATGCCCAGGAATTTACATGCATGGCAATATTTCTAGTTACTAGACATGCAGGAGGTGTTTATGCGTTTCGAAATGCGTAAGAGGCTTGCATACCCCCAGAAATGCATGGGGGAGTGTATCTAGAAATACGTAAGACACTCAAAGAGAGAGAGAGGTGATAGATTTCAAGTGAATTATGGTGGGAGAAAATTTTAATACTTTCTGAATCCAGCACTGCATAGAACCAGGACCATCTAAATCCACAGGCCCATATGAGCAGGGCTCGGGCCCTCATATCCATAGGCGGGGGCACATGATGAGATCTGGTACAACAGTTTCTGGATGTAATTAATATGCAAGCCAAGTACCAGTCACCGGTACAAGTACGGGTGACCACAGAACACTTTGTCAGTGCCGTCTTAATACGTGGGCCCACCCTGGAACGGCCCGGGGGGCGCCTCAAGTTTCAAGGGGGCGCTCATGATAACGATATTTGGTCAAAATTTTCCAGAGCTTCAATATGTGAATAGCATACTAGACAGGCATTTCTATCCAAGTACGAGACCTTAGAAAAAGTACTGTATCCAAGGGGTGGAAGCCGATGGGGCTCTTAAGACGACCCTGCACTTTTCCTGGGGACCCATGATGTTGAGACGCCCTCCCCGCAAGAGGGAAGTTCATCGATTTCTAGCCCAGGATAGGCGCGGGCGGGCCAAAGCCAATACCTCTGACAATTCATTGGCTCGTCCAATATATGTATTTTGATTGTAGTGTATATAATATATATATTATTATTAGATTGTATTATTGATTAAATACCGCTCTTATTAGTCATTTCTTTGTGAATGAATAATTGCAGAACAAATTATGCGTGTTTCCATTATTTCCTATGGGGAGTTTGATTCGAATAACGAGGGATTCGTATAACGAGCACGTTCGCGGAACGAATTAAGCTCGTAAAAGCCGGGTTTTCCTAGGAGCAGGTTTCCTGTGCCGCGCGCAACGTGATTCACCCAGCGCGACACGCCGTCCACTCACCAGTAAGAAAAACAGAATGACTGTTTTCCTACAGAGCGCAATACGCGTGACGACAGCGCTTTACGTCGGGCGTGATTGGCCGACTGCTTCTAGAGAAGTCAAATGCGTCGTGCGCCGCGCGGTTTTGCCGATATTCTCTTTACTCTTGTGGTTTTTTTTTCCTTCCCTTCAAACCGGAGCATGCAGACGACAGAGTAGCTGATGCCAAAGCCATATACTTTATATAGCCGCCCTGATCTGATGCGCCTCGCTAGGAAAACACAAACGCGTAGCGTGATTATGTAACACGTTTTTCTCGGCGCGAAATAGTCTAATTCGGTTCACGCTGCGCAACAAACCTATTCCTGGGAAAACCCGGCTTAACCGAAGTTCCACTGCACCTAAAAATGCGGGTGTGTGTGTGTGGGGGGGGGGGCGTAGTTCTATAGGAATGCGCAGAAAACTTACATATCACTAGAAATGTGTCGCAACATTGCCTACTACTAGAAATGCGCAAAGAACTGCCCTTCAAAAGAGGCTTGCGTGACATTAGAAATGATATTAAACTTGCGTACCCCTAAAAACGCACGGAGAAAGCGTCTCTCTAGAAATACGTAGGAGACTTACATACCCGTGGAAACGTGCGACAGATGAGCGTGAATCTAGAAATAAACTAGAAATTTGAGTGAATCTTAGAAATATGCGTGAGGTCTTGCGTATTTGTAGAAATTCGAGAGTGAGATGTGCGTATTTCTATAAATGCGTGTCTTATTTGCGTACTGTCAGAGAACTCTTGGCTGACCCTTCAAGTAAATGAAGTCGAAAAAAATCAAAACAATAATTGAGCTCCGACTTGTCTTGACTCAATGGCACCAAAAACATACACGCACAGTGCCGTGACTGGGCAGATGCAACAGGTGCACCGGCACTGGATCCGCTTGGAAGGGGAGCCCAAGAATGGGCCAGAAGTGCATAAATGCAAATTCTTGCGCAGGGCACAGGAATGGCTAGTCACGGCACTGCACACACACACACACACCGGGAGTTAGGAATCACAGTCTTAATGGACTTAATGTAAAAATGTCTCGGCACACCATTTAAGAACCACTATACGACAACTTAATTAGCAAAATACCTAAAAATCGAACTTTTTCGAGTTGCGAACGATTCCGACTAACTTCTATCCATTGTATGCAAATCGAAGAGCTGCTGTATATTAAATCCACACAAAAAAAATCTCAGAAATACATACCTTTTGTTACTTTTCGCATTAAATGTAAATTTTCTTTCTGGAATTCAAATAAAGCGAGAGGAAATTTGCAAATAAGAACCATTTTGCGAGAATTTTCGAAATCTGGGAACTTTTTTTCCATCTGGATTCCCTTTATACGATATGTAAAAATTTTTTTTTGCTATTTTGTTCTCAAATAAAGTGACAGGATTTCATTCGTGAATCTCAGAGAAAAATTTAAATTTTAGATTAACCCCCCATTACATGTTTATCAGATTGTTGTCAGTCAGTATTCCTAGGAAAACGTCTCCGAAAAACAAAATTCCAAAATTTTTAATATATTTCACCAGCGTTACTTCAGTTCAAGAAACCCTCGCACGTCTTACAAAGTTATTGCAAATTTTATTTTATTTTATTTTTACGGTTCCTTCTCAAGAAAATTCTAGAAAATTCACCCACGTGTTATATTTCCCCCCAGAACTGAATTCCACCCAAAAATATATATATATATATGTTTGAACATTTCGCCAAGCCGTCGAAATACGATTTACTCGCAAATTTTCTTCTACGTGTCGAATGTTGAAGTGATTTTCGAAATATTTATTATGACAAAACGTGGAGGAAAACTCGTGTTTTCTCGGCAATTTTTTTTCTTCTTCTTTGCTGTTACTAACTCGGGAAACATTCTAGAAGTTTCTCTAGTTTCTTGGGGAAGCTATAGAATTTGTTGTTGTTGCTCTCTTCGCGACTCGAAATCATTTCGACACGTTTTATTTCCCTTGACGTGTCAAAAGAAATCGGATTTCTAACTTGCGTGAAGGATCAAATGATTTTTTTTCCCCTTCATATATTTGCTCTGTATCATTAGTGAGTTGGTATCGGTTTTGAAGATTCTTGATGTGTTTAATCCGAAAGAATCTTTGCGAAAACGATACAAAGATTATTTGTTTTGTGTGTTTTTAGAAATAAATTTGCGCGGATGTTTTTTTAAGCGTATTCTTAGGGATACGCAAGCCATGCACGAATTTCAAAGAATGTGTGTAAGATTCCTATATGTTACGAGAAATATGTAACATATAGGAAAGCAATTTGCAAGCCGCCCACGCATTTCTGGAAATACGCATACTTACAGATACGAGCGTTTACTATGCATTTCTAGGGGTATTCTAGCATTATACGAATTTCACGGAGTAAACAAGCTTTCTACGCAATTCTAAGATTACAAGCCTTCTTCGAATTTCTGGGATTACAAGCCTTCTTCGAATTTCTGGGATTACAAGCCTTCTACGAATTTTTAGGATGACACAAGCCCTCTGCGCATTTCAAAGAGAGTGCAAGCTTTGCTGTTACTAACTCGGGAAATGTTCTAGAAGTTCCTGTAGTATCTTGGAGCATTTGTTGTAGTTGCTCTCTTCCCCATTCGAAATCATTTCGACACGTTTCTTTTCTTTTGACGTGTCAAAATAAATCAGATTTCTGGCTTGCGCAAAGGATCAAAAATGATTTTTTCTTTATATTTGTTCTGTATCATTAGGAGCTCCGTTCCTATCGGTTTGAAGATTCTTTATCTGTTTGATCCGAAATAATCTTTGCGAAAACGGTAGAAAGGCTTTTTGAAATAAATTTGTACGAATGATTTTTAAAACGCATTTCTAATAGCGAATCGTTATAGGGATAATCAAGCTATCCACGCATTTAAAGAATGTGCAAGCTTCCTACAAATTTATAGCAATTTGTAGGAAGCACGCCACCCACGCATTTCTGGGAAATACGCATACTCAGAGATACAAGAGTTTACTACGCATTTCTAGGGGTATTCTAGCATTATACGAATTTCACGGAGTAAACAAGCTTTCTACGCAATTCTAAGATTACAAGCTTTCTACGAATTTTCAGGATTGCAAGCCTTCTACGAATTTCTAAGGTAACACGAGCCTTCTGCACATTTCAAAGAGTGTGCAAGCGCTTCCTACACCTTACTAGAAATACATAGGCCTACATCCCACGCATAACAAGAAATACAACAAGACTTTCCTGCGCATTTCCAGGAAGAATTCACACTTTCTACGCATTTTTGGAAATACGCACACCTCTTCATAACTAGAGATATGAGGATTTCTTGCGCATCTCTTGAGGGTTACGCAAGACTTCTACGCCTTTCTAGGAGTGCGCAAATTTTCTATACCTTTTTAAGAGTACGCAAGCTCTCTACATAATTTTTTTTCTGCTGTTCCAAGGAGTGCGCAAGCTTCTTGCACATTACTAAAAATATGTATATAACCACTCATATATATATATATATCCAGAAATACGCTCACTTCTCCAGCAAAACTAGATATACGAACGTTCCTTACGCCTTTCTAGTTGTACGCACGAGCGTTTTACTTATACCTAGGAGTACACAAAACTTCTACGCATTTCTAGCAGTACGCAAATGTCATACGCATTCCTAGGGGTGTGCAAGCTTCTTAACTCGCAAATTTTAGTACAAAAATAGACGATTTACTCACAAATTTTCTTCTACGTGTTGAATGTTGAAGTGATTTTCGAAATATTTATTACGACAAAATGTTGAGGAACTCGTGTTTTCTCATTAATGTTTGTTCTTGTTGCTACTAAGGGGCCATTCAAGTATTACGTAAGCAGATTTTCAGCCATTTTTGATCCCCCCCTCCTCCCCTGTCAGCAAAAGTCAGCAAAACACTGACCCCCCCCCCCCCCGTCAGCAGCTTAGAATATTTCATATCTTCAAAAAGGGGTGGGTGATGACGTAAGCAACCTTCAAACCCCCCTCCCCCCCCCCTTTATCATGAAAAGTCAGCAGTCAGCAAATCCGAGACCCCTCCCCCCCCCCCCCGCCCCTCCGATGCTGACGCAATACTTGAATGAGCCCTAACTTGGGAAACGTTCCAGAAGTTTCTTTAGTTTCTTGGAGTTCTCTAGTATTTGTTGCTGCTGCTGCTGCTCTCTTTTCGACACGTTTTGTTTCCTTCGACGTGTAAAAAAAAACCGATTTCTGGCTTCTGTAGAGGAATCAAATGATTTTTTTCCTTTATATTTGTTCTCTCTGTATCATTAGTGAGTTCCGTTCTCCTATCGGTTTGAAGTTTCTTGATGTGTTCGATCCACAACCGATACACAGATTATTTGGTTTGTGTTTGGAAATAAACGTGTGTTTATGGTTTTTTTTTTTTTCAAAACGGAAATTGTTCCGGCTGTCACGAGAATACACTTCGCCACGCCTACGTTGCGTGTTATTTGCTCGTTTACGTGTTTAATCTTTTGTGGCCCAAACTTTTTCCTCGGTATTTCTTAAAAAATACTTCATAGTTCGTACTTTCTTGCGGGTCCCCACAATCACGATTGCATGAAGAAAGCTATAACGAGGCCTGTTCGGCGAACTTCTAGCCTCCCTAAACCCCGAACAAATATTTTACGACGGTCCCCTATTTTTGAGATGTCCAATATATATATAATCAATGCGATGTGAAACCCGATATGTTCAATTCAACTATAAGAGAATTTCTTAAAAGTTAAATGTGAGTATTGAATATTCATGTTATTATATGTATTTCTAATATTTTTCCACTCGCTTTTTTTTTGTTTGTTGTATTTGTGTTTTTGTATTTCTCTTCTCTTGCCCATCTCTCTAATTGGGCAATCCTTGTCCGTTGAGACGTGAATAAATAAATAAATAACGCTTGAATCGTTGTATCGAATACGTTTTAACACGTGTAAACCCTAGAAATGGAAGATTTGTTCACTAAAAACTTCTGGCACTTAGCGAGCGGGTGTGGCATGATATCGGAAGGTGCTATAACGGGATTCGACTGTCGTTGCTTCAAGAATTTGCCAAAACGTTTTTCGAACCGGTAGGTAAATTCCCACGGGCCCGCGGGGGAAGGAGAGGGGGGAGGGATTGCTCTAAATGGCACAAAACTAAAAATTACGAACAAGGAGATTAAAGAGAAGTTTTGGACAGGTTTTATTTATTTTTTTTTTCCGGCTTCAACAAAATCATAACTTTTCCTAAAAAGAAATAAAAATATTCATTTTCATTTTCTTGTGGGTTCGCCCGAATCATCTGCTCCTGTCTGCGATTTTTTTCTGTGGGAACCTACGCCCTCCTCGTTGAATCAATCACTGTCAAAAGTATACGGTATTCGTACCTATGGGAAAGATAATGACTTTTCACGGAAGAAAAGTTTTGTTTTAGTTTTTTGCGAGGGGAAAGGAATGAAATTATTTGTTCATTTTGCTTCTCTGCAGGTACTTCTCGTCTCGGAGAAATACGCGTCTAATATCTTCACTTTATTTTCTGTCTCGTCCCGGAAATCAACCCATTCCGTGCAATTATCAGCTGGAGGGACGATGCGACAATAGCAAAGGGTGCCAGAGGCGTCTTGACCATTCTGGGTTTCCCCTTAGCTAAACACAATATAGTAGACACAATCATGTAAGCTAACTTAAAAAATTACTAAAAATTTGGAATCGAAGAAAATTTTAAATTGATGAAAGAAATAGTTCTGAAACCAATTGAAATTAAGACTTAATGAAAGAAATTGTGCAACAGCTGATAAAAAGTCTGAGTCCAGGTATTGAAAACATCAAAAATAATTGACAGAGTTTATTCCAGCACATCCATGACAATTCGGAATAAATGAAAGATATAATTTCAGAATGGATAAAAATTCAGAATTCCAGAATCGGGGGGAGTAGAAGTAAGGATTCCAGAATCAGGGGGAGTAGAAGTAAGGATTCCAGAATGGATGAAAATACAGAATTTCAGAATGGATGAAAATTCAGAATTCAGAATTGATGAAAATACAGAATTTCAGAATGGATGAAAATTCAGAATTCAGAATTGATGAAAATACAGAATTTCAGAATGGATGAAAATTCAGAATTCCAGAATCGGAGTAGAATTCAGAATTCCAGAATCGGAGTAGAAGTCAGAATTCCAGAATGGATTAGAATTCAGAATTCCAGAATGGATTAGAATTCAGAATTCCAGAATCGGATGAAAATTCAGAATTCCAGAATCGGATGAAAACTCAGAATTCCAGAATCGGATGAAAACTCAGAATTCCAGAATCGGATGAAAACTCAGAATTCCAGAATCGGATGAGAGTTCAGAATTCCAGAATCGGGGGGGAGTAGAAGTAAGGATTCCAGAATGGATGAAAATTCAGAATTTATGAAAGAAATAGAACCAGAATTAAATGTATTTCTTTCCAGATGAAAATTCAGAGTTCCAATGCAGAATTTTTTTTTGGTCATTTCATTACTTGAAAATATCAGAAATCAAGAATTTCAATCACTGATATTTCGGTGAATTTTCATTTAAATTTTACGCTGTAAATCGTTTCCGGTAGGATTAGGGAGAGGGGAAACAAATTTTACATTTTCTTATTTTCCCAATAGGCCCCATTTCTAGGGCCCCATTTCTCTTTTTTTCCCCAAATTAAGTTTGTACGAACTTTTCAAGAACATTATACATATGCATATATTACTAAGTAATACGAAACCTATGAGTTTTATTAATTTTTACCTTTGTGTTTGGAGGGTAGGTCCTCGCGAAATGATCCTTATAAGGCTTTTCCGATATGTCTTTGTCAGCAGAGTCTGTGCATTTCTGAAAATATAATTAATAATTTTTTGTCAATTTTTTTTCCAATATTGTAAAATTTAAATAAATAAACAAATATACAGGGTGGGCAAAAAGTCCGTAAAAACTTTAAAAATTCATAAAAACCGGAAAAATAACCGAAATAAAAAATGGTTAGCATCGCTAGGTCACGGGAATTTTTTGGAAGATAGGAAGAAAAAAAATTAAGTCAAAAAACAGCCGATAGGTTGCGCTGACGTACACAAGCAACGAAAAGATACGCAAATAACGAACAGAATGCCTCCAAATGGTTTATTACAGCAATATGTGTTCCTCGTCACCACCATAGGGGATAACATATTGCAGGCGAGTCACAAATCCCGCAACTGCAGCAGGTCCACATACATGGTTTACAAAGGTGAACTGGTTGTGGATTAGGAGCGCAAATTCTTATAACCGTCTCATTTGCATATTTCCACCGAAGTCGCTCGTATAAGCGCCACCTATCGGCTGTTTTTGAGGGGGGGGTTTTTTCTCCTGTCTTACAAAAAATTCTCGTGACTTAGCAATACTAACCCTACAAACCGTTTTTTCTTTCGGTTATTTTTCCGGTTTTTATTCATTTTTAAAGCTTCTACAGACCTTTTGCCCACCCGGTATATATAGTTCCAAATAATGAAAATCAAAGCGAGGCAAGAATTGCTTTTTCCTTCATCTTCATGGCGAAAACAATGAAAAATAACCTGATAAATAATTAAAAAAACATTTATATTTATTAAAGGCATTAAATTGTATCAGTCTTGCACTTCCAATCTGACTGGTAGACGGCAGCACCTGAACACATAACATTTACAACACCGTTTATTACGGGATCTGCTAACCCCCCACGACGAATTTCTTTAAGAATGAAGTTGCCAACTCATATGAAACCAATCTCAAAAACTAGTAATGCGCTGTTCCAGGGGTTCATACAATCCTCTACCCTGTGAATGCGCAGTTATTGACGCTTCAGCCCATCAACATGAAAATAATGCAAAAAAATAGTCATTTAAATAGCGCATTTCATTTTAAGGTGCTGTTATTGGGCTACTGTATGTTTGATATAGTTCAGATATGTATTCGACATCAATATTTTTTATGGACGTTTTTCTTTCCGTTGGGCATTTTGTCTGCTGTGGTATTTATATTTGTATCTCTGCACACTTTTAATGCATATCATTAATGGGTAATTAATGATAAACCCATTATCAAACCCATACTTTTAATAATGGGTCGGATTATACATGAGCCATGCTATTCGAACTTAATCCGACCGGTTAATTGATGACATCCACGGAATAAACATTAGATATCGGCATCTAAATCCCGGATTAAAAACCCACAGAAATAATAATGAATATTTCTCTCATCAATTGCACGTTGATATTGATCTGCTGACTTCTTCATTCACGTATCGATTGCGCCATGTATGTACTAGGACCCGAAAGCAAGCAAAAATCGTCCAGTAAGTGAATTTATTTTCATCATATAAATCAATTTCACGTTACCATAGATATAGAATTCACTCCGTCATAGGAGAAAACAGGAAAGAAGGCATCAGGGGGGGGGGGGGGGACTCGTACTCGCCCCTAAGCCAACCAAAAATTTTAAAACAACAAGAAAGAAGAAAAAATTAAAATATCGAAAGAAAATATACCTTTTATAAGCTAAATAGCTGTTACCCGCGGCTTTGATAGCGTGGATTTGGTAATATGAAAATTACTCGGCGATGATTTCCCCCCATACAACATTTGAAATCCCCCATTGAGGGTTGAGTTTTCAGAAGTCCATTCTTAGTGGGTATCTATGTAATAAAATATATGATACTGACAAAATTTCATATTTATAGCT
Organism: Pholcus phalangioides; assembly: GCF_987345545.1. Classification (NCBI taxonomy): domain Eukaryota; kingdom Metazoa; phylum Arthropoda; class Arachnida; order Araneae; family Pholcidae; genus Pholcus; species Pholcus phalangioides. The sequence continues at coordinate 9,888,754 of NW_028301621.1, forward strand.
TCAGCGCTTTCGACTCGGACCTGATTACTCCATATAACCTTTGAAACCACCCCCCATCCCTAGAGGTTGAATTTAGAAAAATCACTTCTTGGTGAGTCTCTACATCAGGCATCTTTAACACGGTGCTCCATGAAGTATTCGCGGTGTTCGATGGTCGTGTCTGATTTCGTGCTCGCGAGCACTTGTGATCAACGTTCCAATTAAACACCATTGCAGTTTATTGCATCCAAGGATTGAAGTCATCGCCATTTCATGCATTCGCATGCTAAACTGACCGTGCAGGTGCTCTTCCTCTGATGACGGGTACAGGCAGTGCTCGAAATTGGAAAAAGTTTGAAGACCTCTGCTATACATTATAAAATAAAACTACTGACCTAATTTCACTATAATAGTTTTAAGTTTCAGCGGTTTCGGCTCGTTGCGAGTTCTCTATGTAACCTTTGAACCCTCCCTCTTATGACCCACCCTTAGGGTTCGAATTTTGAAAGAAAAAAAAACGTCTTAGTTAACCTTCGCATCACGAAATGAACCTACTGAACCAAATTTCATATTCATAGCTTTAGTGGTTTCGGTTCAGTGATGATGAAATCATCACATGCTAAACACATGTATATTTCCATATATACATTTTAATCAGTTTAATATGAGTTTAAGTTCCTCTATATAAGTATGAGTAGGTTTATACTTTTCCAGCGTATTTCTATCAAAGTGGGAACCACCTACTCATACCTAGAGGAACGCACGTATGCTATACACATATCTAGGGTTGAGCGAGCCTTTCATGCATATCTACGGGTTATGTATGCCTCACAGCATTTGTAGGAACACTCTATTAGTCTTTGTGGAAAAATCAGTGAGTAGCTGTTTCATAATGTTCACGTTAGGAAGCCTCGTGCACACATTTAAGTATTACGTAAGTTTCCTACGCTTCCTGCGCATTTCTATCAGCCTAACCAATCCCCACCAATATGTGCACGAAATTTGCGTACCGCTAGGAATACTCAGGATTTATTTGTACCCCCCCCCCCCCACTCCTATAAATGCGTGTTTGATACGAGAACTGCTAGAAATACGTACGGAGCTTACATATGTTTCTGGAAATGCGTTGGAGGTGTGCTTTCCCTTCACCCATATATGCGTAGCATACGAACAGTTAGAAATTTAGGACATACAGCTCCTCGAAAAGACACAGAGGTCGTTTACTAAACGAATACCTGGCATGAGCGGTCTATCTTATTACCAGAGACTTCAATTTCTGGGTTTACACTCACTGGAATGGCGTAGAATTGCTGCAGATCTGAAGATGTGCTACAAACTAGTCCACCAAATTGTTTATCTACCATCGAGAGAGCCTTTCTTTGAGATCATAGACAGGCGAGTTAACCTACGTAGGCATCGCTTCGAAATAAGAATACCAACGGCTAGAAGAGATTGCTTTTTCCACGGATATAGATGCCGTATGGCAAGAATATGGAACAGTCTTCCGTCAGAACTTGTATGTGCCTCCTACGCAAGATTTGCTTCCGCTATTGGGGATTTCGACCTGGCTCCGTATGCGAACTGCTTCCCGTACTGACTATTATTATTTTTTTTTTTCTTCCAGTATAAGTGCATTTCATGCCTTCTGGGGTTATTGTAAATAAATAAATAAATGCGTACGTGGCTTGCGAACAGATAGAAATGCATACGCGGTTGTGGATAGCTGGAAATGCGCTGGAGGCGTTTGTATCCCTATAAATGCGTGATGGATATGCGAACTGAAAATTCAAATACGGGGATTCTCACCATTAATTCTGCACAATGAACATTGTATTCACGTACATTTCTGGTGCCAGAAACATTTGGGGTAGCCAACTTAAAGCATGAGAAGTTGAAAATAAATGAAAATGCGTAGGATGTTTGTAACCCTTCAAATGCAAACTTGTTCTGTGAAATATATCATATCCCCCCTCCCCCCACTCGCCATTCCCCTAAGTACCCGTGGCAAGCTTCTTAACGGAGCAAACAGCTATATACTGATTCTTCCCCCAAGAATAATGAAATAAACCGAAAATTATCCTCCTTTTATTCAAAAAATTCGAATTTTGAAAAGATTGAAATTTAAATGAAGCGTGAAAATTGTCCTTTTACCAGTTACCGAGAATCTTGAAGGCACACAAGGAATGTCTTTTATCTTCTTAAGAACGAAGCCGTTGAAGTTTGTATTAAGCAGTTGAAACACGCAGTAACGAATACTTCAACCGAAAAACTACGGAGAATAATTTTCGAATTTAATCCGAGAAAGAGGGAATAGGAGCAGTTTCGATACAAAAAAACTGGCTTCTTGCGAGCACAAATCAATTCGAAGGTCCAATAAAGCAATAAAGTACCGTTATAGCCGAGTACAGTCGAACTCGGTTATAACAGTATCGAAGATTCCGGGAATTTTTGTCGTTATAACCAAGGTGTTGCTACTACAACCGAGATTCCCGTTTTCAAGATTTTTTTTGACGGGAAAATGTAATCAGATCCTATCAAATGCTCTGCAAGAAGCTGTTATTTCATTGTGGTCGGGATTGTCACATTTGAACGAACAAAAACGGGAAATTGGGGTCATAAATACAAAATATCACCGATTCCCGCCAAAAAAAACAGAAATCGCCAAATATGGCTAACAAATGGCCTTTGGCGAGTGAAAAACCGTACCAGAAAAATATGCAGTGATTTAAAATGTATTTCATGGGGTGGGGGGATTTACATAGCAAATGAGATGAATATTTACAGCCATTATTGAGTCACACAGTTTATAACTTACGCAAAGTGCGTTCATCTCTGATTCTAGTAAAGATAAATAAAAGTAAGCTTTATCACAAATATCGGAGAAAACGGGATTTTTCTGAGATGGGGGTGGGGGGGGGGGAGTCGGGAAAGACGTAATATTACGAGAATATACATTAATGTTCCGTATACGGTTCATGTTAATTAGAAGCACGTAACAGCCTTTAAATTTTTAAAAACCATTAACCCCCCCCCCCCCCCCATCTTTACGTATCAAAAGTGCCATAAAACGACGAAAATTGTGTCGTTATAACCAAGTCTGATTGTTGAATTAGTTATATAGTAATTTCGAAATTTCTTTTCTTAAATGTGAAGAAGAACCGGAGAAAATGACGGGAATTACAATATATATACCCTATTACCGAAAATTAAGGTTCAAGCGGATTCATTTCTGTTCATTCATTAATAAGAAAAATTTCATTGTGTGCAAAAGAAAATGAATCGCTAGAAACTTCATGATAATAATAATGGAAATTTGTGTTTTTTTGGAACTGGTTCAACGGAATTTTTGATTTAAGCATTTCTCTCCAGATCCATTGAGTTTTATAATTAGTTTTATGTTTTCTTTCTGCTTTTCCTACAAGGAACAGAAATAATTGGATAAATGTCGGACTTAATAATTGATGGTGTTTGTATATTTGGAGCGTATGCGTGACTGGAGTGAGTTATACGCAAGTGATTTAATAGGTTTCGGTTTTGTCCGATTTATCGTATTTTAGAAGTCTTTAGTAATGAGTATATTCTTCTTTTTTTTTACTAATTACTCCATTCGAAATTACATCCAAAAGCAATGACTTTTGCCTTGGCTTGAAAACTTATTCCCGATTCATGTGATAAATATTGGTTATTATGCTTACTTACCAAAACGTCTTGGAGAGTTTGATAAATTTATCACATTTTACCGGCGAATATGCATAATAACCCAAGCGTCGTAGGTAAATTTGATAAATGCTGAAAACATCACTTTTACCGGCGATTATGCATAGCAACCGGTTAAATAATTAATAAATGGTTGAATAAAATTTGCTAAATTAAATAATACGGTGAAACCTGTCTTCAACGGAATCGCAAGGGACCGAGATTTTTTTTAAGTTGAACACAGGTTTCCGGTTAATAAAGGTTCAATTGATATAATGTGTAAAATTATGCGACGATCTTCTCGTGTGATTGAAATAAAAATAATTTAATTAGTAAATAATTTAGAAATTGATGAAATAAATAATTAATGAGCCGATAATTACTGAATACTGTGTTTTCACAACATCTGTATAAAACTCCGACCTACACTCTTTTTCTACTAAAATAACGGCATTTACGTTCTTTTTAACTTCCTCAAAAAAAATTTTCCATTAGGGGTGTCAATATCTGCCGTGTCAGGTTCAGTTTGTACATTATCGTCTATGTTTCTGTAATCCTCAGCATCAGGGCCGTTACCAAGAATTTTGTGAAGGGAAAGAGCAACATGATTTTGTCACCCCACCCCTAAGACTGAAATTCAATGATTTTATAACGGTATTTTTTTTTTGTTGCCACCTAAAATTTGCCATTCCCTGAATTTTGCCGCCAGGGCAGTTGCCCTCCTTTGCCTGTCTCTAATTAATTCCGGCCCTACTCAGCCTTGCGATCACGGAATTTATACAGCTTGCTCACAATTTTGTAAGTCTTCCATATCATTTGGAAATTCAGCCCTTATATTGATTTCTCCCGAGGAAAATCCTGCTTCTCCGAAAAATATTGATATGATTTCCGAAAGCAATTGCTTTACTACGCAGGGCTTATCAAAACAGCAGCATCAAGTGAGCACCTCCTAGACATAGAAGGCCTCCGCAGTCTGCTCGTGACGTCAGTAAGTAGTCCATTTCGGTGGAGCACTTTAATATTTTTGTATGATCCTTTGGTCCATTGGTCGATAAACACTCACAGTGTTTGTGCGAAATCTTCCTTATATAAAGGGTCTAAATTTTCCTTTCCGTTTCCGCGTTAGAGAGATTCCGTTTAATCCAGGTTTTTTTATGTGTATTTTGGCATTGAAATCACGGGACCACAATTGTTTTCCCGTTGAAGGCAGGTTTCCGCTTAATACAGATTCCGTTAAAGACAGGTTTTACTGCACTTGCTAAATTTATCGCATTTATCTGTGTGATTACGCATAATACCCTGGTTTAATTGGTGAAGTTGTTAAATATGAAAGCCGCTGTGGTGGTCGAGTGGTCATAGTGACGGACTCGTATCGCGAGGATCCCGGTTCGAACCCCACCGGCGCCACAGCGGTGGTCGGCTGAAGTTGGTTTTCTGTGGTTCCCAACTTCAAGGCGCGAATGCGAGCCAATCACCCCGTCAAAAAATCTCGCCACAGAGAGCAACAGGCCTACAACGTTGCAAATATTCAATCATCACACTTCATTCACAATTTGAAGCATAGATGGCAGCACTGAAATATCAGACACAACACTAGCTACACACGCAGACTGTTAGGAGCACTCACTTTGTTCTAGACTCTGCCACAAAGCTGGGCTGGAAGAGATCTCGGCAACGGGATAAGTCCGGTGGCAGAGACTCTGGCATTCAATGTTAAATATGGAAAAATAAATAAAAATGATGTGTGACGAATTATTTTAGTCGGACCCCGATATAACGATAACAAATTTTACTATCGCACGCCGATATAATGATACAGTACATGTATTAATTACCATGTGCTATCATATAGTACGATTCATCATGCTTACCAATGACGCGACGCTTAGTTATCATGCATAATCGCCGATGAAAATGATAAATTTAGGAGAATTTATCAAACTTACCGAAATGCTCGAGGATTATGCATAATGGTTATTATATATATATAACAACCGGATTAATCGCATTTATCGTACGTTGTATCGTAAGGTGCTGTAGGAAGTTCGTAATAACCGAAATGGTCTGCCCTCGTAGATTTAATACATTTTTAACCGATATATTGGCGACCCTCGAAGTTGAGAAAAGACATAATCATGAGCCAGCTGTTATCAAACTTTTGCCAACCGCGGCTCCCTTTCTTAATTCATTGTGCCCCTGGACAGTTTGGCAGATATTTTTCCATGTAAAAGAACCGCTTCAAAGCATAAATAGGCACACAAATTAGGCTCTTCAGCTCGCAGCGACATCCCTGGCAAAGGTTGACGACGCACTATAGTCCGTTTCAGGTTAACTTTGCAGTGAAGGGGAAGCTACGAGGGAACCGCATCACTCGTTGCTATGGGAACGAAAGCCTCTTCACCAATGTATCGATGCGCGGTCTCGGTAAGGTATGGCCGATTCTCGCCAATCTCACTGAGAAAAATATTTTTTACGTGTAACGTAATTGCACAGTTAAATTAGTAATAATTATAGAATTAAAAGAAAACCATTGCCGATACTTTCAGAAATTAAAGTGAGGTTTTTGAAATCATTTGTTTTGTTTTTTGATTAGAAAGTGTTTTAAAATTTAGAAAATATAATAATCTTCTCTATCAGCGTGTCACTTACTCTTCATTGATGTGCCGTAAGTAACACTAAAAATTTCAAAAAACAGTCATATGTTTCTGCAATATTTCCCTTCCCTCAGCTGAAATTTATTTACAAAAAAAAATCCAAACAATATTATGAAAGCAACGTATAATTTTAAAATACTGTGTATTAACCATGGCTCTCAAAAACTTTTCTTCAATTTAAATGGAAAAAATTAACGTTAAATAAAATTGAGAAGAAGCAGATTAACTCTGTTTTCACGTGTAAATGCAGGAATAGCACCAAATAATAATAATGATACGGAAAAGTTTAGAATTTTTCTACTCACTTTTCTTGCTGAAATTTCCGTCGCTCGACCTCCCCCCTTCCCCGAACGGTATAGTCGATGCCACTTGTTTGTTTTCACGACAGTTTTAGTCTTTTGTTACGGTTGATGTGGTGCTCATGGTTATTACGGATGATTCTTATAGAGTTTTGTTTACAGCGAGTATTCAAAAACCAAAAATATAGTATTCAGGAATGAAAGAGCAGAGAACTTTAGCGTGGCTATCTCTGGTGAAAATAAAGACACAACTGTCACATAAAGGATGAAAGCCCAAACCACTGTGGACCCCCCCCCCCACCCTCTCATTTATTTTATCTGAAGAGACACTAAAGGCAAGGGGCGCATCGAGAGAAACAGGTGGGTGAAAGATGGCGTCCGTTCGTGTGAGTGGAAGTCGCGACTCTTGTCAACACTCTCCGTGATCGGAAACTAAAACTATCCCATAAACATGGCAAAAAATAAATAATTAAAAAAAAAGAAAAACCTAACCAAAACTTCTGCACCCATAAACAGCCTCTCACAATAGTATCGGCACTCTCGTGGAAGAGAAACACTTCTTGTGAATCTACGAGTGAATATCTGAACTCACTGAGCCTATTTTTGGGACAAAATAAAACCGATTGGATATTCGTTTTTATGTAAGCCTATAACTGCATGTAAAACAATGAAAAATTGTATCGTTATGGAAAATTCAACCAAATAACGATATAAAAATATATATACAGTATACAATTGTGTAACGGAAAAAACACGACAGTGATATTGGCGGGGAAAATTTCTAGGATATCGCGCCAGAGTGTCGTTGCCGTTGCTATGGATTTTTAATAATGGTAACCAATATTTTTTACAATTTAAAAATTTTAAACAACTAAACATCGGTTCAAAACGATGTTTTTTCAGTATTTTTTTCAAAATCATAGAAAAAATCGAAATATTCTGTATAAAGGTTCACCTTAAACCTCCGATATATGAGAACTATATTTTGCGGCGAAGGAATACACTCTCTGCCTTTCTCTTCACTGCAAAGTTAACCTGAAACAGACGGTAGAAGCCGCTACTTACACTTTGGAAAGCATTGCCAATCATTGCTACGTGGTCGAGGGAATGGGAAACCCCCTCCCCCAACCACTCGACATGCGGGGTATGCCCACGATACCGTCACGGCCTTCTTTCAGTATCCTGTGAACGATGATATGAATATATACTGACAAAAATAAGAACTCGATATCTTTTGCAAAAAAGACCCCAATATATTTTGCAATAGAAACCTCAATCTGTTTTTGTAAAAAAAATCTCATGCATAAATAGATCTCGGTATTTTGTAAAGAAAGACGTCAATGTATTCTAAAAAAAAGACAAAAATATCTTGTGCAGAAATGCCTCAACACCGCAGACCAGCGGTTCTCAACCGGTCGCTCGAGGATAACTAAGTAACAAAAAGAGAGGTGTACGGGGCTCCGCCATAGAAATTATGTTTAGTTAAAAGGGCTCCGCGAGTCAAATTATCTTGAGAACCGCTGTCATAGATAAACGTCATCAACCAAATGTCATCAAATGAGCTCCAAGTCCAAGGACACCCCCCCCCCCACACACACACACACACTATCCTTTTTATCTTGGACAACTTGGTATTGGTCATCTATATAATTGATATCTAAGGCACTAATACCTCGATGTCTTGTGCGCAAATTCCTCGATTCGATATTTTGTGCGCAAAGATGTTTTTAGCATGGATTACGAAACATCGTGTGTACAGATGTTTTCGTCGATATCTTGTGCAGAAAGGTTTTGGACTCTAATTTCTCGATATCTTTGTGCACCAACATTCTCATGGACTTAATTCGTCGACCTCATGAGCACACAGACGTTGGGCACAAAATATGGTGTGCACAAAGATTCTCAACATCAAGGCTCAAATTCATCGATTTCTTGTTCACAAATATTCTGGACACAAAATACCATGTACATAGAAATTCTCGGCACAAAAATTCGCCGACAACATGTGCACAAATATTCTTGACACCAAAATTCTGGAATCGAATTCGTCGATATCTTGTGCATCAAGTCCTCGATATCCTGTCCCCAAAGACTTTGATATCTTGTGTACCAAGCACCTTGATATCTTGTGTACCAAGCACCTTGATATCTTGTGTACCAAGCACCTTGATATCTTGTGTACCAAGCACCTTGATATCTTGTGCAGTGAAGACTCCAGTATCTCGTCATTAAAAAGCTCGATATCTCGTTTTTGCTTCAGGCCTGAATATCTCGTTACTAAAGAGCTCAATACCTCTTCTCGTGATTAAGGATCTCGATAACTTGTGTGATAATTGTTCGACTACAACGATACTATTGCGAGTACACCGAATTATATCCATTGGGAACAAAATAGGAAGTTATAAAGTACACGATTCCGTCCAAGAATTATGCCATCGGTAATTTTTTTCAGTGTGAACACACGGCAAAGGCCGGACGTATGTCTCTAAATATGATACATACGCTTTTATTTAACAGAGAACTCGCGCGACGGAATCTACTCGTCATTAATCTAAGCCGAGAGCTGCTGTTGCTGTTTGGGCGATAATAATTATCCGACGTGAATGCAATTAAGGAAAAGAGCCGTTGGGGGGTCGACGAAGGGATTATTCAAGAAGATCGTGCCCGACTGCTAATGATGGTAACTTTGGGGGCTATAAATGCAATTTAAACGAGACGACGACATACCTTCGGAGAGAAAGAAGCCTCGTCGCAAACACAAACTCTACTTTCAAAAGCTAAAAGGATCATAATCTATTTGCCCACAAGCAAAATCGTTTATTAGGTGTATTTTCTCTTCCATAATGAGAGTATAAAATCTCTCCAGGGGGATCGTTCATTAATTGTTAATAGCCGAGACTTAATCGCTTAAAAAGGAGGATGAAAATTAAATTTTGAAAATTATTCGCCCCCCCCCTTACAGTGAATTATTTATGCATTATCTTTGTAATTAACAAAATAGAATTTGCATACGTAACTTTTAAATCCGGTGTCTCTTTGGATTATGATTATATTTTAGAAAAATAGTTATTACTGTGTAATGAAATATTGCGATTTATTCAGGGATTCCCTCTCCTCCAGAGCAAGAGGGCCGTGTTTAAGTATTACGTCAGCAGATTTTCAGCCGTTTCCCACCCCCTCCATTCCCCCCCCCTCCTCTCCCCGTCAGCAAAAGTCAGCAAAATTCTGACCTCTTCTCTCCCTTGTCATTAAAATTTCGTCAGCTCTGCCCCCCTGTTTCTTAACGCATATTAGGATCGGAGACGCACGAGGGGGGTGAGGCACCCACCGCCCGCCCCCAAAGGTTCAAAAATGTATTTTTGATGCAAAAATATTTTTTTAAATAAAATTTCGGAAGAAAATATCTATATATGTTGCTATAATAAATTTCTGTTAATATCAATGCTATTTTGAAGGCTATATAAGAACTGAAAATTTCTCTTAAACAATTTCATCGTGAACCACCCTCTAAGCCATATATGCTATAAAGGGGTTTTATCTCTCTCCGTCTCTCTCTCTGTATGTGTGCGCGTGTGTGCGTGAGTGGCCCGTAACCTCAAACTTTATTTTGTATAACTGAACTAAGCGGCACATTTAGACACCCGTGGCGCAATTCCAAAGCACATTTCCAAACCACTCAAGTTGTCCCGTGGCCCGTAGTGCAGTTATACATCATTCCAGTTACCCGCTGCACATTTTCAGATTACTTAAGTGATCCGCGCCATAATTATGGGTCACTTGAGTGATGCTCGGCATAGTTCCAGATAGCTTAAGTGAACTGGACACATTTCAAGATCACTTGAAGGATCTGCGGAACACTTAGAGATCACTAAAGTAGCTCTGTAGAGGACTTATCGATAGGGATAATGTTAGTTAGGGTGCCCAATAACTAGCGGAAGGTTTTCTCGTTTTTGCCACACCCAGTAAAAGTGTCATTAAGAATATTTCATATCTTTATATAGGAAGGTTGATGACGTAAGCGTCATTCACACCCCCCCCCCCATCCCCCATATCGATGCTGACGTAATACTTTAATGGCCCCCATATATTCAAGTCATTCACGTTCAATGAATTGCCCTCGAAACTTTTCGCAGGGGCCCGCGACGAAAATGCTTACAGAATTTACAGAATTCGTAGAAATGCTTAAAAAACCCCTCAATGGACATTAAATCCTGGACATATTTTAAGAGTTAATAACAAATCAATCAATTGACATAATAAAATGCGGCTCGCACTACATTACTCATCACGGCCAAGAGTAGGGGTGCAAAACCTCCTTCCCGCGGACCAGATGCGGCCTGCCAAAGTCCTCCATCCGGCCCACGGAAATTGTTCCGGTGGGAGAAGTATCAGTATACAACACGATAAATACCTTAGCCGGCCGTATTTCCTTTATAAAAAAAATACAGAATATCGCCAAAAAGAATTGTCAGAGGTATGTAAAGTTGCCAGTTACATCCAAAAACTGTCAGAGGCAAGAAAAAAGCACGTAGGGTTGCCATTTATAGCTGGAAAAATTTGACTAGGGCAAGTAAAGTTGCGATTTTAGCCAAAAAAATAAAAAAGAATTAATGAGAGGTAATATACAAAATTAAGGAAAGATATAATTCGAAGATTCATGAAAGGGATAATTCCAGAATTAATGAAAGATAATTCAAAGATTCATGAAAGGGTTAATTCCAGAATTAATGAAAAAGATAATTTCAGCATTGACGAAAGTGATAATTTCAAAATTAATGAAAGAGATAATTCCAGAATTAATGAGATATAAGTCCAGTATCAATGAAAGAAATAATACCAGAATTAATGAAAGAAATAATAATTAATAAAGGAAATATTTCCAGAATTATCGAAAGAAAATTCCAGAATTGAAGAAAAATTTTTCAGCATTAATGAAAGAAATGATTCCAGTATATTAATGAAATGAGTAGTTTAATTTTTTTTCATCTTTAGATGAGTTCTCTATCTTATTTTTTTTAGTCTTTAAAACGCAATATTTAGAGACCGAACTGTACATTTCAATGTGGAATTTGCCAAGCACGAACTGCGTTTTAACCGAGTCACGTGATTTCTTTGCATTCGATGTTACTGCCGTCGCAGCGGCTGGATGCGCCCACCCCCATGACAGCGACAACTTCCTATACTGGACTCACATCCCCCTTTTATATTTGAATATAATTATTCATAACACGATAGAAATCCAAAATCCTGTTATCCTTTTCGAATGTAAAGTACAAAAATTCAATTTTATTGGGAAAAAAAAATTATTTGAAATCTATTGAATTTCTAAAAAAAATAAATAAGTACATTCTTTGATAATATTTGAGAGAAAAGACTTGAAATAAAGACGCGGAAATACTTTTATGTCACTGTTGTGTTTCACATTTGTTTCCAGTAGGCGTCAATGCCGCCGGGGAGGGAAGAGGAGGGCCTTAAGAAATTTCCGATTTATATTTTCGAAGCTCGTTTCTTTGTGTGAGTCTTAAAATTTCTTCTTTTTTACCCCCTCAGTCCTTGTTTATCTCTTTTGTTTCATCCCATTATCGACAAATGATATTTTTCTTCCACAACAAAGAAACAACTCCTGCCTAAAGCGCTTTTGTGTGGCTTTGGAAATTCGTTTAAAAATTTGTTTTTCATCGGAGAAAAAAAAAATGAAACGCAAATATAATCAAATGCATCAAATATTTATCTGTCGTGATTGAAAGAACGAAAGTCATGAACACAGACTTTAATGGGAGTATAATTTCGATAGAATTTTCACAGATAGAGAAGGCCGTTACCATGTTTCGCGAGTCCGAAAAGTGCTTAACGACTTCGCGTACAAGGTTCTGGCGAGAAATTTGGATCATCTCTATTTAACGAATCGGTGATAAATATGGTAACCTTGTCCCAACCTAATCGCGCGTTAGAAAAACGAAGAATGGGGGCTAAGAAAGAGAAAAGTATAATAGACAATATATATAAGAGAAGGTTTTTTTTAAGAGTCCTCTTTTCGCCTTCGCCCTACGTATTCTCTATCGCTCATGTGTATAAAGAAAGGAGGGAAAGAAAAAAGCAACTTCCGTAGATAATAGACAATCGTGATAAAAGGGTTGCTATAAAGCTCCACGATGGTGAAGAAAGAAAACACAGAGAACTTATTTGAATTTATTCCACTGGTGTTTGGACGAAATATTACGCCCGAGATCGTAAAGAGGTTGAAAGTGTGAACAATCATGGTCCACGAAACATTTAGCCCAATTCATTAGCAACTACATAATTAGTGTTATTTTGAAGTTAATTGAAATTATTTAAAAGATTTATTATATATTATACGTATTAGACCGTCTCTATATTGGTTTTTGGTCGTAGCCGTCAGAATTGTTTGCGAATCGTTTTCTTCATTCATATTTTGCCGGTTCTCGAATTTTTTTTTGCTCCCCAGCCATTTATTTTCTTAGGTCCGCAAATTATTTCTCTTCACTTATTTTTTGCCAGTCCTCAAATTATTTCTATTTACTTATTCTTACCGGTCCGCAAAATATTTCTATTATTTACTTATTTTTGCCAATCCGCAAATTATTTCTCTTATTTATTTATTTTTACCAGTCCGCAAAGTATTTCCTCTTGTTTGATAATTTTTCCGGTCTTCAAATTATTTATTCTATTTGCTTATATATGTGTGTGTATGTATGTACATATATATATATATATATATATGTGTATTTTTTTTTTTTTTTTTGCTGCTTATCTAATTATATTTCTTTCTCTTTCTTTGCCGGAAGGAAAATTATTTCTCATATTTATCTTGTGCCGGTCCGTAAACTATTTGTCCTATTTACTCATTTTTTATACGGTCCTCTCTCCTCAAATTATTTTTCCCACTTAGTTATTTTTTTGCAGCTTTTCGAATTATTTCCCTTATTTATATTTTAAATCTCAATAAGAATTACTTAATAGTTGAGGCCACCAAAATAAGTCGTAGCAAGCGGGAAAGCGTTATAAGCGGAACACGAACAATCGTGAGGATTTTTAAATTTATTTTGAAGCGAGCAAAATATTTTTATACCAAAGACAAAAATATTTTTGCAACTAATTAATAATGATTTTTCACTCCGTAAAATAACAGCACGAAATAAATATTGCGGAGAAACCAATTTCTATGTATTTAAGGATCAGCGTGGGCGTGGATGATTGCGTGGGACGAGCATTTTCTCTTCTGGGTGTACGTGAACCATGTTGTTACATCGTAACAAAAGGAGGAATTCAGAAAAGCAAGAACAGCGACTATATTCTCATATATTATCTTAAATTTTGAAGAAAAAAATTGCACGACGTCAGTTTTCTTTTCTAATAAATTTATAATAATAATTTATATTCTAAAATATTTTCACAGGCGAAACATAGAAATGAATTGAAGAAAAACACTTTATTATGCTCTACGAAGAATCCTTATACAGTGATACCTCGGTTCACGAAGATCATTCGTTAAAGAATCCCTTTCGTTAGACGAAATCGCTTAATTCGTTCCAGCTTCTGCCCAAAATTTTTAAATTAGTTTTTAAAATAACTACTAGCGGACCGACAAAAATAAGTAAATAAGAGATATATAATTTGCGGACCGATAAAAATAAGTAAATAAGAGATATATAATTTGCGGACCGATAAAAATAAGTAAATAAGAGATATATAATTTGCGGACCGATAAAAATAAGTAAATAAGAGATATATAATTTGCGGACCGATAAAAATAAGTAAATAAGAAAAATAATTTGCGGACCGGCAAAATAAGTAAATGGAAATATATTGCGGAACGGTAAAAATAAGTAAATAAGAGAAATAATTTGCGGACCGGCAAAATAAGAAAATGAGAGAAATAATTTGCGGACCGGCAAAAATAAGTAAACAAGAGAAATAATTTGCGGACCAGCAAAAATGAATAAATAGAAATAATTTGCGGACGGATCAAAATAAGTAAATAAGAAAAAGAATTTGCGGACTAGAAATATTTTTAAAATATTTTAAAACAAACTTCTGCAGGCATTATACAAGATGCATAGCCAACAGGAGGTATGGTATTTTACTGGCGGACCGATGATCCTAGAGGTATACTTCCAATTAGGAAAAAGTTTCCAAATAACGTGTAGTACTCAGATATGTCACTCATGTTTCAAAGGGTTGTATAGTTATTAAAATAAAAAAAATTATGCAGTCCCCGCGTGCCCCAAAACCCAATTAGAAAGTTGTTGGCCTGTCTCTCCTGATGCCAACAAAAAAAATCCATGTTTCTAACTACAGTATTCACTGAGATATTCGAATTCGAAAAACAGTTTTACCCGCATTTAACGCTGTTTTTCCCCGTTTTTCGAATTCGAAACAATTTCCCCTGTGATCCTTGGAGTCATGTTAGGTGTCCGCGACCTCAAACCGAATTTTGTTAAAACTACCTCAGCGGCGCATTTATAAATCACTTAAGTGACCCGTGATGCAGTTTCACATCACTTAAGTGGACTTGAGTGGCCTGCGGCACATTCCGAGATCACTTGAATGACCCGCAGCGCTGTTTCGGATAACTTGAATGACCTGCAGCACATTTAGAGATCACTCAAGTGACCCGCGACACAGAATGAGTCAGTGGCATATTCACAGATCACTTGAGTGATCCGCGATACATTCCGAGATCACTTGAGTGTCCCGCGGCACACTTTCAGAGCATTCAAAGCGTCCAGGTGCAATTCCACATCACTAATGTTACACGCAACACTGTTCCAGATCACTCGAGCGGTCCGCGACACAATCCCAGATCATTTGGGCGATCCACAGCGCACTTACAAATCACGTTAAGGAAGCTGCGGTGGAAGAATCACAGGAATCAAACTTCAACCGACAACCACCACAATAGTGGTGCTCGAAACCGGATCCTCGCGATGGGAGTATTTATTCCACAGCACTTAAGGGGGAACAGCGGCACATTATCAGATCACTTGAGCGGCTCGCGGCCCGTTTCCACATCATTAAATAGATCCAAAGCACGTAAGTAACCAGCGGTGCTGTTTCAGACAACTCAAGTGGCCCCGCACTCTCCTAAAAGTTGAGCACCCTTGCTGAAACCGTTTCCTACCATCAGACTAAATCCAATGCATTTAATTACCACGTAAAATACATATCACCAGTTTACTAAGCCGCGTAAACATTTCATAAATAATCACCTAAATAATTCTCTTTTTTTATCATTAATCCCCAGATTTTATTTCGCAATTATTCAAATTTAGTAACGAGAACAAATATTTATAAACGTATAAATATTTCAACCAAAAATAATTATATTTCCCATTGTGTAATGCGAACAAACTTTATAATATAATTAAGCAATATTTGTTTAAATCATATCTTTTAACAATTTTTTTAGATGAAAAAAAATAAATTTAATTGTCCATTTTTTTTAAATTAGTAGTATTAAGTTTTTCAGAAATTGAATTTTTTTTTCTACATCTCAACAAATGTTTCAATTTTTATTTCTGGATTTTTAAATAAATTTATTCACCGAAGACTAAAAAAAAGTCCTCAATTGAAATAATGGGTTATTATATTCGGTTGAATGCGCGGATTGTCCTCAATTTTGTTTTGTTTTTTTTTAATTCAAATAAAAATACAATTATTGTATGATTATTATTCTTCATGCTGGATTGGGTTTGATGCTTGTTCATCCGAATAAACTGTTCTGTAAGGGTCGCCATCCGAAAATGTATCTGATGAATTTAGTTTGCCCGTCCTTGGTTTTTCTTTTTCGATCTACCTTTTCAAGATAGATATTGAAGTGATCAAACGGGCTATTTAAAATTGATAAATTCGGTGGCGATTGAGATCAATGAAGTTCTGTATTAAAATGGTCTTCAAACCTTCTACAGTTGCGGATTTCTCTTTTTTAACCAGATCATGGCCTCACCGCTCTGTTTCAATGAAGAGATTTTAGAAGGTGGTGTCGGAGAAGACCTGGGCCCTGCTGCTACTACTAAACTACGGATGAACCTCGTCAATATTCCTGTGCGGAACTTGCTAACCAATTGGTGCATGTTGGAATGTGCCCGTACGTGTTGTGAATCTCTAACGTGAAGTTTGTTTCTGTGTGATGCTGCTACTAAACCAGACACATGCACCTCGTCCATATACCACTGCGGAACCTCTAACGAATTTGTACATGGTGGAATGTGCGTGTAGTGAAACCTGGCGTGAAGTTTGTTATTATTACAAGCATGCATGTTATGTATTTATCGTTGTAGGTCTGGTGCTGTCTGTGGCGACACTTTTTAATGGGGAGATCGGCTCGCATTTGCGCCTCGAAGTTTGTGTGTAGTGCTTTTTTTTTTCAAACCGAGCACAACTCAGGTCTATTGCCATAGGCAATTTACTATCTAGTGAGGTTGTGCCGGAATTGTAAGTGTGTGTACCTAACAGTCTGAGTGCGTATCTAGTGTTGCGTATGATTTTTCAGTGCTGCCATCTATATCTCAGAAGTGAAGTGACTGATGTGTAGTGACTGAATATTTGTACTGTTTGTAGGCCTGTTGCTCTCTGTGGCGAGACTTTTTAACGGGGAGATCGGCTCGCATTTGCTCCTCGAAGTTGTGTGTAGTGCTGCCATCTGGCACCGATTTTTTTCTAACTGTGACTAAACTGTGATATTTGATTCGTTATCGGCCTGTTGCTCTCTGCGGCGAGATCAGCTCGCATTCGCGCGTCGAAGTTGGGAAACAGAAATCAAACTTCAACCGACCAACTCCACAGTGGTGTTCGAACCCGAATCCTAGCGATGCGAGTCCATCACCATGACCACTCGACCACCATAGCGGTACAACTGTGCCCTGGTGAAAATATTTGAACGATTTCGCGAACCGGCAAAAGGTAAACGAATAATATCTGAGAAACGACAGAAAAGTGAATAAGAGAAATAATTTGTGTGGGCCAACACAAAAAATAAAGAAATGGAAAACCTCATTCACAGAGACCGACAGAAAATGAATAAATACGTAAAAATAATTTGCCAACTTGTAAAAATAAATATATAAAATAAAAAGAATTTGCGGATCAGAGCAAAAATAAATAAACGGGAAAAAAATTATTTGAAAATAAAAAACGGCAAACAATAAGTAAATAGGAGAAATAATTTGAAGAACAGCAAGAAAATAAGAGAAATAACGTGCGGAAGTGGGAAAAAATGCTGGAAATAATTTGCGGACCGGCAGAAAAAAATAGGAATAAAATTTGAGAAATGGCGAAAAAATAGATTAGGAGGAAATAATTTTCTGCCGACAAAAAGTATAAATAGGAAAAATAATTCTCTCGAGTAATTTAATTTTAATAATTTCAACGAGTTTTTTACCCCCGCTTAATTGATTATTACGTTTCACACGTCAACTGTTAATACACATCAACCACTCTATACATATAATGTTTTTAATGAATGAAACATCTTTCGAATTTAATGGAAAATATGCTACTGAGTTAAGATATTTCAGAGTAGGTTATTTTCTCCAAGAATTGTCTTCAATACCTACATCTAATTGTTCATTGTTGTTCATTATGGACAGGGCCGGATCAACCATTAAGCAAAATAATCACGTGCTTAGGGCATCAGAAAGAAAGGGGCACCACAAAAAAGTTATCAAAATGTTTTTTTTAGCCAGAGTTTTTTTCCAGCTGCAAGCATCTGGCAAAAAATCATAGAATTTTCGATTGATTGTACAGTTGAAGACCTTCATCAAACGGATGCAAATGCAGAAAAGCGAATAATATTGCGAAATAGAGCCACATTAATGCAGAGTTTTTGGAATGAGATTTTGTGCAATTTCCATAAAGTAAGGTTGGGCCTTTTTTAACAGCATCATAGGGCCCTTATTGGGCAAACTAATTTTTCTGACACCCCCCCCCCCCTCTACCTAACTACAAATACCTACTTACCAATTTGCATACTAACTTCTACAAATTGTAAAGAGATCTAATTGTCATGAATTAATCGGCTGTTTCCAGGTGAGACCCATGCATCAACAGTAAGCCAAATTCTACAGAATAAGGATGTGAAGTTAGAAATGTACAATCTTTATGAGTCACTAGAGGGTCAACTGCATGGTTTCAGGGAAAATGCAATGAATAGAGCACAAATGGGCGATGATGAATTCAGGAGTTGTTATCGTTATTTATTATTACCCGTGTGGGACCAGCGTCGTCTTAACGCATAGGCTCACCCGAGCCCGGCCCGGGGACCCTCAAGAGGGACGTTAGAAGAACGAGAAGTAGTTGAATTTCTCCAGAATTTTCCAGGTAGGGCCTCAGCACTTGGCCCGAGGGCCCCCATGATGCTCCTAAGACGGACAGTTCCGGCACCCTATGGCGTATAAGCCGCAACAGTAAAATAATCTTGAAAACTCGCTGCTGTGTTCCCAGCCTGATGAAATACATCAAAAATCACGGTTTCCTCTGCGAATCATTCAGTCCAGTTCACGCAGTTTGAAATTTTGCATAATTGTTTTTCCAATTTTCATTATGTTTTGCAATTATGTTTCTCTTTTACAACGATTCGGCGCTCAGTGCGCCTGCGTAGGTTACACAGCCTGGAGCCACCCATGTAAGGTTTGATCTAGATCCCCCCCCCCCCCAGATTCTAGGTACACAATGACTGTGGTTGACCAAAAATAAGGTACCTGTGAGTACTGTAATATCGGACATGTCAAGTTTCAGTGGGGTTTTGAAGCCGGTTTATGAAATCTTAACAAACCGTCGATTTGAGATAATATCTTGAAATAGTTTGATAAGAATAAAAAAAATGTTGAAACATCTAAGGTCTATCTTTTTGAAAAATATTCTAGAAAAAAATCTAGGAAATGTTATCAACGACTTTGCAAGTTGAAAAAAAGGACGGGAGAGAATTGTGTGTGTGTCCGTACTTTTAGAAATATTCACATCATAATTCTTCCTTAAATTAGTTACTTTTAAAATTTTAATTTTCTTCATTTTTTTAATTTATAGATTCACAATATGGAGTAAAATATACTTGTAAAGACCGGGAGCACCAGAACCATTCAATTGCTTAGGGCCTTCAAACGTCTTAATCCGACTCTGACTATGGGGCCAATAGAGGGTGCTAACTTTTCTAACGAAAGGTAAAAAATCTTTGGTATTGTGATTAAATATAATTTTCATTTCACTTTTGATGTCTGATTTATTCCAGAAGCTTTATTAGCACTGATCCTTCATCAGTTTTCAATACACAAATTATTCTAACGTTGTAAAATGACAACTGGATTGTTCCCTGCATAATCGGATATCATGTGCTGGAATAGTTGATATCCGATCAAGCGGGGCCAATTTCATTCCTCGTAATAATCCACAAAACTGAAAAAAAAACCACCATCTTTTAAATCTTTCTTATATGAAAATAAACTATCCATAACTTGCAACATATGTGAGAATACAGTGAAAAAATATTCAGATTTTAATCAGATTTACGCATAATTTTTCACGATTTTAAATAAATTATACCTAAAAGAAAACAAATCTTTCCTTAACTTTCTAGGGAGTAGAGATTTCTCATAAAAGGAACAACATATAAAAGATGTATGTAATCCATTTTTCCTACGTACAGCGGCGTGGGCGATGGATGATATCGTAGAACGTATGCTTGCCTGTTCCTAGATGTAAGTGAACCAAGTTGTTACAACGTAACAAAAGGATTTCTAGGAGAGTTTGGAGAAGAGGGGAAAAAGAAGAAGAGTAAAAAATAGAGTTCACATATATATCTATCGCGTCTTAATTTTAAAAAAAAGAAAAACTTTGACAAGTGCTGTTTTCTCAAATAAAATTACAAGAAAAAGATATTTTCTTAGGAAAGAAAAATTCTTTGAGAAAGAAAAATTGTATTATCCTTTGTCTCTCACAAGAGGCTTCTCTATTTCTCTCTCGAACGTTATTTCCTCTCAGAGATACTCTGTAATCTGAAGCCTCTTTTTAAGAGATATTTCTCTTTGTTCTCAAACTCTCTCTCTCTCTCTCTCAACTTTTGAGAAACAACTAAATTAAATCGCATCCATTAAATACTCCCTCTCTCGCCTTTATTCTAAAATAATATCCAACTTTGTTGATATCCGTACTAAATCGAAAATCTTTCAAAACGGAAACTGACGCTCGAGAGCCAAAGGGTTCCATTTCAACCCCGCAGAAACTCTATTCCGGTAGAAAAGTACCTAGTGGCGTCGGAGCCGGGGGTGCTGCGGGTGCTCGAGCACCCACGGGAATTTGTAGTAAGGGTCCGAGCGTCCCAGCATTGGATTCAAAGATCGAAACTCCCTGCATCAAAGTTGCTGAACATTTTGATGAGTTCATTGGTTTGGAAACGGGATACTTGAAATATCCCGAAATGTGCCGCAGGCAATTGAAGTGATCTGGTAATGCGCTTCGAGTCACTTGAATGATCTGGAAATGTGCCAAGAGCTACTAAAATTATCTATAAAAATTCCGAGGGCCGCTCAGTGGATAATCTGTGTCCCACTTAAGTGAACTGGGAATATGCCACCAGCCACTTAAGTAATCTGCAAATGTACCTCAAGCCAATTAAAAGAACTGGGGGGTTCGCCGCAGATCGCTTAAGGGATCTGGATGTGTGCCATTGGGGTTTAATGATCTGAAAATGTGCCGCTACATAGCAGGCGGATCTGGTGCACTAGAGGGGAGGAGCTGAATTAATCCTTTAACTGCCCTTTCTACATGATGCAGGGCGCCAAAATGCGTGCTCACCCTGGCTGACAAAGAATCTAGTTGCGGCCCTGCCGCTACCCACTGAAGTAATCTGGCATTTTCAGAAGCCGGGATATTTCAGGGTGGATGAAATAAAGCAGATGAAGTTCGAGATATCTCGGGATTGTCACTGAAAGGGTTAATTTAATTTCTGTAAAAGTTGGAGGAGTTTTGAAACAAAGGAAGTAATTTCTAAAGTAGCAGAATCTTTAGATTTTACAGAGTATTAATGAGGAAAAAAATAATTCATAAGTTAGGAGCCATTCAAGTATTACGTAAGCAGATTTTTTGCCATTTTTGACCACCCCTCCCCCCCCCCCTTGTCAGCAAAAGTCAGCAAAACACTGACCCCCTCTCCCCCGTCAGCAAAATTTCGTCAGCAGCTTAGAATATTTCATATCTTCAAAAAGGGGTGATTGATGACGTAAGCAACCTTCAAACCCCCCCCCCCTTGTCATCAAAAGTCAGCAAATCCGAACCCCCCCCCCTCGATGCTGACGTAATACTTGAATGACCCCTTATTAAAAAATCGCAATCCTTGATTCAGGATTCTAGAAAAGAAAATCAAGTAAGCTTCGTTGAAAATACCGGACAATCTCATAAAATATTCTCGATGGACAAAATTAAGGAAAATTACTGGTATGACCCGTAAAAGTGGGTCATATGGTCACGACGTCGAGAGACACAATTTCACTTTCGAAAACTCAAAAACGAAACTAACCCTATATATTTGCATGTTTAACATTTTACGCTTATTTGTTTTGGAAATTACTCAAAATTCTAATCCAATTTCAAACATAACTCAATTTATCAAGGAAACAGTTATTTTCCGGATATTATGCTGAGGTGAACTCGGAAAGAAAAGTCATCACGTCTCCGCCGGAACCCGAACCCAGGCCCTCTTGCATGACTTTTCGTTCTGACATGACTCTTTGATGACTTTTCGTTCTGACATGACTCTTTGATGACTTTTCTTTCCGAATTCACCTCAGCATAATATCCGGAAAATAACTGTTTCTTTGATATCTTGGGCTGAGAAAGCCATCTATCTCTCTCTCTATAACTCAATTTAATGTCAGAAATTACGCGCACATAGCCGTGTCTTCAATTTGGGAAAAGACTCTCCTGAAATTGGCTCATTTTTTTCATCTTCTTCAGTACAATGAACCAATTTGGCTTCTTCTTACAAATTAATTTTTCTTCGATTTTATTTCTAAGAATCAGATTCCAATAGTTTCATGTCAGAAAGAAAAAACAAAATTGAGGATTAGGTATTTGTTTTGCTTTTTTTTATTTAGGAGACTGTGTTTTCGGTGATGATCCCCGTAAGCAGAAAGGATTAAGAAAATGATAGGAAATCCGGACACGGAAACAATCCCATTCTATAAGGAAAAAAATCTGCTTGGGAATCTTTCGCACGATAGAGAAGCGAAACTTCTAGGGTTTGTGAGACATGACTAGACTCACGAATCACCCGAAAATTTGAATTATTACAATTTGTTTTATTACGAATTACAACTTGTATTTATTAAAAAATATGTCAATATAATATTAATTATGACGAAAGACGTCACTCTCCCTTGTTGATACGACAGATACGGAAAACTGGCTAAGTGAGGAGATTAAAAATGCATCAAATACAGCTTGCACGCATGATAAAATGGCCACATCAATGTAATTGAATAAAAATTTATTGAAAATAAAAGAAATTGCATTATGACAGTGCAGCCGATTAGGAGCTGGCACGGTGACGTCACAAAACTTGCGTTTGCGTATGCTCTCGTGTATGATGGGCGTATAGCGTCACGGGGAATAGGGAGAGGTAATAAACTGCCTTTGTTCGACACAAACCGTCCAAACCAACCCCACCTCCAACTTTTTTTTTAAATTAAAACAAACAACAAATGACAAGATACAAATACAAAATGTTATACAATATGCAAATACGACACAAAATACACACATATATTACATGCACTATGTAGTCCCAAAGGACGGTAAAATCCTTCCAGCAGGCCTGCTTTTTAAATAAAATAAAACTATTTTCTTATACCGCCGAACCTCTATTCACCACCACCACCACAACCCTCATTCTTCTCGGACCTTCATCACAGAATCAGTTAAAGGCTGAAAACATAGTGAAACGGAAAGCAAAGCGACGAGCGGAAAAGCGATCGACGCAGCGAAATCAAACACACTGATTCGAACGCGCCTGCGTATAGTGGCGCGGCACCGCAGCAGAGCGGGAACTCCGCGACAAACGATGAGAGCAGCGCATTCAAGCTATTTTGTTTTCGCCGCTCTGCTCGCTTGTGTGTAGCTTCAAGATGGCCGTCGAAGGGCTTGTTTTCGCTGTTAAAAAAGCGGTAGTGAGGCCAAAACTGTCACCAGATTCGTTGATGTTATGTTCTCGACGTACTTCAAAATTGTGTGGACGATCAAATGAAAACAGCAAGTACAGAGAATGTAATTTCCATATATTTCCCGTCAAACTCTTTTCGTGCGCACGTGCTTAACCAAACAGAAAGCGATTTATATTTTGAGTTTATAATATTTATATTTTGAGTTTATAATATTTATATTTTGAGTTTTAAGCTAATTTACCATTATACCGTGTGTGGGTAAATTTATTTGAGTAGTGTTGAATTAAAAATCATGTATGTTTCTGTGGAAAAAATTGGCAAGTTTTATTTGCTTGTTTATTTTCTGTGTACCGTCAATATTTTCATACTGGAAGCGTACCGAATGTTTTTTATGCTGGATTTTTGTGTCAATTATGTTTCTTGTGTAAAAAAATGAAACCAACAAATATTTCTACAAAAAAAGCTATTCGAGCCGGGGAGGGGAATTTTCCACTTCTACCCCTACCGCCTACGCTAATAATACAAATTTAAAAGGTGGAGGGCTTTGATAAACTTGATATTTTTCTCAATTTTTTACTCATAAATTTAGTAGAAAATATTATTGATCTTTCGAGAAGTGATTGCACTCAAGTGCCGCGGGAAAAGATTTAGGGAGGAAAGCGAGAGCAAAATATGTGAGGAATATTTCCGTAGTTATATTTAAAAATAGTGATATTCACACAACACTATTATTTCTAAACTGTTGTCTGAGCAATGATTTTTATAATTATGAAATTTTTAAGCACTCTTTAATTTAAAAAACCAAACTCATTGCGAGTTTCTATTTGATACACTCTGCTGTATCAAACGCCCCCGCTATGTGTACTATGTTCCTTGCTCGCAGCTATTCTCATCTCGCTTCTTTCTCTTCCTTCTCCTTCGTCGCTTCCAATATGTTCTTAGCCTTTTAGAAAGAAAAAGACAGTTGGGCTTTGAGGAAAAAAGAAAGCGTTTCTGTTTTTGTGATGAATTTCCTTTCGCTCAAAGAAATTCACTTTTATGCCGCTCTTTCACTGTTATGACGCCGCTATTAAAGTTTCACTTCAAAAAAAAAAAAATCCTAGAACCAACACGCAATATATGTGATGTATTACATGTTGGTTCTAGGGTTGTCTTGTTTGTTTGTTTTTCACTGCATTGTAGTAATGTCTGAATCAGAGAAGCCCCACATGCATTTTAGTTCAGTATTTTGTTCTATTTCTTCATTCCCATCGGGAAAAAAATGGTATTTCGTGAAAGGAATGCTACCTGAAGGGTTCATTTTGGATAAGAGTCCATTGTTGACCGAAAAGACTGTTCAAAATACGATTTCGTTACAACTTGAAAACTCGTTGTTGATCCTTACAGCGGCAGTAACAAGATATTTCGCTCAACTTGATGACAAAGGCCACGACAAGCAAAATGCCCAACGAGCTGGCTGATAAAAGATGCCCTCTAAACAATATGGATGTGAAATACAGTAAAACCTCGGTACTACCCTAATAAGTCGTTTAACTACGTTTAAATCGCAATTTTTCTTAGGTCCCATCCATAGGGCCGCAACTAGGCGGGTCTCGGGCGCCAGACCCGAGGAGGCGCAAATGTCATTTTGAAACCTCTCCTTCAACATTACAGGAGGGGGGGCGTCAAAATACGCGCTTGCCGCGGGTGACCAAGCATCTAGTTGCGGCCCTGCCCATCCAGCTTTCAAAGATAACAATGCTTTCTTTCTTTTTCCCAAATCGAACACACTACTACCGATTGTGCTCGATTCGGTCTAGTTATTTACTACGTTGTGAGTTGCGCCGGGAGTGTGAGTACGTAGCAGTCTGGGTGCGTTTATAGTGTTGTCTGGTATTTCAGTGCTGCCATCTGTATTTCAGAAGTGAAGTGTAATGACTGAATTTTTGTTTCGTTGTAGGTCTGTTGCTCTCTGTGGCGTGACTTTTTAACGGGGAGGGATCAGCTCGCACTCGCGCCTCGGAGTTAGGAACCACAGAAAACCAACTTCAGCCGACCACCAGATAACAGTGCTTTAAACCTCGGTTTCTCGCCGCCAACTCGGTTCGGTGAACTGGTCATAATAGAAAAGTTCGCGAGAGAGGAAAAGATGATGTTTCCATGAGTCTTTTAAAGAAAGAGCTCGATAACAGCACTGCTATACGTTCAAAAGTGACCATAAAAGCCTTAAGTGCCAAAACGGAACAGCTCAAATTACGAAAGTGACACTGCCGACTAAAAAAACAGTTCTTGAAACGTTATAGGGGGATTGTTAGAGCTGGACCTGGTATTTGAGTATGTAACTGGTACTTCATTTTATATTTTTTATATCTCTGTATCGCCACTAGATGACAATGCTATCACAATCATTATCTACGTCGTTTTTCCCGCTTTTTTTAGGTAGATGTTCGTTTATATCGGCTCGAGTCAGCCGTCCTTTTGGTCATGTCTAAATAAACGTTATATTATTACTGAAACCTTGCGTTTTCTCCGTGTATCTCGGCGCGTTCGCATACGCCTGGGTTTCTGTATGGTCTCCACCAATTTAGGGCTTCAAAATTAAACGAAATATCTTTGTTGGAAACTAGACATTTTTTCCCCCAAGTCGAGAAGGCCTTCTATAATGTCTGCTTCTTCCTCTGCCCTCCTTCAGTCGAAAATCGGCCCTGTGTGTTAGAGATTACCTGATGAACTACTGGTGAAAAATACAAAAGCACTGAAACCAAATTTTTCATGTAAAATAAGTATATGTGAAATTGATGGTGTGGAGAAACGCAATAATTAACAGTTATTCCGATCAGTCCATATTTGAAAATACTGGTGCAAATCGTAAGTGCACCAGTGCATTTTACCATAATAAGTTGAGTGATTGCGAATTAAAACTGACGGTACTTCGCTTAAGTCGTCGTAATTTCTCGATAACTTCAAGTGACGACTTATCGGGGTCCTACTGCATATCTAAGCTATATCAAAATACAGCAACCCAATGACAGCAATAAAAAGATCAATAATTATGATAAAACATAATACACTGACCATAAAAACAAAATTCTGGTTGCCATATTCAAAGTATGGATGGCTTCTCGATTTATCCCAGCATGCATCGTATTTCCGCTTAAAAGTGTTAGTTATACAATGAAAACTCTGAATCCCCCCTTAAAAAATAATCAAAAGATTTCCGACCAAACTTGATCGGTAGTGAATCGCTGTGTAGCAATATGATCGGAGTTGGTGTGGGGGGGGGGGGTAAAGCAATGGTCTCTACACCGAAACAAACATGGCAGCACCGGTAGAAAACGAAACACGTCTAACTCTGACAACATATATAACGCTTAAGTTACGCAATACATACACACAATGTTTCAGTATGTAACTAATACAATGAAAATTCTCCAGAGCAATGTTTACTGTGAAGTGGAAGTGGTCTCTAAATTGATACTTTGCAATGTTTTACGTAAAACAAGTACAGACTCTCTTCCTCTCTCTCACATCAGATGTCACGTGACGTGAATTATTCTTAGTGGGTCATTCAAGTATTACGTTAGTATCGATGATGGAGGGAGTTTCCGATTTTTCACTTTTGATGACAAGAGGGGGGGGGGTTGGATAATGCTTACGTCGTCAACCACCCTTTATGAAAGTATGAAATATTCTTAATGGCACTCGGTGTGCCAAAAACGAGAAAAACCTTTCGATAATTTGTGGGCACATGAAATAACGTTATCCCTATTGATAAGTGCCCCACAGAGCCACTTTAGTGATCTCTAAATTTTTCGCTGATCCAAGTGATCGGGAAGTCTGTCCGGCCCGCTTAAGTGCTCTGGAACTGCGCCCCGCATCACGCAAGTGATCCGTAATTATGCCGTGGATCACTTAAATAATCCGGGAATGTGCCGAAGTGTTTTGGAACTGTGGTGTCCCGGGTCATTTAAGTGATCTGAAAATGTGCCACGGGCCGCTTAAATGCTCTGGAGTTGTACCACGGGTTACTAAAGCGATCTGTAAATGTGCCGCCTAGTTGATTTTTACAAAATTAGGTTTCAGGAGAACAGGCCGCATCAGATAAACCCCAGAGCCATATTTGGTCCGCGGGCCAAGGCTTTACCATATATGGCTTAGAGGGTGGGTCACTTAGAGGGTGGGAATTTCTTAAACGGGTTCGAGCCCCACCGTCACCACAGTGGTGGTCGGCTGAAGTTGGTTTTCTGTGGTTCCCAACTTCAAGGCGCAAATGCGAGCCGATCTCCCCGTTAAAAAGTCTCGCCACAGAGAGCAACAGTCCTACAAACAGTACAAATATTCAGTCACTACACATCACTCACTTCACTTCTGAGATATAGATGGCAGCACTGAAAAATCATACACAACACTAGATACTCACTCAGACTGTTAGGTACACGCACTTACACTTCCGGCACAACTCACTAGGTAGTAAATTGCCTATGGCAATAGACCTGAGTTGTGCTCGGTTTGAAAAAAAAAAAAAAAGCATTAAAAAATTAACAAAAATTGATTATAATCACATATAAACGAATTTTCTTCCAAAATTTCAATTTAAAAAAAAAATTTGCATTTAAAATAGATAAATTTTTGATCGTCATGCCCCCTCCCCGCTTCCGTGTACTTCTCCAATTTCACCAGTATGCGTTAGGATTCAGAGGGGCAGAGCTGGTAACGAAATTTTGCTGACAATTGGGGTCAGAGTTTTGCCGACGTGGGGGGTGGGGGGGGGTCAAAAATTGCCAAAAATTTGCTGGCGTAATACTTGAACGGCCTCTCAAATGGGAAAAGGATTAAAGTTGTACTACACACACATCTATACTTGATGTCAAATCAAGGAGTAAGCACAATATTGTGAAAAGAACTCTCTCTCTAAGCAAAGCTTACTTCTTTCAACAGCAAAAATCACGCTGCAAATACAGTAAGTACTGTTTCGATTACCTGAAGCGTATATATATTCCCCTATAAATATTAAAGGCACTCGCAACGGACAAGAAGAGACATCTCATTACATACGTTATTTTCCGTCTGAAATCAAAGCTATAATACGATCATTGGGAAATCGAGTCCCCGTTGTTACTTTTCAAAGATTCATGGAAGAAAATACGTATCTGTGTGCGCATTAAGTGTAATTTCGTTCATAAAATATGACATTTTTCTCCCGGAGGGGCTTGTGTGTCGAATGGGCTGATTCATTCTCGACCTAAGCTATGGACACAAAAATATTGAGGGACACCGACTTAAATTATAACCTGAGATCGTCGTCTCTCGTCCCCCTCCCCCGTTTTCCACTGTGAAGGTTACCATCAAGGTCCATGGGTTCGAATTCGGGCATAGAACGTCAGAAGCAATTTCTTTACCTACCAAGCCTGGGGCGACTACCGATGGATGGAACCTTCATAGGGGCCGTTCAAGTATTACGTAAGCAAATTTTTAGCCCTTTTTCACCTCCTCCCCCGTTGTCAGCAAAAGTCAGCAAAACTCTAACCCCCTCCCCCCGCTTGTCAGCAAAATTTCGTCATCACTGCCCCCTACCTCTTAACGCATAATGGTGGGATCAGAAACGTACCCGGGAGGAGGCATGGGGGCTCGTGCGCCCCCCACCCAAACGGAAAAAAATTTTAGGACCAAAAATATTTTTTAAAAATTAAAATTTCGAAAGAAAATATCTTTATATGTTATTATAATCCATTTCTGTTAATTTCAATGCTATTTAAAGGGTAAGAACTCAAAATTTCTCTTTAAGAAATTCATTGCGACCCACCCTTTTAGCCATATAATGATAAACCCTTGACACGCAGACCAAATGTGGCCTTGAGGGTTATCTGATGTGGCTTGCCCCCCCCCCCAAACCTAATTTTGTAAAAATGAACTTTGCGGCACATTTACAAATGACCCATGGCACAATTCCAGAGCATTTAAGTGGCCCGTGGCGCATTTTCAGATCACTGAAGTAGGCCTCAAAGATCACCCAAGTAACCCGAGACACAGTTACAGAACACTTAAACGATCCGCGGCACATTTAGAGATCCCTTGAGAGACATGTGGCACAGTTTTAGAGCACTTGAGCGGTCCCCAGTCAGTTCTACATCACTCAAGTTACCCACGGAACATTCCCAGATTACTTGAGTGATCCGTGGAATAATTACGGATCACTTGAGTGATACGTGGAACAGTTCCAGAGCAGTTAAGCGGCCCGGAAACATTTTCAGAGCACTTGAAGGATCCGTGAAACATTTAGAGATCATTAAAGTGGCTCTGTGTAGGGGACTTATCAATAGGTAGAATGTTAGTTCAGGTGCCCAATAACTATCGAAAGGTTTTTTTTCCGTTTTTGGCGCACCGAATAAGATTAAGAATATTTAGAATATTCATATCAAGAATATTTCATATCTTCATAAAGGGTGGTTGATGACGTAAGCATCATCCAAACCCCACCTCCCCCCTTGTCATCAAAAGTCAGCAAATCGGAAACCCCCTCCCCCCACATCGATGCTGACGTAATACTTGAATGACCCCATATCCCACCCAACTGCACTGGTTGAAAATTGCCGTATGGCGATGTATGCCCATAGTTGTCATGTGTGGTAAAGTAGTAAACAGTAAAATTGTATGTAAACAGCATATTGAAGAATTCGATCGAAATCAAATTATTCAACTCACAAAATTCTTTAAGATGATAAGGGGCCGTTCAAGTATAACGTAAGCAGATTTCAGCCATTTTTGACCCCACCCCCTTCGTCAGCAAAACACTGACCCCCCCCCCCCCCCGTCAGCAGCTTAGAATCTCATTCTTCAAAATTTCATATCTTCAAAAAGGGGTGGTTGATGACGTACGCAACCTTCAAACCCCCCCCCCCTCGATGCTGACGTAATACTTGAATGACCCCCAAGCGGAAAACGAATAATGACTCTGTAACAGAAACAAAAACTCCGTGAAGAAAAACAACCCTAAAGGAAAATCACTCCGTTCAACAGCAAATCACGCTGCAAATACAGTAAGCACTGTATCGATTACCTGCAACGTATATATATATTCGCATATAAATATAAAAAGCTCTCACTCGCAACTAACAAGAAGACATCTCATTACATACGTTATTTTCGTCTGAAATTAGAAGAGGGGAGGGATAATACGATCATTGGGAAATCGATAGCCCCCCCCCCCCCCTGCCGTTATCACCGAGAGGCTTCTTCCTTTTAAAGATTCATAGAAGAAAACGCGTATTTTTGTGTGTGGTATATATTAAGCGGAATTTCGCTCATAAAATTTGTCCCTTTTTTTCCGGGACTTGTGTGACTGACTCGCTCTTTGAAAACAATAAGGTTCAAGACGAAAACGGGACTAAAAAGAATGGGTCTTTTGTCATGTATGAAATTAAGTTCGCAGCAGCAGCCGGAGAAGAGAACAGCAATTCATCGCCCCTTTGGGTTAATTAAAAGGATCGCTCTTTGGAATTTCGGCTCGTAAAATATATATATAAGGTAATTTGCCACGGGTAGTTGCCATTACAATGGCCATCGGAAAAAGGAAAAGGCATCATCGCGTCTTGGGCTTCTTCTTCCGCTTTTTGTCGTCATTATTATTGCCCCGGTTGGAAAACACGCACCGTGTACATGGGACTTATTGGACTTCTCTTCGATGTCCTTTTAAGCGTAAAGAAATTATTTTCTATTATCTAATCCTAATTTAGATTTTAATTAGAAATTTTTCTCACTATAATCCATAAATTTCTTGTTGGCGTTTTAATATCTTTTCTTTTTTTCCAGGAATTTCGTAATGATTTCTTTTTTTTTTTTAAGAGAAGAGAAAATATTTTATAATATCTGTATTAATTATTAATTCCAGAAATTTCATCATTCGATGGTTTTTTTTATGTTATTAGGCCAGACGTGCTCAACGCATGGCCAAAGTAGGCCGTCAAAAT
The DNA here is from genome assembly GCF_987345545.1 of Pholcus phalangioides. Lineage (NCBI taxonomy): Eukaryota > Metazoa > Arthropoda > Arachnida > Araneae > Pholcidae > Pholcus > Pholcus phalangioides. The sequence continues at coordinate 9,920,499 of NW_028301621.1, forward strand.
CATCCGATACGTGTGTGACCCGTGGCCTCAGACCTGATTTTGCAAAAAATAAACTAAGCGGCATATTCCCAGATAACTCAAGTGATTGATCCACGGCACATTCTCAGATCACCTACGTGATCCGCGGCATATTTCCAGAGCACTTGAGTGAGTTGTGGAACATTTACATATCACTGAAGAGATTCCCCCACCCCACCCCGTAGTGCGGTTTCACATCACTTAGGTGACCCACGGCACATTACCAGATCCCTCAAGTGATCCACGGCACGGTTCCAGATAACTTAACTGATCCGCGGCGTATTTCAAGGGCACTTGAGTGACTTGTGGCACGTGTGTATATATTGTTTATAATTTTTGTTAATTGCATTTTTAATTGGGTTGCTGTATTTTTCAAATATTTGACATCCATATTTTTATGGGCATCTTTTCTCAGCCACCTCGTTGGGCATTTTGCCTGTTGTGGCGTTGTATTTGTATTTACATATCACTGAAAAGACCCCCCCCCCTACCGTGGTGCAGTTTCACATCCTTTCTTAGGTGACCCACGGAACATTACCAGATCACTTAAGTGAACTAGGCACAGTTCCAGATTACTCAAGTGATCCACGGCACAGTTCCAGATTACTCAAGTGATCCACGGCACAGTTCCAGATCTAGTAAGTGATCCGCGGCATATTTCCAGAGCATTTGACTGACTTACATTGGCACATTTGATGCAGTCTCAGAGCACTTAGGTGACCCACGGTACATAAACAGATCACTCAAGTGATCCAGGGTGCAGTTCTAGATCACTCAACTGGTTGACTTTTATTTCACCATGACAAAAAAATTTGATCAAAATATTTGTTCAATTTTTAAGTGCGAATAGCAATTGATTTTGATTAACCGACTCGATTAATCGGACGCCATCACTACTGATTTCGATTGTAGCGTTTGTTCAGAATCGAGGGATGCACAGCGTTACTGCTGGTAAATCTGGAAATCATTTCGTACATTAACTATTACAATGAGTATGCCGGGGGAGGGGGGGGTCAATTCAAGTATTACATCAACAGATTTTTAGCTCTTTTTGTCCCCCCCCCCCTAACTTGAAACTAAAGTCAGCAAAACCCCGACCCCCTCCACCCATTGTCAGCAAAATTTCGTCAACTCTGCGCCCACCTTCTAACGTGAATTGGGATCAAAGATATACATGGGAGGGGGGGGGGGGACACGAGCCTTCGCCCATGACCGATCTTCCAGACGATCAATTTTTTCTTTTGATGTAAAAAAATATATTTTTTAAATTACGATTTTACAAGAAAATATCTTATTATGTTGTTATATCACACACACACACAATTTCTGTTAATTTCAATGCTATTTGAAAGCTAAAAAATTCCACTTTAAGAAATTCATTGCGACCCACCCCTTATAAGCCATATATGGTAAACCCTTGAACCGCAAACTAAATGTGGCCCTGAAGGTTATCTGATGTAGCTTGCCAGCCCCCCTCAAACCTAATTTTGTAAAAATCAACTAAGCGGCACATTTTTACAGACAGCTTAAGTGATTCGCAGCGCAGTACCACTTCAGCGGACCGTGGCACATTTAGAGATCACTTAAGTGACATTCACAGTTTTAGAGCACTTAAATGCCCCGCAGTGTAGTTTGAAGCCGTGTTTTTGATAGCAATTTTTTTTTTTTGGCGTGAATTGATTGGAAAGTAGTAAAGGCAGGTAATTTAACCTACTGGTTGGTGCCTTGGCACTCTTGGACGATGTTTTTGCACGATGTCACGTTTTTGCGCAAGGGGAGAATCCCTTCGGTAATGAAAAATTTCTACACTATTTTTCAAAAGATCCCTTTTATATAGAATTTGTATCTGCGTAAAAACCTTCCTAATTCTAACTCTCCAAAGTTGGCAGCTATGTTGCATGCTGCGGCAGCTAGCTGAATCCTAATATGGCAATTACCGCTCAATTGAGGGAAAACTCACATTCAGTATTTCTTCCCCAGCTCCACTTAGAGACGTACGATGGCGTTTCCGGTCATGGGATCCTGTTGCAATTCTCAATCTCCCACCCCTCCCCCGAGAAAATTCCGCGTACGCCTATGTTTATGAGACACACATATTTCGAGAGATCTTAAAGACTTCACTAACAGCAGTTGGAAACCTTTACTGCGCACTACCCTTCAAAGTTGGAATGTCAACAAAAGAAAAGTTGTAGGCTTGTCTACATAGGCCTAAAGGAGCACGCAGGTATAATTTTGTAAAGATTGCACACATACCGTTTTGCTTCTGTGGGTGTTCCATGAGCGGGAACACTGCGCCACCAGAGCCCTGAAAAGTGCGCCTAAAAGCGAGCATCGCAGTGAAGCGCGTTAAATGAGTAGAAGCTTTTGCATATGAATGAAAAAACACCGTCTTTTACCTGTGTAGCAGCAGATTTAGCATGACCCAGGGTGCACCACGGGGAGGTACTCTACACCCCATCCCTCCACAAAAAAAATTCTTGGTTATATGATGTTTTATGAATTACATTTACAATAAAGAAAAAATAAACTGTGTACACATGTATATATACACATGTACACACACACACACGGTGAAAGCCCGAAGAGTGTTGAAACCTAGGTTTTAGCACGAGTTGGTAAAAGCCCGAAAAACGCGCGCGCGTTCTGGTAAACGTATACATTTCGGGCTTTTGCCAAGCACTTCGGTAAAAGTTGACATTTAGTGAAATTGCGAATTTTCTGATTTTTGTAAATTTGAAAGCTTGTCATGTAGTAATCACAACGATCCTGACGTTAATTAAAATCATTAATTAATCATTAACTAATTAGTCGTTCAAATTCATGAAAATTAGTAAAATTGCGAATTTTTTAATTAGCATCATCATCATATATATATATTTCTTGTCTTTTTTAATAGACAACCAACCCTCCCTCTCAGCATCTGATAGCCCCCCCCCCCACAAACAGAGAAAAACAGAAAACGTAAACACGTACGTTCCCTCTCGTCGTCCCGTTCGGTTGTGTAATATGATGAGAGTATCACGTCAGCATCGATGGGGGGGGGATTACCGATTTTTGACTTGGGAGGGAGTTTGGATAATGCTTACGTCATCAACCACCCTTTATGAAAGTATGAAATATTCTTAATAGCATCTTACTCGGTGCGCCAAGAACGAGAGAAAAACCTTTCGATAGTTTGTGGGCATTTGAACTAACATTTTCCCTATTGATATCCCCCTACAGAGCCATTTGAGTTATCTCTAAATGTTTCCCGGATCCAAGTGATCTGGAAATGTGTCCGGGCCGCTCAAGTGCTCTATACAATATATATATACAAATACAACGCTACAATAGGCAAATTGCCCAACGAGGTGGCTGACTTAAGAACATCATGGATCCCCGAGCCATTTTTTGGAGGCCCTACCTACTACTGCTACATCATACATGCACCCCCTCCGCGGAACCCCCAACGAATCTGTGCATGCGCGAATGTGCGTGTACGTGTAGTGAAACCTGACGTGAAGTTTTTTTTTGTTTCTCTGTAATGCTTGTTATGTGTAGTGCTGCCATCTGCCACCAGTTTTTCTAACTATGAGTGAAGTGTTATGATTGAATGATTTATCGTTGTAGGACTGTTACTCTCTGTGGCGAGACTTTTTAACGGGGAGATCGGCTCGCATTTGCGCCTTGAAGTTGGGAACCACAGAAAACCAACTTCAGCCGACCACCACTGTGGGGTTCGAACCCGGATCCTCGCATCGCGAGTCCGTCACTATAACCACTCGACCACCACAGCGGCCTGTGCCACGCATCACTCAAGTGATCCGTAATTATATACCGCTGATCACTTAAATAATCTGAAAATGCGCCGCGAGTTCAGCGATGTAGAACCGCACTGGGGGTTACTCAAGCGCTCTAACTCTAAAACTATGCCACATGTCACTCAAGGGATCTCTAAATGTGTCACGGATCGAAATATATGACATCCATATTTTTATGGGCATCTTTTTCTCAACCATCTTGTTGAACATTTTGCCTGTTGTAGCGTTGTATTTGTATTAAGTGTTCTGGAACTGTGTCCCAGGTCATTTAAGTGATCTGAAAATGTGCCACGGGCCGCGTAAATGTTCTGGAATTGTACCACAGGGCATTTAAGCGATCTGCGTTCATTTTTATAAAATTAGGTTTGAGGAGGACAGGCCGCATCAGATAACCCCCAGGGCCATATGTGGTCCGCGGGTAAAGGCCATATATGCGATTTATCATTATAGGGCTTAGTGGGTGAGTCGCAATGAATTTATAAAGATAAATTTTTTGAGCTCAAGCCCCTTCAAATAGCATTGAAATTAACAGAAATTGATAATAACACATAAAGGTAGTACGTCTCTGATCCCACCAATATGCGTTAATCATTGAACGGGTCCCTAATGCGTCACAGCTGAAGATCATGGATTTTCTTGCGTGGTTGTGTCGTCTGTGATTGAAAAGGAAAGTTCAAAATAAATGGCAAACCTATTTTTATCTATTTATAATTGAATTTAACGGTTTGTGAAGCTAGTCAAGAGTTGGGTGCTCCATGCAGTGGGACACTGACCAACAAAGAGTTAACTGCAAGGATGAGGTAATTTACTACATTCTATTGGTCAGCACATTCTCCATTCTAGACCGAAAATAAATAAACAGAGAAATCGTCGAGCATTTGACATGAATGTTGTCTGACATTTCGGGGTTTTAATTACAGCATTCCAATGGGAATTATATTCAAATTGCTTTCGATCGATGAATGCTTTCGATTAATCATCAGCTCCTTAACTTCGCAAGATTTCAATGCAGAGAAGAAATAAAAAGACAATTCACAAATTGACGTATGTTGCCCCACGCATGGGCGGAGTGTCACCCAGTGTCAAATGTGGATTCGGCTGATCTAATGTATATATGCATATATGAATTGACATCATCATCATCATCGTTTCCAAGTCTATTTCCAGTCTATCTTCAAAGTCTATCTTCAAAGTCTATCTTCAAAGTCTATCTTCAAAGTCTATCTTCAAAGTCTATCTTCCAAGTCTATCTCCGCCTATGGCTCCATGAGTGACAGAGGAAGAAAAAAAACTATCGCTTCATAATACTCTAGCTCCGTTAGTAGGTACAGTCAAACTCGGTCATAACGACATCAAATATTCCGTGATATTTTGACGTTGTAACCGAGGTTAACGTTATTACATCTTTAAAATGAGAAAAAGTAATTAAATATAACCAAATTACATGCGAGAAGTTGATATTTCATTGCGATTGGAGTGACCATATTTTATCGGGAAAAAATACTGTAAATTGGGATCATAAACACGGGACATATCACTAATTCGGTGGTTTTTAACAGCTGGCTGATACGAAGATACATTTAGAAAAGGGAGAAAATCAACTGCCCTTGCGGGGAATCGAACCCACGTCCTTTCACCCTCCGGGTGAACGTCCTAGACCACAAAGGCAACGAATATCTCGATCTTTCCTTGAAGCTCATGTGCACTGAACGGGACCGTACATAAAACACCATAACTGTACTTTCACACCATACGTAGGTGTTGAAAACCTTCGTATGGATAACGGAGAGTGACGTCATCCTCGGATAAGTCACGATATGGCGGCAGTGTCAGCAATTGTGAGCTTTGGCCTGAGTTAGGTCCGACCGTCCACGTGCACACTCCGTTCAGTGCACACGAGCTCCAAAGGAAGATTGAGATACCCGTTGCCTTTGTAGTCTAGTGTGTGGTGCACCCTGAAAGTGAAAGGACGTAAGTTCGATTCCCCCGCGAAAAAGTCCTTGAATTTTCTCTTTCCCCCCCCTAAATATATCTTCGCATCAGCCAGCTGTTAAAAGGTTTCGTATGGATAGTGGAGAGGGACATCACTCTGAGGATGATGTCAGCGAGAATGTCAATTATTGCATATGTATAAACACCCCCCTTGTTTACGGTACATAATACATAATGTGCTACTGCAAGTCTGTGAAAGGTTGAAATATAGCACATAAGGTACATGTGAAAATTTCTAAATTAAGCAAATCATCTTCGTCTCCAATTTGAGTAAAGATCACAAATGAAAATAAGCTTCGTTGAAAAACGTGCCATTTCTATTTAAGAAAAAGATCTTGAAGGTGTGTGGGGGGGGGGGGGGATACGAGAATGTGTCCCGTGTTCGGGCCCCTTACATGTTCTTAAATATTCACTTTTAGGTACCGAAGAGAAACAGACGCACATTCCCTGAACGTGATCGGCTCTAGTTTCTCAGAATTTCTTGGGAAAACGCCATGAAATATTGGAAGCAATGGTGACGAAAAATGTGCCGTCATATCCGAGGTTTTTTTTTTCATCGACGTTTGACGCTCACTGACATTGTTCTCTGGGAGAATCAGCTCCGACCACCGAATATTGACGTTATAGACGGGGTGTCTTTATAACCGAGTTTTACTGTATTTTAAGTGATTCCAACTTCGTGGAGAGAAAATTCTACAGCTGTTTTTTACCTTCAGAAGATGCCTACTGCATTTAAATATTACACGAATATAATTCATTCATTCTTTGCCTGTCTCTTATTTCTGGTTTAAAAGGTAGATGGCAGCACTAGAATACGCCATACGAGAGCAATCCAGTTTCAAAGGCGTGTATAATTCCCGCACATTGCGAAGGTTCTTGTTCGTGAAAACGGTTAAAACAAGCCTTACTCCCGGAATGTTAAGTGCAGCATGATTCGAAAAATGGCTTTCTGTATGAATGGTGAGAGAATCCCTCTGCACTCTGCCATCAATATTTCATATTCGGAATTTAGTGTAATTATTGGATTATTTGTACGCTAATATTTCGCTTTTCCATTAAGAGACTTCAATGAGAAGAGGTACGAACACACACGTTTTCGATCTTGGAAAACCAGTCAAGCCAACGCCTTATATTACAGAAAGCCTCCGCGCGAAGCTCGTGACGTCATTGAAGTCGAACATTTCACTTACAGTCTTTGAATATACTGCAAAAAAAAGGGTAAAGATTTCGCATACGTTGGACTGCTATATCTAAAATGGCTATAGGTAAAATGAACGACTTCAGTCACGTCAAAGCATCGCGCGGAGGCTTTCTGCTATAGAAGGTGTTGGTCAAGCAACCACAATATGACGTCAACAGGAAGCTAAACACAACTGGGATGCACAGTTCGCGATACGACGGAGGGAGAACCTCATAACTAAACTTTCCACATATTTCCTCGAAAAAAAATACGGGTCGTCGCCAAAAAAATAGCCAAAGGTTAGTAAAGTAGCGCCAGTTATCGCTAGATGGAGGAAAGAATACAAGGAGGTGACATCAGGCACGAAAATTGAAGCCGTTGTGGCAACCCTATGGGCTGACAAGTAAGCCCAAACAAACAGCTCTTTTCCCTATACTTAACATGTGTTTTGCCGGATCGAATTCTCTTAAAATATTAATAACTAAATAAATTTAAGCACCATGTCCATTTAATGCGTCTTCAGGTAATCTACATGATCCGATAATGGGGAAAAATAAAATCTTATCCTTATATAAGGAGGTTTTTATATTTTTAATTTATTTTTGAAAGGGGGAAGATCACTTTCACTCTCGACTCGTCATAAGTTTTCAGTTCAGTGCCTTCAATTTATTTTAAATATTTAATGCATCACATTAATGTCTATGGGAATATGATTAATTAAAATAATATAAAGCTCCAATAAAATGCAATTTACATAATTTTTTTCTTTTAACTGTTTATTTTGCCTTTTTGTTTCGTTCATCATTATCATAGATCCGGGACATTTAGAAAGTGTTTCAGGCCCGTGGGCACTCGTCTTAAGCTTTACATGAGGAATTTTGATTTCTGAATCAATTCTGAGTTGCTCGAGCACCTTCTGACAGGGCCGTAGCTAGGATTTTTGCCACCCGGGCAAACATGATTCAGCCGACAAACAGCATTTTGCCGCCCCCTTGCCTCAAAGTGCTAGAAGTGCACGAACGTCCTCCGCCACTGCTGCCTGTAGGCTGTACAAATTTTGCCACTCTTCTTCCGTTCCATTCTGATATTCTTGAACACGTATTACTGAAATATATGCCGCCCGTCCGTACCTTCCGCTATGTAGATGTAGTATTGAGCAAAAAAAATAATAAAAATAAACTTTTTTTTAAGAGCCGCGATAAGTCATCTCTCTGGCCTATAGTATTTAGGAAAATAATCATTGGGCTGTTTTTTTTTTCCTCTTCAGTTTGTACCTATTACTTTGCTTTTAAAGTGTCATGTGTACGAAAATTTTTGACAAAAAACAGTTTCGAATTGAATTTGAAATCTAAAATTGTCTGTGTTCGAGTGTTTGTTCAACATGGAATGTAAATATTTCTGCAATATTCTAATATAAGCAGCTGAAAGGCACTATATATGCTAATGTTTTGCATATATAATGTTTTTCGCTAAAAAGCAAAGTCAAGTTTTTTCAAACACCGCTTGTTCAAGTGTCTTTAAACATTGTCTCTCTCTCAGCACTGAGGTGTTACATGCTTTGGCAGAATTGTTTTTTAAATTAAAATGCCGAGAAGAAATTTTGTGTCACAAGATATGGGTAAATTTTGGTTATATTTGTAAAAGGGTCCATGTTGTTGAAGCTAATATTCGAAAACAAATAACTAAAATTGTGAAAGCTCTCGTTCAATTGTATAAATATATCCACAGAATTTGAGGGGGGAAAATCGAGTTCCTAAAGTGAACAGTAAATTTTTAAGTGATTTTTAAAAACAGGGATGTTTCTCATAGGAAAGCATGGGAAGCCACGGTTTTTTTGAGCTTACTTGGTCCCTTTAATAGAGCGATCCTGGCTTCATCTGCAACCCCATGCTTTCTCAACGGACGCACTGGTCACGTCACCTCCTGTTATTCTTCCCTCCATGGCTAGAACGATTGAAAATATACTAATGTCGGGAAATGAAGAGCTCTTTTTTCATTAAAAAAATTCACTATATGCATCTTTCTTCTCAAAGTAAATTAAACTAACCAATAAGAAGAAAATATCGGAAATTTATTCTCTTTTTACGTCAAATAAACTGAATAAAAGTTATCCGAATATCCCGCGAAAAAAATAACGATAACAATTTTTATGGAGCTTTATAAAGCTTTTGACTGTAGCAATATTGGACGGAAAATGGGAATGAAAGACCGCATAATAACGGGAAAAAAGCCATCTACGACATTCTAAGAAACATTTCTTTTAAATACCTCTTTATATGAGTGAAGGGAAGTCCTTTTATATAGGAAAGGAAGTCTCGGGATCCTTTTGTCCTGGATGTCGTGCGATAAGATGAAAGTAAACGTCCCGTTTTGTGCCACAAAGTCAATGTGTGTGTGTGTCTTCAATAAAAGAAATCCGGAAAGCGATATCAAACAGAATTTTCTCTTTTCATAGAAGGGAGGGGGGGGGGGCTTTCGATGACATTAACAAAAATCAAAAGATTGTCATTTTTTTTCCTGGTCATGAAAGCACTTGGCCACTGAGTTTAGCCTCAAATAATTAACTTCTTAGGAGAAATTGCTGATTCTAGGGGGGGAAATAAAGAATGGGGTTGCATTCTTTGGGAGGAAATGACGTTCTTCCTTACATGCATTCATGGTTTCTGTTTTTTACGGGGTGCGTTAGTTTCGTTGAAACGTGACAAAAAATGATTGAAAAGAATGATTACATACGATCACAAGGAGATGGGGTTTTTTTTCCCTACAAGAAAAATTCAGAAATGAGAAAAATAATTTGCGTACCGCCAAGAAGTCAGTAAGCAGGAGAAATAATTTGCGAACGAGCAATAAATAAATAAAAAGGAATAATATGCGGATGGGACACAAATATGTAAATAGGAGAAATTAATTGCAAAGCGGCAAAAAAAAACTGTGGTCCGGGAAAAATTCATAAACAGGAGAAATGATTTGAGGTCGGGCGATAATAAAAATGAATAAATGGAAGGAAGAAATGCGGCGATGATAAATAAATAGGAGAAATAAATTGCGAACCTGCAAAAAATTCACAAGCAGGAGAAATAATGTGACGACGGGCAAAAAATTAATAAACAGGAGAAATGATCTGTGAACCAGCAAAAAATCCTTAAACAGGAGAAAAATGATTTGTGAACCAGCAAAAAATCCTTAAACAGAAGAAATGATTTGTGAACCACCAAAAAATCCTTAAACAGGAGAAATGATTTGTGAACCAGCAAAAAATCCTTAAACAGGAGAAATGATTTGTGAACCAGCAAAAAATCCTTAAACAGGAGAAATGATTTGTGAACCAGCAAAAAATCCTTAAACAGGAGAAATGGCTTGCGGGCGAGCAAAAAATTAATAAACAGGAGACATGATTTGCGGGTGGGCAAAAACTTCATATCAGGAGAAATGATTTGAGGTCGGGCGATAAAAAAATAAATAAATGGAAGGAAGAATATGCGGCGATGATAAATAAATAGGAAAAATAAATTGCGATCCTGCAAAAAATGATAGTTTGCGGACCGGCAAGAAAGAAGAATAGGCGAGATAATTCGAAAACAGGAAGATGCATATAAATAAGAGAAATAATATGCGGGCCGGCACAAAAAAAATTCATAAATAGTATCTGGACTCAGCAAACCTAGAATTAAGTAGTCGCTTCATGAACTATGGGCGAAACGTTTCGCAGACTAGCAGGAAATTCCCCACGTACCAGAGGGTGACGAGCACTGTTCTAGAAACCCTGCCCTGCATACACTAGAACCTCTCGATAACGGACACCCACGGGACTAAAACCTTTGGCCCTCTAATGGGCGGGGGGTGTGCAATGTATCACGGAATCTCGTTTATACGTCTTTCACATTCATACGACGTTTGGCTTCGGTCCCTACGCATTTTAATGCTAAAATGGCTTTGTGATACACCGGTATGGGGTAACGCATAATCGCTCACTAATCGTCTCGGTAAAGAAAGTTTGATTAAATTTCACTGCATTTATATCACGTTTGCCGGCGATTATGCATAATTCCCAAATAATTTTGGAAAGTCTAAACCAATTAATTATTATTTAACCGCACATGATACGTGCACTACACGTATTTCGCAATAAAAATTAAATTAAAACAAGTGCGAAGATGAAAACATTCACAACAACATTGTCAGTCTTGTTTGTAATGTTGGCTTTCTTCACACGTTATCAACAAACAAAGCCAACATTACCATTCGAATTCGCCATCCTGGACCGTAGTCATGTTCCGTTAATTAAGTAGTTAATTGGCGATTTATCGTATTTACCAACACGAGCTGATGATTAAACAGGAACTAAAAATTAATAAATTAGAGTTTGCCCGATTTTACCGTCCCCTATAGAAAGTGTTCGCTAACTGGGAGTGAAATACAGTAAAAACTCTCTTTTGCGGTCACCGTTGGAACAAAACAACTCGTTCGTGAAAGGGGGGGGCCGTTAATCAGGGGTTTGAAATGCATACTTTTATTATACAAGGGTAAATTATTATTCGGCCGTAAAAGAGGGGTGACCGCATCTGATCGGTGTCCGTTAAGAGGGGATTTTACTGTATATTAATTAAAGCGCTATTCCACGGGACTGGAGGATCAAAAAAGGTGTCCGTTGTAGGGAGGTTCCACTTTATTAGTGGCATATTGAACATCAGTAGGATGATACTTCGAGTGGATTCTATAAACGTTGACTCTCATCACCTGAAGGGTCCATCGTCGGAATTTGGTGCCATTTTGAACAAGTAGAGCGCCCTCTAATTTGCGGAAGCATACTTTCGACTATCCCTGTATTTTCCCGATGCTTAGTTGAGAAAATATTTGTCCTTTTTCTATTACCTACATTTTTGTTTTCACATATATGTGAACATCAATGTCTACGCTGTAAAAAAATAAAAGAGTTGTTTCTCCATTTGAAAAACTTTCTGTTGAAAAGTGATTGTCTCTCCCCACCCCCCAATCACATACTGCCCTTCAGGGCTCACAGGAAATACTTGGACCGAGTTGATTTCCTCAGGGGACAAAAATAGGAAAAACAATTGGATGTCTCTTCTCATACGAATTCGACAGCGGGGAAAAAAAAGGGATTTCCAAGGATTCTCTTTCCCTTTATTTCAAACTCGTTGAAGGATTCTTTTAATTGTGATTCTTCTCATGTTTTGTTTTTTCCCCAGAAAAAAAAAACAATTTATTTTTTTTCCCTGCACAAAAATAATTTCTACAGATTTTCCAACGAGAAGAAAAAGAGTTTATTAGTCTTTGGTATCAGATGAGATTTTTAACCGTTTAATTGTCGATATGTATGTAACGGTAAACGTGATAAATCCGGTTATTATGCATAATAACCGAGCATTTCGGCAAAGTTTAATTTTTCCCTAAATTTTTTTTAGGCGATTATGCATAATACTCAAGCGTCGCGTTGTGCGCATGAAGGGCATGAATTCACCTCTGTCTAGTGAGTGACCTAGAGAGTCCGCAAGCATGTGGGAGAACAAAAGAGTGACCTATAAAGTCAGAGATCAGGTCAGCGACTGACCTACAGAACGTATGAGTACGTCAGTTAGCAATCTAATTGCATTTGAATGGCCAAAAGAGTGACCTACAGAGCAAGAGACCAGGTCAGTGCATGACCAAAAGAGTGACGTAGAGAGTGCGTGAACGTGGGAGGGGGGGGGGGCAAGAGAGTGCGCAAGCATGTGAGTGACAAAAAGAGTGGCAGGGGCGTATTAACGGGAATAGGGGCAGAGCGGGTTATAGCACCATGGGGGAAAAAGTGCGGCTAAATCATAATTGCGCCTCTGCTTGCGTAGTGTTCTTGCTGGTGCTGCCATCTGATTTTCAAATTTTGGAGTAAAGATGGTATATAATGCTTGTTTACTTTAATTTTTTTTTCCCCATTATGTAAAATTATCGTGTTAAAGGACTGCCTGCTCACTGTGGAGAGAATATTTCAAACTTGTACCGCGTCGAATGCAAGCGATACCAGCTGGCATTCGCTGCGCGGCTTTCACTAAAATACGTGTCATGGCTTACAGTTTGTTCCTCCTTCCCCCCCCCATTTGTTTTTGTTTAAAAAAAAATAGTTCAAAATTTTTCACTCGCTGTAGTATTCTCAACATGACGCATAAAGTGCAACACAAACAATAACGTTTCTTTCGATTTGCGTAACATATGTTTTTGTGTGTTATGTCGAGTATTTCGTGATGCAGCGCCATCTGTGACTGGAGTGTATTACTTTTTTTTTCATTTATTTAAAAAAAAAACACCCTAGGTCCTAAGTGTTTTAATTTTAGCCCAAAATCACACTGTCAATCGGTTGATTTAAAAAAATAATAATAATGTTTCCAGGACTTCTCGCCCTACCCTGTGCAGTGCAATACAACCAGTTTCTCCTCCTTGTGGGCATAATCTCAATTTCTTTCTTCTGGCAACTTTCACTGCTCTCCTTGCCACCCGATGCTTTCTCTCTCTCTCATCTTCTGATTGCAATTACAGTATATTTCACCGTGGGATCACTCAAGGGCGTAGCGCGGGGGGGAGGAGACTTGGGGATCCACCGCCCCCCCCCCACCTGCGAAACGTGAGAGAATGGCCGGAAAAAGATGGCCAAATCTATTGTTCTATTACTTTGGTCATCGTCGTCCCCCGAAATGAAAGTGCCCCCCCCCCACCGAACGAAATTTCTGGATACGCCCCTGGGATCACTCGGGATTTCAGGGGCCCAGAGACGTTCCCACGCGCTTTCGCTCGTCCGGTCCTGATTTCTGAGAAAGCGAAAAAGGCACCGGAATGGGTCACTTTCACAAGGGATCAACGGGGCCCCGCGCACAGGGCCACTGAATCATTCAAGATTTTCTATTCATTCTTAATTTTTTTTTACTTAATATTATTTTGGTATCGTCAATTTTATTTTTCAATATACAAATCCCTAAAAGGCATTTTTAGGGAAGATGAAAAAGGGTGGTGGGGGGCCCAAACATTTTCGGGCCCTCAAACTCATCAAAATGGCCCTAAATAAACGAAATTATCCAGTCTGACTCTCATATAACACAAAAGGGATACCTACTGTCATTATAGGTATTTTTAAAAAAAATTATCTTAATTAAATGAATTAATTAATCCGAACTAATCCAAACAAGCCCCGATCCTAATTATCCAATTAACGGATCCTGATGTATTTCGAATGCATTGCAAAATCTCCGCGAGGAAAAAATAACGGCATTCTTTAATTAAGGTCTCCCCCCCCCCCACCATATTCTCAGCCACCCCGTTGGGCATTTGCCTCTGTTGTGGCGTTGTATTTGTATACATAAACACGAAAATTCCCTAAAAACTCGCATTATATCCCTCTTAAAGGCTTACGTTACCACAAGTGACGTATGTAAAAAAAAAAATACTCAAAATAAAATATCATTACATTAACGAAATATACGTGGAAGAAAAATAATAATAAAATTTAATGACATCCTAACGAGTATTTTAAGGTCGGAAATTCTTACATGAAACCGAAAGCATTAGGAAAAAAAATATCGCGATCATGTTAAAAACCTCTTAGACAGATTCTCGAAAATTCTAAGAAAACTCGACTTTTTTCCTCCTTAAGTGTAAAAAGAAAATGGTTCTATACGTTATTACTTGAAGTTTATACGAGAAAAGTTAAAGGAAAAAGGCGTATAAAAACGTATAAAATTTTTTTTTAAAAGGTATCAGGAATGTTTATACTGTAAAATGGAATCCTAATTAATGGGGAGAACTTTGTTTTCCTGGGAAAAAAATAAGCCAAAAGAATATATTTTTGGTTCTTTTCGTAATTTATTCAAAAGCATCTTCTCTAAAATGCGACGGGGGGGGGGGGTTGTGGAGAGAGGAGGACGCAACAGATTATGTTGGTTTTTTTTTGGGGGGGGGGGAAGCGGGGATGAAATTTCTTACTTGAATAGAAGAACATTTGATAAATGTTTCAGCTCTAGCCGGTACCGGCATGTGCTTATATATTCAGAAAATTCACTTCAGAAATTTATGAGCCGTGATATAAATAGGAGATCATCCAGAAAAATTATCTCAAGACCTTTGAGGCTTGAGATCACTTTAGGGCAATGCTCTTCAAACTTTTTCCCTACTTGCGCACAGGTGAAATTAAGTGAACAATTTCGCGAGTCTTAAATAGGGGAAATTTCATGCAGAGCGAGAGCCGGTGAGAAAAATTTCCCACTTTTCTGACTTCACAGGAACGCTTTTAATGCTCGATTATCGCACATGCAAGAAACAGAGTTGAGCTTATTTATACCTCCTGCTGCCACCGATCGAACAAAAAACAAAACTATTTGTTATAGTTATTGAAAAAAAAATTATATAAAAACACGTTGTAGTAATTATCAAGACACGTTGTTGGTTTGAAACCGGTGCGCAGCATGAGAATGAGCAATGTAGGCCAATACAGGGAAGGATTCAAGATTTTTACAACTGCGGACCGTTGAAAATATTTAAGCAATTTCACAAACATCCGGAAATAAAATAAATAATTTGCGGACCGGTAGAAAAATAAAAAGGAGAAATAATTTGCACACACAGATTGTAACGGCATGTGTATTTTTCACTACAAAAATTTATGGGGCGTGAGGTGAATAGATCGTCCATTTCAGACCTCCGAAACCCGAGACCACTGAGGACAATGTTCTTCAAACTATTTTCCTTCTTGCGGACCGGTGAAAATGAGTGAACAATTTCACGGACCAGCACAATTGAGAAAAGAAAATATAAATGGGTGAGAAAAAAATTAACAGGAAGAAAATTTCCTAACTTTCTGACTTGTATTTCATGTATATAATGTTCGATTATTATGCGTGCAAGAAACAGCGTTAGTCTTGTACCTCCTGCTGCCAACTATCAGCAAAAACCAAACTATTTGTTATAGTTCTTGAAATAAAATTCGATGGTGATTTTTAAAACCGGAGCAGCATCAAAATGAGCAATATATGATATGATACCGGGTGATTTTTATTTCCCATGCTGGACATCAGTGCAAATTTCATACGCTAATAATACCGGTTAATATGTATTTATGCTCCGCAGAACTTCACTCGTTATATTTCACTACATTGATTAAAATGAAATTATTTTATACTTTCTGATGTGCCGAACATAAATATCTTAGTTCAAACTAACGGGCAATAGGACATTTTGCCCGTTATTATAGCGTACGAAATTTACACTGGTGTGCACATGGGAAATAAAAATCACCCGGTATCATATCACATATTGTTCATGTTGATGCTGAATACCGGTTTTAAAAATCACCATCGAATTTTATTTCAAGAACTATAACAAATTTATGTTATGCTGTTGTTGGATGCCAACAGCAGCATAAATTTGGCGACGCCTGATGATAATGCCACCTCTCCATATAACGATAACCCTTCTACAACGATATTTTTTCTTGGTTCACAGAATATCGTTATATCAAGGTTTTACGAGTTAAATGAGGTAGCTACACGGCAAATCTCAAAAATATCATCAATATTCTGAATAATACAACGAATTAGCGAAAATTATTCATCCCAATAAAGCCTCATGTTTGTTAGGAAGAGCTCCGCCTCCCATATACTGTATTCGTATGGCACCAAAAAAACAGTCGAATCCAGTTAAAACGAACTCCAAGAGACCGGTAATAACAGAATTCGTTAAAACGGGAATCGATTGTAGTAAAAATAAATCATTTCAACTTTTTTTTTCCTATGTAAACTTTACTGGGGGGATTAAGAGAGTTATCGTTAAAACGAGATTTTCGCTATGACGGAATTCGCTAAAACGGGAATTGACTGTGATAAATCATTTCAACTTTGTTTGGTCCTTCCAAATTTTGACGACATTTTGGAAAACACTGATTCAACCACAAAATACAACTACTACTACTACGTACCTCGTACACATTCCTCAGCGGAATTTAATCACCCACAAACTGAAAATCAGCAATACATAATCACATGCATATAATTGCTAAAAAGAAACTTCAGTTCGAAAATCTAATAAGATAGAAACTCCTCAATTGATTGGCTTGGCTTTTGCAAGACCTTTTCTACAATTAATTAAATATAGAAAAGCAATACTTTTCAATTCGAAAATTGAAATTAATTCAATAACACTGAGAAAACAACCACCAGGAGGGAGCCGTGAGAAATAGAAACAGCTGTGTCATACATATATAAGCCTGCAAAAGCAAATATTTGCTTCTGGAGACTTCTGAGTAGGCTTTGAAAGTTTCCTCGTATTGTCTGGATCCGAATGCAATAAATCATTCCACGCAGAGAGAAAAAAAAACAACAACAATAGAGAAGAAGGATCTACACAATTTCGATTTTACACGCGTAAAACATTGCTCTTAACGAAAATAGGATTCATAGAAATAAATGAATAAATGCGATCCATCTTATTTCGAAGTACAGACAGAAATGCTTAAGCACCGAAGAATTTCCCTCTTTAGACAGATAGACATTGAAAAGACAACTTGGAATGGAGAAATGGTTGGTTATTTTTTACCAAAAAATTTTGTAATATACGAAGTGTTTGAAAATGTGAATCTTGTCCAGAGCTTTTTTGTCGGAATAAAAGTGGAAAAAATATTGAATGATGCGTGTCTAGTGGGATTTCCCAAAAAATACCGCAAATGTCAAGTGCTTTTTCTCGTAAATGAAGATGGATCTGTGTTATGTCTAAACTCTCGTGAGACACTTCTTATGCCATTTATTTCATCTTCTTTTCTTTTTTTTTGCAAAAAAATAAGAACTAGAAACTTTTTATTTCTTTATTTCTTACCGTGAGAATGAATTCGGTGAAATTCCCTTGGTATCCGTAATTTCCTTCCCGTGTACATTTTTAATACATCAGCACTCATTAGCCGCGTTATGATGATTTATTTGTCTGAAATTTTGATGGGAATTATTAGTGAGTGTGTTTTGAGTTCTTTGGTGCGATTAGTGTGAGATGTTTTTATACTGTAAAAAAAAATTAATATAAAAACACACACAATCACCGTCAAACTTATGAATGGGATCGATTTTTTTTTTTTGTTCAGCCACATTCTCTCATGGAATTCATTCTTTCTTTTCTTTCAAACCGAGCACATTCAGGTCTATCGCCATAAGCAATTTACTACCTAGTGAGTTGTGCTGGAAGTATAAGCAAGTGTGTGTTATATACACTTTACAT
Source organism: Pholcus phalangioides (assembly GCF_987345545.1). Classification (NCBI taxonomy): domain Eukaryota; kingdom Metazoa; phylum Arthropoda; class Arachnida; order Araneae; family Pholcidae; genus Pholcus; species Pholcus phalangioides. Next base: position 9,938,727 of record NW_028301621.1, read on the forward strand.
TCTGAGTGCGTATTCTCTAGTTGCGTCTGATTTTTCAGTTTGACACCTATATTTTAGGAGTGAAGTGTAGAAATTGAATATTTATACCGTTTGTAGGCCTGTTGCTTGCTCTCTGTGGGGAGACTTTCTAACGGGGAGATCGGCTCGCATTCGCGCCTTGAAGTTTGGAAGCATAGGAAACTAACTTCAGTCGACCACCATTGTAGCGACGGTGGAGTTTAAAACCGAGGCGAGTCCGTCACTGTGACCACTTGACCATCACAGAGGCATTCATGGAATTCATCAAGAGAGAGAACCAATTTCCAGCAATACTGTTGAGAATACTACATCGAAGTGCCTATGTCCAAAACAGGGTTAAGTCTTACTTGACCACTTGTATTTTAGTTTTATACTTTTGGAAACAAATTTTTCAGTTTCACAGTTTTACACCGACACTGTTATTTTTTGGCACTTTCGTGGTTTTTCACCGACAGTCCTCATTGTTTTGGTGAGAAACTAAGTGTGCTGGAGCAGGCTACATTTCAATGTTTTGTTTGTTTTTTTGTTTTTTTTGTTCACTGAACAATACTCAACACCAAATTCATATTCCGAAATTCTATTGAAAAACAATAGAAAAGTTAATCGAAAGTCAAACAAAAATCAAAGAGGAAAAAATCGAGAAAGAAATTAAAAAATGAATCAACCGAATAAAACCTCAAAATTCAAATTATAATTCAAATTAAACAAAAAAAAATTAATCGATTAATAATTAATATAAAAAAAGGTCTTATTTGATTTTGGACAATACGAGTTAAATTATAAAAATTGATAGAAGAAATAACAGATGAAATATTTAAAAAATTTTATTTCATTTTATCTATCGAATAATATTGAATAAGAAAACGATTCGATCAAAAAATGGCAAAAAAAGTCATCGAACAAAGAATAGATTGAAGTCAATAAGATAATTGTCGATAATAAATGCAGGAAAAAATTAATCGATTAAAATTTAATAAATTATGTAATAACAAAATTATCAGAGAAGCAATTAAATAACATCAAACAGTCGAATGAACGTAATAAATATCACGCATTAATTTATTAAGCGATAAAAATTTTATTATATTGAAATTCAGTGAAAATCACTTAGAATAAAAAATTAATGAAAACTAAGTTCAAAAAATAAATCCATAGTTAACCGAAAATCAAATCGGAATTAATCAATGAAAAATCCATAACAATTAATCGATAAAATCAATAAAACCGGTAAAAGTTTATCGATAACAATTAATAAAACTGGTCGATAAAATTAATAAACTGGTCGATAAAATTAATAAAAAATTAATCGATAAAATTAATAAAAATTAATCGATAAAATTAATAAAAATTAATCGATAAAATTAATAAAAAATTAATCGATAAAATTAATAAAAAATTAATCGATAAAATCTATGAAAATTAGTCGATAAAATCTATGAAAATTAGTCGATAAAATCTATGAAAATTAGTCGATAAAATCTATAAAAATTAATCGATAAAATTAATAAAAATTAATCGCTAAAATCTGCGAAAATTAATCGATAAAATCTATAAAAATTAATCGATAAGAATCGGTAAAAATCAATCGTGAAAAATTGCAAAATGACCGATTTAAACAAAAACTCGGTCTTTCAAAAATTACGAAAAAAATCGATGAAGTTTTTGTTATAGACGGACAACGCTAATATTTATTTTCAACAAAACCGTATTTAATTAAGCATCATAAATCGCTCGCGATGCAGCAGCAAAAAGAAAACCGAAAGCTGGATTTTTGTTTTATCACATGCGCCCACGCAAAAATTATTCCTTTATTTTTCCCAACGCCTATGTTTATTTATTTATTTCTTCTTAACCTGTCACTTGAAACGAAAACAAAAGTGACGTTATATACACAACAAAGAGATAAATAAATAAATAGAGAAAAAAAAAATGAACGCAGGTGTTTGTAAAAGCAAAGTTGACAAAAGCCATAGAATTAAGAAGACTTGACAAGTGCCTGCGAGAGGATATTTATGGCTGACGGCCAGGGCCCCGATTCTATTTTTAAAGAAACAAACGATTGTCTAATTTGTGTGAGATGCGGCTTTTAAATTTAAAACGCAATGGAATAGGAAACGCTTTAAAACGTTCAGCTCACGAGCAAACGGTTATTTTGAAAAGAAATTCGAGATTAAAAATCGATGTTGGTATTCACAAAAAGAGCGGAATTTGACTTCAATCGTAAAATAAAACGTGATTTTATGAGGATAAGTGACTATATTACACGAAAACACTATCTAGTATTGTCCATACCATGCCATAATTACCCTTCTAGAAATGCTAAGAAGCTTGCGTAGCTTCTTCAAAATCGTAAAGATCTTGCTATAATGTACAGTTTTTCCTTCCCTGGATATGAATGGGCAGGCATACGTATCCTTAAATATGCCCAGGCGGCGTTAATGGTTTTAGGAAAGCGAAGACTTTCGTTCCTCTGGGTATGTTTGGGAGGCACGTGTATACAGACATGCGTAAAGAGGTACCTAGAAATGCGTAAATTGCTTACAAATCCTCCCTGCAAATCTCTCTACAATGCGCAGAAATCTTACGAATCCTTCTATAATGCGCAGAAAGCTCATTTGCCTCTAAAATTTTTTTAAAAGCTTTCGCGTACCTCTCTACCGTGGAAATTCGTAAAGCGCTTGCGAATCCCTCAGCAACGCGTCAAAATTTGCGGAAAACTTACGTACCTGCCCTAGAAATGCGTAGAAGGCTTGTGAAAAGCCAAATTCCTCTACAATGGGCAGAAGGCTCCTCCTAGAAATTTGTGGAAAGCTTGCCTTAGAGATGCGCCGAGGGCTTGCGAATCCCTCTGTAATTCACCGAAAGCTGTGCATTTGGATATTTTTCTGAAGCTTGCGTAACTCCGTACCCTAGAGATGCATAAAAAAAAAGCTTGCGAATCCCTCTGCAAAGCGTAGAAGGCTTGTGTACTCCTTAGGAATTTGCGGAAAGCTTGCTTACCTCTGTCTTAGAAATGCGGGAAAGTCTTGCTTACCTCTGTCTTAGAAATGCGGGAAAGTCTTGCGAATCCTCCTACGATGCACAGAGGACCTACGAATCCCCCTACGATGCGCAGAGGACTTGCTAATCCTGCTACAATGCCTCGCTAATCCTAGAAGGCGGCTGGCTAATCTTTCTGCAGTGCTGTAAAAAGGCTTTTGTATCCCACTAGAAATGCCTAAAAGGCTAATTCCAACTTGATCAGTGGTTCCCAACCTTTTTTCCTTCCTGCAGAGCAATGCGACTTTTTACCTTCCCGCACCCCCCTCCCCTGGATAATACGTTTTTTATCTGTTCTGTAAGAAAATTCAGTTTTTTTTTTCGGTAATTGATTACATTAATTACCAATAACTAATTTCTATGAATTCTTATACTTATTGTTTAATGTCTTTTCGGCTATGGCCAATATTTAATTTCGGCTGCATTTTTTTTCTTTTTAATTCAAAAACGAAACTAAAAAAAACTTACATTCTTGTGAGATTCGGGTAAAAAGATTCACTTCACTTATTGATTCCAGTCGCAAAAACTACAAATTAATGTTACTTTGACACTTGACTGAATTTTTTTATGTTTTTCCCAAGTCATATGTGTTCACGACAATATCAAATCTAAGCACAACATGCTAACACGAGGTACCAATGTAAACAAACCACGAAGTAGTTCTGGTGAATAATGGTATGTTTTCTCAACCAAAATAGAAAGTATGCAGTTTTCCTGAATATAATCAGTCAAAATGTAACTTTTCCCCCATCTCGCACCCCCAAAATGCACCCTCGATTGGGAATCGTCCCTAGTTAAGAACACCGATTATGGTTTCTTTTGTGAATTGTTTCCAACTCTGCTTCAACATTACAAGAGGGTGCCAAAATGCTTGCTTGGCACAGCTGACCAAACCTCTAGTTGTGGCCCCGGGTCTACGATGGTCTTAAGGTGGCCTTGATGTACAAGTGGTAGGGGCAGAAAAGAGTAAGAGGCAAATCTCTGCCCGTGCGAGATCTATTTTTGGTGCCCCCGATGACGTTTCTCAGCTCAACAAATTTTTTTTACCTTACAACTCGGATTTGGCGCTCTTTCTCAGAGAGGTGCCCCATGTGGCTGCACAGGTCACACGGCCTCTGTGGGGGCTGAGAGGCTTCAGCCTAGTTTCTGTTCAAGTTTTTTTTTTATTCATGATATAAATTATTTATCGAGGGACCAGTGAAAAATATGGCCTCTAAGGCCCCAACAGAGATCCCAGCCTAGCGATGCAGGACGTGGGTGCGATAAATGCACCCAGTCTTTCCACTAGGCCAGTACGTCCTATAGATATTGTATCTAGGAAGTAATGAGTCCCGACTTATACCGGGTATTACTTATACCCCCTATACACCGGGTGACTCGAAATGTTACACCGTCTGCCAATAGCACGTGTTTTTTTTGTTTTTTTTTGCCTTGTAGCATTTGCAGTGAATTCACAATGGCACTAACAATTTTAAGGGAATTAAAATTAATTTAATACTCTAAAAAATACTTTAAGACATTAATTTTTAAAAATATTGTTGGTGCTGCTATCTACTTTCAAAATCAAAAGTGCCTTATGTGGTGATGACGAAGCTCAGGTATAAAAAACTAAATCCTTCATTCAGCTTTACTCCTAATAGACAAAGCTTATAAACTGACCTGAAAGATCAAACTTCCAGTTCAGTAATTTTTTCAAGACCCAAGGAGACATCCAAAACAAAAAACCTCCACACAAGCAGACGACAGGTAAGATCATAAGAAGTGAATTTCCACACTTCACTTTATAGTAATGTGCTGCCATCTAATCTCAATTTTAAAAATGACTCTTGTGGTGATGAAGTTTAAAATAAAAAAACTATATTCTTTATTCCTCTCAGTTCCTTATAAACAAAGCTCATAAACTGAACTGGGAATTTGAACTGAAAGTTCGGTTATTTTATTTGAGCATAAGGAGACGTCCGAAACGAAGAACCTCCAAATGAGCAAACGACAGACAAGAAGTCGGTTCCCTACAAGCTAAGCTCACAAACAGAACTGGAAGTTCGAACTGCCAGTTCAGTAATTTCCTCAGGACACAAGGAGACGAGACAAGGACAAGTGCATGGGGCTTATATTACTGGACGGAGCATCCAACCGCCGCGACTGCAGCGACATCAAATGCAAGGAAATCACGGGGTCCGGTGAAAACAAAGTTCCCACCTGGCAATTTGTTCATAGAAATGTACAGTTCGGCCTCTAAATATTGGGTTTTAAAGATAAAAAAAAGGATAGAGAACTCATCTAAAGGTGAAAAAAGATTAAATTATTTATTTCATTAATACTGGAATCATTTCATTCATTAATGTGCAATAATTTCTTTCATCAATTCTTGAATTTTCCTTCATTAATTTTGGAACTTTCCTTCATTATTTCTTGAATTTTCTTCCATTATTTCTTGAATTTTCTTCCATTATTTCTTGAATTTTCTTCCATTATTTCTTGAATTTTCTTCCATTAATTTTCGAATTATCTCTCATTAATTTTGGAATTATCTCTCATTAATTTTGGAATTATCTCTCATTAATTTTGGAATTATCTCTTTCCTTGATTCTGGAATTATCTTTCCTTGATTCTGGAATTATCTTTCCTTGATTCTGGAATTATCTTTCATTAATTTTATTATTATCTCTTTCATTAATTTTGGAATTATCACTTTTATCAATGCTGAAATTCTCTTACATTAATTCTAGAACATGGCACATCGATTTGTCGCGTTGTGTGTGTGTGTGTGTGTGTGTGGCGCTTACACGTCAACAACTCGTGGCATCCAACGAACGTGGACGAATGGCCACCAACCGAACTTTGGTTATCGAGTCCAGACGTGCAAAGGACGCTGCAATATCAATTTATCCCAGGATGACGTCACTCTCCGCTATCCATGCAAAGTTTAAAAAACTGACGATTTCACAGCAATTGTGAGCTTTGGCCTGAATTGTGGCCGACCGTCCATGTACGGTCCCGTTCAGTGCATACGAGCTCCACGGAAAGATTGAGATATTCGTTGCCTCTGTACTCTAGGGCGTGGGTTCGATTCCCCGCAGGGGGGGCGGTTGAATTTTCTCTCTTTCCAAAAATATATCTTCGCATCAGCCAACCTTTGTGTGTGTGTGTAATATTAATTTAGACTTCGATTCTTAAATCACGATTCATCATAATTATTTCGTTGATCTATACTCCTGTTTTTATAATTTTTATAGATATAATATGTACTTATTTAATAAAATTAACGATGTAACCATCTTTCGGGGACGTTTCGATATCTCCTTGAGATGGGAAGCGGGATGTGTCAGCGCCTCCTAGAGATAGATCTATGTCTAGGAGGCGATGGATGTGTCCGGTCCTTCAATATCAGTGAGTCCAAAATAATGAATGCATATTATATGGAACCTCGAGAGAAAAAGAAGCTGTAGTGAATCACTGGTACCGTGTTTCAAGAAATAATCGCCCAAAACATCGAGACTAAATTTCTCTTCACGACACGAGTATCTCAATTTCTCTCTCTCAAATCAACATTTATTTTAGAAGGTCTTGCAAATATTATCGCAGTCGTTGCCGAAGAATTGAATTCAATGAACTCGAGCTTCCAAAATGTAATATGGTAATGGATTTAATCTGTTGGGAAACTTTTTAAAGCGTTTCTCCTTCGTAGACATCTTTTCGAATTTTAATGTAATGCAGCCCCTATGCATTGCATTAGCGTAGAAGCGTCGCCAGCCTCCTAGTCGTATTTTTTGAAACAGAAAACAGGGATGAACATTGTACAACTTTGTCAGTCAGCTGGTTAGATATGCGGTACCTCTGCTGCTCGCAGGCCGTAAACTGATACAGTGACCCATATAACCCGCATTTATGTGCGATTTTGTATTTTGCTCATTGATCATTTTTTTCGCACCACGGTCATTTTCTGCACACGAAGGCTAATTAGACCGGGACCTACAATTTATTGCCGATTCCGAACGGCAGGCTTGTTTTTTATACTCGTCGAGGAATTGGTGCGCTAACCCCTCGATGGGGGACTCCTTGCGGTAGCAATTTTTTTCCTGCGGTCTTGTCACCGTTTTTATTGTACCCCTGTGTCAGGAAATGTTTCTGACAAGGACGAACCGGGTATCGAACTCGCGACACCTCTAAACATCATTTGGTACTTTAGGCGAGTATCTTATCGACCTGGGCTACCGCGCCCTTGTATTTTGCATTATATTTTAGAATGCAGCACCGACTGGAACATCAACACTGGGTTGCTATAGGGTCGTGCTTGTTCACATAGAAGTTGTAATCATAGAAAATCCATAAATCTATACACTTTTCTAGCTAGCAATTATGCCAGAACACAAGGGGGTCGTCGGTCCTTGACACCCTTTGTGATTGACAAAGAAGGGCTCCTTACATGATAATCTGTTGAAAAACAACGAACCACTAAATCGATAATTGAGAAGCAGACGACGCTCGCTATAACTAACGACCCCAAGTTATAGCGACCGTTCCATTAGGACGACCGGTACAATAAGTCCCGAACGTCTCATAAAACGTTTTATAACGTTAAATAACGACCCGACTATCATATATTTGCTTTTTTTCTTTCGATATAACGTCCGTTTTGGATGGGACGAAGGGGGTCGTTATATCGAGCGCCGACTCTATTTACTAATTTCTCTCGATATAACTCGAAAAACTCTTCGAACATTCTAACCTATCATTTCTTACATAATTAACCCACTGTTGCCGAGAAACAAAAGTATCGATTGAAGAAGCGGACAAACGAATGGTGCTCTCACAAAACGGAATTCCTGAAGATTCCCCAATGGACGCTTCTCTTTGTGTCACACGTGGTTGCAATGAAGTCCTTTTAATTATACTCATTATATATATATTTGGGTCTTTGTTACGTTCGTTCGCATTCCATGTTGAGCTCGAAGGCAGCCAAAACTAACTGCAGCGGATCGAAAATAGAAGATGCCACTCAACATGTTCAGCCGTGATAATTAGCGTAGCATCTGTCGCAAGGGAAGATATCGACCATTTATATTAATAGCAAATAAACCTCTAGTTGAGAAGAAATACAGCAAGAGAACAAATTATTTTTGTACCGTTATTAATTAGATCAATTAAAACATGGTGAGTTATTTCTAAGTATCAAGTGAGAAAAGTTCGTTTTCATGCTCGTTTACCGATATAATTGCCTTAAATGTAACGAATTGTTGATATACACAGTCGAATCCCATTATAACGAACTCCAAGAGACCGGAGAAATCACTTCGTTATAACGAACTCCAAGAGACCGGAGAAATCACTTCGTTATAACGAAATTTCGTTATAAAGGAATTCCAAAGTTTTCGCATTGTTCCTACGTAAACTTATCTGAGGGATTAGAAAAGTGTTCGTTAAAACGAGATTTTCGCTATAACGGTATTCGTTAAAACGGGATTCGACTGTATTCAGAATAATCAAACTATTTGTGCATCTACTGTTATTTTTCATGATTTTTTTAGGGCTTAATTGTTTGTAAAATGTTAAAAGTTTTTTTTGTAATAAAGAGCAGTTTCAATTACGTAATACGATTGCAAATAGTAACTGAAAGTATACATGGGCTGGCAGTAGTATTTACGAACATGGAAAAGTTAGGAACATGGACACTTGCTGTCACGTCAAAGTAGATGAAACTTGCAGACATGTGGAATTTAGCGAAACTCACTGACACGTCATATTTAGCACCACTTGCGAACACGTCAAATTTAGCGTGGCTTACGGACATGTGAAAAGTAGTGACACATGCTGACATGTGAAATGTTGCGGCACTTGCTGTAATGTCAAAGTAAATGGCACTTGCAGACAGTCGAATTTAGCGAAACTCACTGACACGTCACATTTAGCACCACTTGCGGACACGTCAAATTTAGCGCGGCTTACGGACATGTGAAATGTAGCGGCACTTGCGAGTACGTCAAATTTAGTGGAACTTGATGAAAATTTAAATTTAGTGATATTAATTTAGTTTAGTGATTTAAATTTAGGTAAACTTTTGCAGAAAACCCTTTGTGGCACTTGCAGGAATATTGAATTTATTCGCATTTGCTAACATGTACATCTGGCGACGCTTGCGGACATGGAAAATTTAGCGGTACTTGTGGACAAATTTAGTGGCACTAAATGATATTTCAATTAAGTGACACTTGCTGAAACATCAAGTTTAGCTGCACTTGTTGAGACGCTAAATTTAGCAACACATACTAAATGTCAAATTCAGCTACATTGTAGACAAAAACTTTAGCGACACGTGTGGGCGTGTCAAATTTAGCTACACTTTCGGGAAAAAAACCTTTGCGCCACTTGCGGGGTGACAACACGGGCTTGCACTTCAAATTTAGCTGCACTTGCAGATGTGCCATCCTTAGCTACACTTGCAGACATAGTTTTCACTAGCAACATAAGGAATGGGGGGGGGGGGGGAACAGCAGTAAATTGCTGCAACTTCGAGAGGCAACAGCCATAAACGATCATAAAAAGGAGTGAAGTCATACGCCTTGCATACATCTGGCGCCATCTATCTTCCGCAAGTGGATGCAGTACCTCCATCTGGCGAGATTTAGACAAGATTAAACCGGGTATCAAACTCTCAAAAATAGCGTCCTTTCAGTACAGTAATTGGATGTTCCATCGACCTACACGGACTTCCATCGCCACTACAATTTAGAGATCTTGAAGTCCAAAATGAACACGAGAATCGCCTAAAAACAAAAGACACCAGTGTAGCCTAATTTCGGCTCCTTCAGGAGAGCCTAATCCAGGGTCATCATGGCATGTCACAATCTCTCTAGCCTCGAACCATATAATCATCCTCATTATATAAGTGAAACTCTATTCTTACATCTTATAATCACGTAGCGTCCCCTTATTTCTCCGCTTACTAACCCAGTCGAAGAATCCGGTTTCCCAAATTGGTGGTCGTCTCATGTTATCGTATCCCCCTAATCATGTGTATTTCCTTTTTCCATCATGTTAAAAAAACTCGATCACGAATAAAATCAATTTCTTTAACGAACATGTGCCTAGACTCTCGCACCGAAAGAATCGATTTTGCACAGAACATACAGATGAAGTGTCTCTCTCAGATACAAAGAGATTGAACATGGCTATCGGCAGAATGTTGGCGAAAGCGGATGAGGCAGGCGTAGAGAATATGTTAAACGTTTCTTTAGTTACATGAATAACCGAATTTTCACTTGGAAATCATGAATAATTCAGTGTGTTTTTTTAATAACAAAAAAATGCAATTAACAGCCAAATAAAAAAAAGCTAAAAAAACAGAACAAAACACGTTCTTAGGTGCACGCGTGTGCGTTCGTGCTCGGCTTGACATGCTTTTTTTTGGCGCACACGTAGAAGAAATTCATTACACTGTAAGCAGAAACGTTTGTTATTCTGAGCAGATTAAAAAATTGTAGAGGGCAAGTTATTTGAAAGTATACTTGCATTGCAGACATGGAAAATTTAGCGACACTTTCTTGCATGTCGAATTTAGTTACATTTGACGTGTCAAATTTAGCTACACTTGCGTATACGTCAAATTCAGCGACACTTGCGTATACGTCAAATTCAGCGACACTTGCGTATACGTCAAATTCAGCGACACTTGCTGACATCTCAAATTTGCTGCATTTGCTAACATGTCAAAAATTGGTTGCACTTGTGAAAATAAAATCTGCGACACTTGCAGGCATGGCAAATGTATCGGCACTTGTGGAAATATTGAGTTCAACGGCACTTTCTGCTAAGTAAATTTAGCTACAGCTGCGGACGTATAAAGTTTAGTTCCACTCGCTGATATGTCAAATTTAGCAGCCCTTGAAAGTACGTAGAATTTAGCTACACTTGCAAGTATGTAGAATTTAACTACACTTGCAAGTATGTAGAATTTAGCTACACTTGCAAGTATGTAGAATTTAACTACACTTGCAAGTATGTAGAATTTAGCTACACTTGCAGACAATGAAAATTTAGCAATCCTCGCGCATATGCCAAATTTAGCCACTTTTGCTGACACGTCAAATTTAGATACACTTGAGATGTAAAATTTAGGAACGTTGATTTTAGCTACATTTGTGGACACGTCAGAAGAATACGATTTCGTGCATAGGGGTGGGCCGTCTCATATTATCCCCTCTTTCCTTCTATATCATGTTGGAAACTCGATCGCGAATAAATTCAGTTTCTTAACGAAGTTCAGTTTGTAACAAACATGTGCCAAGGCTCTCACCCCGAGAGAATGTATTTTGCGCACACAAACCAAACGCACATCAGGGTCTTTTAAGATTCAAACATGCCTATCAGCGGAATGTTAGCGGAAGTCTAAAGAATACGTTGAAGATTTTTTTTTCTATTTGTTCACATGAATAACAGAATCCTGAGTATCCTTGAATTGCGGACATGACAGTTGGTGTTATATTTCAGTTGAATCTAGCGACACTTGTAACTCAACTTCAGAGAAACCTTCTGACATGCGAAATTTAGCTACACTTGATATGTAATATTTCGTAATGTTGAATTTAGCGACAATTGCAGACATGCCATAGTTAGCGACACTTGCTGACAAGATGATTTCAGCTACATTTGCGGACACACCAGAAGAATCCGGTTTCCCAGATTGTAGCCCGTCTCATGTTATTCTTTTCCTCACATCCTACTCCATCACGTTGGGGAGAGAAACTCGATCGCGAATAAATTCAGTTTCTTTAACGAACATGTGCCAAGACTCTCACCCCGAGAGAATCGATTTTGTGCACACGGAAGGGTCTTTTAAGATTCAACACATGGCCATCGGCGGGATGTTAGTGAAGAGAATGCGTTAAACATTTTTTAAGTCACAAGAATAACACAATTTCACCCGGAAAACATGAATAATTCAGTGGTTTCTTTTGAAAAAATAAATAAATGCACGGGCCAAATAAAACAGGCTAAAAACGGAGCCAAGGCCGTTCTGTTTCTATTCCTGTCTCATATAAGAAAGAAAAAGGCTTTCACTTTGTGACAAGGATGTGGAAGAACGTCCAATATAAACAGGCCAACATGATGATGTTGATGAATTTGATACAAGGCCGTGTGACGAAACCGTCATGGATGTTTGTTGCCTCTCACGTGAACAGCAACAGGTTCTTCTCTTACTTTATTATGAAGTCTTTTATGAAGTAACTTCTGTTGGACATGTTTTTTGTTGAAATTATTGGCGTTTTGGCTTTTGTTTGTGGAGCAGGAATAACGTCACGAAAGATAGATAGTCTTATCAAGGTCTAGAACACATTTTTTTTTAATGATTATCTCGAGGTACCTTGAATTATCGCGACCCACTGAATGGGAATAATGGCGTCTTATATTGAATGAAATTGTAGTTGCAAAGTAACTCATGGCATTCCTATCTGCTCACGCGGCATTTTATCTGAGAATCATCGCTTTAGACCAGGGGGGGTGCACAATCTCCGGCCCGCGCGAACGGTGTTCTGGTAAAAAATTATCAATACACACAACACGTTAAAAGGCTGAGCTTGCCATGTTCCCTTCATAATAATAATACGGCCAATCGGGAACCATACGGGATATCTCCAGTTATATTGCAAAAAAACTATCAGTGTGTGTGTGCAAGTAAAAATGTCAATTACAGCCTAAAATTTTTAAAGGCCAGTAAAGTTGCCAATTACGGCCAAAAAAAATTGTCAAAGCTATTAACTTATACGTCATGAAAATAATCTCCATTCTTGATTTGAAAAAAAAATCCATTAGGCTTCGTTGAGAATAAGAGAAGGTACGGGACACTTTTAGAAAAGGTTGGGACTACTAAAATTACGGAAACGTCCCGTAAAATATTGGTTATATGGTCACCGTATTTATACAATTTCCTGGTATTTATACAACATATATTTGTATATACATTATAAACATGCATATACATTGTTTGTAATTGCATTTTTAATTGGTTTGCGGTATTTTTGAAATATATGGCATCCATATTTGTTATGGGCCCTTTTTTTCCTCATCCACCTCGTTGGGAATTTCGCCTGTTGTGGCTTTGTCTTTCTTATTTGTATCATCATAATTTCAAGTAATTTCACACCCCTCTCATTGATTAATTTCATAAAGTTTATGCTAAAATCAACGTAAATGTACAAAAAAATTAAAAATTCCTTTTTAAGAAAAAATTAATTTTCCCTATTTTTATTTTAACACCGAGAGATTTTTCAATTATCACGTCTTGAAAAATTCAAGTTTCACAAAAAAAAAAAAAAAACCTCATTAATTTTTTCCCGACGCGAACTGAGGAGATTTTCCAAGACTTTATTAGAGGAATCTTCTCAGTTTTAAGACTCTCTCATAATTGAACAACCCTCGATTAATCAGCCATGAAGAGCCGATGCAATTTATCTTAACTCTCATTTATCATTAGAGCAAACACAAACACTCCATTATATCATTATTATAAGAAGGAAATTTCATTTTTTTACTACAACACAAAAGAGATTTTTTTTCTCCTAAATTTAAATCATGGACGTTGAAATTTATCTTCTTTTAAACCGGTTGAGAAAATCCGAGGACGCAACAGCTGTGCAGACATTCGCTTCTTATAAGAAAATGGACCATAAACCAAAATAGCTACTTATCACACATACAGGTGGCGGTAATAATTCGCGTGGAATCGTCCCTGGGGGATTTTTACGACGGGAAATAAATGCTCTCTTGGAAACTGTTACGATAGAATTTTTTAGACGGCAACGTACTGATGTGGAATCCGTGCACCCCACGGAAGCCGTAAAAACAAAAAAAATAATCTCGCAATAAAAGATCCACTTTGAGAATCTTTTTCTTGTCCAGCTTTCGATCAGGCAACTCACATGTCGAATCTTTTATCCCAAGGGGGGTTTTGGGTGGCAATTGAATCGAATGACTGTCTTTTAATCGAGTTTGGTGTGAATGGTTCCGGAGAATAAGCGAAGTAAGTATTGGATGAGGTGAGGAGAGATAAGACTTTTGTAGGACCTGGATTTGGTCACTTTCTCGGTTCGAATTGACACATTGCACAGTTTCACACTCCGAACTTCTAGTAGTTGTGTGTTGGAAATTCTCCTCTTCGTATGGACTCGGCTCTTTTTTTTTAGGCTTACTTAACCCTTTAAGCCGGGGATGCACAAACTTGTAAGTTCGCGGGCCGGTATTTCTGCGTGTCGTGGACCAGAAACTTGTGTATTTAGGGGTGACCATATGGCCCGTACTTTACTGGACATTCCGGAATTTTAGTCATCCCAACTCGTCTCATAAAATGTCCCGTTTTTTCCCCCCTTGTTTTCAATGAGGCTTACTTCAATTTTTGGAATAAAAAATTGACATTATTTTCATGACATAAATTAATGCCTTTGACACTTTTTTTGGCTGTAATTTACAACTTTACTTTCCTTCGAAAATATTTTTTTAGCTGTGATTGGCAACCTTTCTTGCTTTTGACATTTTTTTATCTGTAATTGGTGACTTCACTTGAGTTTGGCAATTTTTAGGCTATAACTCTTGCAACTTTGGTATCCATACCGTATGGATACAGATCTCACGTAAGGACATATAGTCAGTAGACTGTTGTGAGTATACTTTTCTACCGGAACCCCTCTCGCAGGGTGGATGGAACCTCTTAGCGGGCTCCATTTCACCCGCTGGTCGGAGGTTGTATAACCCCTGCTTTAAGTCAAGAGCGCACAACGTTTAGGAAAGTGCGAACCATTTTATGGGTTTTTAGGGGGGTTAATTTTTTAGGGGGGTGTCGGATACAATTGAATCGAATTTGTCGAATCTTTTAGTCGAATTTGGTGTGAATGGTTCCGGAGAATAAGCGAAGAAACTATTGGATGAGGTGAGGATAACAAGGATGTTGGAAGGATCCGGATTTGGTCACTTTACCGGTTCGAATAAATTGCGCAACGTTTTAGTCTCTCAGCTTCCTAGTATCGTGTCGGAACATTGGGTCTTGGGCAATAGTACGCAACCTCCGTCTCTCCAAGGTATTCCATCCGGCCACGAAATATGCTCCAATTGAAAGGTATCAATATTAAAAGGCTGTTCATATTTCCTTCATAAAAATACGGTAAATGGATATCTATACTCAGGGGCGACTCCAGAGAAAATCTCTACCCGTGTTGGATCTATTTTTTGCCTCCCCCCCCCCCCCCGATACGTTTTTTGGGTCGACGAAGCTTTCTTCCGCATTTCAATTAACATTTAGCGTTTCTCCTAGCGCGGTGTCCCGTGCTTAATGTGGAAATTAAGTAAAGTTGTGCGATCACAGCTAAACAAATTGTCAAAGGCAATTGAAATTGCCAACTATCGCTAAAATATTGCTGAAGAATCTCCAATGGCGAGATATAGAGGGGCTACTGCAACTCACATAATTGATTAAAAAATTTAATTCATAAAAAAAAAAAAGTATACGTTTGACAAATATGCAAAATGAATATATCTAGAGGACTAAAATTACGATAATTCAGTTTGCTAATTAAAAAGTTTTGATAACATTAACCGAAATACTGATAACTTTAAAAAAAAATTCCCCATACTTTAATATATATTGTTCCTTTCTGTACTTGAAAAGTGAAAACAACATCCGAATGATTGAATTATCTTTGATTCCAATAAGCGGCTTCTACTGTACCACTGTTACTAAGTAAGTAATTATCATTTCAAGGTTAAAGAGTCCTTTCTGAAACACCCAGTATCTGAATAAGACTATCTATGCTGGTAATGAACCTCGACAATCTCAATCAAACCCTTTTCTGTGAGCAGAATCATCTGTAGGGGGGCCCACTACGCCCCCCCCCCCCTCGGTTAACCCTTATACTGCTCCCATTACTTACATACGCTTGGTGAAGCAGGACGGTGAATCATCCTTAAGGGGCCATTCAAGTATTACGTAAGCAGATTTTTAGCCATTTTTGACCTCCTCCCCCCCCTTGTCATCAAAAGTCAGCAAATCCGAAACCCCCTCCCCCCCCCCTCGATGCTGACGTAATACTTGAATGACCCCTAATCGACAAAATTTGATTACAGCTCAGCACACGAATGAATTAATTATTACATTCAGTACATAATCAAAAGTTTCCAAAGGCAATGTAATGCATGCTGTGATATCAATATAACAATATTTTAATATGATTTCCCACACGAGAAGAATTTCCGGAAAAGATTTGCGCTATGAAAAATATGCATTTCCCGGAAAATCCTTTCACATGAACACGATACGAGGCTATGCGATGTTCCGTACGCATGTGTATGTGAATTTTCCACGGGAAAAATCTGTGAAATGTGTGTGTAATACAGCGCTTCCAATTTCGATGCGAACAGTGAAAATCGCAAATTCAAAATGCAAATTTATTTATTTATGTGCATTTCGAGAGGAGATTTTTTTTCCCGAGGAATAAACAGGGGAAAATATACACAAATCGCGTCGCTTTCGAATGTGAGCTCTTGGCGAGGGTAAATAAATGCGCCATTCTGTTACTATCAGAAACCAAACACGCGAAAACACGAATTGCGATTGAAATCGTTGATTACGGCAATACTTGAGACTGTTGTAATAGTGGCTATTAATCTCAAGTTCGTTATTCGTAAACGTGAGAAGTCGTTGAGATTAGTTGCTCAAATTCACCGAACGTATTATGACGTCAACCGTAATCTTTCTTTACGAAGTACGATAAACTTGATGGGGGTAAACCGAGAAGCTATCCCTACTTAGAATAAGACAATCATAAATACATTTTATGAGCGCACTAGCTATAGTATCCGGCGTTGCCCGGGTACAAAAATGGGAAAGAAAACATGCTACGAACTTGTATAACGACAAAAATTAAAGAAAAACATTTTGCAACCTGCATAATTACAAAAATTAATAAGGGAACATGTTTCAAACTTGCACAATTTCCAAAATGGTAGAGGAATGCGGATTTGTATAATTACAAAAATGCGGGAGATAAATCTGGATGAATAAATCGAGGTAAATCGAGAATTTAATACAATTTTTAAAATTGTTGATGTGGCGGAAAATCGCACCAAATTTCCGTATTTCTACAGTAAAATCGGCAATTTTAACACCGATTCCTATGAGGATCACCCTTTTCCTGAACCTCAAAACGATGCTGAAGATGATTATGACGTGTATTCAAAAAGCCTCCTTACTGATAGTATTGAAAAAGTGGCAAACCATTACAAAGGCATAAACTATTATACATATAGTAACAGAATTAGAAAAGTGACAAACCATTGTAAAGGCATATACACGTTTGAAACGCATTGCTGGGAAACCTTGGTAACCAAAGTAAACGTTCGGAAAATTGATTGTTAGGGCCCAGAAACCATTGTTGCCCGACAATTTTTTGCCCATTTGGGGCACTTGCCCTGCTCTGACGAAATTTTAAAGTAGCCTATCGTTCAAGTCGGGTCCCATTGGTTATATATGCAAAATTTGGCGACGATTGATCTAAAATTGTAGATTTGTATAGAGAACACACACACACACACACAGACAGAAAATCAATTTTATATACATAGATTGTATAATATCTTATCATACATATACAGGGTGTCCCATCAAGACCGCCCGAACTCTGCACAGCCAGATTCCTCGCTTGGAATACATAGAAGATGCCCAAAAAACTGTACCTGTACGACCCATAGTTTTCGAGAAAAATGTAGGGAAAAAGGAAGTATGACGTCATATCCGGACGCAAGGAGAGGGGAAAAAAAATTTCCATGTCATTCCAGGGCACGCTCTCTCAGTTTTCTTCCCCTTTCTCCTCATCATCGCGAAGCTTTGTTGCAGCCCTATGGGAAAAAAAGTAGTTTTTCGCTCTTATATATAAGGATACATCACGGTGGTAAAAAGGAAAGCAGGTAAGGTGAGGGTGAAAAGAGAAATCCACTTCCTATCTACTGTTTTATCTGTAAGTATTACTTCTATACTTTTTATACTTACTCTTTTTATACTTTTTTTCTTCCTTCTCCTTCCTTTTTCTCACATGCAGATAGGTTAGAACGAGGTTGCCATATTTATCGCCGATTCGTCAAATGGAGAACATCGGAGTTTATTGCTAATCGCTTGTAAGCGAAGGGTGTTAAAGTCCTAATGTAATTTATGAGTGATTGATATAATCGTAATCTTTCATTTGAGTTCGAAATCTATGTATAAAAAATTGATTCATTAGAAAAAAATGGTGCGCATGCGTGCGTGCTGGGCAAATGCCTGAAATGCGAAAATCTGTCTAGCAACAATGATTCCTGAGCCTCAACGATGACTTTTAAAATTTTGATTGCCGTGGTTCGGAGCCGTTCAAGTATTACGTAAGCAAATTTATAGCCAATTTTGGCCCCTTCCTCCCTCGTCAGCAAAAGTAAGCAAAACTCTAACCCCCTTCCCGCTCTTGTCAGCAAAATTTCGTCATCACTGCCCCCCTACCTCCTAACACATATTGGTGTGATCAGAAACGTACGCGGAAGGGAGCGTGGGGGGGGGGGGTTCGTGCACCCCCAGACGAAAAAAAAAGAATTTTTTTAATGTAAAAACATTTTTGAAAAAAATTAAAATTTCGAAAGGAATTACCCTTTATATGTAATTATAATCAATTTCTGTTAATTTCAATGCTATTTGAAGGGTAAGAACTCAAAATTTCTCTTTAAGAACTTCATGGCGACCCACCGTTTCAGTCATATATGGTAAATCCTTCACCCGCGGAACCCACCAAATGTGGAACTGAAGGTTATGTGATGTGGCTTGCCACCCCCCCCCCCAAACCCAATTTTGTATAAATTAACTAAGCGGTTTAGCGGTACATTTACAGATCGCTTAAATGACCCGGGGCACAATTCCAGAGCATTTAAGTGGCACGTGGCACATTCAAAGATCACTTAAGTAACCCGCGACACAGTTCCAGAACACTTAAACGATCCGTGGCACATTTAGAGATCCCTTGAGTGACATGTGGCACAATTTTAGAGCACTTAAGCAGCCCCGGTGTGGCTCTGCATCACTCAAGTTACCCGCGGAACATTCCCAAATTACTTAAGTGATCCCCGGAACAATTACGGGTCACTTAAATGATGCGTTGCACAGTTCCAGAGCACTTAAGCCTCCCGGAAACATTTCCAGAGCACTTAAAGGATCCGTGAAACATTTAGAGATCACTGAATTGGCTTTGCAAGGGATTTATCATCAGGGAGAATGTTAGTTCAGGTGCCCACAAACTAGCGAAAGATTCTTCTCGTATATGGCACACCGAGTAAGATCCATCAAGAATATTTCATATTTTCATAAAGGGTGGTTGAGGACGTAAGCATCATCCAAGCCCCCCCCTTCCCCCCTTATCATCAAAATCAGCAAATCCGAACCCCCCCCCCCCCATCAATGCTGACGTAATACTTGAATGACCCCTTCCCAAACAATGCGTTTCAGACATTGTTATTCCTTTAGAATGGTTTGTCACTTTTTCAATGCATCTTTTCAAACAGTACAAGTTTATGAAAAATAAAAAACGAGTTTTCTAAAATTTTTCATCTTGATTTGTTTTTTTTTTCTTTTGTGAAATACGGATATGCCCCGTAAAATACGAGCTCATATGGCTAAATTGACTGAACCTATCTGAAAATGAAGACATGAAATAGCCATATAAGCACGCACATATAAGTAAGCTTCAAGAATATATATTATTGCAAAAGGAATTTCTCTTTTAAGGTATTGTCTTCGGGCAAAATTTTTGTTTAACAACATGTTCGCTTCTCCCGACGATGAGCCACTTCAACGATGAAAAACTCACTCCGAGCAGAAGAGAGGAAAAATCACTCCGAGCGGTAGAAACAGAGAAAATTGAAAGATTCCGAAAATCGCAAAAGATAAAAAAGAATCAAATATCTATATTTTCTTACAAAAAAAGATAGAATAGGAAAAAAACTGAATGAAAATGAAAGACTTTTTTGAACTCTCGTATATGAGTATACTCTCGTATATATCAGGGTTCACAAAAAAACGCCATGTGTTTTTCCTTAGAATTTTTCAATCATACGAGAAGAAAAACACTAAAACAAAATGAATTTCGGTGTAAATTTTGAATTTAGGAAATGAATTCGATTCTTTTTTACGCGGTTTTCTTACATGAATCTTGAAGGCGGGAGGGAAGCTGAAGTTCGAATGATTTAGTGGAACTCAATTCAGCTATAAAATTGAAAAGAAAAAAAAATCCATAAAAGAGAATTTATTAAGATGCGAATTTCAAGGAAAAATGTAAATGAATGTGTTTTATGGAGGGATATTGAAATATTGAGAAATGACTTCCTCCTGTTTCGGAAGAACAGACTATAAAAATTTTATCGTTTTTGTGTGTTTCTCTGTTGAAAAAAGAATGGAACTATTGTGAAAAATATTAAATTGAGGTAATTCAATTGAGTGTTCATTCTTCAACCAGTGGTTTGCGAAACATTTTGCCCAATTCGTGGAGTGGGTAGCAAAATTATTTTGGATTTGATAAATAAAATACTCGTATTAGTTAATATATATTTGTGTCTACACTATCGGTATTCGCGGATTTCATATCCGCAGTCTCTTTCCCGGTTTTTGTGGAAAACACTTTTGTGAAGCAATAATTCTAGTACCGGAAAGAAATATACAAGTTGTATGCATATTTAAATTCCTAAAAAAAGTTTTCCTGGTGTTTCTAAAAATAATTTATACAAGACTGTTGTTTAAATGCTTCCAAAAGTGAAAACTTCAAAAGAAATTCGAAATGTTCACTATGGTAATCTTGTGTGCTGCGGTTTCCCGTTATTTACGGCATAAATGAGTCTACAGTCAAATACAGGGTCTTTATAATTAAAGTTCCACTTTGAAATGGCCATAAAAGGAAAACAACTGAACAAAATGTTACCAAAACTGCTAATAGTTTACAGGAGATCATGGGATTCAATTTTCTGCAAAAAAAAAAAAAAAAGGTCAAAAACTCACCACCAGCGGGAAATGGCACTGTATGTAATATTGTTAAACGAAACCTAATAAGACATGAAGACATCTGTTTAACATGTTTTTAATCGTTTCTAAATCGTGTTACAAAGCATGTTCAATGTAGCTTCCACCATTTTCTGAAAGCAAGTAAACTTGCATTACTTCGTTTTGAACTGCAACTCAGCATATCATGAGGAGTGTTAGGGGCAGTTCAAGTATTACGTCAGCAATTTTGTCATTTTTGACCTTCCTCCCCACCCCCCTTGTCAGCAAAACTCTGACCCACTCCCCCTTGTCAGCAAAATTTGTCTCTCTGCCCCCACCTCTTATCACATATTGGTGAGATGAGAGGCTGTACACGGGGAGGGGGGACATAGGAGAGCTCCTGCGCCCCCCCCCCTCCCAAACGATCAAAAAATCCTTTTTTAAAATCAAAATTGCGAAAGAAAATACCCTTATATGTTATTATAATCAATTTCTGTTAATTTCAATGCTATTCGAAGGCTGAGAACTCAAATTTGCTTTTAAGAAACTCATTGTGACCCACCCTCTAAGCCATATAATGATAAATCCTTGGTCCGTGGACCGAATGTGGTCCGGGGGGGGGGCTATCTGATGTGGCCTGCCCCCCTCAAACCTAATTTTGTAGATCCGCGGCATAATTACGGATCACTTGAATGATGCGTAGTACAGTTCGAAAGTACTTAAGCGGCCCAAACACATTTCTAGATCACTTGAAGGATCCACGAAACATTTAGAGATCACTAAAGTGGCTCTCTAGGAGACTTATCAATAGGGAGATTATTAGTTCAGGTGCCCACATACCACAGTTCAGGATGCCATTTACTTTTAGCCGGTCCACTAATTATTTCTCTAACTTCTTTAGTTTTTTCCTGTCAGCAAATTAGTCCTCCAATTTAATTTCTACAGGTCGGCAAATTATTTGTTGACGGTCCGCCAAATATATATATATATATATATATGTTGCTCCTATTCAATACATTTTCTTATTTTTCAATAATTTATTTTCACAAATTATTTCTCTAACTTCTTGTCAGCAAATTTGTGTTTGGAGTGGAGCATACTATGACAATATCCGGAAATTAGATAGCATGTATGACAGAATAAGATCTTAAATAATAACAGATAGTACGAAAATACAATGCCACACTATATCTCTAAGACAAAACTACATATATAGAATGATAAAATTTTCACAAGTAAATGAAAAATATTTAACAAAAAATCGAAATAGAACCACAGGTAGATGCAATAGAGTATATCAGGTACCGAAGCCTAATAAAATACTGTATAAAAAGAGCTTTTCCTACATAGCCCCTAAAGTTTTAAACTTATTTTATACTGAAAATCAAATTATCAATAGAAAAAACATAAATCATATAGTATTTGACTTTGTTAAAAATAATAATTATGAAATGATTTTAACAAATACGCTATAATCAGATATAAAAATAGTTTTGTGCACTGTGTACGAAAAGAGAAAGAAATTGTAAAATGATGAACGGATGTACATGGTTGTTATTGCGCATATAAGTATAGATAGATACATGTAAAGTATATGTATGGTGTTACATGTAAAGTATATGCATGGTGTTACATGTAAAGTATATGTATGGTGTTACATGTAAAGTATATGTATGGTGTTACATGTAATGTACTAACTGATGTTTATAATACGTAATTTAATAATATAACCGTGATTATGACTCTCAAAATGAGAAACCTAACATCTTAACGTATACCGTAATCGTAAATGTATAAATAAAAATACAATATAACATATGTCTAATCTTTATAAAAGCTGTTGTCTGAAACATATGTGATTATAAGTCCCTTTAAACCTACTGGGATGACTTTTAAGTCCCTTGGGGTCACAAAGTCTTTGCATTCATGTGTTTTTATGTTTGTACCTATGTGTATGTTTGTATTTGTATATATGTCTGTGTTTCTGTGATTTGTTTACTAAAAAAAAAAAAATTATTTTCCGATCTAATTTTTATAGGTCCGCAAATTATTTTTCTGACGGTCAGCAAAATATATATATATATATATATTGCTCCTATTCAATACTTTTGTTCTTCTTTTTTTGACGATCAGCAAATTATGTCTCGCACTTATATATTTTTGGCCAAAATTTTCATAAATGGAAAAAATTAAATCACTCTACTTCAAACCGAAATTAAATACCATAGTACTTTCACGCATAGAAAAATGCAACGTATGGGGATGACTTTAAGAGCAAAATAATGCATTTCCGTTTGTTTAGAGATGAAAACGAAACACAAAAATACGTATAGAAATCGAAGCTGAGGAGAAAGAAATTGGATCCGTAATGGCGTTTTCTTTTTCAAGAGTGAATATCAAATCTATCCGTTTTTCTCAATAGAAATGTAGGAAATGAAGTTGCCACCATTTCATTTCCGTTACTTCCTCTAATGATTCCTGTCGTCAAAAATACTTCGTGTTTTGGTAGTTTTTTTGGGAAAGCAAAACCAGCGTTTCGTTTCCATTTACAGTCAGTGCGACAAGTAAGATATTGTTTAAGATGCCACGTAATGGTTCAAGATTCAAAACATTTCCGTTCCCATTGAATTTAACCATTGAAATGTTGGCGATGAGAGAGCTTTCAAGTTTGTTTCATTTTTGGATTGCCAAAAATATCTTTTGCAAAAAAAAAAAAAAATGTATGTAAAAGAAATATAAAATTTATATTTCAATTACTTTCTTTTTAATGAGAACAGTTTTTTTTAATTTATTCTGCTAATTTTGTAATGGTTTCATAATAACCATTACACATGTAGTTTATATTTTATGTATATTCTTTCTTTTTTTTTTAAATATAAATATAACCAGCCAGATCGAGTCAACTAAAACACCAGACCGAAGCCAGATCCTTAGTTGGGCTCTCTCCAGACAATCCCCCATTTAAACCAAGCCCACATTGCTCACCGAAATAGGGTTAGGGCGAGACGACTCGACCTGGCAGTTATATATATATGCATATAAATGTGTGTATATGTGTATTTCTCTTTCCTCTATTCAAGTTCTTCATGCATTTCATGTCCACTACACACGTACGTACTCATGTCGTATTCATGTTGCTCACCGAATGAGGTGCTAAGCGAGATGCCACGGGTGATCCCCCTAATTGTATATATTCCCCCACACAATACTTCTATTTTGTATATTTTCGGAGCGAGTGAACTCAACCCAATAAAACTGATGCTGGCTTCTAGTCCGCAAGTTATAAAACCCATTTGCTCACCAATAAGGTGTTAAGCGAGATGACTCGCTCCGATGGATATATATATATATTATTTCACAATACGATTCTCATTTCTTTTTCTTTTTGTATCCTGTATATATGGCAAGTGTAAGATAACAGATGAGATGGCATGGGGGTGGGGGCTCAATTGCTTTTAAAACATACCTCCATCCTAATATGTGTACATTCATCTTAACTAAACCCCGAAACTTCTCCAACTCCTACTCCCATCTCGTCTGTAATCACCACAAAATTTGTTAATCACGACAGTTGTCCGGGGAAAATATGTTGTAAAAGTGTTTTTTTTTCTTTTCTTACACAAAATAAAGTGTTCCAGACTCTGCCACGAAGCTGGGCTGGAAGAGATCTCGGGATAAGTCCGGTGGCAAAGTTCTGGCGTTCATTCATTCGTTGCAAATTTTGTAAGTGTGTGTTAATATTACTTTGAGGGAAAGAAATCCGGAGAAGAAATTTTTTCAGACTCAATTCCCGTTCAATGAATTCGAAACTAGTGAATACTTAACGAATAACTTAATTAATAGTTTAGTAATTAATTAACGAAACCGCTGAAGCTATAAATATGAAATTAGGTCGATATTATATTTCATAATGTAGACACCCACTAAGATATGGGATTTCTGAAAATTCAACCCCCCCCCCCTCCCTCGTGATAGGTTCAAATGCTATATGAACGAATCATCGAGTAATTTTCAGATTACCAGATCTACGCGAGCGAATCCGCGGGTAACAGCTAGTATTCCATATAAGAAACGGCTGTTCGATCTATCATCTGAAATTCCATTAATCGAACTCTTTCTTGTCCGCACTTATTTGAACGAAACCGATTGCTATAGAGTCGAAATTCCGATCCTTAAACAGTTATAGCATAAACGTGATTAATTTCGAAAACAATATTGTTCGGAAACATAAGAAATGATGAAACTACCCCCTGATTCCCCCCTGATAAAAAATACGATTTTTCAATGACAGGGAATTTAAATAATACACAAAATGCAGTCTCTGAGAAATCATTAATTTCTTTTTTCGATTCAATAATGAAATTTCAATTTAAAATCCACTTGAAAAGGGATTCGGAACCACGAATGTTATGAGAAATCTCATTAAATACACAAAAAAAGCCAGAAATTCTGATTAAATGATGAGTTTCTGTTTCTCTTTTTCCCTGTACTTAGTTATTTCTAAGATGTATTTCAAAATTTGTATAAAAGCGAATCGAAAATCGTATGTTTTTTTTCTCTTGTTGTGAAATTTATTTTATGTGATTACGAAAATTGTCCTAAACACATTTTGATTTTTTTTTTCTTTTTTTGAATTTCGGATTCAAGACATTATTTTTGAGATATTGAGCTGTCTTAAACTAGTAGTTATTTTGCGACGTCATTCATAAATTCACACTCGCTGTGTGTTGGGGCGTCTCATTAGTTATTTAACACTCATTATGTTGTGACATCATTGGTGATTTAACGCCTATTTTATGACGTCATTGATGATTTAACACCCGTTATTGTGTTGCACTATTGGCGATTCAACACTCGTTATTTTGTGACGTCATTGGTGATTTAACACCCGTTATTGTGTTGCACTATTGGCGATTCAACACTCGTTATTTTGTGACGTCATTGGTTCTTTTAAACTCGTTATATTGTAACGTCATTTATATTGTAACTGTGTTTTTTTGTGAAGTCGCTGGCAGTTTAAACTAAACCTTTGCGTTTAAAGTAACTCTTTAAGCGCAATTAGAAATGACTAAACCCCCTTCAAAATGCCATATTTATTTTAATTAAGTAGGATTTCTTCCGATTTTCAACAGGTGCAAACTGAGAAGTATAAGGAAAAGTTTTCCGCTGAGAAATCAAACTTTACAAAACATCTGGACTTGTCAATGCTGAAATAAGACTCTTTTATAGAGGCCGCTCAAACGGTTAGGGGCCGTTCAAGTATTACGTAAGCAAATTTTTAGCCATTTTTGACCCCCTTACCCCCCCCCCCCCGGTCAGCAAAATTTCGTCATCAGCTTTGCATCCTGTGAATCCTAACTCATATTTTCATAAAGGGGGTTGATGACGTAAGCATTATCCAAACCCCCCCCCCTTCCCCCTTGTCAGCAAATCGGAAACCCTCTCCCCAACCCCCATCGATGATGACGTAATACTTGAACGACCTCTTAACACGTTATAGTATGGCATCATTATGGTTTTTTTATGTGACGTCATTGGTGATTTAATACTCGTTATTGCGTGACGTCATTAGTAATTTAACGTTCGTTATTTAGCGACACTAGATATTTCTTTCTCCAAGTCTAGAAAAAAAAATTTCAATAAATAAGAGAACATTTCTTTGTCTACTTCTCAAAAAAAAAAAAGGGAAAAAAAATTATTTCTCTAAATTTAGAAATATTTTTTTCTATAATCCTGGAAGTATAGGCGTAATTAATTGAATTAATTACATATTCTCGGACAACCTGCTCTGTAAATTAGGGATCCGTCGAATTGTTTCAGACATATTACTGTTCCTTGAGTACGGAAAGGTCGAGAAAGGATGGTCTAGATTTTTTTCTATCGCTTGAATACATTGGATATTTGCCTATTTTTTGATGACAAAAAGAATGCTCTCTACGATCCAACCACCATTAAATCCATTCAGCAAACAAATGAGTGTCGTGTGGATTCTTTTGAATAAGTCAACCGAATTAAACAAACGACTCTTTCATTGTACAACCGGTGAGAGAGACTTGTTGTGTGAACGACATTTAGGATCTATTCACGGATAACCCCCACACTCGTTAGTGCCAAAATGAAGTGCAAATGAACAACATTCGGCTCCGGGGTCTTTTACCTTTATTTATATGCGTAAATATCCTCTGTCTGGATGTGTGTGTTTGCTCCCCGGTTCGCTAAACCAACAAAGATTTACACGAAATGAGAGCCTGGACCAGGGGGACCCTCGAATGTTCTTGCAGTGTCCCCGCCGCACAGTGATCAAAATTGCGAAATCAGCTGGGGGAAAAAATCAAAAATAGAGTTCTAATATAGGGGAGAAACCATATCAGTGTATAGATAAATGTCTGGTGTATCTTGAGGTGTTTATTTGGTGATGTTTGTTTA
This sequence comes from Pholcus phalangioides, assembly GCF_987345545.1. Taxonomy (NCBI): domain Eukaryota; kingdom Metazoa; phylum Arthropoda; class Arachnida; order Araneae; family Pholcidae; genus Pholcus; species Pholcus phalangioides. Next base: position 9,966,238 of record NW_028301621.1, read on the forward strand.
TATCAGGAAGCATCGAAGGGTCAAAGGAGGGCGATAAGTCACTCAAACATCATTTTCGCTGAAACGCCATGAAAAACTCAACTGTTTTAGCTTATTACTCGGTTGTGTTTGAAAAGTGAAGCCCCCAAAATTCCTTTTGTCATTTGTTTTGAGGTTTCTTTTCTAATTGATTCTGGGTTTTTTTTTTTCAGTTCCTTGTGGAATAAATTTGTTTCAGAAAATTGTACTTGAAATTTTGCTTCTTTTTGAGAACAAAAAATAACGAAAAAAAGTCCATCACATCGTGTCCCACCGTGAAACTTCTTTCCGGATGTCTTACATGCTGTGGGTGAACGCGCCATTGTCGCCCCTTTTATTGTGATCATTTTTTTTTTTAATTACCTTACGTATGACTCGCACGGTGCCAAGTTTGGTTTGATCTTTAGAAAGTCAAAAATTAACAGAGCTATTGATCAAATACATTGATGAAAAGTTCACGCCCACACAAAATTTGAACATTCCCTTGAACTTAGAAGCATTGAATTTCGTCTGAATATAGAAACACTTCACCAGTCGCTATTTAAAAAATTGAAAATCATGAAACGAGACCCGAGCGTGTTTCCTCGAATGGAATTTGTCGTGATTCGTGGAAGGAAAAAAACGACAAGCCCTGGGAAATACTCCAACAAACATTAGGGCAGAACTCGTAGAATTTTCCAGTACATTGACTCGAAGAGCATGAATCCTAAACTAGAAAGTCTTTCGGAGAAGCCAGGCACGAGCAAGCTTTGCTTTGCAAGTACAAGATAATTCGCCGCAGAGGTGGTGAGCTGAAGTTGGTCTTCTGTGGTTCCCAACTTCGAAGAGCAAATGCAGGCCGATCTTCCCGTTAAAAGTCTCGCCACAGAGAGCAACAGGGTTTCAAACGGTAAAGTTATTCAATCATTACACTTTACTCATGGTTAGAAAAATTAGTGGCAGGTGGCAGGCAGCAGACTAATTTCTGAATTACTTTCAGAAAAAATTTCAGATTTAATGAGAAATAAGTTAAGATTCAATGAGCAATAATTTGAGAACCAATAATAAATGGTTTCAGATATAATGAGAAATGGTTTCAGATATAATGAGAAATAACTTCAAATGTATTGAGAAGTAGTTTCAGATTTAATGAAAGAATTTCAAAATTAGGGGAAGAGATGATTTTCATAATTATTGGAAGAAATAATTTCAAAATGGTTGAAGAAAAATTTTTAAATTCAGGAAAATTCATGATTAATGAAAGTATTTTCAGAACTATTGAAACTTCTTCAGAATTGTAGCAATTCATATTTATAATGGAAAAATAGTTCCCCCCAGAATTGATGAAATATTTATATTTGATGACAAAATAACCTCATAATTAACAAAAAATTCAAATTTAATCTGGAAGTTTAGACCTGGATCAGCTGCAGAAATTTATGAAAATGCTGGATAAAACAAGCCTCAATGAAAAAAAAACTGTCCCAAAATTGGTGAAGGAAGTAATTTCCAAATTACTTTGAGAAAGCATTTCAAATTTAATGAGAAATAATTTGAGGTTCAACGAGAAATAACTTGGGATTGAACGAGAAATAATTTGGGATTCAACGGAAAACAGTTCGAGATTCTAGAAGAAACAATGAGATTCAATAATTGAAAACACACAATAATAGGAACAAGGTGGTCCGTTCTAGGGCATAAAATGATATTCATGAATAATAAATACTACGCACAACTTTCTCGATTGTCTATCGTAGAAGGATATTTTAAACGATAGCATTTGTATATTCCGGGTCTATTCAGATGGCCAAGACCTTCCATCTGAGGTCAGCTGATTAGATATCACCGGAAAAACATGTTGCCCTTCTTTCGCTTTTGTAACAGTGTCTTTCAACATATTTTTGCCGATAGATTCGCTCGATGCCCGACGAATGCAAATTCGTTTGTTTCATAACGTTTATTATGCGATCCAGCCTTTTTTTTTTTCACAACAATCATTCTAAGCAAGCCTATCCGGTTCGTAGACCAACCGTTGAAGAAAACTGATATACACAGAACAAATCAAACGGCAACTATATCATCCACGACCTCGTTAGAAAATAGCAGTTTCGCAGAACTCGTCAAAAACTTCGTATAGCCAACCATATTTCAGGTTCGATTTTCACGGACTCGACGAAATTCTACTGTTTTAAGTACGAGCACATCGATAATGTAGAAAAACATGATATACTCGTGTATGTTGGAAGTTACAACCTCTACAAAAACAAAATTGAAATGGGCTACCTTGATTGAAACCCACGTGAACTCCTTATCGTTTCGTACACTTCTTCTCGCATCATATACTAACAAAACAATATATTTTATTCACCAAGAAGGTGGTTCTTCTGAGCGACTCGTTCGATCTCGTTAGCGTATTGCGGTGTCTCAAAGGCAATCCTCCAGAAAATACTCTCAAAAGCCCTTCTTTTCCGTACTTTCACTATTTGATTCCACAATTCGTGCTTCCTTCCTTCCGTACAAATACGAATTTTCCCACAGATTTTGTTTATCCCTCTGATATACTATACAGATGTGTATATAATATATGATCACAGTACATTATTTTTACATGAACTACTTTTATTTCGCTTCTCTGATGTACTTCAAAAGGCACATTTCATTAACATGGAGGTGGGGAGGAGAAAGCGCCTCTTCTCTGTAACCGGAAAGCCATTCTCACGGACCACCACCTGACCAACCGTGACCCCCGCTCTGTCCCCCTAGAGGATATAAGCTGGTCTGTCTTAGGAGACATGGCCCACGGTGGAAAAATCCAATGACATCCAAGACCAGAAAACCACCCACACCAAGCCACAAGTCAACCAGCAACAGGACCCCCCCCCCCCCCAAAACACACACACGCTTCCCCACTTGTACATGAAATGATATATCAATAGAAAGATATGGAGGAACATGGGCAGGTGCAGAGACGCACATCACCTGCAGGCCACGAGTAGGGCCCACGAAAATAGACAATAATGCAATTATGAAAAGATACACAAGAATTGCAAATGATACATGGTGATCATAGATGCAACAAATACGACGTACAAAATCAAAAATTTAAAAAAAGAGTCGTCTAAAAAGTCAAAAACATTTGATTCGTGCAAACAAAAATACAAACATAAGGAAGGATCGACCGAACATCAATGTACGCCAAAAAACTCTGTATAAAAAATTCGGTCTAAAATTTGAGAATTACACTTGCTGCTACATGATCACATTCAAATCACTTTCCAATAAAACTTTGACAAAGATTACTCGTGATACAACTACAGAAAACTGACACAACGGAATGTTTGCAAATTAATGTATCGAAAGATGTTCAGAACAAGAATCATTTCGCAGAACGTTTGAAAGATCGAAAAAACGTAAATGTGGGACAAAACTCTGTATAAAAGATTCGGTTGGCAATTCAGAAATTAAATATTCGAACAAGAAAGGGTATGGGACCAAGTTGCCAGTGTTCATAACAAATCGCACAAGTATGTGGCACGTAGCGACGGAAATCTGCCGAATGTCAGTGTCCGTGTGGGTACGGGACTGTTTATGGGAAGAAATCTTCGTCAGAATTTGACGAGGAGTCAGCATCCGGATCTGTCAGTTGACACCTCAGATATGTGGGGAATTATGGAGTCTTCAATGAAACGAACTAGTCAGCGGACTAGCGGTCGACGAACACTGCTGTACACGGGAAACATATTGTCACGATTGCATCTTACACACACTCTCTCCCCCTCTCGCCTTCCCATCGAGAAACCACACATCATACATACATATATACATGGATGCAACACGTGTGCTCTCCTTTCCCTCACCAGGTATTTCTAAGACGCACTTGAGCACCGAATAAGTACGTATTACATAACACCATCACAACTCTGCAGACAGACATTGTGCCTCTGGGCCAATGAAACCCAATCACAGAAATCAGGCGATTGCCTTTGACCAATGTCTGTCTGCAGAGTTGTGATGGTGTTATGTAATACGTACTTATTCGGTGCTCAAGTGCGTCTTAGAAATACCTGGTGAGGGAAAGGAGAGCACACGTGTTGCATCCATGTATATATGTATGTATGATGTGTGGTTTCTCGATGGGAAGGCGAGAGGGGGAGAGAGTGTGTGTAAGATGCAATCGTGACATATTACCTACGGGAAGGGGGGAAAAATTTTACGAAGTAAAATTTTTCAATATGAGACAGGTGCCACAATAAAACTACATTATCCAAAGACCTCGTTAGAAATTATGGTCGTTCGAATTCCGTATAGCCAATTTAATTTCAACTCCGATTTTTATACAATCACCCAAGTTGCATAGTTTCGAGCGGAAGAAGCACATGATTCAGCTGGAAAAACATGATTCTATAGTTGTATGTTGAAAAAGTTACAACCTCTACAAAAACAAAATTGAAATGGGCTACCTCGACGGAAATCCACATGAACTCTTGAAACTCCTTCGTACACTTCTCCTCGCATCAAGTACTAACAAGACAATATATTTTATTCACCAAGAAGAAGGTTCTTCTGAGCGACTCGTTCAATCTCGTTAGCGTATTGCGGTGTCTCAAAGGCAATCCTCCAGAAAAACCTCTCAAAAGCCCTTTTTTTTCTCCCTGTACTTTCACTATTTGATTCGAATTCGTGCTTCCTTCCTTCCGTGTACAAATACTAATTCAAAAAGATTTTATTTATTCCTCTGATATATACAGATGTGTATATATATATATATGATCGCAGTACATTATTTTTACATGCGTATTTCTATTTCGCTTTTCTGATGCACTTCAACTGACTCATTCCATTAACATGGAGTGGGAGGAAAAAGCGCCTCTTCTCTGTTATTCAGAGTCAGCGAAGGAATTTCCCCTCACTTGGTTTTTCTAGAAAGTTCTATTTTACTTTATCCTGGAGATTTTTTCCCCCACAAAGAGAAATAATATATATATTTCTGTATATATAAATCCTTTCGGTTTATTTTCCCCCATTTTAATTTTATTTCAACGTATAAAAATTCCCCTCGAATGATTCCATCGGAACTGAAGGGAATATTTTCCTATTTCTCTTTTTTTTTTTAAAATTTGGAAACAAATAAAAGAGAAGAGAATCCGATTTCTTTTTTTCCTCTTCACATAATTCGAATTTAAATCTTGGATTTTCCGAGTTTCTTTTTCCGGAATTTTCAGACGAAAAACTAAGTTTTCGTGTTTTTTGTTTTACACATATATATATATAGGAAAGAAGTGAATTCTTCTGTTTGAGTGGAACTGAGGGAGAAACGTTTAGCGTCAGCTGACGTGGCGGAAAAAGATGGAAATGTATGTATGTATTAAAATAGCGTAAAGTGAATGTAAATATTTGCCCTTGTGCGGAACTTAAGACAAACTAATTACAGTTTCTTTTCTATTTGTATATGATATGTGTGTTTGTGCGAAAATGTTGGTTCTGGGATCAGAAAATGTAAAATACTGACAAAAAAAACTGGTTGTAAAATGGAGGAGATGTCTGGAAATTTCCTAAATGCGGGAGAGACTTCGGGAAAAAATTCATTTTTTGTGAGGAAACTTGAAAAATATAGAGCGTATACCTGGACAAGTTGATACAAATTTCGATTGATACTGTGGACTCTCGATTATCCGACGGCCTTCCCGCAATGGTGCGCAAAAAAAGGATAAGATACGAAACCCGGTATTGCACGTACAAAAGTATTACCTTGGGACCCTTCACTCCTACACGTTATTTGGATACTTTTTTCTAATTGAAAGTATTCCTCTAGGATCAAGAGTTTCGCCAGCAATTTGCGGTGCGACGTGTTAGCGCTATGCACCCCTCTTTAACAAAATGACCAAAAAAATAATTTTTTGATTTAAAAAAATCTCGACTCTGAATTTTAGAGAATATTCGTACTGTAATTTTTAATTGAGTTTTTTTCCCCATTCTGTACGAATTTTATGGTTCTCAGTTCTCAAAATCTCGGTGGGAAAACGTACATTAGCGTCCACGAAACTTGTTTTAGAGTCTATTCATGTTAAACCTCCCTTGTCGTCGTCATCCGGAATATCCCGTCTAAACTCAACAAGACATGCATAATTGGACCGATTTCAATGCACAAATTTATCAGATAAATGCATTAAAAACCCCCCAACGTCCTCACTTTCGGCATCGAACGTGAATTGATACACGTACAACGTCGAGGAGAGAAGATGATTCGAAAATTATTCAAATTACACTTTTGGCAGATCCAGTCGATATCATTTCGAAAAGGTATTTATCGAATATGTCGCTGCTTTAATAATTCCCTCTTCGAAATCCTTAATGGATTATTACTATAATGATTATTATCCAAACCGAGAGAGAGAGAGAGAAGTGCTGGAATAACTAACTCCGTGTGGAATAGAAGTGGATGATGTGGAAATGCTTTACGCTCGGAAGGAAGTTGAAATTCCGAGTCTGAACACAGAGAGAGAGAGAGACGATGATGGTTAACTTTGGAGCGCGTGTTGTTGTATTGAGGACAAACAAGGCGTGTGTTTGTATTTGCCACAAATATAATGAGAGAGAGAGCGCGAGAGACTTAGTGGAAGATGATTCAACACGTGCGTGAATGAATGCAACTCGGAAATTGTTCATATCAACGAACTTTGTGTACGCAAGTTAAACAACAGTCGCGTATTGTTTGCTTTGACGTGACTTATGACTGGCTTTGTATCTATCATACAGGTTGGTCATCAAATAACTTTCCCGATGTACGAGCCCCTAGCGGCCGCAAAACTCAACGAATGCAAATGAAATTCGGGATATAGGTGTTTCGGAGTATGCGCTCGTGCGGGGGTGCCACCTTAGGTAAATAAAAAAGAAAAAAAGAAATCAGATGCAAAAGGTATACTCGCCAGTCACAGCAGAAAATAAATTGTCAAATGCAAATGAAGTTGCTAAAAGAAATTAAAATCCCGGAAAATGATGTGCTACTGCGAGTCGAAATATAATTCAGCAAAACAAAAATATCCTATGCTGTATAAGATATATTTAACGAATATATGAGATATGAACACATTCATATGACTATAATTATGATGATTGGAGTCATAATTATCATAATGTAATTGATGTTGGATTGAAGGGGTTGGTCTAACCAACACCATCTGTAGCAGAAGGTAGTCACGAGCTTCGCTCGCATGACGTCACTGAAGAAGGTCACCTCCACCTATAGGCATTGGATACAGAAGGCCGACGCCAGCGCCATCTTTATTCTTTTCTTTTTTTTGGGTACCAAATGGCTATAGGTGAGATGACCTTCAGTGGCGTCGTGAGCTTCTCGGAAGGCCTTCTATATATAGGTGGTGTTGGTCTAACCCATGTGTTTCCCAAAGTGGGCAATATCGCCCTCGAGGGACGATGGAATATGTCTGGGGGGGGGGGGGTGGTAGCAGTGATGAATTTAGTATAGGGTCCTAAGGGTGAATTTGATTTGGGGAAGGGGCGATGAAACAAAAAGTTTGAGAAACTATAGTTTAACCCCCCTCCCTCCCCCTCGCAGGAAAACTTGCGGCGGCAGAAATGTGTTACAGATGCCGCGTTCCAACACCATTCATGGGTTTTCACTGCACCTATTACTTAGCAATGCATAAAAGTGTGTGTTGCCTTTTGAATTTATGAATTTCTTTTACTAAGACCGTAACCGCAAGACCTAGGGAGTTTTGGGAGCATTGTTTCTATATTCATTCTCAAACACATACTTTAAAACACCTATTTGTCGAATTTCATACGCATTCCTTAAGTTTTGTGGCTGTTCGGTGCTCGGCAAAATCACTTAATGACAACCCTCTACACGCGTGGCCCAAACGCATTAATGTTGTGAGAGTTCTGCTTTTGTTTCGTGTTATAGTGGTGCTGCCAATCTGTCTTCCATATTTTAAAGTGAGAAGCAAATCTCGAAGTGATGCATAATTGCTCAAGTGATAGCAAAATCCTGCGTGGGAGGGCTGTCGGATAGTCAAAAATTAATAATATTGATCGGAATTTTCATCAATTTTCCCATTTTCTTGAAGTTTTCTCACACTTCCTTCTCCCCAAAGTCTCTCCCGCTTTTGGGAAACTTCCAGACACTTCCACCCTTTTACATCATTTTTTTTTTTTGTCAGTATTTTTACACTTTCTATTCCCAGAACTAACATTTCCGCATAGACAAACAAGCACACACGCATAAAAAAGAAAAAAAGAAACTCCCTGTAATTAGTTTGCCTGCCTTAAGTTCCACGCAAGCGCAAAAATATTTCCATTCACTTCATTCACGCTATTTTGATACATAAATTTCCATTTTCGCGCCGCGTCTCAGCTGACGCCAAACGTTTTTCCAAGTTCCAACTCAAACAGAAGAATTCACTTCTTTCCCATAAAAAAAAATGAAGTAAATAAAATTTTTAAAAAAAAAAAAGATACACACAATAATACACAAAACTTAGTTTTCCTGAAAATTCCGGGAAAAAAAATCCGAAAATCCAAGATTTAAATTCGAATTCTGTGAAGGAGAAGAAAAATTCTTTCATTTGTTAAAAATCCAAAAAAAATTAAAATAAAATACAGAAAATATTCCCTTCAGTTCCGATGGAATCATTCGAGGGGAATTTTTATACGTTGAAACAAAATTAAAATGGGGGAAAATGAACCGAAAGGATTTATACAGAAATATATATATTATTTCTCTTTGTGGAAAAATCTCCAGGATAAAGTAAAATAGAACTTTCTAGAAAACCTTCGCTGACTCTGAATAACAGAGAAGAGGCGCTTCTCTTCCCCCCACTCCATGTTAATGGAATGAGTCTGTTGAAGTGCATCAGAAAAGCGAAATAAAAATAGCGCATGTAAAAATAATGTACTGCGATCCTATATATACATACACATCTGTATATATCAGCGTAATAAATAAAATCTTGTGTAAAAAAAATTTGTGTGTATATATACGGAAGGAAAGAAGCACGTATTCGAATCAAATAGTGAAAGTACAGAAAAAAAAGGGGCTTTTGAGAGGTTTTTTTCTGGAGGATTGCCTTTGAGACCGCTATACGTTAACGAGATTGAACGAGTGGCTCAGAAGAACCACCTTCTTGGTGAATAAAATATATTGTTTTGTTAGCACTTGGATGCGAGGAGAAGTGCACGAAGCTATAAGGAGTTTCAAGAGTTCACGTGGGTTTCCATCAAGGTAGCTCACTCTGCCCATTTCATTTCTGTTGAGGTTGTTGTAACTTCCAACGTAACTTGTGGAATCATGTGCTTCTTCCACTCTCGAAACAGTACGATTTGGACGAGTCCATAAAAATCGGAGCTGAAGTATGGCTTTACGAGGCTATACGAAATTTTGACGAGCATAGATTCTAACGAGGTCTTTGGATGATGTATTTTTCGTGTGTTGATTTCTGTGGTGTTTGGTCAGAACATAACTCCAAAATCTCATTTTCGAGATATAATCATTATCCTTGTCATTTAAAAATCAAAAATAAAGCATACAAACAAACACAAATGAAAATATCATACATGGGCATGTTGTTTAGCCGTACGCACGTATTTGTGCATTTATCTCACTTCTAATTAGCTATAATTAGCAAGACTTAATTTTTAGATCTAAAAGTCATTTTTTGGAGATATGTTCTGACCAAACAGCACAGATTTGTTTTCTGTGTACTACATCAAGTGTTCGTCAATCGCTAGTTCGCGAGACCCGTGCCGGTCCTCGAAAATTCCTTTCCGGTCCGCGGAATATTTCAACCGAACCAATATATAAACGCTACATAAATTTAGATTTATTTAACTATTATACTGTCTTTATACCGGTCTTCAGTTCTGTCATATCCTTCAGCAGGTATGAGAGAATTATTTCTCTCATTTATTCATTTTTTTGCCGGCCAGCAAATCATTTATCTCATTTATTCGCCTTTTCCGGTCCGCAACTTATTTCTCCTGTTTGAGGTATTTTTCGCCGGTCCCCAAGTTATTTCTCCTATTTGCCGTGTTTTTGCCGGTCTGAAAATTACTTCTCCTATTAGTCAGAAGAATCTTCTTCTTGATGAATACAATATATTGTTACGTCAGTGCTTGATGCAAGGAGAAGTGTTGTGTGCCGCTGTGGTGGTCGAGTGGTTATAGTGCCGGACTCGTGATGCGAGAATCCGGGTTCGAACCCCACAGTGGTGGTCGGCTGAAGTTGGTTGTCTGTGGTTCCCAACTTCAAGGCGCAAATGCGAGCCGATCTCCCCGTTAAAAAGTCTCGCCACAGAGAGCAACAGTCCTACAACGGTAAATCATTCAACCATAACACTTCACTCATAGTTAGTAAAACTGGGGGCAGATGACAGCACTACACATAACAAGCATTACACAGAAACAAACTATACGTCAGGTTGCACTACACGTACACGCACATTCCCGCATTTACCGATTCGTTGGGGGGTTCCGCGGGGGGTGGGGTGCATGTGTGGTGTAGCAGTAGTAGGTAGGGGCTCGGGGATCCATGATGTTCTTAAGTCAGCCACCTCGTTGGGCAATTTGCCTGTTGTGGCGTTGTATTTGTATTTGTATTTGTGTGTGCGGCGCTAAACGGAGTTTCAAGAGTTTGCGTGGGCAAGCTAGTATGTGTTAGTAGCATCATCAAGCTCTCTCTCTGACTATTTCAATTGTTTTCGTTTTTATTGGGAGTAGTAACGTCTGACACACCCGATGAAATCATGTTCATATACCTTAATCACTCGTGCTCCTGCTCGGAACTGTATAATTTGGCTGAGTTCATAAAAATCATTGGCTATTTGGTGTGAGGAACACAGCCAAAAATTGTTATACTTCTAACGAGGGCATCGATGATGCTGTTTTGTACAGTAATTTGGTTTGTATACATCGAAAGGAATTTCAACTATTCAATAACGTTTGCTCAAGCTTCCAAATTAGTACAATAACTATACCATGTGTCCCGTTTGTACGAGACAATGTCTTTTTTTTTTTCTTCTCGTCTGTGCTGCCGTTTTCATAGATATACTCGTTACCTATTTGAGAAAGGTTTGTAAGTAGACTCTCGATAACCCGGTCGTGCGCTGATCCGGTCCGTCCAGAAAACGTTTAAGCTGGGTTTTCCTAGGATTCAGCTTTTTTGCGCCGCGTGAACCGAACGGGATCATTTCGCGTCGGCAGAAACGTGTTACATAATCACGCTATGCGTTTGTGTTTTCCTAGCTTCCTAGCGTGGCACATTATCTCAGGGCGGCTATATATAGGGTGTTTCAAAAATAATCACCCGATTTGAAATGCTTATATTACGAAAATTATTGAACTAAGGCCGGGATTACACTATAAAAGTTTTATAAAAGTTCTTTTATAGAACTTAAAAAATCCAACCAATAAGCATATTGGTTAAATTCGAGCAAATGCAACCGATGATCTTATTGGTTGCATTTTTCAAGTTTTATAAAAGAACTTTTCTAAAACTTTTATAGTGTAATGCCGGCCTTAGACACTTAAGATTAATTTTATATTACATGGCTAATCATACAGTTTTTTTACAAACCAAATTAAAGGTGCTTAATATGTCCACCTTGGGATGCACGGCATATGTTTATACAGTAGTCAAATTGGTCCCAAATTTTTGCGAGCATGTTTGCATTCACTGCGAGTGGATTTCTGTGGACTACGAGCGAAATTCTGTCGGATGCGCTCCACATTTCCGTCTGTCATACGGGGACGGCCGGAGGATTTCCCTTTACACAGACAAACCGTGTGTCGGAATTTTTTATACGTGATAACCTGACAAGATAACCCTCTGTCCCTTAAGGGATATAAGTCCTTTACCCTATGGGGTTGGGTCTTGCTGTAGAGGGTGCGGAAGGACCGGGCCGGGCCCTCACAGGATCTCCTCCCATGGGCGCCCGCTCCGACCCCCACCAACCCTTTGCTTATACCATCGCCTAATGCTCTGAGCGATAGGGTAGTTCAACAAGATATTGTCGACGAAAAGCACGATGAACAGTTGTTACGGACTCACACTTCGCGAAGCTTAGAACACAAAACGATTTCTGTTGTACAGCCGCCATCTTCACAAACACTGAAGTAGCGGCCGAAGGAAGAGCGTTAGCGCTACCTATCGGCAACTGCGTGAAACTCGAGATTTCTCTCTTTGTACCAATACATTATTCGATCAAAACGGATTAAAAGCTGAATAGTTATGATTTTTTTTTAAATCGGATGATTCTTTTTGAAACACCCTTTAGTATATGGCATCAGCTACTCTGTCGTCTTAATGCTCCGGTTTGAGGAGAAGGGAAAGAAAACACAACAAAAAAAAATGAAGGGAAGATCGGTGAAACGCGTGGCGCACGACGCATTTGACTCCTCCAGAAGCAGTCGGCCAATCACGCCCGACGTAAAGCGCTAGCGTGAGGCGTGTTGCGCTCTGTATCGCTTTTCCTATTTGTGTGTGGGCGGCGTGTCGCACTGGGTAATTCACGTTGCACGCGACACGGAAAACCTGCCCCTAGGAAAACAGCTTTAAAAGAGGAAAACGTGTCACAGAAGGCGTTTGCGTAAAAATTTATGTTATTTAAATTTGTTTTTGTTTTTCAATAGACTTGCAGTAATCTGGCGATTTCGGTAATCCGGCATACCTTGGTCTGATACGTGTCGAGAGTGAACTACACTGGGGTTTCCAACGTAAAGTTTCCCGCGGAACCCTTGATAGTTTTAGTTATAAGGCTGTTCTCCGTGGAACCCTCGATGACGATGAGCTGTTGTTCAACGTAACTCAAACAAGTATTTGAATATTTATCAAAAATAAAGTCCCTACTGCCATCTCAAAAGCATCATAGCCTCGAGACAAAATGGAAGAGGACTTTGGCACCACCTCTAATAAAAAATACTCTCATTGTCATAGATCATTCTGCCAGATCTCATCGGGGAAGCCCCTATGCAATGGGCTCCCAGCATGGCCCTCACAAGGTGGGAGGGGTGACAGTGCTCTAGTCCGAAGGCTAGAGAGAGATGATTCTCTCTCTCTTTCTCTCATCATTTTTTGTTTTTAACACTACAAATTCATAATAAAAGGTGGATGTCAGTTGACCGCTGAATGCGCTCGTGGGTTCGCTCACCATATCTGACGTAAGCAGCGACGCGAAACGCATGCGCTAGAGTAGGATCACGCGCTGCGGACGACGTAAATTAGCGCTATTGCGGTAGTAAGCCCGTGTAGCAATTAGTTGTCTGTTTCAATGAGTACCTTGATGGCTGACTACACGAACGAGGAATACGCTGATATGCATCTGATTTATGGGATCACCTTTAAATCACTCGTTTATCACTCATAGCGCGGATTGTCGTCGCTGCGACAGACATCAAAAACGTACCTGGTAACTTCGAGCGCGCGTCCAGGAATCGTTTTTTACGTCGTTGTAGACTGTGCAATGACGTCAGCGGCAGCCACTTTTCCAGCAACTCTCATAATAATTAATCAAATAAATCTTCTTTTTGTAGTTATTATTGCACTTTTTTTGCCGTTCCAGGCGTGACGTCGAAACCTGCATGCGTTTATCACGATTGTTCACCCTCTCAACGTGGTTTGCGACACCCATGTCCCATTGCAATTTTTTGTTCCTACTGATGCCTACTAACAGAACCCCGGTCTCTCGCTTGCCGGGCGAGTGCTCTACCATCTAAGCTATGGAAGCAGATAGAATGTTTCAACCTTGGAGCGTATATATATGTTGAAAGGCACCGTACATGGACGGCGTCAACAATCAACTAATAGCTCGTGAATAACATAGGCCAACCAGATGGCCACATGCATATAGAAATGTCATCTTGCAAGCGAGAGACCGGGGTTCGTGATGAATTTTCTTCCTTGTAATATTCATCTCCACAAATAACCAGTCTCTCAATGAATCTTGTATTGACAAGTGGGAGAAGACATTTCTATATGCACTGGTTCATTTTTCAAATTAGTACTGAATTTTTGTTTTGTTTTGTTCTGTTACTTTTGGATCAAGCTGTTTATTAAACACTTGCGTTATCAACATATTACGAAATAGACTTGTAAATCTCGGAAGGGGGGGGGGCATGATGATGATGATGATGTCAGTTCATATATACGCATGTACATTAGATCAGGCCACTTCAGTCTTTGACCAAGGGAAGGGGGTTGCCCGGGTATCTCCGCGCCCATGGTTATCAACAATAAAAACATCAGTCGGAACAATTTAGGTTGATTCTAGAAGGATCTAAATATGTATGTCAAAAAGAAACTCCACTATATTTGAAATCGATCCAAACGTCAATTTCCGATCAATAATCATCATCATCATAATCGCAGAACAATGGTTATTCTTTGAGCTTAAGGGATAAACAGGAATTATTTCCGATACCGAGGTATTAGCAGATTAGTGTTGACGTCAAATAAATAGTGACGACGGACATTAAAAAGATAAAAATAATTTATATATGTATTTTTTCTTTTTTGGTCGAAATAAGATGCTGTTTTCCTTTTAATGTAAGGACATAATTATTTTTTTTTTCAAGATGGTGAACAGCACGTGCTCAGCATAATAATAATAATAAAAAGATAATCTCGGAACATATAGAGAGAGGAGATTATTTTCCAACTTGTGTGTGGTAATTTGCCGATTCTACGTATGACGTAATTTTAAGAGGTCTTGCGTCCGCCATTTGTGGTCTTATCAGTAGATGCTAATTGCTAATGCTTTCCCTGCTATCGTTGTCGGAAGTTTTTATTTTTAATTGAGGAGTTAAATCAGATAATAACGAAAGAAGAAATCGCGATACACAGTTATCATTATTCGTAGTGTTTTATAACAGTACGATTAACATTATTCGTAGTGTTTAAAAACTAGGTGTTAATTTATTTGAACATTTCCACCACGATTAACTCAACTATGTATGTTCGAAATGCTAGTGGTTATCTGAGTAGAAGTTCTCAAAAAAAGACGCCGGCTAACTCAACAATGCTGTGAAATCTCAATAGTAGATAAGCTGGTAGGAGCTCAATATGACGGTGAATAGCCCAACAATGACCGTGGTCAACTCAACTATGCTCGGAAATGGGAATGGTTAGCTGAATGTGATTAGAAGGTGAATTCTTCGGTGCTCGAAATGAGAGTGATTATTTCAACAGAAGATGAACACGACTGTGGATGCCTTAACAATGACCGTAATTGACTCAATTATGCCCGAAACGGTGGTGGATATCCGAGTAGGAGGACAATATGAGAGTAGATAACTCAACAATGGCGAAATGTTCCAAATGAGAATGCTTATCTCAATAGAAGCTGAATATGACGGTGGTTAACTTAAAAATGATTAAAACAGGAGTGAGTAACTCCTCAGCTATGCTCTAAACGGGAGTGGTCATCTGAATAGAAGCTGAATATAACGGTAAGAACTCAACAATGCTCGAAATAGTACTTGCCATCTGAATGTGACGATGGATAACTCAACTGAGTTCTAAATGCGAGTGGTTATCTCAGTTAGAGCTGAATACGACGGTAGATAACTCAGCAATTCTTGAAATGGAATTGGTTTTCAGAATAGAGGCTCAGCTCAACATTAATTCATTCAAACCGAGCACAACTCTAGTCTATCGCCAAGGGCAATTCACTACCGATTGAGTTGTACAGGAAAGGTGAGAGTGGCCCTTGAATCCGCTGGGTCCCCCCGGTTGTCCTGAACCCGAAACCCTTGGGCGGGGCTGAGAAAACGATTAAACGATTCAAAGTATACAGGTAAATACATGGTACACACACAGCTGCTTCGCGACATATGGCCAGCCGTGGCCCAACCTTCTAAGTTCAGCCGCCTCGTGAGATGGTGCGGTTTTCAGGGTGCTGCCTCGCGACAGTTTTCTATACGGCTCAGCCCTTGCCCTTCCACGTGTAAGTTAAAGTGTAGCGTAAGTGTTCTTAAACTGTAACCAATGGGTCTTTTGGGTAGTGGGCTCACCCAGTACTCGGTCGAGCCCTTGCTGCCTTGCCATAGTTACCGGCCGGCCCTGTTGCAAGCACATGGGTCTTTGGTTGGTGGGCTCCAGGATTAGCCTGCATTGCTCGGTTGAACCGTTGCTGCCTTTTCGTAGTTGCTGGCCACCTGATGTGCAGGCCAATGGGTCTTTGGTGTCTGCGAGCCTCAGGTGCGTTTAGTTCAACAATGCTCGAAGTGGGAGTGGTTATATTCCGATAACCACTCAAAAATTCCAAAAATTGACGCAAATAAGTCGATCCAAAAATAGTTAAAATATTAATGGCTAGTACAATAACTTAGTAAAATAACATGGACTCTCTGTTGCAATGCTCTTTGTTCATGCTCTCAATATTGTTCTTTTTTTCCTTGCTCCATATAGCGTATATACCAAGTTTCGATGGAATACCTCCATCAGAACGGGTGCTTTATAGGTCTGAGTAGAGTCAGTATACTGAAATTACTCAGTCCTATGTTGCACCCGTTCCGGTCAAAGTATCGAAACTTGGTATATACGATAAATGCAATAAAAAGTGCCACTTTCTCACCTGACGGTAAAAAATTGAACTTATTTTTTATTTCATAAATCTCTCGTGGTCTCATTAAGATTTCCTGAAATGCTCAGAGTACGGGAACTTTAATTACAATCGCCCTGTATGTGTATATATGTAGTAGAGAGATAAATTATATATAAAAAAAAAAAAAAAAAAGGAAAGAAAAAGCAACTTTTCTCCTTAGATGATAGGTTTGCTGTAAAGCTTCACGATGGTGAAGAGAGAGGAAAGAAAACCACAGAGAACTTGTTTGAATTTAATCTATCGGTGTTTGGACGTAATATCACGCCCGTGATCGTAAATAGGTCAATATCGATTTTTTTTTTCCAGAACCCTTTCCAGAATAACTTGATTTTGATAATCATAAACATTTACTGCATTGTTGTGTGTAGAGTTTAATATTTATTTTTGTCCTTGAAAATACGTCATAATTTCATTTGTGAAGAGAAATAAAAATGAAAGTTAAGGAAAGAGAGAGACGTCCGAGGGAGGGAGAGAAGATGACAAAATAATCCTAAGAGATGACAGGATCCGATAAATCCAATAATCCTACGACATCGTAAAACTAGAGATTAATGATATTTGACAAACTGTCTTTCGTACCAACACGATCATGAAAAAATTTCTCCTTTTTTTTTTCATTTTTTCAGGAGAAAATTCGATTCTTAATGGATCAATAAAAATAATAAAATTTCAATTTCGATCCGATAAAAAATCCTGGTATTACTGTGAATAGCATTGAAATTTGGCTTTTCGCGTGCATTTTTTTTGCGCCAAACGTCTCGATATATGGCGGTATTTGTTAATATTTAATAACTATCAGAAAACATTATTATCCCGATATATCTGTTTTTCAGAAGGTTTTGATCTTTTATGACTGATAAAAAAAATTACTGACATGTGCGATCGGTATATCGCGTTGAATCCATAATAATAATAACAACCGTGATTGATAATCGTATTTGCTCGAAGAACAATTGGGGCGGCAAGCATGCTTTTTCGAGAAAAACGGTAGGAAACTTCGTGCACTATTTTTCTCGCGATCCTTTCTGCGAGTTGGTTGACATAATTTCTAGAAATTTAGTGCTTTTGTGAGGCTCTAATTTAGTTAGTACTCACGCATACAATATCAGGCGCAAATGCCGATTTTCTATTCACCTTGGCGACCTTCGACTCTTGTTCCCCCCCTCCACACCTTCTCATCCCCAATATTTGACAAATACAGTATTATTTTAAGCGCGTCTAAAACATTCACCGCCACGAAATTTACCGAAAATAGCTTGCATTCGAAAGACCGAGTTAAGCCAGCACCTCCTAGAGATAGAAGGCCTCCGCACGGGTTGTCATAAACGTCATTCAGACTACCTAGCAAGAGTTTGCCACATTTTGAAACACACAGCATCCTATTCCGTTTATTCTTATTTTGGCGTAAAATCTTCCTGATTGGCTGACAAATACCGCATAGTGATTGCATGTGGGGCATAGAAATCGACAATTCTGAGCCCGGTCATTTCTTTTCCGCACAACGATGATACTGGCACGAGAAGGGAATTTTTTTCCCCTGAATTTTCTGAGGGAAAATGGACTACTTACTGACGTTACAAGCAGCGTGCAAAGGCCTTCTATCTCTAGGAGGAGCTGGTTAAGCCCCATTTACATGGGTAATGGAAAAAGCGCGTTTAAAACGGGCTGCAAGGATTTCCACCAAATCCCGTTTACATGGACCGTTATTTTTTCCAGATGTCGTCAGAAGTCACTTGGGTCGGCCGGTTCAGTCATTAGTTCAGTTTGCCGAGCAAAGGATTTTGGGAAAGGAGGTTCCACTCCCCAGTTGTCGCCCAACAAAGAACAGCAATTCCTGCTCCCTATTTCTTTTTTCCCCCACGAGGGAAAAAAGTCGTCAAGCGGGTGCTAGAGATCCAAATGCTATCGCAATATTGCACACGAGGCTGAGAACGATTGATCAAGCGAGTTAATCAGTGATCAAATGAGCGTGCGAGTGAATATCAGTGAGCAAATCAGTGATCAAATGAGCGAGCGAGTGAATATCAGTGAGCAAATCAGTGGACAAGTGAATGAGTCAGTGAACAAGTGAACGATTGAGTGAGTGAGCCAATGAATCTGTAAGCAAACGAATGAGCAAGTAGAAGAGCAAGTTGACGATTACGTGAGTGGCCGGGTTCATGAGCAAGTTAGAGAGCGAGTGAATCAGTGAGAGAATAAATGAATAATTAGTTAATGGTTGAGTGATTGAGTGACTATGAATCTCTTAATGAATCTCTTCAATCAACTGATGAACTAGTTTTTCGTGACAGAGAACGTAAAATACTTTAAAGCACGTTTTCTGATGGTGCTACCAACGCAGATTTACGAAGAATGACGACAACAGCATAAATTTTGTGGCACGTGATGACAACGTCTCGATATATAACGATAATCCCTCTACAACAATATTTTTGCTTGGCCCGAAGGAAATCGTTATATAGTTATATTCATAGTACTTATTACGAAATTATGATTGTTTTTATTTGTTTTCGTTTTTTTGAGGGAGGGGTGGGGGGTGTAACTCCTTCAGTCACTCACAAAATCGATCACACTCACTCGATCTTTAGGTGGCGAACTGTTGTCGATGAAATTTCCACGAATCGTATTTCAAACCTCCCTGCCTGCCCCTAACTCGACATTTTCCTCTCTCTGAAATGCAGCAATAACAATTCTCCAACGATTCGAATTTTGTCTCCTCGCACATGCCCTAAACATTGTCACGATCATGACTATAGTATCCCAAAACAATGATACCATCCGAAAATCAGCGAGTTCCGACAGGTTATATTACTCCTCCATTTACGAGGCTTTTCACCATCTCTTCCAAGTCATATTATATACTTTGACGGGAGTTTATTGTAGAGACTGGCGCCGTCGCTCGTTCATAACGTATTGTCGACAGACACACACGGTAACAGCCGGATATTAATCCCTGGGAAAGTGACATCGTCGATTTGACAGCGAATGACAGTTATATCTCAAAATCTTCAGTCATTTCTCTTCCAAAACACCTACGATGAACCCTCGATGGAGAATGAACAAACAAAATCACCTATTGGTGTATGTAGTGAAAACGGTTTAGGGGCCGTTCAAGTATTACGTAAGCAATTTTTAAACCATTTCTGACCCCCTCCCCCCCCCCCCCCGTCAGCAAAATTTCATCATCATCTCTGCCCTCCTACCTCCTATCACATATTGGTGGGATCTGTAGACTGTACACGGGGAGGGGAGCTCCTGCCCCACCCCCCAAACGATCAAAAAAATCATTTTTTAAATGCAAAATATATATATACTTTTTTCAATCTAAATTGGGAAAGAAAATACCTTTACATGTTACTAGCTATAATACCCGGCGTTGCCCGGATTTTCTTCAATGAGGCTTTTTGGATCACGTGATATTTCCCTCTTTCTTTGAGGGACATATACAAACCGTGTTCAAGTTGAACCAATATGGCGACTTAATGCGCGACTCATGAAATAAACAAATCTAGATTTAAAGAAACCTAGAAATGAATATTTATTTTTTTTTCTTTTCCAAGGGGTGCCAAGTATTTCGATTCCCCACCCCCCCCCCCACTCCCTGAAGTTCTAGTTATTCATCTGCCTGTTTCTGCTTCAAAAAATGTTAAAGCTGTGTAATTACTTTATGGGCCCATAATTAATTTTAAAACAATCTAAACTATATGAATTTATGCAGTTAGACAATAAGGAGACATTAATTTTCATACTTGAGAAGGTATAAATAAAAAGTTGAAATCAATGTTATTGCATGGATCTCAACTCAAAAGTAGGTCTGGCTAATCACTTCATATTTAATCTCCTGGGCTTCGTATATCTCTAAGCGAACTCAATGTTTCAAAAATCGAGAATTCAATAAAATTCTTTAAAATTATTGATGTGTGGTGGAAAAAACCGCCAAGTTTCCGCATTTCTGCAGTAAAATCTGCAATTTTAACACTGATTTCTATGAGGATTACCCTTTTCCTTACCCTCAGAGCGATGCTGATGATGATTATGACGTGTATTCAAAAAGCCTCATTACTGAGAGTATATTGAAAATGTGGCAAACCATTATAAAGGCATAAACTATTATACATATGCTAACGGGATTAGAGAAGTGACAAACCATTATAAAGGCATAAGACACGTCTGAAACGCATTGCTAGGGAACCACGGTAACCAAAATAAACGTTCGGAAAGTGATTGTTGAGGCCCAAAAACCATTGTTGCTCGACAGTTTTTTTGCCCATTTGGGGCATTTGCCCTGCTCTGACGAAATTTTGAAGTAGCCTATCGTTCAAGTCGGGTCCCACTTGGCATATATGCAAAATTTGGCGACGATCGATCTAAAATTGTAGATTTGTATAGAGAACATACACACACAGAAAATCAATTTTATATATAGATTATAATCAATTTCTGTTCATTTCAATGCTATCCGAAGGATAAGAACTCAAAATTTCATTTTAAGAAATTCATTGTGACCCACCCTCTAAGCCATATAATGATAAATTCTTGACCCGTGGACCAAATGTGGCCCGGGGGATTATCTTATGTGAGGTGGCCTGCCCCCCTCAAACCTAATTTTGTAAAAATGAACTAAGCGACACATTAACAGATCGGTAGGCCTGTGGCACATTCACACATTTACAGATGGCTTAGGTGACCCATGGCACAATTCCATAGTATTTAGGGAGCCCGTGGCACATTTACAGGTCACTCAAGTAGGCCCGTGGCACATTTTTCAGATCACTTAAGTGACCCGCGACACAGTTCCAGAACACTTAAGTGTTCCGTGGCACATTTAGAAATTCATTGAGTGACAGTTGGCACAGTTTTAGAGCACTTAAGCGACTCCCAGTGCGGCTCTACATCACTCAAATTGCCCCCGGAACATTCCCAGATTACTTAAGTGATCCGCGGCATAATTACGGATCACTTGAATGATGCGTGGTACAGTTCGAGAGTACTTAAGCGACCCAAACACATTTCTAGATCACTTGAAGGATCCACGAAACATTTAGTGATCACTAAAGTGGCTCTCTAGGGAGACTTATCAATAGGGATATTGTTATTTCAGGTGCCCAGAAACCACAGTTCAGGATGCCATTAAGAAAATTTCATATTTTCATAAAGGGTGGTTGGTGACGTAAGCATCATCCGAACCCCCTCCCCTTGTTATCAAAAGTCAACAAATCGGATACCTCCTCGCCCCCCCCCCCACCCATCGCTGCTGACGTAATACTTGAATGACCCCCTTATTTGGAAAACAAAATCGAGACTTTGAAGGAAAGGATCCCAAGGTGTCGTTCTGTGAAAAATTGTGAAAGCACATTCATATCTCGCCCAGGAAAAACCTTAAAAACAAAAAAATAGCGGTGGAATGCAATTATTAATCCCTTTACGATCAGGGACGATATATTGCGCCCAAACGCCCATGTAGTCATTTCAATCCAGCTGACTGTTTCTTCAACCTCTTTTTTTCTCCTTCGCAAAGGCGTATAGTAACCACCTTATGAACCAAATTTGTTTGTGTGTGTTCACCCCCCCCCCCCGTTCTTCCACCACCATCGTGATATATAAACGAGATATCGAACAACTGAGATAACGATGATGGTGGTTCTCCTCAGCTCTTTTTCTCCCTCCTCATTCCCCCTTTATGCATATATAATGTACATTTCTCAGAACTATATATATATACACATAAAATCCTTCTAATATATACCGCACATAGAAGTGAGAAAGAGAACAAATAAAAAACGTTACAAAACAAGTTTGTAGGTGAGTGCGACAAAGCAAGGCACTGTAGTATCCAATTATATCGATACTGTTACTCCACCTTAATTTCTTTTTTATCTTTTCTTTCCCTTTCTTCCTTTTTTCTAACGTGGGAACAAGGCTACCATATTTATCGCCTATAAGTCTAATACAGATGATTCAGATTTATCGCCAACAGCTTGTGCGCGAAGGGGGGGGGTTGAGGAAACAAAAAAAATTATTAAAAATTATAACATTAAGCTACTTTTTTGGCGATATCTATAAAAAAAAAACCTTCTTATCACTTTTTTTATTATTTTGTTCAACGCTTTTCTATTCTAGAAGCTACTTATTTCCGAGGATAGTGTCAATCTTCGCTATTCATAGAAAGGTTTTCTTTCTGATGCGAAGAAGAGTTTAAGAAAGAGAGAAAATCCAACTGCCCTTGCGGAGAATCGAACCCACGTCCCCTCTCTACTTTTATATATATATATTTCTCTTTTTTTTTCCCCTCTCTTTCTTTGTCTGTGGTGTACCTTTTCATGTGTTGTTTGAATGGCGTCGCTAACGTTCTATAAGATTGAGTGATTTTTAAATTCGTTCTTGGCCTCCATTGGCGTTCAAAATATTTATAATTACATTTTTTTGAGTGGCCCGTAATAATCCCACCGAATTTATTCATAATTTAAATGAGTAGAGAATCAGGGGTAATTTTTTCAAAACTTTTTGAAGGGACGTCACCTTGAGACATTTCCTTGTTAGCATCTTGGCTACAGATGTGTGCGTCGAGAATGAAATGATAATTTGTCCCTCGCTCATGATTTTGTCAGATTTCGATTTCTTAACGATATCATGACCATCAAAGATTTTGTTTTTCTGTCGTCTGCTAACAGTATTCATTGGACCGTTCTGCTATAAATATCAAAACGCGTTTTCTGATGAGTAAGTTTGTTTTTTTGCAGTTGCAAGTTTGGTTTTTGGGCTGAATTGGATGCACCTAAGGGGCCATTCAAGTATTACGTCAGCATCAATGGTTGGGGGGGGGGGATTGAATAATGCTTACGCCATCAACCACTCTTTTGGCACTTTTCCTGGGTGTGCCAAAAACGAGAAAGATTTTTGCTCGTGTTTGGCAGTTGTCGAAGAGCAGTTGCCGGTACTAATGTCCGTTCCAGAAAACTTGGGTCCTAGTGCAAGCCGCTGTACCAATTTTTGATATCACTCTGCATCCTTTTATGGTTGTAATTTTACCCGCTTCGTCATTACGTGTTCCGAACACGTGCGTTTTTTCCCTCAAACGGGAGATTGTAGAACCTGAGATGAAAATTTTTTTTTTTTCACTGTTTTCCAAATTTCGTTTTAATAAAAACAGTTGATGAAAGTTGATAGAAAGCAGTATATATCTTCCAAAAAAAATTCGATAAGGTGTATTCTGTCGTTATTATGGCACCCTTCTCAAGAGTTGGGATGACAGGTCCCCATCCCGGATGCCTAAGACAATTCTTGTCATATTTTTATTCTTTCACGCGATAAGTTTACTGTATAGAAGGGACTGTTGAAAGTTTAGTCTGAGGGGCCCGCCAAAGATCCCAGCCTAGGGGAGAAAGATCTTGCGGCAGGATGTGGGGGCCATGGTCGTTATAAAAGCTTGTGCGACCTTATCTTACGGCAGATAGTGGAAAATCCTCATTTTTTCTTATTACTTTTTTTTTCTTCAAAATTCTACGATTTCTGAGCTAATTTACGCCGTACGATTTTCCCGGGCCGGATATGCTACCAATGATAACATGAAACAAATTATGAACAACTTACCGTTGAGTTGCCGCTTTTTATTTTTCTTGCGTGTCTGTATAATTAAATATTTCATAATTATCCACGGGTTGTAACACTTCCAATTTGACGAGAGAGTCATCCGCATCATTTCATTTCTTCAACCTGTTGTTGATATCCCGTTTTTTGCCAAGACGATTTCGGTTTTATATCCGTGCGTACGTAGCGAGCCATGACCCCCAACATCCAGCAGCAGGGGACCCTGGACTGGGATCTTCAATGGGCCCAGACTTTCTCACAGGATCTATAGTGTCTATCATAATGAGGCTAACTGAATCAAAAATGAACAGTACGCTTTCGAGAGAACCAGATTTTCAAAACTTCACCTTCACGTCTTCGCGATAATCTATAGACTTTTCAGCTCCCCGTCTTCGACGAAACTAATATCACTTCCTCCCAACAAGCTGCTCAAGAAGAAGTGGGAATACTTTTGAAATGCGTATATTCCACACGATAAGTGACAACCCCCCCCCCTCCTTCCCGTGCAGTGTACGTCAAAGCGTGTGAGGGAGAAAAAAATCTTGTTGACAGCAACTTTGTTTATAGGAGTCTAGAGCAGCTGCAAAGAAATGAATTTCCAAATGACTCTGCCAAACAAGATAGACACGCATATTTCATTTATGTCATCAAACGATAAAGGAGAAAGCTCCTTTTTCTTGAAAGAACTCATGAAGAAGCGTGTACAAGTGTATATCAAATCTGTTTGCGAATAGGAATAATAATAATAAAATGAAACTTCCGTTTAAGAAACGGTAATGTTTGAGTGAGAAAGGCGTATCCTGTCAACACCCACCCTGAAGACAGCAGCAAAAATGATTTGACGGATCTTTAAAAAATAGTTTTCCCTCGCTTTTTCCAGATAACTTTGAAATAATACAGAATAAATATTTTTAAAAAATAAAAATTATGAGGTATTTTATGGTATGAGGGGCAAACGAGACTATGTTTTTGGCGGTTGTTGTACTGTAAGGAAGGTGAAATATTCTTCAACCAATCATGTTAGGTATCGTACACGTGCTTTTATTTACATTAGGACCGAATTTAGAAGGAACAAAGTTTAGTGCATCATTCTGTGGCCATCAACGAAATCAGCGATACAACCAACTGGATTGCGAAATTTTTTAACAACTCTGGCTGTTGCGAAGATGAATTTTTAGAAAGATAGAAAATTCTACTGCCTATGCGGGGAATCGAACCCGCGTCCTTTCACTTTACGGGTGAAGATAAAAGGGACCGTACATAGACGGCCGGACCTGACTCAAGCCAAGCTCTGAAGATGTATTAAAGACCTTAAACGGTTTGCCAAGCTCACAACTGCTGGCGCTGCCCCCAGAGAGTGACGTCATCCTTTCAAAAGACGCCACCTGGTGGCAGCGTCAGCAGTTGTTAGCTTGGCCTGAGTCTGGTCCGGCCATCCATGCACGTTCCCTTTCAGTGCACACGAGCTCCAAAGAAAAATTGAGACGTTCGTTGCCTTTGTAGTCTAGTGGTTTATGGCGTTCACCAGGAAAGTGAAAGGACGTGGATTCGATTCCCCGCAAAGAGGCAGTTGAATTTTCTCTCTTTCTAAAAATTCATCTTTGTAACAGCCAGTTGCTAAAAACCTTCGTATTGTAGCGGAGAGTGACGTCATCCTTTCACAATTGGATTGCCTCGGCTCTTTTTGTCCAATTACATCCTTCCGAACGCTAAGATGCCACTCACTTGATATCAATTTATTATTCACAATGAACAGTCAAAACACAGCAGTACCTGGCAAAAACCGAAAATCTCGAGTACACGGAGCGAGCATTGGTATGAGGTATTCAACTACGTTTCTCGTCCTCGTCACTTTTCTCTATAAAATAGTACTGGAGCGAACCTTAATACTGTAATACTTTTTGACAAAATGTCTCAAAATGGTGAAAAATAATAATAAATTTTGCACTATGTCATTTCTTAGGGAAAAAAAATCATTTTTTGTGTCAAATCTTGAGCAAAACTCATTTAATATTCGAAACACGATTTAAAAAGTCACGATAGATTTCACTAGTGATGATGCAGGTTTGGTACCAAAATTTAAAGGATTGTATGGTATTCTCATAAATTACACCCAAATCTGTTGATGTACGTGTGCATTTTTTTGAAATTTCATTTAGCATATGGTGTATAAAACTCCGTAATTAGACAAATTTATGTGGGATTTTGGTACAAAATCTGTCAAAATTTCATATTAAAATCTTGTAATGATACAATCAATAGATTTTTAGAAATCCCATTTCAAACCCAAGTAA
Organism: Pholcus phalangioides; assembly: GCF_987345545.1. Classification (NCBI taxonomy): domain Eukaryota; kingdom Metazoa; phylum Arthropoda; class Arachnida; order Araneae; family Pholcidae; genus Pholcus; species Pholcus phalangioides. Next base: position 9,992,729 of record NW_028301621.1, read on the forward strand.
AATGCCGAAAATAGCATTCCCCGTAAAACGCGTTTGAAGTTTTTATTCACGGATTACTTGATGTGAAAACGCGAAACTAAAGTAGACGTAACCAAGTGTCCTATAAACAAAACAAGACCTGTTTTTGCATTAATACAAGAAATTGGCTTTCACGGGAAAAAAGTGAAAATTGATATTTTCTTCCAAAATAACGTTTTAAACGTAGTTGGATACCTTAAAGGTCTTGAAAAAGTGGCTAGAAACGAGTATTCGAATTTAGTATCGAGTAACGCAACCTAGACGCCTCCTGCTTATGATGTTGGGAAAAAAACGTTAGGAACATGAACTACAGTCGAATCCCGTTCTAACGAATACCGTTATAGCGAAAATGTCGTTTTAACGACCACTTTTCTAATCCCCCAAATAAGTTTACATAGAAACAATGCTTAACAACCTGGAATTCCTTTATAACGAAATTTCGTTTTAACGAAGTGATTCCTTCGGTCTCTTGGCGTTCGTTAGAACGGGATTCGACTGTAGTACCGACGACGGCCCTTTGCCACGAGAACATCTTTCAATGGACGTAAGCTTTATTTAATATACTCAATTCCTTAATCAAAGTTAAATCCGATTCCTTATCTAATAAGCCAAAGAGTCGACAATGGTCATCGCACGGAAACTCAAAATGATGACACGAAAAAGAAAAAGAGGCTCAGGATCATGACGCACAAAAAAGATTCGACACAAGATCATGACGTACAAAAGAAAAAAAGACTCAAAATCACGACTCACAAAGAAGAGACTCAAAATTATGACTCACAAAGATGACTCAAGATCGTCACGAATAGTAAGATGCATCACAAATAAAAAGATACTCAAGATCGCGACACACAAAGAAGACACTATCACGACACACAAAGAATACAAGATCACGACACACAAAGTGGCGGCTCAGAGTCGTGACTCACAAAGATGACGCAAGATCATTACAAATAAAAAGATACTCAATATCATCACAAATAAGATACTCAAGCTTATGACACACAAAGAAGACACGATCATGACATATAAAGAAGATACAAGATCACGACACACAAAGAAGACACAAGATTATGACGCACGAAACATATTCAAGATTATGGCACAAGACAAAGATACTCAAAATCACGACTCACAAAGAGGTAACTCGATATGGTTACTAACAAAGAATAGACTCGAGATCATGACACACAAGAGAAGTGACCCAAGATCAAAGAAAGCACAAAGAAATAGACTCATGACCATGCCTAATGAAAGGAGATGCAAGACCATGTCTCACAAGAAAGATACTCAAGATGATGTCTTATAAATGAGCAGTCAGAGTTAAGATCTTGACCCACAAATTACAGGCGTTGGAGATTATGTCTTAAAAATAAGATACAGGTCAAGAAATTCTCTTACAAATGAAGCGGATTGTTTACTGAGGTAAAGTCAACATCACGATTTATAAATAATACAGTGGCACGATCTTGTGTTGTAAATAAATACAAGGTTGAGCAAAGTGATTTATAAAGTTGAAATAAGGTTTAAACGCGTATAATTAAAAAAATATCCGTCAGAAATATTTTCTTATTGAGCGCATGCGCTATTCGTTAGATTAGGTGATTGATATTATTAACGAACTCGAGTCTCATTTTACGAAAATATTATTCCACAGAAACCAATATCTTCCAAAAACGATGCTGCTTGACAGATATGAATTAAGTTCGAAACATCATCATCAAGTTGTCACCGTTAGACAGTTTGGTGCTGTTGCGATCCATAGAGCACCAGTGGTGGCCTAAAATCAACATCATCGAATCAAAACAAAGTCGACTTGACAAAATGAAATCATTCCAAAACAGCTTCCGAACTTTGAACGAGGAGTCAAGTTCCCGTGGACACTCCCGAGAGTTTCGTGTTACCCACTTAAAAAAAGACACAGAGATGATAACAATAATAATGAAAGTCTTGCGAATGACGGAATCTGTCATTCACGAGTTTTTTCTCTGACATCCAGAGACTGATGAATGAATGGAGGGGAGTGGCGTATAAAAATATAAATAATTTATCTCTACGATGTTCTAGAATGATAAAAATACTATTGATAGCCCTGTGCTTTATCATTTTTGCGTTATTTCCATATCGATTGACTTGAAACTGGGCCACTTTATTAGGATCAGTCTACGTCATTATAAACGTGATATAACTCGGTAAAGAATTTTGTGCCAAGAAAATGGGAACACGGGAGTTAATTAGAAGTTTTCAACTCCTTAGCGTAAAATTCTGAATAATTTTTAAGCCAAAAAAAAATTAAAGTTTCGAGTCTCTTCTTTCTGAAAATTATCAGAGGTTTCAAAATATATTATTAGTAGGGCTGGGATTTTCATGACCTAAAAACCTACAGAATCGCAAAGAATCTTCAATTATCACGTCAATTGTCAAGAAACTTCATTGCGTACAAAAAATACACAGAAATGAGTGTTTTACAACCACTTTTGGAATTCCTGATAGTATTTTCTCTCTAGGGCTGGTAATCGATTAAAATTTTTAAGTGGTTAATCAAAAAGTTTTAATCGATTAATAGACCGATTAATCGAATTTTAATCCAATATTTTCAAATGCCATTCATTCATAACAAACGTAGTGTTGGTGAATTTTTCTTCGTTTAAGATCTTCCATAAGTGTATTAAGTTCATTTTTTCGTAAGGGGTCATCTAGATGTTAAAAATAGGTAAAAATTTTGAAAGTCCAATGGTAACCCCATTTTTTTTTCTTCCATATTTGGATTCAGTGTCTCAAGAAACGCCGAAACACAAAATTTCATCAATTTTGAACGAACAGTTAGCGAAATATAAATTATTGAAAAATGAGTGTCGTAATGTTAAACAGAAACATCTTGTTTTTGAGCATAATTGCTGAAATAATATAGGGATCTCATTACTTTTTACTTTAAATGATAGGTTCTAACGGGCCAAACATAATAAATTTGGAATTTGGCATTTTTTTTTTGAAATATGAGTTATGAATTATTTAAACATATTTCAAAAATTTATGAATAAAAGCATACATTAAGTTTTACTTCATTCAAATCAGCATAGTCGAAAACACAACAGAATCAATTTTCATTCCAATCTGACCTCTATTTTGCAAGATACGAGCGATTATATGAAAATGATCACTTTTAACGACCATATAGTAGATATAAATTTGAAACTCATTGAAAAATTTCTCATGACAAATTATGTGAAAATGTTCAAATACGAAGCTCATAACTTTACTGAAATGGGCAATTATTGTTTTAAGTATACGGTGATACGATAGATAAGTCAACCATCCAGTTTTTGAAACATTTTTGTTTTTTAAGTATTCGAGTAAACAAACAACTGTTTCAGAAATTCGTTCTATTCCTTAGACAACATTCATGAGCTGAAATGGTAAATGTAATAATATGCAAAGAACTCACAAATCAATACCATACGATTATATTGCTGTTAATATTAATGGAGATAATAATCAATAAATAACGGTTCTCCCAATAGCGTAAATCATCTTAGTGTGCGCCAAGTTTAGGGTAGTGGCAATTGGTGGAATCGTCTCTGTTAAAACCACGGCATTTCGTTTCATCCATATTTTTTTTTAGTATTATTAAAAATTGGGGAATTCCAAAATGAAACAAAAATTATATAAAATAGTGCAACGATCGCCGGAAAGTTCTTACATTTTTTCTAAATTGACGAAATTGTCGTCACAAACAATTTGTGACACATCATTTGAAATAATTATGGTATAAATATTCGTTCAATGACGGATATAAAGTCACTAAAATGAAGCGTAATGAAAAAAAAAAAAGTTTGTTTTTCACACCTCCATAAAATAAAAGCTATTTATTTTTTAATAGCACTAAATCTAAACACTTGCGTAGCATATGGAGTACTTATCGTACGAAACTTCTTTGGTGTGTGTGTGTTTTCCCCTTGCAATCAACCTTCAAATTCAGTTTCTCAATGTTGGGAGTGTCACCAAACACATTTTTACTCTCTCATACCTCTCTCATTTTTATACTTACAGCGATGAAATTTTATTTTTAGGGTCAATACAATGCGATAAATCAGATAGATAAGGTAGAAAAAATAATGGTTTATATTGAAGATTTTGAAGTTTGAACAATACTAAATATATATATGTAGATGACTCCTCATCAAGACGAATTGCACATAGTCGGGTAGAAAATCACAAACCATGATTTTTGGTGAGAAAACCGCTTCATTCTACAACTTTTAGAACCTAAGATATCGCCATCGTTCGGTCAAAAGTTGTACGTACTGTACATTCTACCCCCGGGAGCACCATCAACATTACGCGAGAAGGAATTTGATGCTCCCGAGGTTATTACATATGAAACCATTTATACGTCACACACATTATTGCTTTAATAAATATACATTATATACATGCGATTTATCAGTCTCCCAAATGTTGAATATGTGATCCATTCATACCATGTAACATCGACCGAACATACTGACGCAAACCAGTTCGAAATAATAAATGTTCTATAAAAAATATATTCTATGCACATTTCACGCATCTACCCCCCCCCCCCACCCGAGTGGATGTAAACAAGTATAGAAATGGATTAAGAAATAAAGGCCGCCCACTTGAAGCTATTTTTTAATATAGTCCCCCTTTACCACAAACATGAACGTGCAAATTTCTAGAACTTGGAAAACGACTTTTGAATGCTACTCCATGAAAGTTGTTCTCCTAAAATATTTTGTAAAATGTGTTTAAATAAAGATACACAATTTCCGTTTCTGGAAAAAACTTAGATATCAAAATAAGTGATGCAACCAACTGATAAACTCAAAAAGTGAAAATTTTCTTATTCATGTCTCTGGCATAAGAGGAACGATATGCTGAACATGCTTGTCATGTCCTTAAATTTCTTAACTTTGATCTTGTCGTTTTTTTTTAAATCAGTGATTTTAGAAACCATCACTAGTTTGAGGTGAATCGACACTTGTGTGACAGTCACTTATCTGAAGTGTTATGTATAGGAACATATTTTAACATTTTATAGGTTTAGTGAACTAAACCAAGTTAAATTATAAACTTTTAATAAAAATTTTAATGGAATTTTGATCGGATTAATCGAGTTGATTAACCGAACTAAAATTTTTAACCATGATTAACAAATTATCGATTAACCAATACGATTAATCGATTAATCGGACCAGCCCTAATTTTCTCCAACTGCAACACAACCGAAATGTCTGTCAACTAAAGATAATCTTCCAAACAGTTTACCTCCAGACAGGGAAACATTTAATATGAATAAAATACGGATTGTTCAAGAGATAAGATATTGTTTTTTTAGATAAAGTGAGGAACACATAGGAACACGTTTTATAAACAATTTAGAGTCAAGATCCCGTTTTTTAATTAGGCAGAGTCAAGCTCCTATTTTATGTATGACGCAGAATGAATATTATGACTTGTATGAAGCAAAAATTCTAAATCGTGTCTCCTTTGAGTCTATTCATAATAGCCGGAGAACACAGAATCGCAATGACTCTTCAATGAAATCGCATTACTCTTGACTCAAAGAATGAAAAACAAAGAAATATTCTTTCGCGATTATATTATTTCAAATCAATCGTCAAAACTCCATTGCATAATAACAATTCATTTTTTACTAACCCCCTTCTGAAATTCCCGGAAATATTCTCTTCAACTACAACACCACCGAAATATCTGTTTATTTATTTATACAATATTGTTTGGCCGAGGCCTATACAAGGGAATGCGGTGGTGAAGTTTGACAGAGACAATTGATGTTACAAAGGAAATCCGAAGCTGTTGTGCAATCAGTAATGTTTGACGGGAGGTTGTTCAAGTCGGTTATTGTTCGAGGAAAGAAACTATATTTGAAACGATCTTGTGGATGCAAAGATAGATTTCGATTTTTGTGAATTGTTAATTCTTTTTGAAAAGTATGAAGCTGGAGTTAGAAAATTGGAAGTGTCGATATGAAAATGGCCGTGGAGGATTTTGAAAGGAAAGTTAATCGAGAGATTGTCTACGGGTGAAAAGCGGTTGCATATTGAGTTAGCGCTTGAGTTCAGTGACGGAGTCAGAGGATGACCAACAATTAAGAATGAAGTGGGACAGATTTATTTTGAATAGATTTTAATTTGTCTATGTTTGACAGAGTATGGGGGGGTCCCAGATTTCACAGGTATATGAAAGTACAGGAAGGATGTAGGTTTGGAAGCAGAAAAGTCTGAGGTGACGGGTGAAATTTTTGAGGTTCCGACGAAGAAAAAAAGAGTTTTTGGAGACACTTATGAAAGAGGTAATCAACATGGAGATTCCAACGGAGGTCGGCAGAAATAATTACACCCAGATATTTATAATTAGAAAAATTCTGTGATGAAGGAGTTATTGATAGTGTAAGAAGAATCGAGGGGAAGACTTTTGAGAGTAATTTTAATAAAAACTGTTTTTGAAGAATTAAAGGTGTAATTGCCAGGACGAGCACCATTCCGATGCAATGAAGAGATTGTTTTGGAGAGATGCTTGGTCACACAGATTCGTTGTGCACTGTTTGGTAGATGACGCAATCATCTGCAAAGAGTCTGTCTGATATGGCAATTGATGTAATTAGGAAGATTGTTTATATAAATTAAAAACAATAATGGCGAGAGGACCGAACCCTGGGGAATGCCAGACCGAACCTTGGAGAAATGGGGAGCTCTGGCCCATGAAGGAGACAAACTGACTGCGGTTGGTAAGGAAGGCTACCACTCATTTAAGCAATTGAACACATAGATCAAGTTTTTGGAGTTTGAGTAGAAGTTTAATGTGGGGCATCCTGTCAAAAGCTTTAGAGAAATCCAAGACAATTACATCAGTTTGGACGTTTTTGTCGATACTGCCCGATAAATCATGTATGAAAAGAGCTAATTGGGTAGTTACTGATAAAGATGAACGAAAGCCATGTTGATTTGAGAAAAAGAAGTTTATTGAAATCAAGGTGTGTGTGTGAGCGGATTTCCTTGGCAGCTATGTGCTCAAAAAGCTTGCAACAAGTAGACGTGATAGCGACTGGTCTGAAATTAAGGGGATTTGTAAGAGATCTTGATTTATATATATGAATCAGGATAATCTTATTAATTTTCCAGTCAGAGGGTAAATTAGATGAGTTTAATGAGACGTTGAAGATAATTAAAAGGTAATTAGAAATTTCATCAGCGCAAAATTTGAGAATAT